>NC_050449.1:103549509-104149509 GCF_903995425.1 Onychomys torridus
AGCCACAGCATCCTTCCTTGTGAAACCAAAGCACCTTCAGAAGTTTGGTATGAGGCTCACAAGAACTTAGCATTGAAGGTCTGAGTTCCTCCTAATCACTGTAACTCAACCCTGCTGTCAGTCTAAGACGCTATGAACTTACATGTAAATCACTCATTCATTCAACAGACATTTCTATGGTCATATTCTATGGCCTGTTGTTGTTTGTTCTTGCTCTTTTTGGGAGCCAGGCACCTAGCTCCCAAATAAATCACACATGGAGTTTGCTCTTACTTATAAATGCCTGGCCTTAGCTTGGCTTGTCTCTTGCCAGCTTTTCTTAACTTAAATTATCCAGTCTACCTCTGGCCTCTTGGCTTTTCCTGCTCTCTTCTGTAAATCTTATTCTTACTCTGTGGCTTGCTGTGTAGCTGGGTGGCTGGCCCCTGGAGTCCTCCTCTTCGCTGCTTACTTCTTCCTCCCTCTCAGATTTCTCCTTCTATTTCTTCTTTCTGCCTGCCAGCCCCACCTATCCTTTCTCCTGCTTCACCACTGGCTGTTCAGTTCTTTATTAGACCATCAGGTGTTTTAGACAGGCACAGTAACACAGCTTCACAGAGTTACACAAATGCAACATATTCTCCAACACTGGTCCTGAACTTACAGAGATCTGCCTGCTTTTGCTGGTGCTGGGATTAAAGGCATATACCACTATTCCTGGCTTAACTCTTGACTTTAAAAGCAAAGAATACAGCACATCAGCCATCTCTGGAGAAGGGTCCCTGGACGTCTTCTAAGTCCTCTTCTTTGGGTGCTCCATGTCAGCCTGGAGTCAATGGCTGCTCCCCAAATTGCCATTCCTGTGTTCTTTAGATCCCTCCTTATTCTCTTCAGTAGTCCCATCTCCTCATTAGTAATCCTTTATATATAATGTCTGCTGTTCAGGTTGTAAGTGTGGTTTCTGATTGACACATTATATTCAGCTCATTGACAGGATGGAGAATGCCAGGAAGAAGAGAGCTGAACATACTCACAGAGATCCACCTGCCTCTGCCTCCCAAGTGCTGGGATTAAAGGCGTGTGCCACCACTGGCCGGCCTAGATCTTTCTATAACTACTTTTCCCGTAGGGTTGTGTGGTATACCTGTAATATGTTTTATGTTGTAATATGCAGAAAACTTTCATTTTTCTAGGAACATATATTGGAGCATTGTCAGTCTTCATTTGTACAGGTATTCCCATAATGGCCATAATGTCTAATAAATGTATAACTACAGAATCAGCCTTTTTAGAGCTCAAAGCAGTTGTCCATTGAAATTCTGAACATGTAACTATGGTATAGTTCACATTTGTTAATTTTCAAAACTCCACAAAATGAAACACATCCATTTGCAAAGTTTCTTTTCTTTGAGTAGCCTTTGGGTTACGTCCTGCAGGTAGTTTGGTTATACAAAGAACAAGTAGGACATTTCCTTATAATTTCCTTGGCTTGTTGCCAAGTATAGAAAAATCTTCTTTGCTAGGCAGTGGTGGCACATGCCTTTAATTCCAGTGTGGGGGAACCTGCCTCCACTTTTCCCCCAGGGTATTCTTAAGGAGAAAGGAATAAGAGATATTAGTAGAAAGATAGAGAGGAGAAAAACAGATAGAGCACAGGATAGCCTCAGGAGGGCCTGGATCAATATCCACCAGCTCCTCCTGTATCTTCTAAAAGGCCTTTTATAGGAATGCCAAGGGGTGGAGCAAAAGACCTCCCCCTAGCAAGTGCAGACCCTTCCGGTCACCTAGTAACCACACACATGGTCAAGCAATGCAGCCCTGCTGGATAACGCAAGCTCAGATCTCACTAGGAAAACTTTGTAGGCCTCCACATCCCAGCACTAGGGAGGCAGAGGCAGGCAGATCTCTGTAAGTTCAAGGCCAGCCTGGTCTTCAAAGTGAGTTCCAAGACAGTCAGGATTATATAGAGAAACCCTACCTGGAAAAACAAACTAAATAAATACATAAATAAATAAATAAATAGGAAAAAATCTTTCTTCAAACTTTTGCTATTAACATGGTGTTTCTTGGGAAATTCTGAGGCTTCTAGCACATTCCCTACCAATAGCTGATCAATTTTATCATTACCTTATGCTAGAGGGCCTGGTAGAGCCATATAGGATCTGATATGTGTTACATATAAGAGATTAGTTCTATTTGTGATTAATTCTTGTAATTGAATAAATAACAAAGTTAATTCTGTAGCATCTGGTATAAATTCAGCAGTTTCAATATATGAAATAACTCTTTCTGCATATCGAGATTCAATAACTATATTAATAGGTTCTGGAAAATCCAATAATACCATAAGAATAGCATATAATTCTGACTTTTGAAAGGAATCATATGGTCTTTGAGACACTTTACTTAAATTTCCTGACTTACAACTCGCCTTTGTATAATGTGAGGCATGATAGAATTAATTCTTTTTATGAACTCAAGTCTCTTGTTTTGGGGATATTTGTTGCTAATCTCTCCCCCAAAAAAACTACTACAAGCTCTTTGCCAATGCCCATTTTGTTCTATCTACTGAAGCAGACACGAGTTTTATTACTCACAGCCTTTATATACCCAAAGTAAGGGGGGGGGCAAAAGATCTCCCCCTTTCAAGGACATCATGGTTTAAGGTACAAAGTACAGTCAGGTGTAAATACCTCCTTAGTACTCAAGACATCTGGTAACCATGCCTTATGGCAAAGCATCCTATAAATAGGCAGGCCTTGAAGTATAAGATACCTGGTAACCAAAACATCCTATTATGCAACCTTGCAGAGGAAAACAAGCTTGGACTCTTTGACCTTGAGTTAAGATGAAAACAAGCCCCAAGCTGGGGTCTCTGTGGGCCCCCACACTTTTCCTGATTCTTTGACCTTGTTCCAAGCATTCAAAGCTGCTATAATGACATAGGGCCAAGGTGTAATCACCACATCCAAATGGTCTTTGCACATCAGCATGCTGACCTCACTGAGAAACTGATCTTGGGAAATACCAATTCCAATAGCCCCGTTTTGTTGTTCTAGTCTCGTCTTCCCATCAGGTTCTCCGTTGTCACGGAGGCCCAGCTTCCAGTATTGCTGGAGCTAAATCTTTCCAGTCTTGGGGGATGATTCTGTTTTGAGTTGCCCATGAATTTAACATCTCTTTCACAAAAGGTGAATGCATGCTATATGAAATGACTGCTTCCTTAAATCTCTTCTAGTCTTACATTTCTACAGGATCCCAGGTAACTTCTGCTTAGCCTTGGAATACTTATCATCCGGTGGTCCTCGTATGGTAACTGATGAATTCGTGTTGGTTCTCTAATAACCTTGGGCCTCTCCTCTGCAGTTTCACCATGCCACGGTGTGGTAGGTTCTGACCTAAATTCCTCCTTCTCAGTGTGAATACTTTTCTTAGTTTCATTGGTAGGGCTTTCTAAGGCTTGTATCTTATCAGTCAATTTTTCTTGTTTGGCACAGATATCAAACCTATTTTTAAATGATAAAACATGAGTTACCAAACTGATAATAATTATAACCAACATTATGTCAATCCCAGCTATGTTGGTTATTACTTCATTTATTTTCTCCAACTTCAGACCCTCCATTGTGGAACCATTCAGAATCCTAACTCCTTACATCACAATACCCCATTCTTACTTTTATTTCATGTGCATTCAAGTTTTGACTACATGTATGTCTGTAGGAAGGTGTCCGATATCCTTGAAACTGGAGTCACATGCAGTTATGAGCCGCTAGGTGGGTGCTAGGAACTGAATCCAGGTCCTTGAGAAGAACAGTCAATGCTCTTAACCATTGAGCCATCTCTCTAGCCCAATTTCCCCATTCTTCATGTGGGAAAGATCTATATCCATATCTATATATTTTACTAAAATCTAATTCCCCCCTTAAGAATTCCCAGGTGTCTCACCAGATCTGCTGACTTCAGTTTTTCCACAGCAGCAATGGTGGTGGTGGTAGTGGTGTGTGTGTGTGTGTGTGTGTGTGTGTGTGTGTGTGTGTGTGTGTGTGTGTTGGGGGTGGCCAGCTGGAGCTACAATGCTAGTATGTTGGGGTGCAGCGGGGTGCCCAGGCAGCAGGCTAGCACACTGGGCACTGGGGTCCCGGTAGGCTGCCACTGTGCTGCACAGGCTGGCCTGAGGACTTCTGCAGCTGCCGGTGTGTAGCCTGGGATTGAGGGTGCGCAGGTGGTGGCAGCCGCAATAGAAGGCTGAGCAGGTGCAAGCGGGGGTTGAAGTGGGTGAACTGGTGCGCGCAGTCCTGGGAGCGGGTGCAGGAAAAGCAGATACAGGGGGATGTGCAGGAGAAATCTGTGTGGCAGGAAGTCAGGGTACAGGGGCCAACTGAATGACAGAGCTGGCTGCAAGCCGCGACTCCAGCAGCTGCAAAGCTGGCGGTGAGTGTCTGCCTCATGATCTTCTATCTGCGTTGGACGCTAGAGGAAGCATTTACTTATATTGTTCTTATTGAATAAAACTCCAGAGTCAGATATGAAGTAAAAACCTGATTGATCGAGAAGTGGTGAAGAAGTGACCAATGACCTCTCTCTCTCTCTCTGTCTCTCTCTCTCCTTCCCCATCCAAAAGGGTCCACAAATCTTTCTCAGGCCCTCTCTACTACTCCTGTGTCTCTGTATATGTATCCTGTGTCCTCTAAAACCTCTATGGCTAATTCTGGTCAGCTAGTTGCTAGCTCCACCCCCTGATTCAAGATTAAACTTTATTGGCAGTCTGGGAGTGTCAGTGTAAACAAATCCGGTAACAGTGGGTTGTATGACTCAAAGTCTTGTTTGTGTTGATATTACTATGGAAATTCAGAAGAATCTCTTCTAGGGCTCAGGTTCTCTCTGAGACTTATCTGTTCCCTAAAGGCTGGGCGTCCTTATGTTTTGGCAGGGCTAGTCTGAGCTATATCAAAAGCAGATTTGATTAGCTCAGCACCTGGTTTGGATACTTTCCTCCATGCCCTGGGGGAACACCTCCTTCTGTTGTGATTGCTTATCTCTCTGGTTCCTGATTTTAGGTCCTTAAATCATTTTGACTACAGGAACTTGTTACTTGTTACTGCCCAAAACACAGCTTCTCAATGAGCCTTTCCGGAATGAATAATGTGGGAAGCAAATCTCTGGTGATACTGCATAAAAGAAGAAAGACTAATCTAGGTGTCATTTCCCCAAGAATGAACCTGATTTATTTAAAAGCGCTTTGGTTTCCCCTAAACCAAAATCTAAGAGTGTAAACTAGGAACCGAGGAAACTCCTGAACAACACAGAAAATATGGTAACAACAAGGAACAAGGACTTTTGTGTTAATCAATCTTTGTCAGGAGTCTCATGGAGAAATTGTTTTTCTGGTCCCAGACTCAGAACAGCTCACAAAGCCAATAATCATGTATCATCACTCTGTACCCACATGCTGTTTCCAGCATACTGGGGGATAGGTTTCTTGAACAGCTCAATGTTTTAGCGCATGTTCTTAGACCTGGTCATCACATAACACACACACACACTGTTCTGAGTTGGTCATGAATGAATCACAAAGTAAAAAGATGGAACATGGTACAATTGAGGTTGTGCATTCAGCTGAGCTTGTCGGAGTTCATTACATTGCAAGTCCAAGGTAGGGTAAGATTGGTTACAATGTTGTTCTTAGAAGTCAGTTAATTCTGAACAGGTTTAATATATGGTATGTGTTAGCATTCAGACCCGACCCTTGGGGACCTGGCCGATAAGCAGGCAATACCTTGGCCTGCCCACGGTCCTGACAATGTCATTCTATGTAGCCTGTTTGCATAGTGCAGCATGCACAAAGTCCCCTCATAAAAGGTGGGCCCTTCTCTCTCTTCTTTTCTTCTCTCCTCTGCCCCCACCTGCTGCTCTCTCTCTCCCTCCCTCCCTCCCTTCCTCTCTCTCCCTCTCTCTCTCTCATCCTCTCTCTCCCATGAGGCCACTCTTCACTCCTTTCCCTCCCCCCCCCCCACTAGTAAAACTCTCCACTTGAGCACTGTCTGCACGGTTTCTCCCTCACTGGCCCTGGGGCCCCTCAACTCTAACCCACCAAAGGTCTCTCTCCCACCGTTTTTAAAGTACAACAGTATGTAAGCAGAATGTATGTAGTTTTAAGTGATCTGAAAGTATATTATCAACTTGGTTGCAAGTTGGATGACAGTTTGAGCTTAAAGGTGAACTATAAACAGCATCTCTCAGAAAAACTTTCCCCACATAAATCTGAATTGGTAGGCACTTTCCACTATAATTGGTTTACCCTATTGGAAAGAGCAGCTCAGTGTATTTGTGTGCCTGCTTGTATGTCCCTGCACCAAATGCACGCAGCACCTATGAAGGCCAGAAGAGGGCATCAGATCCCCTGGACTTGGAGTCACACAGTTGTGAGCCTCAGTGAGCATGCTAAGAAGAGAATCCAACTCTGATCCTCTGGAGGGGCGACAAGTGTTCTTAACCACTGCTCCATCTCTCCAGCCCCAGCATTCATCTTGAAGGTTTCCCACCTCCCAAACTCTAGCCTTCTCTACATGGTATGTGGTTTGCTCAGCTCAGTTCTCAGGTGTACACTTATCAGAAACACAGGAAGTCCTCCATATTCCACCAGACTGGAGAATGAGGAACAGGGTGACTGGGAAGCACTCAGTGATGCACCAGAGACCATTTGCACCCGCTTATGAGAACAGATGACTAGGTCCATCTTTTCCAAATCCAGTGATCAGGGTGCGCTTGGTAGCTTTGAATCAGTCACTGTGGGAGTATTTATACAGCAGAAACTGGCAAATGCTGCAAACTAGGATGTGGTTGTTAAACACCAACCAGCACACTGCTGGGCACCATAACCACTGAGTGACTAACTGGGAAACTGAGGTCTGGATTTGGCTGTGGTCTGATTATGATTTATTTTCACTGAAATGTCATACACATGATCAGATATTAAGAGAAGGATGAAGAGGTGCCTTTAAGAGGTGATTCAGTCTTCGCTCTCAAGAACAGATTAATTGAAGCCAGAAATGGTGGTATACATCTGTAACACTAGGACTTGGGAATCTGAGGGTAGAAAGTCATGAATTTAGGTCAGCCTGGGATAGCCATCAAGTTCAAGGCTGTCCTAGGCTTTAAAAAATAGGTTAATTCATTCCGCTATTGATGGATTCATGAGCTAATGAGTTATCTCAAGAGTGTGCCTGCTATAAAAGCACTTACTGGGTTACACGCATGCTCTGTGTTTATTTATTTTATTTTATTTTATTTGTTGCTGTGCGCTATCCCACACCACTTCATTTTCCATCCTTTTTCATCCCGCTTTACTTCACACATCTGACTCTGATAGACCACATAAATCACACACCCCCTAATCTCTTACCAACTGCACCTCTTTGCAATGTAATGAATTCACCCAATAGACACACACTCAGAGCAGAGAGGGAATTCCACCGTGGTGACTATGTTGTCCCGAGAGCCTAGGGACAGAAGAAGCAGGAACAGGGAAAACAAATCCACATTCACGGTGAAAGAGACACAGTGGAATCAACCTGCCACCTGGTGGCTGACTGGTCCCTCAGAGAACAGTGTTTTCAGAGGGCTTGACACATTACCCCCTTGGTATTAGGGACTCCTGACTTCCTGCCTTGGTCATGGGGAGTCCATGTTGATGAGCTCGTACACATCCTCTGCAATGCAACCATTATGGGCCTCCCTGCTGAAAAGCCCACTGGGCAGACATTTTGGTGACTGGGAAGTGGGGTTGACTGATAGCTAAGGAGTGTCATTTTGTTCACCTGGTTGTTGAGACCTCCTCTGCAGGCAGTGTTCTTACGCCTACATGAGCGAGTGAGCGAGCATTCACATGGGAGACAAGAGTCTTCTCTTGGTGTCCTGAGAGGCCCAGCCCTCTGCCTCTTTCCATTCTTCCTTGTCACTCATTTTCAGGTTCTGATCCCAGATCTTCTCAAATCCTTGATCATCCAGGAACACTTCATGAATCCCTGTAGATCTGAATCTCTTGCCAGCTCATGACACAGAGCAAGTTGTAGTGAAATGCACTCACCAGTCTTTGGCCCAAAGCAAGCTGTCTCTCATTGCTGTCCCTCAGAGTCACCCTGAAGGCGTGGGGGTGGGGTAGCAGAGATGGTCACTCCTAGCATATGGTACAAACTCATCAGTAAAACCATGTCCAGTGTTTTCTTCCTCAGCCAACTGGTCCAGGGGGGTTTGGAGGTGGATATGACCAAAGTATGTTGTACACATGTATGGAATTCACAAAGAAAATATTTTAAATATTTAAAAAATTCATATGCTGAAACCTAACCATTAATGCAATGGTGTTGGGAAGTGGGGTCTTTGGGAAATGATCACAGTGCCCTTAGAAATGGGATTAGTGTCCGCATAAAAGCCTGAGAGCTGCCAAGTACCTTCCACCATGTGAGGACACAGCAATGAAAACATCTATGACCCAAGAAGAGGGTCCTCATCACACACTGCGCCTGCTGGGACTTTGGTCTTGGATTTTAATCTTCAGAACTGCGAGGAGCAAGTTCATGTTGCTTACAAGCCACCAAATCTACAGGACTTTGTTGTAGAAGACCAGTGGACTAAGATCCGGATCGTGTGGCAGGCCATAAATACGCTTTAAATGAACAAAGCATGTAGTGTGTGCTTCACAGGAAAAATACAAAGACTCAATAAGAGAGACCAAACTAGATCATCCTCAAATCCCTGGAAACAAATAAATGTATTGGTCACTGTTCTGTCACTGTGATAAAATGCTGTGACCAAAAGCGGCTTCAGTAAGAAAAGGTTTATATTGCCTTGTATTTCCAGAGGTTGGGGAAGACATGGCACAGAGGTGGGAGCAGGAAGCTGGCTGATCATATTTTCATCCTCACACAGGAAGCAAAGAGAACAAGAACAGGAAGTGAAACAGAGCTATGAAATCTCAAGGCTTTCCCCAGTAATCCACTTCCTCCAGCAAGGCTGCACTTCACCAAGGTTCCATAACCTCCCCAAACAGTGCCACCAGCTGGGGACCAAGTGTCCAAATAATACCTGAGCTTACAAGGGACAGTTTTTATTCAAACCACCATGCATATATGTTGAGAAGTGAATACACACACACACACACACACACACACACACACACACACACACACACACACGTATGTATGTATATATTCCCTAACCACTTAAAAAGGAATTCAAATTGGAAATTGATGACATAACGAAATGAAGAAAGTGAAACAGTTGCTTTAAAGCCTTTTGAGAAGGTCAGGAGAGATGGCTCAACAGTTAAGAGCAAGTACTTTTGTTGCCAAGGATCTATTTTATTACAACTATTGTAACGCACAGGGAAAGTGAGAGAAATTATACACGTGATAAACAGGTGAAAATGAATGAACTAAGCGCATGTCTCAGAAGTTAGACAACAGTTGAGAAATTCCACAGAAATTGAGATATTAAATATTTTAAAATAGCAAATAGATGAAAATACAAACAGAAGAGAGTCGGTTCTTTTATGATATATTTAAATTGAAAATGACTTGTTAAACCCATTGAGAATGAAATCAAAGAAGACACAAATCACTCATGTAAGGAATGAAAATATTTCCAACATTTTTGCAGACACGGAGTATCTAAAAGTGGATCATGAGTGTCTGTTTCAACAGTTATGCAAATAATTTGATAGGAAAAGAGAAAAGTCTTGGAAAGTCTAATGAGACACTAGATTCGAGAAGAAACAGAGGGTCTGGGAGCTCAGGGGTTGGTCAGTTGTCTAGTATACATGAGGTCCTGGGGTCCATCCCTGGGGCAACATGAAAAAGAAGTGGAAGAGGGGGAAGAAGAAAGGGAAGGGGCAGGGAGAAGAACAGGGAGGAAAATCATTGATTTATCAAAAGACGTAAAATCAGTAGAAAAAAATCTCACAGAAAAAACTAGTTCCTGGAGGTCATTGGTAAGAAATCACAGGCTTGCTCAGATTCTCCAGAGAAGATTCTTTCACAGGGTGCGTCATTGAGTGGACCCTCACACAATGGCCTCTATAAAACTCAACAAGGGACCAGGAAAGAATGACTACAGCTCTGACTCACCCAGAAACACAGAGGCAAGCACTCTGGATTCAGCTCTTGTGATGGATTATGGATAATGGATGGGGATGCTTTGTACATTCCCCAAAAGAAGATTGGCTCAACATTAGAAAACTACACAAACTGCAATATAAAAAAAGAAATTTATTTTATTTTCATTTTAATTTTATTTAATGTGTATGGATATTTTGTTTGCCTGTGTGTCTGTATACCATGTATGTGTCCTCTGCCCTCAAAGACCAGAAGACGGCATCACCTCCCTTGGAATTGGAGTTACAGATGGTTGTAAGCCACCGTGTGGGTGCCGGCAATTGAACCCAAGTTCTCTGTAAGACCAGCTAGTGCTCCTAACAGCTGGGTCATCCTTCAGCACCACCACCTGCCAAGAAATATCATGTTAAAAGATGAAGAGAAAAATAGTGGATAAAAGCCAGTGAGTATTTTTTTAAAATATATTCTTTTTATCATACAAGAGGTATAAAGGAGCCTAGCGACTAGATCACATATCTTGGGAGTCAAGAAGGGCCACCATGTATTAGGGGCGTGTTGAGCAGTCGTGGACCAGACCATGTCCCCAGTCTGGGAAATGACCTGCCAGGTAATTTTCTTAACCAGGTGGGGGCTCTCTGGTGATGCCCCTCCTAACGTTAGGAGGGCTACTAGGGGGATTAGGGGAACCCACGGATAAGTCTTATCTTTAGTGGGTTTGGAGAACGTTGAACTTTCCATGTAGATGTCTTGGTGCTCTCAGCTTCGTTGGGTTCTTTGGCGGCCTTCACATGCAACGTGTGGACCCACGCCGCTGTCCTGTCAACCTTGAGTGCAGTGGGAGTAGTTAACAAGACAGTGTATGGTCCTTTCCACCTCGGCTCTAGGTTCTTGGATTGATGGCGTCGGACCCAGACAGAGTCCCCAATCTTGAATGGGTGAGGCACCATCGGGCGGTTCAGTTGCTCCCGGTAGGCATCGGCCAGGGGTTTCCACACCGTCTTTTGTACCAGTTGGAGGGCTTGAAGGTGTGCCTCTAGGGTAGGGCTAGTGGCAAAAGAGGAGATATCAGGGTGAAGGAAGTTTATTATTGGTGGGGGAGCCCCATATAAAATCTCAAACGGGGTTAGGCTGTGAGGCCCAGGAGTATTCCGGGTTCGGTAAAGGGCTA
The DNA here is from genome assembly GCF_903995425.1 of Onychomys torridus. Lineage (NCBI taxonomy): Eukaryota > Metazoa > Chordata > Mammalia > Rodentia > Cricetidae > Onychomys > Onychomys torridus. The sequence goes on from NC_050449.1 coordinate 103,560,772, forward strand.
GTGGGAGTAGGAGCACCCAATCTCTAGTGCCAGTTGCGAGCGTTAATTTGGTTAAAGTCTCCTTAATGGTTCTATTCATGCGTTCTATCTGTCCTGAGCTCTGGGGGCGGTATGCACAATGGAGTTTCCAATCGATCCCCAATAGCCTGGCCACCTTCTGACTTACCTGGGAGATGAAGGCGGGCCCATTGTCTGACCCCAATATCTGGGGCATTCCATACCTGGGAAAGATGTCATCCAGGAGTTTCTTGGTTACCACGGTAGCGGTCTCTTTCTTGGTAGGGAAGGCCTCTGTCCATCCTGAAAAAGTGTCTACAAAAACCAGAAGGTACCTGTATCCATACAGCCCGGGTTTTACCTCGGTGAAGTCAAGTTCCCAATGGACTCCGGGGCGGTGGCCTCGCAGGTGGCTTCCTCTGTTCAGATGGGTTTTTCCTGGATTGACTTGGGCACAAGCAGGGCAGCTGGAAGTCACCTGTTGGAGGACCTGTTCCTGATTTAATAATACAGTGTTCGAAGCCTCATCAGCCAGAAGGGCCTTCATCTTGTTTTTGCTTAAGTGGGTTAGCGCGTGGAGGAACTTGAGCATGTATTTAGTGTGGGAAGTTGGCATAACTAATTTGTCATCCATGATGTAAGCTTGTCGTTCGGGGCTGCATTCCGCCCCCATTTTCTTTGCTAGTTCCTGGTCCTCCGGGCTGTAGGGCATGGGGTTCCTGCTTGGCTGTTGGTCCTGCAAGACCAGCAGCTGGTCGCCCCTGGGGGGTTGTAAGGCAACTGTCCGGGCCGTCAGATCGGCCAGCCGATTTCCCCGCGCTATGACAGAGTCATCCTTTTGGTGCCTGGGACAGTGTATAATGCTGAGCTGATGTGGAAGGAACAAAGCCCTTAAGAGGTCTAAAATTTCTTTTTTGTTCTTAATTTCTTTGCCCTCTGAGGTCAAGAGGCCTCTCCTCCTGTAGATTTCTCCATGTACATGGGCAGTGGCGAAGGCATATCTGCTATCGGTATAGACCATGAGTCTCTTACCTTCCGCCATCCGGAGGGCCTGGGTCAGCGCGACCAGCTCTGCCTTTTGGGCCGATGTTCTGGGCGGCAGCGGCGAGGCCCAAACTACCTCTGATGTGGTGGTGACGGCTGCTCCGGCCCTCCGTTCTCCTTCTTGGAGAAAGCTGCTCCCATCCGTGAACCAGATGAAATCTGGGTTCGACAGCGGTTGATCTGTTAGGTCGGAGCGGGTACCATGGGCCTCCGCCAGAATCTGGAGGCAATTATGTTCCTCGGATGGGTCTGGCAAGGGCAGCAGGGTAGCGGGATTGAGGGAGACAACTGGTCCGAACACCACTCGGTCTGTGTCTAACAACAAAGCCTGGTAGTGGGTCATCCTGGAATTTGAGAGCCATTTATCTGGAGGCTGCCGGACCAGAGCCTCCACCGCATGGGAGGATAACACAGTTAATGACTGTCCCAAAGTCAGTTTCCCTGCATCCTTGAGCAAGACAGCGACCATGCGCAGACAAGGGGGCCAACCTGCAGCCACCAGGTCCAATTTCTTGGATAGATAAGCTACAGGTCTCTTCCATGGCCCCAGTCTCTGTACCAGCACTCCTTTTGCAAAGCCTGAGTTCTCGTCCACGAATAGTTCAAAGGGCTTAGTCAGATCTGGTAGGCCAAGAGCTGGTGACTCGAGTAAAGTCCTCTTAATTCGTTGAAAGGCCTGCTGTTGCTCCTCTCCCCAGTGGAACATGACCCCGGGCTTGGTGAGAGGATATAGCGGGGCAGCCATCTCAGCAAAACCTGGGATCCAGAGGCGGCAGTAGCCGGCTGTACCTAGGAATTCCCGCACCTGGCGGGGGTTCCTTGGAGGGGGTATGGAGATTATGGCCTCCTTCCTTGCTTCCGTGAGCCATCTCTGTCCTTCCTCCAGGGTGTAACCCAGGTAAATGACTTTGCTTTGGCAAATCTGGGCCTTCTTGGCTGAAGCCCGATAGCCCTTCTGTCCCAGTTTAGTCAAAAGGGCCCGAGTGCCTCTCAAACATTCAGCCTGGGTTCTGGCCGCTAGGAGGAGGTCATCCACATATTGGAGCAAGATTAAGGCTGGGTGCTCGACCCGGAACTCAGCCAGGTCTGAATGTAGGGCTTCATCAAAGAGGGTCAGGCTGTTCTTAAACCCCTGGGGGAGCCGAGTCCAGGTCAACTGACCTGAAAGTCCCATCTCTGGGTCTCTCCATTCAAAAGCAAATAGCAGTTGGCTCTGGGGATGCAATCTCAAACAGAAGAAGGCATCCTTTAAGTCCAGTATCGTATACCAAATATGGGTTGGTGGAAGAGTGCTGAGGAGGTTGTAAGGGTTTGGCACCGTGGGGTGTATATCTTCAACCCATTTATTAACCTCCCTCAGGTCTTGAACCGGTCTGTAATCCCCTGTCCCAGGCTTTTTTACCGGCAGGAGGGGGGTATTCCAAGGTGATCGAGAGGGCACAAGTACCCCCTGGTCCAGGAGCCTCCGGATGTGTGGTTTAATGCCCTCGTGGGCTTCCTGGGACATGGGATACTGTTTGATTGAAACAGGAGTGGCGGAGGCTTTTAACTGAATAACAAGTGGGGGTTGGTCGCGAGCCAGCCCCAAGCCGCCAGTCTCTGCCCATGCCGAGGGAAATTCTCTCAACCAGCCCTGCATCCCTTGTGGTGGCTCCTTAGAGGGCTCGGATTCAAAGAGGCGGTATTCCTCTTCCAGCTGTAGGGCTAGGACTTGTAGGGGGGGTCCCTTTGGGTCCCGTAACGATCGACCCCTTGTCATCAAAATAGATCTGAGCCTTGAGCTTAGTCAACAGGTCTCGGCCCAATAATGGGTGATAGCAATCAGGTATATGCAGAAAAGAGTGGGTTACCTGTCCAGATGCCAGCTGAACCTTTCTCTCGGTGGTCCATCAATATCTCCTGCTACCCGTGGCCCCTGGACCAAAGCTGTGCGGTCACTGAGAGAGCCTCCAGTATGGGTCAGGACTGAATGTTGAGCTCCGGTGTCCACTAGGAAGGTCACTGGCTGCCCCCCGATCTTGAGAGTTATCCTAGGCTCAGGGGGCGGGGCTCCTGGCCTTAACCTCCCTAATCTTCCAGACTGAGGAGGTCCGAGGCCCTTGGCTTAGTTCTCCGAGACCCTTGAGGTTTCTTTGGGCAGTCACGAGCCCAATGTCCTCTCGCTTTGCAGTAAGCGCATTGGTCTTTGTCAAGGGGTGTCCTTCTTTGATCTCCCGTCCTAACTCCCTCTCTGACCTGTCCCTGAGACACTACAGCTGCCAGGACTTTACTTATTTCTCTATGACGTTTTTTATCTCTCTTTTCCTGTTTCTGCCACATTCTCTCCTCCCGCTCTTCGGGAGTTTCTCTCTTATTAAAAACTTTCTCTGCCTCTCTCAACAAATCTGACAGATTGAACGAATGCAATCCCTCTAGCCTCTGTAACTTGGCCCTTATATCTGGACTTGACTGATAGATGAAAGACAAGATGACGCTCGGCGCCTGTCCTGGATCTTCCGGATCATACGGGGTATACATCCTATAGGCCTCTTTGAGTCTTTCCAGGAATGCTGCCGGCGTCTCATCCTTTCCCTGGACCACATTTCTAACCTGAGCCAAATTAGTAGGGTGCCTAGCAGCCCCCCGGAGACCCGCTAAGAGCAACTGGCAAAAGAGACGTAGGTGCTCCCTACCTTCTGGGGTCATGAAGTCCCAGTTCGGGCGGGTGAGGGGAAAGGCTGCATCAATAACATTAGGCAGTTGGGTGGGTCTTCCATCGTCTCCAGGAACCTGCTTCCAAGCCTCCAAGAAGACTCGCTGCTTCTCCTCCACTGTCAGGAGGGTCTGCAGCAACTGCTGACAGTCGTCCCACGTAGGCTGGTGGGTCACTAAAATGGACTCAATCAGGTTAGTCAAGGCAACAGGGTCCTTAGAGAAAGGAGGATTATGCTGCTTCCAGTTGTAAAGATCAGAGGCCGAAAACGGCCAGTATTGAAGCTGGTGATTGGGGCCCTCCCGGAGGGGGAAGGCCCTGGATTCTTTGGCTGGTTCATCACGCTTTCCTCATAGGCGACCGGCAATTGGGGAGGGGGCCGGAGTCCCCTCCTCCTGCTGTCTCCGTAGAGGATGTTCGGGGGCCGCCGGCGGTTCTGGTGCCACCGCGGGGGCCGCCACAGGGGCCGCTGGTCCCTCCGGCACCCGATTCCCTGGGTACGGCGGTGGGTCCTCTGTCAGGAGGTCAATAAGAGGTGAATTGGGGTCCGGGGGAAGGACAGGGGTCTTAGGGAGATCCTTTTGTGGGAGAACAGGGTAAAGGGAGGAGGTAGGAGGGGCGAGAGGGGGCGGCGGTGCTGTGGGGGGGCAGGCCTGGGGCGCTGGAGGGGAGAGAAATGGCCTAACCCATGGGGGGGGGGTTTCGGTCGCTAGGAGTCTCCATATGGCGATGTATGGGACCTGGTCCAGGTGGCCATGGGGATCCGGAGCGAAGACTTTTCCCTCCACCTGTGAAATAAGACTGAGGTTAAAGGTTCCCTCGCGAGGCCATCCTACATTCATTGTGACCCATTCGGCCTTGCAAAGGGTGATCCATTTATTCTTCTTGACCACAAGTCCCTCGTTGTTGGCTCGTGCTTTCATGTCTGACCAGTGGTCAAGCGTGAGGCTCAACGGGGTGGTGACGGTCTGTCCCATGGCTGTTTCTAGGAGGAGAACGGTTAAACAGAAAATGAAGAACGACAGACAAACGCAAACAAGACTGACACGCGCTGCGCGGCTCCGGCTCCAAACCGAGAGCAGAAACTCAGACGGAGACTGCGAGGGTCCGGATCCCTCGTCTCCAACCAACACCACGTATCTGTTGGATACGTGAGTGGCCCCGAAAAACCGTGCCCCTGAGGGGACTTCAGACACCCGCGGAACGTCTTCCAGGGTTACGGTGGGCGAAGTCCGAGCCCGTCAGCTCCTTCTGGCTCCACCGCACAGACAGATTATCAGGCGCACGGACTGACAGACAACACTCAGACAGGACAGGGACGACATATAGTGAGGCCGGCCGGCTTACCTCCTGACGGTGGGTCGGTGGTCCCGGGGAGGGGTCTCTTCCCCGTACGGGCCACCAAATGAAAGACCCCCACTGGAGATCTTCCCTCAGGAGAGACCCCGAACCCAAGGAACAAGCCGAAACCACGGATCAGATGCAAACAGCAAGAGGGTTTATTTAAATGCACAGGCACCTGGGGCGGCAAAGTCTCTCGGAAGACTTGCGCGCCTTCCCAGGGTGAAGGGGACTTTTTATAGGATCCCAGGGGCAGAGGCGCGGTTACAGAAGCGAGAAGCATAGTTACAGGGTTCCCATTGGTTGATTCAAATAAGGCCAGGGTGAACTTGGGAACATATCTTTAATTTTCAGAAATGTGCTGTGTGTGGCCGACCTGGCCTTGTCTAGGGTACAGTGGCTATTTTCCAAGCCCAACTGTTTATTCCCCAAGGCCAGGTGTTCGACATATCCTGTGTTGACTCAAGGTTCCTCTCCCAAGGCCGGGTGTTCGACCATAGTTATCTCTCCCAAGGCCGGGTGGCTGGCCATAGTTATCTCTCCCAAGGCCGGGTGGCTGACCATAGTTATGAACTCCTGTTTTTCTGGCACTTGCCTTGCAGAATGGCGTTTCTTAGGCTAAGTTACTGGGACGGGGGGGGGGGCATTTCAATTTGCTTTAGGGTTAGTTAGAATTAGAAATCTGAAATATTTTCATATCTACCCTCACTATTTAGTGAGCATATTTAAAACTCTGTTCAAATTTCAAAAAAAGCCCAAGCTTAAAATCTTGATAGATTCCTCTGTAACAGGGACTTTTTGGAGTTTCATGTGAGCCAAAAGCAGAAATTAGAGAGTGGCTTCAGAGCAGGGTCTGTTTATCCCGCCTATGGAAAAGAAGACCACAAGCACAGTTTAAAGCCAAAGCTGAAGCAAGCTTTAATTAAATACTGGCCAGGTGGGTGGGCTCTGGCCAGGTCCATCTCTGGGTTTTCAGAAAATGGCCCCAAGTCACAATTTGCAGCAGCTGAAGCTTTTCCCATCGGGTCCAATCCGGGGCAAGCACACATCCTGAAGCACCTCCAGCCTACATCCAATCAGGGGCAAGCATACATCCTGACGTATTTCCTGCCCAAGAACCTCCCACCCACATGTGATCAAGCACATATGGTGCAGATGGGTCAAACAAACTTCTTAAGGTGAGTGAAAACATGTAGCTTGTTGTCTCCCATAAACAATAGCCTCCAGCATTTCAGGAACTATCTGTCCTTGGGCAGGGGCTTGCAGATCCGAGGCATTTTTGTTTTCAGGGGTTTTTAAGGCATAGTAATTAAAACTTAAAATGTAACATTGGCTCTCACGGGTCCTTTCCTCTTCTCCTCAGCTTGTTTTACTAAGAGGGAGGAGAGATGAGTAAGGAGCAAAGAGAGGAGCCGTGGGCATCAAGTGTGTTGGCCTGGGAAGTCTGAGGTTGTGTGGGACAAAGGAAGAGGCATCTTCATGGCTGGTGCACAATGCTGGGCCATACAGATGATGCCCTGGAACTCAGACTTGATGCAGCCAGGACCAGCTTATGCCTGGGCCGTATTTTTCATTTGGGTGTAGATGTGGTTCCTGTATGAAACTTTCCCTGGCCCAGATGTTGAATCATCAGCCTGGAAATAGGTGACCCATATTTGCCCTCCAAAGTCCAAGAAACACCAGGATGAAGGAACAACACCCAGAGAAGACAAACTGCCACCTTAAAATGTGTGTGGGGGTGTGACACAAAATAGGGAGAACTTTCTAGATTCTGAAGAGCTATGTGAAGCTAGAGGTAAAGTCCCTCAGTGAAGATGTATACAGGAGGGTCAAGAGAAGGCTCAAGACCTTTCAGCAGAGTGTGGCATGTGAGACAAGGAATTGCCCATTCTGTTGTTTGTGCACACTGAGATGACCTCAGCTCAGAGTCGTGTGCCCTCTCAAAACAAAGTCTCTCCAAAGATGGTGACCTATTATGTTTGGGTCAGACACCCTAATCATGGCTGCCTGGTATTCATCGGGCTGAAAATGAAAATGTCCAGTTAGCAGAAGCAGGGAGAGTTGCATAGATGTGAGCTGGTGAGATGGCTTAGTGGGTAAACCTCTTGCCTCCAAGACTGAGGACCTCAATTAGTCCCTGGCACCAACATGGTGGAAACAGAGAACCAGCTCCCGCCAGTTGGACTTCCACACGTGCACTGTGGCACATGTGCACAAGAAGCAGATGTAATAAAAAGAAACGTGCCCTGCGTGGGTCTGATTGTCCTGGCCCTGCCCTTGGAGAGTCAGAAACAGTGACATGTTCAGGAGGACACCGCACAGGTAAGAAGCAAGTTGTCCCTGTCTACCTAGAAGCCATGCCTCCCTTTCTCACTGTTATAGGGCTGAAGAAAGGACTTGAGGGGGCTGAATGTTTAAGTAGACACTAGGGAAAAACCCATGCAGGGGTGAGGAAACCTCTTCCGAACTTGAGAGCTTAGAGTAGGCTTTGCTCTCACTTCCCCATGTTCTTGGGCTTCTAGCAAAGTGGCTCCACTTCTACATGAGCATCAGTAGCAACCAGCCCTGTCCTTGTGCCGGAGACCAGAGAAGCCCAAGGAGGTCATGTTGATAGACATGGAGAAGCGGATGACTGGGGGCTTCTGAGGGCTGGCTACTGACGTCATAAACCAAGGGCATGGTGCTGTGTCTGGGAGCTGTTGGTACCAGGAGATGGTCAGTACTGCTGGCTGTGGCACAGGACACAGTGACTGTCTGTCTGCAAGACACCCAGGCATCTCAGGCCTGCACTCGTGAAGAAAGGGCAAAGCACACTCTAAGAGTCAGTGTTGGGCCGACCTGAGCCTGAGCACTGGGAAGCAAAGCATCGGCCAGCTGTCCTCATCATCCCTTCCCTGAGGCTTTCCTCATGTCCTGGGTAAGGAGGTTAGGAGGAATGAGTCCAGGCCATGGCATCCATACTCCTAAGAGTACTGGGCCTGGCTTCCCAAGACATCCCTTATCCCCGGGCCTGCCTCAGAAAAGGGAGGGGCCTCTAGGAAGACTGGCTGAACATGCCTGTCTCTCCTCATCCCTTTCTGACGTCCCTGGGTTCTAGACACTTCTGCATGCCTGGACAGCAAGCCTCAGCTAAGGGATGAAAATGACTTTGAAGTATTTTCAGAGTCTTTCAGAGTCGGAGTACATGGAGCCACCAACAGCTCAGGAAATGGTGCCAGCTCAGAGATGCACCCGTCTTTCCTTTTGAGTCACTGCCAGTGGATCCCACTGATAGCCCAGGACTTCCCCTTCCCAGTGAAGGCATGGTGAGGAATGTCAGGGACCTAGGCCATCATGGAGACCTAGCTACTCCTTTCCCCAGACACCTAAGGCAGAGAAATACCTTTCTTCAAGCCTTCCTAAGTTCCTCAGTTAGGATGGACTTGTGCTCTGCCACCAGGTGTAGTCACAGGAGACAGGAAATGAACACCAAGGTCATTTACTTACATTTCTGCTAAAGGATGTTGTCTTACCTACTGCTCTATTGCTGTGAAGAGACACCATGACAAAGACAACTTATAAAAGTAGCATTTCATTGGGAGCTTGCTTACAGTTTCTAAGGGTGAGTCCATGACCATCATGGCAGACATCACAGCAGGCGGGTAGGCAGGGCACTGGAGTAGTAGAGCTTATATCTTGTTAGCAAGATGGAGGCAGAGAGAGAGCATGAGGCTGGACCTGGCATGGCTTTGAAACCTCAAAGCCCATCCCAATGACACACCTCCTCCAACAAGGCCACACCTCCTAATCCTTCCTAATAGTTCACCAACTGGGAACCAAACATTCAAATATATGAGCCTATGGGGGTCTTTCTGAAGATGGGCAGTTTTTCTTGGATATCTTCCCCTCAACCCCCCCACTCCCACCCCCCACCCTCCTACCCCCCGCTTTTAAATTTGGGATAGTCAGAGCTTATTTTTTGTTTTTTATTTTTACCCCAGACCAGGTTTCTTTGTGTAACAGCTCTGGGTGTCCTGGTACTCATTCTATAGACCAGGCTGGCTTAAAACTCACAGAGATCCACCTGCCTCTGCCTCCTGAGAGCTGGGATTGAAGACATGCTGGCAAGCCAGAGGTTCTTTTTGTTGTTGTTGTTGTTGTTTTGTTTTATTTTTCAAGACAAGGTTTCTCTGTGTAGCTTTGCACCTTTCCTGGAACTCACTTGGTAGCCCAGGCTGGCCTCGAACTCACAGAGATCCTCCTGGCTCTGCCTCCCGAGTGCTGGGATTAAAGGTGTGCGCCGCCGCCGCCGCCGCCGCCGCCGCCGCCACCACCACCACCACCACCACCACCCGGCAAGAGGTTCTTCCTGGTGTGATTTAAACACAGCTTCTCAACAGAGACCGATAGATCATCATTTTTACCAGATATACCTCACCTCCCTTGTTTTATTTTTCCATGACTGGTGACAATATTGAATCTGGTTGCATCATTTGGCTTGTGTTTGATTCTAGGTTTTATGATCTAGTAATGGAATAGCTCTGTGCATGCTCCGCTACAAATAACAGCCCCTGGGCGGGCAGATGGTTCAGCTAGGAAAGTGTTCACTGTTCAAACACGAGGACCTGAGTTTTCCCACCCCAGAACCCACATGAGAAGTTGGACATAGGAGTCATTCCAGCACTCGGGGGAGGGGGTGGGGTGGGGAGCTTGTTAGCCAGCTTGTCTAACCTAATCAGTGAGATCCAGGTTCAGTGAAAGGCACTGTCTCAGAAGCTAAGATTGGAGGGCAGGGGCTAGACAGATGGCTTAATTGTTGGAGTGCTCGCTGCTCTTCCTTAGGACCAGAGTTCTATTCACAGCACTCAGCATCCAGTGAGCTCACAGTTGCCTGGATCTCCAGCTCCAGGGGATCTTATGCTCTTTTCTCTGTGTCTGTACTCACAGACACTTGGGAAGCGCACACACACACACACACACACACACACACACACACACTTAAAATAAAAACAAAACTTTCAACAAATTAAGATGGGGCCATCTAGATGGCTCAAGCAGATAAGGGTGCATGGCACCAAGCCTGGCAGCCTAAGTTTGATCCCTAGTACCCACGTGGTAAAAGGAGAGAACCAAATCCCAGAAGTTGTCTTCTGATCTCCACATGCTCACCCACACAAATATTTAAATATTAAAAAATAAGATGATACATGCATGCACATACAAACACATATGTATCAGTCCACACACCAACATATAATACTTGGAAGAAAGAAAGGAACACCACCCACCAAACTCAGACATTGCATTGAACCCAGGCAATTTGAATTAAGAATTGGAAAGTATTTTAATACATATATCTGAAAAATTCAAGATAACAAAAGCTTCCCCAGAAGTATGTTTATGTGTTTTATAATCAGAGGCAAAATGAGAAATTTTATAGCATTTGTAGCAAAGTTGTACCAAGGTATAACAAGACACAAAATAAAGTGGTAAAGTCTATTGAGTCCTTAAAGAACACTGCCCTTTAAGATGAAAATTGTATCATTTCGGGATGGCAGGATGGCTGAGCAGGTAAGGGTTCTTCCCACCTAACAATGCAACCTTGAAAACCTGAGTGCCAAGGCATAGACCAGCCCAGCTTCCTGGAAGAGTCTCCAACCAACTGAACTACCAGAAAAGACACTCTGCAGACTCTCGTGCTTCCTGCAGGTTGTGCAGCATGCTCCAGGTTCCCAGCTCTGTGAGCTGTCACCGTGCTGGGGTAGGCTTTGGTGATGCAGCTGTCTGTGAGTCATTTCTGCTCCTGTAAGTGACCCCTCACCCATGTTCCTGTAAGTGACCCCTCACCCATGTTCCTGTAAGTGACCCCTCACCCATGTTTCTGTAAGTGACCCCATAAAATTCACTGGTTCAGTCAGTTAGACTTTGGTGGCACCCACACTGTGTTCTGTCATCAATTCCCTATCTGGGCTGAGTAGATGCTTGTTCATGGCTCCCTAGGAATAGTGTCACACAACAAATAAATTCTCGGGAAATCAGTTAGAGGAACAAATGATGGAATATTTTCTTTAATTTTGCCAGATACAAATAGACTAGATATTGCAACTGTAATGCTTGCTTGGTAACTGTTTTGTTATATGTAATTTTACGATGTTAAAGTTAAAACTTTCTTTTTGACTAGACAGAAAAGGGGAAGTGCTGTGAGATGGTTTTTCTGTATGCTGTGAATATGTGTTGCTACCATTGGTTAATAAAGTAGCTGTTTTGGCCTATGGCAAGACAGGTTGTAGCCAGGTGGGAAATCCAAGCAAAGGAGGACAGCCAGCCTGCTGTCCAAGGAGCAACATGCCAATAGACTGGTAATGCCAAGGCCATGTGGCAAAACATAGATTAATAGAAATGGGCTAATTTAAGATGAAAGAGCTAGCTAGTAAGAAGCCTGAGCCATAGACCAAATGGTTTGTAGTTAATAGTAAGCCTCTGTGTATTTATTTGGGACTGAATGGCTTCAGAACAGAAACTTCCATCTACAAGGAACTTATTAATATGTAGATTGCAAAACACAAAGCCCTGCTGGATCCAAGGTGGGCTCTTAGAGAGAGTGCTTGGAAAGAAAGGCAGGAGACCTTCAAAGTTACAATCATCTGCCGGGCGGTGGTGGCGCACGCCTGTAATCCCAGCACCTGGGAGGCAGAGGCAGGTGGATCTCTGTGAGTTCAAGGCCAGCCTCAGCTACCAAGTGAGTTCCAGGGGAGGTGCAAAGCTACACAGAGAAACCTTGTCTTGAAAAACAAAAACAAAAACAAACAAACAAACAAAAAGTTTCAATCATCCTCATTTGTTTCTCCTCACTAAAGCCAGAGAAATCTTTTTTAGCTGAAAACTTGGTTTACCTTCAGTCCTTTCATCCCCAGCAAAAGAAAGGCATGCAGTGGCCATGTTCCCACAAGTGTCCCCTTTGTACCAACAAACGGTGAAGTTAAGACAAGAGTGCCCCTCAGTTGTGTTCCACATGAATTATTAACATGGCTTTCGGCTCCATTTGCTGAATCCACGATGCCTGTCGCAGCACTTCATGAAAAAGGAATGAGCATGGTAATGGTTTCTTTCCTTTTTGCTGAATAAGATATTGAAAACCAGTCTAGGAAGATGTGAGTACGAAGTTTACGGAAAATGGCATCTGGGGCCAATTTTTATTCATCAAAAGATCTCAGGGATGGCTCTAGCATCTGGAAAGGAGTCTTCTAGACTGGAAATGGAATCCAATAGACTCTTCTCATCAACTAACATCAGCCACAAGGGATAAGAACGACTGGGCAGACACAGACATTCCGTCATCACTTGTTGCTGGAGAAACCAAACAGTGACAGGTTACATTCTATTGACCATGACTCACCTGCCTCTGCTTGCCAGCTGCCAGCTTAACTTCTTCATTGAGCCTAAAAACATTCCACATCAGTGAATAAATAGCATTTCAAACTTAGTGTGTCCAGAATTAAAGGTATTTTGTGTATATGTGTGTTTATGGGGCTACCCACGTGGGTACATGTGTGCAGACGTGTGTGAACACTTCAGGTGTTCCTCAGGATGCTATGCTGTCCATCTTTGAGATGAGGGCTCTTGTTAGCCTGGAGCTCACCAAGTGGACTAGGCTAGCAGTCCACCAAGCCTCCTGTCTCTGGGTTCTGGGATTGTCAGGGTACACCATCACACCTAGCTTTTTTAAAGATTTATTTATATTTCAGTTTTTTCCTACTTGTGTGTCTGTATACTCCATGTCTGCAGCACTGGTGGAGGCCAGAGAAGGCACTGGATCACCCAGAACTGGAGTTATGGGTGATTATGAGCTGCTATAGGGTGCTGAGTCTCAAATCCCAATCCACTGCATCGAGTACTAGCCATCTGGTCAACCCCACTCCTTGCTCTCTTTATGTGGTCCTGGGGAATCAAACTCAAGTCCCTGTGCTTACAAAGCAAGCACTTTATGACTGAGCTCGCCAAATAAATGTTTTTGTTTTAATCTTCATTCTGATGTCTCTGCCTCAGTTTCTTCCTTTGTTACTCTTCTGCTCCCTGGGCTCCTCCTTAATATGTTGCTTGCATCTACATCCTGCTTCAGACTCTGCATTTGAAGAAACAGGACTGAACCTCTGAACTGCAAACCACCCCAATTAAATGTTTCCCCTTATATAAGAGTTGCCATGGTCATGGTATATTCATAGCAACAGAAGCCCTAACTAAGATGCCTACCCTAAACTCCCTCCAGCTCATGTGCTTCCCTCCCAAGCTATTCACTCCCTTTATAACCCTGCTATTCTGCTCTCTCTCTCTCTCTCTTTCTCTCTCTCTCTCTGTCTCTCTGTTGTGGAATATTATTTTAACTAGGCAAAGATGTGTTATATTTGTTTATGCTACATTTGTTTAATGTTGGAAGGATGTGTGTTTGATCATGTAAAGGTGTGTTGTATTTGTTTGCCTTGCTTGCCTAAGGCACCTGATTAGTCTAATAAAAAGCTAAATGGCCAATAGCTAGGCAGGAAAAGGACAAGCGGGGCTGGCAGGCAGAGAGAATAAATAGGAAAAATCTAGGCTCCAAAAGGAGGAAGAGGAAGAAGAGAATGAGGGAGAAGGAGAGGGACACACCCAGGGCCAGCCAGCCAGGAGAAGCAGTGAAAGCAAGATGTTCAGAAGGAAGAAAGGTAAAAAGCCCCAAGGCAAAAGGTAGACAGAGAGAAACAGCTTAGTTAAGTTAAAAGAGCTAGCCAGAAATGAGCCTAAGGTAGGCCAAACATTCTCTCTCTCTCTCTCTCTCCTGCTCCTGCTTCTCTCACTACATTTTCTCTATTCTTTATCCCCTGACATTCTTCCCTCTCTTGCACGTAGTCCTTACCAGGTCCAATCTGCTGGTCATATTCTAGTTCTTCCTCTCTCTGCTCCAGACCCTTCCAGAGGCCTTTGGCTGTTCTCTCCCTCATATCTACAATAAAAACCTTCCCCTAAACCATACCATGGAGAGGTCATGTCATCAGTGTATACAATTGGTGGGTCACACAGGTCCCCATGGACACATGAGGTGATTTTAGAGGGTTCCCAGCATTTCTGCTGGAAAAAGATGGTAACAGATTCAAGAGACTAATCAACAGAAAGTTTTAAATATACAATTCTGCAGAAAGAGGCACCGGCATAGAGAAAGGGGAAAAATGGCTGATGAGCCAATTTGGCCCAAGACAGTGGTCCCTCCCCCCAGACAGGATTTCTCTGTGTAGCTTTGCGCCTTTCCTGGATCTTGCTCTGTAGACCAGGCTGGCCTCAAACTCACAGAGATCCACCTGCCTCTGTGTGCACCACCACCGTCCAGCTAAGACAGTGGTTTTTAAAGTCCCCCATTATGAGAAATGTTGGTTGTCCCCGCCCCTTCCACCAGGCTGGGACTTTCCTTCTTCCCAAATTCCCCATCCTGTTGCTTTAGGACACAACACCTTATCTAATGAATCATTTAGGGTTTGAGACTATCCCATTCCCTGATCATGGGCTCAGTCAGTAGCAGACTCCTGTAACTCCCCAATTCTCAGTGTTCTGGGACAACCAGGGATAGCCACCAGGCTGGGGAGAGAAGGCCTCCTCCATATTTGTGACTCTTATTAATGCTAAGCATCCCCCTTAAAGAAAATGTACCATAGAAATTTATTTTTCACAGTTTCTAATTATGACCAGACTTTCATTGTGACCCTTTAGGGAAAACAGTTTGCCAACCCTGGACAATGACAGGAGGAAGAAGTTGTGGTTGGTCCTTCTGGTGATGGAGGTCAGGGTGGGTGAAGAAGGCTTTGCCCAAACACCTTAGTCAGGGTTAAGGAGTATGATGTCACCCATGCAAAGGCCCATTAGATGTGTGAGTTAGCTGTGGCAGCTGAGATAAGGGGACAGCTTCCTGCTGCCTGCCTCCCTGATTGGACAATGACGCTGTAGCCAGCTACCTGGGAGCATCTGGAGCTTGAGTGAGGACACTATCAGCTATCCCCCTGCGTCAGGCTGGCATCAGCTCAGGGCTGAGGTCCTTCTATCTTTGCGGTTTTGTGCTGGTGTCTCCAAACCAGGGTTCTAAGTCTCAGACGTTTCCGTGGAAGCGTGGCTGACTGAGCCGTGACCTCAGGCCTGCTCCTGGCCACTCCTATCTCTCTGTGCTGATGGGACAGAGCAGGACTCCTTGCTGTGCGGTAAGAGACAGGAGTACTACAGGACAAGCCATCTGATGTGACAACAGACCGGAGTCATGAAAGATTGTCTTTCAGTCCTCAGAGGATGATGCGCCAGGTGTGAGCCCAAATGTCAGCAGAGATTTGGAAAAGAATGAAAGTGATTTTGTTTTGGTTCCACCATACCATCTCCACTGATGGAAAACACTTGTCTTGAGCGCAATTTTCTTTTTTTTTTTTTTTTACATTTATCTCTGTGGGGAGGGCTGCCACGTTGTGTCACGTGTGCTTGAGGGGCTTAGAGGACAACTTGTGGGTGTCAGTTCTCTCCTCCTATCATGTGGGACCCGGTATTGAACTCACATCCTCAGGCCTGGCAGATCAGTGCTTTTACCCACTTGCTGGCTCCTGGGAGCAATTTTTATGAGAAAAACATCTTGGGATTTAGATTAGCCTAAATCAAGTCCTAAGTTAGAGTCTTACTCCTAAACTAAGGAGGATGGATTGAACGGCCCCTTTAAATTTACATGTTAGGTCATTTCTGGGCTGTTGGTGTGCCGCTCTACACTGTGATGGGAGAGTAGTAGAAGGGATACAAATTTTTCCTGGGCACCTATCACTACATGCTGTGGGCATTGGCATAACACTCTCGAGATAGAATGTCTCCACCCAAGAAGGTGAACTCCTAAAACAATGTTTTAAACAAAATTAAGTCAGAAAAAAAGGAGGGTAAATTAAGTAGAAATTAGAGCAAAGCAGAACTTGGCTTAGTATCAGAAAAATTATCTAATAATCAAAGTTTTACATCATAGATATAATCTTACAGGTAACTGGCAATCTGGCACCATAGTTAGTTCATGAAGGAAGGACACAAGCCTATATTGTCTAGTAATTCATGGAACTAAAGACAACACCATACTTGTTGTTCCTGCAAGTGACCACAAGATGGCAGCACCAGAGGATTCCCAAGCAAAAGACAAATCGAAAAACATGTTCCCAAAACTTAATTCAGAGTTTTAGTTATCATAATATATGCTGTGTCTACTAATACAAGCCTTTATAGGTTTACAGTTACCAAACCTATTGAAAAGTGTTTCACCAAAAAAGCATATTTTTTTACTATTTTAAAAAACAAAAGAAGAGGGGTGGAGGTGGTTCAGTTGATAAAGCTCTTTCAGGACAAGCATGAGGATGTGAGTCTGGAACAGCAGAGCCAACATAAAAATGCTGGGTGCAGAGATGTGTGCCTGAGGTCACAGCACTGGAGATGTGGAGACAGGAGGGTCTCTGGGACTTGCTGGCAGGTCAATCCAGCCATTACAGTGAGTTCTAGGTTCAAGAACCTCCATCTCAAAAACTAAGAGTGACTGAGAAGACACTCAACATAGACCTATGGCTTCTATATGCAAGCACAGTTGTATGCATTCACAGGTGTGTATACACACTGTGCTGAATAAGAATGGGCCCCCTAGACTTATATTTGCATGCTTAGGGAGTGGCATTAGGGGGTATGGACTTGTTGGAGTCGGTGTGGCCTTGCTGGAGATAGTGTGCCAATGGGGGTGGGCTTTGAGGTTTCAGAAGCTCAAGTCAGGCCCAGAGGCTCACTCTCTCTTCCTGCTGCCTGCTGCTAAAGATGTAGAATTCGCAGCTACCTCTCCAGCACCATGTTTGCCTGCATGCCACCAAGCTTCCCACTATGACAACCATGGACTAAACCTCTGAGCTGTGAGCCAACCCCAACCAAATGTTCTCCATTATAAGAGTTGCCATGGTCACAGTGTCCCTTCACAGCAATAGAACCTTGACACACACACACACACACACACACACACACACACACACACACAGAGAATCTCAGAAATATAAAGGGGCAGGCTTAGCCTGGATGTGAGGTTTGCCCTGACCCAGAATGAGCATACTTCTTACTTTCTGAAGAAGGTGCTTCTTCCATTTGGTTACATGGATTTTCAGGTCCAAGCCTTGAATACTGGCCAAAGGAAGGCGTGGGAGTTTTAAAAACCCTTGGGCATGAGGCTACATGACAGACTCAACTGATGCTGGATTATGATTCTCATGGAAAAAACAAAACACTAACATGAGTAAGCTTATTTAAAAGCCTACCAGAAGGAGGGCTGGAGAGATGGCTCCGTGGTTAAGAACACTTGCTGTCCTTGCAGAAGACCCAAAATCAGTTCCCAGCACCCACATTAGGCAGCATACAAATGCCTGTAACTCCAGTTCCAGGAGATCAGACATCCTCTTCTGGCCTCCAAAGGTACCTGCAAACTTGTGGTATATACTCACATAGACATGCATAACTTAAAAATAATATTTAATAAGATAAATGTTATAAAAGTCTATGCGAAGATGTCTTGGCACTCAGACTTGAGAATAATTACACTGGGGAACTCAGATATGACTGTGGTTCCATGAAGAAAACTTACCTCAAAGCGCTGTTTGCAACCATTAAGCCAGTTCACTAGGCCAGGGCTCATAATCCAGCCACTTCTGGCTGCCATCTGAGGCAGCTAGCCTCCAAATTACCCTATTCTTTTGATGTCTGTTTCCCTGTCTGTGCCAATCTACACTAAACTAAGGTTGGTGTGTGCAATGGGTAGGTAATGTAGAAGTAATGGCATGTCTGTCTTCCAAGACACTCATTAAGAACATTTGCAGCTTCTACCTCAGTCTCTTAGATCACTATTTTGAAAGAAATTATTTGTCATATTCTCTCTCTCTCTCTCTCTCTCTCTCTCTCTCTCTCTCTCTCTGTGTGTGTGTGTGTGTGTGTGTGTGTGTGTGTGTACATGAGTGTAGTGCCTACAGAAGCCAGAAGAGGGCATCAGATCCCCTGGAACTGGAGTTACAGGCAGTTGTCAGACCCTTAGGTGCGTTCTGGGAACCAAGTTCAAGTCCTCTACAAGAGTTATACATGGCCGGGCGGTGGTGGCACACGCCTTTAATCCCAGCACCCAAGAAGCAGGAGCAGGTGGATTTCTGTGAGTTCGAGGCCAGCCTGGTCTCCAAAGCGAGTTCTAGGAAAGACGAAAAGCTACACAGAGAAACCCTGTCTTGGAAAACCAAAAAAAAAAAAAAGAGAGAGAGAGTTATACATGCTCTTAACTACTGAGTCATCTCTCCAGCCCCCAGTTGACATATTTGAAAGATGTTCAAGCAGTTCTGGGGAAAGATCCATGTGGTACAGAACTGAGGGCTCTTCCTCCAACCCATAATGTCTTGCCAGCCACACCTGGGACTAACTCTGAATGAATGCAGCTTGACATTTCTGCAGCCATCTTGAGTCGTAACCACTATGATTCTCCTTGAGTAACCCTGAACAATTTTTCCTGTGCAGTTTCCCAACAAATCTTAAATGGATGACTGGTTTTCTGGGCTTTCCAAGCAGGCTCTGAGTCCAAGAAAGCACCTCACTCTTCCACGTCACCTTATGACAGACCAGGAGTATCCCCATGCAAAAGGAAGTCACTTCTGTCCTAACCCACACTATGCTAGTGTCTTATTCAAATTATGGGGATCCAACCCACCCTGTTGTTATCCAGGGCTACACTTCCATGGGTGTCCCTATAAGTCACACCACATATAGTCCTAGATTTGTTTGCCTCCCTTTCTGCAGTCTCGTGACAGTTGGGGCTGGTCTCATATGTTAAGCCTGTTATTCCAACAACAGCTCTAAGTACCATCTCATCACAGCCCCAAGAAAGACCTAGCTCTGAGCTGAGGATGGAGCTCAGTTGGCAAAGTGCTTGCTTAGCATGCACAAAACCCTGGATTCTATTTCCAGGACTGCATAGGCCATATAATCCATGTATGTTAGCACACTCCTGCAATCCCAGCACACAGGGGATGGAGGCAGAACAATCAGAAGTTCAAGGTCATGTGTGGCTGACACCTGCCTGGGACATATGAGACCCCATGTCAATAAGAAGAGACCCATGTCATGGCTGTCCTCTCTGGTACATTCCTGTCCACAGATGCTGCAAGGTAACACTTTTTGGCTTGAGCTATTAAGTTTTGGGGTAACTTGCTACACAGCAACAGTCCAAGAAGCACCCCAAATTCTAGCCTCCCTGGTTGTATTACACTTCAGCTCTGGCTCTTTCTGCCTGGAATCCTCTGCCCAAATAGCCATGGTTGAGTATCTGCCCTTCAAATTGTTTCTCTCCTTCCACTGTGGGTTCTGGGATCAGACTCAGGTTTTCAGCTTGGTGGCAAGCACCTTCACCCACTGAGCCATCTCCCCAGCCTCGTTTTGACACTTCTGACACTCACTTCCCATCCCAGTTTCTTTCTTGTAACTTTCTTTTTGTTTTTGGTTTTTCAAGACAGGGGTTCGCTGTGTAGCTTTGCACCTTTCCTGAAACTCACTCTGTATCCCAGTCTGGCCCCAGACTCACAGAGATCTGCCTGCCTCTGCCTCCCGAGTGCTGGGATTAAAGGCCTGTGCCACCATCGCCTGGCCCCCTTGTAACTTTCTTATAACTGTTAGTCATGTTAGTTGGGATTAGTGACACATGTTTGTAATCCCAGCAGTTGGGAGGCTGAGCCAGGAAGATCATGACTTCAAGGTTATCTTCAATTACTTAAGACCCTGTCTCAAAAAAACTTTTATCATCTCATATAATCTATTTATTTATGTTTATTGTCTCTCCTTTGTGTTTGTATTTTTTCTAGTCAGGATTTCTCTACATAGCCCTGACTATCCTGGAATTAGCTCTGTAGACTAGGTTGGCCTCAAACTCAGAGATTTGTCCTGCATCTGCCTCCTGAGTGCTGGGATTAAGGGTGTGCACCACCACTGCCCAGCTTGTCTCTCCTTCCTTAACCAAAATGTCAATTCCATGAAGATAAGAATCTTCATGTTTCTTTTACTCAAGAAGGCAAACATTTCTGTGTTAGTTTTTTGTCTACTTGACCCAAGCTAGTGTCATCTGGGAAGCTTCAATTGAGAAAATGCTTCCATATCATTGGCCTGTAGGCAAGTTTATGAAGCATTTTCTTGATTAACGTTTGATGTAGGGTGGACCGGTCCACTGTGAGTAGTGCCATCCTTGGTCAGGTGGTCTTAAGTTGTATAAAAAGCCAGCCATGAGGAGCAAGCCAGCAAGCAGCATTCCTCCTTGGGTTCTGCTTCAATATCTGCCTTGAATGTCTGCCTTGACTTCCTCAGTGATAGATTCTGACCTGAGATATGTAAGCCAAATAAATAAACCCTCTCTTCTCCAAGTTGCTTTTCACAGTGTTTATCACAGCAACAGAAAGCTGCTAACTAGGACAGTCTCTTAGGATGGTTTTAGACACACCCTAAGATCCCCCACCCAAGTTCTCCTGTTCCTCGAGAGAACTCTTCCCTAATCCCTGAATCCAGAAGCTTTCTTCAGTGGCCATACAACCTGGAGGTGATAAGATGGCTGGGGATACCCCTGAATGGGAAGGAGAACACCCCAGATTTAAGGTAGAGGAAGTGAATGTGGGTCAACTGGCAACTTCCTGTTTCTGTAGTCTGGGCAAGCCACCCCTCCTTATTGTGGTTCTGTTTCCTGTAGTGAAATTAATGCTTACCTCTCCTACCCTGCAGGAATGTGGTGGAAAGCACAACCTTCCTTTAAAACCAGATGCCACAGTGACCCCAGGAAAAGACCTGCTTGCTACCTTATGATGCCCCAAGTCTATCTCCACGTTTACCAGCTCAACTTTGTGGTGAGACATCTGCCACAAGGAGAGTATGTTTCAGAGACCCTGAGAGCACCGGGTAGAAGAAAAAAGGAATAATTTCACCAGAAGGGTGGAGTGCATCCACAGAGGTGGAGGAGGGGCATGAAGGCTAAAGTCAGGGGAACCCAGGCTTTGAGAAGTGTGGCCACTCAGCAAAGTCCCAGCAGACCCTCTAGACCACAGCAGGACTTTAAACATCACCCCATCTTCTGTCTGCTTCTTTTTAAAACGTGGGCCTGTGTGTGTGTTCATGTGTGTGCATGTGAGTATGGAGGCCAGGCATGGCTCATCATGGCAGTTCTGCCCCACTCCTCTTTTGAGACAGGGTCTCTCATTGGCCTGAATTTCACCAAGTAATTTCACCAGGCTGGCAGGTCAGCACGTCCTGGGCAATCCATCTGTCTGCCTATCTGGCACTGAGATTATAAGGGCACACCGTCATGCCTGGCTTTTTAAAAATATAGATTTGGGGGCTGTTTCCCAAGTCCACACGCTTGTGTGGCAAGCACTTTATCAGAACACAGTCAACATTAGCAGGCCCAGTTCCTCAGCCCCTTAGGAAGCTCGTGGGCATCAGGAGCCTGGTATCGGCACCCACTTTCCGAGGCTGCTATCTGGGCAGGAGGCCATCCCAGGCTGCTGTCCCAGCTCTGCCACTCAGCAGGGTGCCTGCCCTCCTAGCCCTGGTTTAGACCACCATTTTCCCTCCTAACAGTGGCAGGAGTTTAGGTCCCTTCATCCTCATAGGCTGGGCCCCAGGGCACTTCTGAAACGAAATGTTTTGGTTGTACCTGTGTGCACATGCAGGGCTACTCCGGCTTTCAATCTGCAGTTTAGTTGGTAATAGCCCTAACCCTAGCCTAATAATTGATTATTATTAACTGTTTGGACTGAAATGTTACAGTTTTATTGATAAAAATAATAATAGTAAACTCTCCCTTATTGTTTGCTATATGCCAGTCACTCTATTAAATCAATTCGGGGCCACTTAAGGGTAAGTTGCTCATATTCAGGCAGTGACGCAGCCAACTTTCAAATGTAAGAGAACTAACTCAAGAGTCCACTCCATCCTCTGCAATCACTGTGTTCTCAATCCTCCTCCACAGCTCTGATTTCCCAGCTCTCCATCCCCACTGGCAGTGGTAGAACTTCTCTTGGGCCAAACAACAGGAAACTTCAGTGGGAGCACAACGAACAGTCCCCATAAAAATCTACCTTTGACTACTGGGAGAGGACAGCTTGGGTCAGGAGAGTCAAATTTCTGATGAATCAGTGAACAGCTCTGAACAGAACTAATCAGGCTTGTATTGTGTTGTCCTTTCTCTGTGATCTGCTGTTCAGCGGTCGGCCATTTGAACACCTCTCCCGACTTGCCCAGCACCTCCCCTCCCACTCTCCTGACATGTATGCCCATGGACCATGCATGTATACATATGCATATACACAAAGAGAGCAGCAAATGGTGAAGAAAAACACATTTTAGGGACAGGAAAGCTCACAGAGATGCTAGAGGCTTGGAAACAGAAAGATGGAAGAGGATGACTTCCAGAGGAAGGAATGTTGCTCTCCCAGCTTCCAGCATGGGGTGTGGGGTATTGGGTGTGGGGTGCAGGGATCAGGAAGGCCTTAGGGAAATATGGCCCTGGGTATCAAATTAGCAACGCAGTTCTGCAAGTTCCTAGAGGATTAGGAGCCGGGGATGTTCCCAGCAGCACTTCCAGGTTCTGAGAGTCTCCATCTCAGAATCGCAACTGATCTCAGGATCTCAACTGGTGCTAGCATAGCGCAGCAGTGGGTCTTAACTCCAAAGCCTTGGTAGGTCAGGCCTGTATTACCCATCGCTGTGTTTAAGGTCACATGGCTTTCAGGAAGAGATACAAACTTGGACCAACTCAAATTTAAAAAAAGAAAAAACAACAACAACAACAAAAAAGTATTACTGGAAAGCTCCCAGGGTCTTTTATGAAACCAATGAGATAGGCGAACAACCGCAGATCAGCAAAGAAACTATGAGCTGCTGATCATATTGTCACTAATGTGATTTTGTGTTGGTGTGCCTGGGCTCCCTGGCTCTGGGCCAGGAGGGTCTTATGGAGCCTATGATTTAGTCTCCCCAGGAACAGAGAGAGTCTGGTGCAAGTGGTTAAGAGTACTGTTGTCGGGCAGTGGTGGCGGCGGCGCATGTCTGTAATCCCAGTACTTGGGAGGCAGAGGCAAGTGGATCTTTGTGAGTTCGAGGCTAGCCTGGTCTACAAAGCGAGTTTCAGGACAGGCTCCAAAGCTACAGAGAAACTCTGTCTCAAAAAGCCAAAACCAAAAAAAAATAAAAAATAAAAAAAGAGTGTTCTCAAGGGGTAACCTGAAAGGCAGCGGGGGAGGGATGGAGCAGGAGATGGCCAGCAAGCCTGAGCCCAGCCTGTGTACCTGTGAGATCTGCAGAGAGAATGGCTGCCTGGCACTGTTGGGCAACAACATACCCCAAATCCACTAGCCACCGGCTAGGGGCTGCCTCAGTCAGGGACATATGTTTTTCAAGCATTTGAGAACAAGGCGATTGGTAGAAAGGGGCACTCATGGCCTTTATCAGTCAGTGCTCACAGCAGCAGCTGAGACCCAGAGTTCCATCCCTAGGCCCACCCCAACACACAATCTTTAGGAGTTTTCATTAGGATTTCACTAATATGTAGATAATTTGGGGAAACTGAAATTTTTTATTACATTTCCAGATCTAATGTTTGTTGGTGCTATTAAGAATGCTACCAATGGACTGGGGAGATAGTTCAGTCAGTAACATGCTTGTCTTACAAGCATGAAGACTTAAGTTTGGTCCCTAGAACCCATATTTAAAAAAAAAAAAAAGACCAGTGTGGTGGCATGCAATTGTAACCCCAGTGCTGGGGAGGCAGAGACAGGTGGATGCCTGAGGCTTGCCGGTCAGCTGACTTAGCCTACTTGGTGAGTTCCAGGTCAGAGAGAGACCTTATCTTACAAAAACTGGAAAACATATGAGGAACAACATCAAAGATTGTCCTCTGACTTTCACATGCACACATATGTGTGTATATGTACCTACATACACCTACATACAAATAGAAGGCATGGAGGCACATATCTATACTACTATAATCCTAGTATTCAGGAAGTTGAGACAGGAGGAACATGAGTTCAAGGCCAGCCTGGAAAACACAGTGAGACTCTGTCTCAAGAAAACCAATCCAGCTGGGGCTGGAGTGCCCAGCAGTTAACAGCACTAACTGCTTGTGCAAAGGACTCAGGTTTTGCTCCCTAGCAGCCATAGGGTGGCTCACATTCACCTGAGACTCCAGTCCTGGGGAGTGACACTCTCTTCCAGTCTCCAGGACCCATTTTGCTCCTGTATCCATGTGATACACATACATACAAATAAATAAATCTTTTATTAAAAATTCCCAAATAAATATGTTAATTAAAAAGGTTATTGTTTTAAACATTCCATTTCCTTTTTGTTGTTATGCTGCTGGGATGAAAATGGACACTGAAACTTGAATTACTATTTGTCATGTGTTATGAAGTATTCTTTTTCTTTATTTTATTCTTTATAGTGCTGGGAATTGAACCCAGGGTCTTCATGAATGCCAGGCAATGGATTTACCACTGAGCTACATTCCCAGTCCTTTTCTTTTGTTTTCCTTTTTTCTTCCCAATTTTCAAGACAGGGTTTCTCTGTGTAGCTCTGCCTGTCCTGAAACTCTCTTTGTAGAACAGGTTGGCCTCGAACTCACAGAGATCCCCTGCCTCTACCTCCCCAGTGCTGTGATTAAAGGTGTGAGACACCAGTCCTTTTCTTTTGATTAAAAAGTTAAAGTGTCAAAATGATTCTTAGGTTCCAGGCCATATAAAAATAGATGGCGGTCCCATGGTTCACAGTATGTTGACCCCTGCTCTCATCTCTCAATCATTATACTCTATAGAACAGCAGAAACACAGGCTTTTAACATCAAAATTATAAAATAACAGATGCTGTTTACAGAAATAGAGTAACTTATTGTCTCCTAAACTGATATGCAGTGGTATGGTCCTTCTGTAAGCTGTAAATATGTGCTACATCATTGGTTGACAGTAAAGCTGTTTGTATAATGGCCAGACAGAATAAGGTTGGGTGGTACAATCAAGCTGAAGACAGAGATGAAGAAGGGCAGAGTCGAGCAGATGCTGTCCAGTAGCCCATGAAACATGATGCCAGAGATCTGGTAAGCCACAGGCCACATGGTGATGTATAGATTAATGGATATGGGTTAATTTAAATTTAAGAGTTAGTTAGTAATAAGCCTGAGCCATCTGCCAAACATTTATAATTAATATAAGTCTCTGTGTGGTAATTTGGGAAGTGACCCCCAGGTATAATCAAGCTTATGGGACAGAAAGCTCCGCCTCTGTTTACACTGATGAATGTGCATTCAAAGATATACCTATAAAACTCTGTGAGTTCAAGGCCAGCCTGGTCTACAGAGTGAGATCCAGAACAGGAACCAAAACTACACAAAGAAACCCTGTCTCAAAAACAAAACAAAACAAAACAAAAACAAAAACAAAATTAAACCAACATGGGTTTCTTGCTTTTCTTTTCTTTTTTTCTTTTCTTTTCTTTTTTTTTGAGACAAGGTTTCTCTGTATAGCTTTGTGCCTTTCCTGGAACTCACTCTGTAGCCCAGGCTGGCCTGGAACTCACAAAGATCCTTCTGCCTCTGCCTCCTGAGTGCTGGGATTAAAAGTATACACCACCATCGCCCAGCCAAGTGTGCTTATTTTTATGTGTGTGCACTTCTGTGAGTTTAATGTGTACCCTTTGCATGCAGGTGCTGGTAGAGATCAGAGGGTGTCAGATCCCCTGGAACTGGAGTTCCAAAGGTTGTGAACTTCCTGATGTGGGTGCTGGGAACCGAACCCTAGTCCTCTGGAAGAACAGCGAGCACTCTTCACAGCAGAGCCATATCTGCACATCTGCAGCTCCACGAACATGGCTTTCTTATTCCTTAAATTTCTATGTAACATAGGAGAATGCAGAAATGACCTTCGATTCTACAATTCTCTGTAGTCATGTCTTAGCTGTCTAAATTTATGATATGCTAAGGGAACATTAGTTGTTAACATACAATTAAAGGAAGGGGCTTTGTGATGTAAATCACTTAGTCACAGTAATGAGGATGCCTTGAATTTGTATAGCATTGGATAGGTCACAAAATTTATAGTTCCACATAGGATCCTGGAAGTAGGCACCCAAGGCCTTATTATTATGATTGAAAGAAGAGAACTTCCCAAGATGACACAGGACTAAGGAAGCAGTGGGAGGAGTCCTCGGTCACATCCCTCAAGCACAGAGTGAAGTCCATAAAACAATTCAAGAATGGATAGCCAGTGAATCCGCTTGTCTCACAGGCTGTTGCCTGAAGCTCCATGTGCTTAATTATGGGAAATCCATTCTTTCCTCTCTCTTCTCCCCAGTCCATATGTCTAGGAATCCGCGTGGTCTCAACACTGGGTGATTGACCTGTGTGACAACAGCTGTTGTGGCAGCTGGGGGCCTGGTGTCACTGCTTGGTCCAGCACATTTCAAAGCGATGCCCTTGAGAAACAATGCCCTTATCAACTCTTATTACCACCCACAGGATTTGTACATGGTGTCCTTGTGTCCAGAAAAGCCCGACCTGATAACTGTGGCCCTCTTCAGCCCAGGCTCCAGCTGTGACCGCCTTGAGAACTTGTTTAGTGGCATGCAGCTCATCTACAAGAAGTGACTTGGACCGACCTTTGTGATGGATACTGTGCATCTCTCTACTCAATGGGTCTGAAGAAAAAGGGAAGTGCTCTTTCCTCAGTGATGGACATTTAGACACCTGAGCCCAGTGTCAAGAAGCTCAGGGACTTGACTTTGTGAGTCTGAGTTGCTGAAACAAAATACCAAAGCCTGGATGCTTTATCAACAAAAGAAACTTATTCTGGAGGCTGGGAAGTTCACAATGACGCACCAGCAGATCTGGTGTCTGGATAAGGCCCATTTCTCAACAGACAGCTGTTTTCTCACCCAGGGTGACAGCTTTCTCTTAGGTCTCTTTTATAAGGACTTTGCCACCATGACCTAATCACCTCTAAGGGTTCTGTGACTAAATGCTATCTCTTTGATGGTTAGGATTTAAAATTTTGAGTTTTAAGCAGACACAAATAGTCAGGCCACAGCATCATTATAATTATTTTTCTTTAAAAATGAATTCATCAGGCCAGGTGTTGGTGGTGCACGCCTTTAATCCCAGCACTTAGAAGGCAGATCCAGGTGAATCTCTATGAGTTCAAGGCCAGCCTGGGCTACAGAGTGAGTTCCAGGAAAGGCACAAAGCTACACAGAGAAACCTTGTCTCAAAAAAAAAAAAAAAAAGGAATTCATCTGACTATAGGTAAAGTATATTTCATTTTCGGATACTTAAGAAAGCAAAAATTAAAATAACCAGTAACTTTATTTTTTAAAGATTTTATTTTTAGCCAGTGGTGGTGGCACACACCTGTAATCCTAGCACTCAGGAGGCAGAGGCAGGTGGATCTCTGTGAGTTTGAGGCCAGCCTAGTCTACAAAGTGAGTTCCAGGACAGCTTCCAAAGCTACCAAGAAACCCTATCTCGAAAAAAAACCAAAAAAAAAAAAATTTTTAGTTATGTATATGAACGTATGCAAGTCTTAGTGTACATGAGTACAGCATCATTGAGGACCAAAGGGGGTGTTGGATCCTCTGGAGCTGGAGTCACAGGTAGTTCTGAGCTCCACACAGGTATTAGAAGCCAAACTGGAGTTCTCTACAAAAGCAGTCTATGCTCTTCACCAATCGCTGATGGCTCAGTCCCCAGAAATTCCATTTATTAAGGTTAACATCAAGTGTCTTTTATTTAGTATTATTCTGTGTGTAATGGTAAACAAGACCGAGATTATGTAGAATACACTGTTCAGTAAACAGCGTTGTACATTCAAATACATATTCTGTCATTCCTGTAATAGAAAATATAATAGCTACATTCTACTTGTTTCATTATTATGTCCTATTTTAAGTATCCAAAGCCAGTTTCTACAATTCTGGTGAATGGGCCACAGAGTGGAGGTTGCCTCCAACATGCTTGTTAACAGAAGCTGCCCACAATGTGCCCAGCACCAGCTTATAATGTGACTCCAGAAACCATTCACTTCCCTTGGCTGATAATATGCCCATTTCCTCATTGACTGCAAGTGCTTCTTAGAACAAGTAGCAAATGAGGGGGGGGCATTTCCAATTCCAGAGACCGTCCCCAATTCTCTTTATACCAAAGTGGCACATGTTCTCCAGTAAGCTCTTTTCCCTATTTTAGTTTGAAAACTTTCAGACAGGTGTATATTGCACATTGAGCAAGCCTCCCTACTCCATCTCTCCCTTGTCACGCCCCTCCCCTCTCATCTGTGCGCTTTGGGTCCTAGATAATTTTACTTCTATTTTCATTTTATATATGCACGATTTCATGTAACTATATGAAATCCAGGAACCGTAAATGAGAGAAAAGATATGATGCTTGTTGTACTGGGCCTAGCTTAACTAACTGGTTAATAGCACCTCCAACCAGTTGCATCTATTTTCCTGCAAGTGATATATGTTCACTTTTTGTTTGTTTGTTTTTCAAAACTGGGTTTCTCTGTGTAGCCCTGGATGTCTTGGAACTCACCCTGTAGGCCAGGCTGGCCCTGAACTCACAGAGATCCACCTGCCTCTGCCTCCTGAGTGCTGGGATTAAAGGCGTGCTCCACCACCGCTTGACTAACTTTACTCTTCTTTATGGCTAAAAAATTCCATTCTATATATGAACCACGATTTCTGTGTCTGTTCCTCTGTAGTTGGACATAACGGTTGGCGGTGTCTGCAGCAGAGTTTAAATGACATATTAATGGTGTTACATGAAGTGGCTCACACACCATGTGGAGGAAATAACTTGTTGGTCTAAAGAGGAAGCAGTGAGGCTAGAAAGGAACATATCTGTAGATGCATTTTCGGGATCCTTCCAGCTGATTCACTGTCGTCTAAGTCAGCAGCCACCCTGTCCCCAGGGCATTGACGGAAAGCAAATGAACACTTTCCTGCGAACTGACAATAGGAAGGAGCTATAAAGACAAGAAACAACCTGCCAGGCCAGGTGGGAGTGTTTTGGAAAGTGATGTGCTGAAATACTGACTGTTCCAGATGGTTCACTTCTGTAGTCATGCCTTAATGTTTACTTTTTTGGTGACACACAGCAATGCCAACTTGTTCTCTAACAGCCTGATGATCGAGTGCGGGGCATGAAATTGGGACACATTCAAAGTAGGTGTCAAGTCAGATCTCTTCTCCTTTCCCTAGTTACGTTTCTCACTTCTGTGATCAAATACTTAATGGAAGAAACGTTAAGGAAGGAGGAATTTACTCTGGCTTAAGCTTTAGGGGAATGTCTGTCTATCACGGCAGAGCTCACGGTGGTCGATGTGTGTGGTCTGGGCTCTTCATATCTTGGTGGACCAGGCAGAACGTGTTCAGCTGAAACTTCAAGGCCAGCTCCCAGCAGCCCAGGTCAGTCACCTAGGCACCTTCTCTCTCCAACATTCCACAACCTCCCCAAACCCCACCCCAGCTGGGAACCAAGTGCCTGTTCAAACCACAATATTCTTCTTCAAGACAGACTGGCTTTGAATGTAACACTTCTTCCTCAGCCTGCCCAGGGTTGGGATTATAAATGTGCCACCACACCCTAGGCTTGAGGAAGCTCAGGCTTTTGTGTAAGTGGTATAGCAGACACTGTTTCTGACCATTCATCTCATTTTCTCTTTTTCTTTCTTTCTTCCTTCCTTTCTTTCTTTCTTTCTTCCTTCCTTCCTTCCTTCCTTCCTTTCTTTCTTTCTTTCTTTCTTTCTTTCTCTTTCTCTCTCTCCTTCTTCCTTCCTTCCTTCCTTTCTTTTTCTTTTTCTTTTCTTTTTTTTTTTTTTTTTTTTTTTTTTTGGTCTTAGAGACTGGTTCCTTTGTATAACATTGACTGTCCTAGAACTTGCTCTGTAGACCAGGCTGGCCTTGAACTCAGAGATCCGCCTGCCTCTGCCTCCCAAATTCTGGGATTAAAGGTGTTCATGCCAGTCTGTTTTGGAAGAATATTGTGGTTACAGTCATGAAGTCAAAACTAAATAGTTTTATGATTGGGGGTCACTACAAAATGAAGAACCTAATTAAAGGGTCCCAGCATTAGGAGGGTTGAGAACCACTGCCCTAAGGAATGGGAAAGTAACCCTTTCAGTGGGAAATTAATACCAGGGCTCCTAGGAGAATCTCTTTCTTGAGGGATCTAGAGTGTGTGTAAAACTGAAGTGAATGAGAACTTTCTTGGTGCCTCAGAACGTCTGAGAATAAAGCTAATATGGAAGAGCCATGGGATTTTTGTTGTTGTAGAAGGTTCTTTTACCTAAGCTGAAATGACAGATTGCAAAAGATTGAAAACTCTACCTTTGTCTTTATTTTCCCAGGGCACTTCACTGTGTCTAAATTAAATATTTATAAGAAAACTGAAATCTGGGTGTAGTGATCATCACAAGGCCAGCCTGGGCTACACAGTGAAACCAGGCTTGACAGGGATACAGAGTGACACTCTGTCTTTTTTTTTTTTTTTTAATTTTCAAGACAGGATTTCTCTGTGTAGCTTTGGAGGCTGTCCTGGATCTCACTCTGTAGACCAGGCTTATTACTAACTAGCTCTTACACTTAAATTAACCCATAATTCTTATCTATGTTTAGCTATGTGGCTTGGTACTTTTTCTCAGTACAACATTCTCATCTTGCATCTTGTGTGTTTAGCTGGCGACTCCTGACTCTGCCGTTCCCCTTCCCAGCATTCTTAGTCTGGCTGTCCTGCCTATACTTCCTGCCTAGCTACTAGCCAATCAGTGTTTTATTAAATCAATTTGAGTGACAAATCTTTACAGTGTACAAAAGAATTATCCCATAGCACTCTATATTTAGGCATTTTATTTTATTCTATGAACACTGAAGTGTGTTTTAGGGACAAGGTGTTATGGTGTATAGAAAATAGATCTTTCCTCAAAAAATATAATCTTGGGAAGACAAAAAACAGTATCTTCAAGGAGCGGGAAGGGCTGGAGAGATGGCTTAGCCATTAAGAGCATTGGCTGCTTTTTCAGAGGATCTGGGTCCAACTCCTAGCACCCATGTGGTGGCTCACAACTATCCATAACTATAGTTCCAGGGGATCCAATGCTCTCTTCTGCACTCCATGGGCACCAGGCACACATGTGGTGAACAGACAAGCATATAAGCAAAACACTCATGCATAAAAA
The DNA here is from genome assembly GCF_903995425.1 of Onychomys torridus. Classification (NCBI taxonomy): domain Eukaryota; kingdom Metazoa; phylum Chordata; class Mammalia; order Rodentia; family Cricetidae; genus Onychomys; species Onychomys torridus. The sequence goes on from NC_050449.1 coordinate 103,592,113, forward strand.
ATAAAAAAAAATCTTAGAAAGAACAGTTGAGCATGATGTTGCACACCTTTAATACCAGCACTTAAGAAGCAGAAGTAGGTGGTTCTCTGTGGGTTCAAAGCCAGCTTGGTTTACATAGTGAGTTCCAAGTCAGCTAGGACTACACAGTGAGACCTTGCCTCAAAAAAAAAAAAAAAAACAAAAAAAAACAAATGGACAAAATTAAAGTATAAATTCTTTTGCAAACAAGTGAACTAGAGATAGTAATTATATTAATAATATATATTAAGGTATATAAAGATCTGAATGGATATAAAGTAATTGATAACTATCTACAAACACAACCACCTACACCAAAGGTTAAGAGGCCTTAAACCTTCAATAGCTCCACTTAATTCTCAAGGTACTGCTCATATTCCAAATATGCTCATATTCCTAATATGCATGTTTGTATTTCCTATGTAAGTATTTCATGAATTAATGATTTGCATGTTGTAGACATGACATCACTGCTCAGATATCTAACAGGTATCTGGAGCTCAGAATGTCTGGGGAGATTATTTCTCGAAATCTTGTAGACCTTTCCTGACTTCCAAACTTCAGTTGATGGCAACCCAATCCTTCCAGGCATTCAAGGTCTAAAACCCCAAGTGTCATCTATTGCCCTTTGTCTCATACCTTGAATCTTTTCTCCAAGCAAATCTTGCTGTCTCTATTCAAAATTTCTTTAGACTGAAACTACTTCTACCCCTGAGTTACTAGGATAGCCTAACTGCTCTTCCTGCCCCAAGTTTATTTATAGAAAATCAGCTAAAACAGTCCTTCCTATGACGGTTACCAGAGAGACAAGACTCTTCAACAATAATATTTTTGATGAGAAAAAGTCACAAGGTCCAGACATAGAGATTCAGTAGAATAAGTCATGGCTCATTTTGATGCAGGACTGTTATGATTCATTAACTGTTTTAAAGACTATTTAATGACCTGGGAAAATAACATGCTAAGTGAAAGCTAAATGTTAAGTCTTACTGCACTGGATGCTTCTCCAGGAACATCATATGTAAGTTAAATGATATAATTTGTATAATGTCTTATATAATTAAAAATTTACAATATCTAAGTTTTATTCCTCTCTCCCCAGAATGTCCTTCTCTGCTCCAAACCATCCTTCCATGTTTCCTGACTGAGGACCTTCTCAACTGCCATAACTATTCCCACTACTCTACCTTTCCTTTGGGGCTGGGCTTCCCCAAGGCAGATGCTTCTCTGCCTATCAGTGTTTGGGCCATGTAGAAACCATTTTATACTGGCTTACCGTCTTAAAGGACAACTCTTCCTCCTTAAGCACTCCCTTTACTTCTCCAGGCAACTCTCTTAGAACATCTGCTTGTCTTTCCAACCTCACCTCCCTTATTCCCTGTACAAGATGAATGCAGCCATTTAAAAATTCATTTGTTATTGTGTGTGTATGATTAAGTGTGGGTGTGAGCATGCCACACGGGAGAGTGGAGATCAGAGGCTGTGGGGCCTAGCAACAAACTCAGGTGATGAGGATGGTACAGTCAATGCTTTTACCCTCTGAGCTGTCTTGTAAACCCCCCGCCCCTTTTTGAGATGGGGTCTTCAGAGTGGTCTCAAGCTCATGGTCCTTTCCTTAGCCTCCTAAGTGTTTCAGTGCTGGGATTATATGTGTGTGCTCTACACCTGACACACTGTATCAGTGTGTGCTCCACACCTGACACACTGTATCAGTGTGTGCTCCACACCTGACACACTGTATCAGTGTGTGCTCCACACCTGACACACTGTATCAGTGTGTGCTCCACACCTGACACACTGTATCAGTGTGTGCTCCACACCTGACACACTGTGTCAGTGTGTGCTCCACACCTGACAACACTGTGTCAGTGTGTGCTCCACACCTGACACCACTGTGTCAGTGTGTGCTCCACACCTGACAACACTGTGTCAGTGTGTGCTCCACACCTGACAACACTGTGTCAGTGTGTGCTCCACACCTGACAACACTGTGTCAGTGTGTGCTCCACACCTGACAACACTGTATCAGTGTGTGCTCCACACCTGACAACACTGTATCAGTGTGTGCTCCACACCTGACAACACTGTATCAGTGTGTGCTCTATACCTGACCCACTGTATTTGGTAAGGAAGGGCATATTTTTGTGCCTTCATGACAGCGCACACCTATTAGTACTTGTTGGGCTGTAAAGTTCTTTTGTAAGGCTGACTCTCTTACAGGACAGCAAGTCTCATGAAAACAAAGAACAACAAAAACCCCACATCTTTCCTCCTTCCCACTGGATCTCCACTTCCACTGAGGAAGTGTCTGGAACATAGAAAGAGAATCAGTCATTTCAAAGTGTATTTAGGGGCTGAAGAGATGGCTTAACGGTTAAGAGCACCTGCTACTCTTGCAGAAGGACCAGGGTCAGTTCCAAGCTACCCACTGGTGGCTCACAACAATCCATAATTCCATTTCCAGGGGATCTGACCTCTGAGTGGTGCTCATACATACATGCAGGCAAAACCTGCATACCCATCAACATAAATCTAAATGGTGGTATTTGAGCTCCTAAAGGGAAGAGGTCCTATTTTTTTGTAGGTCTTTTTTTTTTTAATTAAAATTTTTTTCCATTTTACATACCAACCCCAGTTCCCCCTCCACCCCCTTTCCCGCCTCCTCACCTCCCTCCCACTCTACCCCCATCCACTCCTCAGAGTGGGTAAGGCCTCCTATGGTAGTTAACAAAGTCTGGCTTACCAAGTTGAAGGAGAGCCTAGCCCCTCCCCATTGTATCAAGGCTGAGCAAGGTATCCTACCACAGGGAATGGGCTCCAAAAAAGCCAGTTCATGCACCTGGGATAAGTTCTTGTCCCACTGCCAGGGACCCCACAAACAGATCAAGCCACACAACTGTCACCCACATTCAGCGGGCCTAGTTCGGTCCCATGCAGGTTCCGGAGCTGTCAGTCCAGACTCAGTGAGCTCCAACTAGCACCGGTCAGCTGTCTCTGTGGGTTTCCCCATCATGATCTTGAAGAGGTTCTATTTTATGGTCATGTTTCTACTGCCTGTGTGCTTGGTATACGATGGATGACGAGAAGTTTTATTGCTCATTTATAAGTGCAGAAAGAGCCACCACTTGATTATCTGTGATAAGGTGTTCAAATGAAACTGATATCAAAACAGCTTCTTTCATCTTATCAGTCTTTCCTCACTTTTAAGACTAAAGAAAGTACTTTATACTTCCTTGTTTATTCCTAGGTGAACTGCCCCTTCTGGAAGAATCTGTGCAGAGCCAGAGTTACTCGCCATGCTGCATTAAAAGGCTATGGCCTTCTCCTTTTGATGCTTAGGTATTTGTCCCAGTTTGCTTTCTATTGCTGTAATAAAGACCACGACAAAAAGCAAGCTGGGAGGAAAGTTATTTCATCTTACTTCAGGCAACAGTCCACGCCTGACTTATGTCAGGGCAGGAACCTGGACCCAGGATCTGAAGCAGAAGCCATGGGTTTGCTTCTTTGGGCTGGTATTGTGTTCCCTGAAAATTGTGCACTCTAATAAACTTATCTGGGGGCAGAGACAGAACAGCCACAATATTAAACATAGAGGTTAGGTTGTTCTCTCTGTTTCATGCCTATGGATCAAAATCTGAGCACTCAGCTTGCTGCTCCAGCTGCCATGCTTGACACTTCCCTGTGGTGGTGATGGCATCTTGTCCCTCTAGAACCATAAGCCCAAACAACCCTTCCTTCTATATGGAGTCTCAGTCACAGTGTTTTATCACAGTAATACACAAGTAACTAATACAACCACCATATCTGGCTCTGATAGAATTTTGGAAAATAAACTTAGCTTGAGATGAGAACCATGGCAGATTTATTAGCTAGCTATTGACATCTGCTTATTTAGTAAAGGAAAAGAGCCAAATCAAATATAACTGAATGAATTACACAGAAACGAATGACTGTAAAGTAGTACCTTTTTGATATGAAACAAAAACTAAATCTAGATTTAAGAATGTACTATAGTAGCTGGGTGGTGGTGTCACATACCTTTAATCCTAGGACTCAGGAGGCAGAGGCAGAGGCAGGTGGATCTCTGAGTTCAAGGCCAGCCTGGTCTACAGAGTGAGTTCCAGGAGAGCCAGGGCTACAGTGAAACCCTGTCTTGAAAAACAATAAAACAAAACAAAATGACTATAGATATATAAGATGATACTAAGAAATTTGGGTGGCGCATGAGCGCACACACAGATGACATCAAAAGAAAACAGTAAATAAATATAGACAAGGAAATTTTATAAGAATACAAAATAAACATACATAGCCTATGGCAATTATATTACCCAGTTTCCATAGGCTTATAAAAAGAAAACAAAAAATTTAAAAATGCCCCAATACACACATACACACACACACACACACACACACACACACACACACAATTAGACTTACAAAGTGGCAGCCTATTATTAGTAGTAATAGTCCTGACCAATTATTAGTTTTGATTTATTTTATTATTTTAAATTATGCATATATGTGTGTCTCTGTGTGAATATGTACATATGAGTGCAGGTGTCCAATGAGGCCAGAGGTGGCAGATTTCCCTTGAGCTGGAGTTACAGATGATTGTAAGCCACAGAATGTGGGTGTTAGGAGTCAAACTTCAGTCCTTTGAAAGAGCAGTATGTGTTTTTAACCACTGAGCCATCTTTGCAGCACCCAAGTCCAATTATTATGTACATAGTTGTGGGGCCAGCCACTGGAGCATGGCCACATCTACAAAAAAAGTTACTCTCTTTTCTTCAGCAGCCAACAACTGTCAATAGCTCCTAGTTACAAGGGTCTCAGGAGTTCCTCTGCCATCCATGCTGAATTTTTGATTGGCTTGATCTTGTGCAAATACAACTTCTAGCAGCTTATTTTTAATGTTTGAATTAATAATGTTTCCAGATATGTGTTCCAAACAAAGAAACATAGTATTGCTTTTGCCAAGACAAATTTGTCTAAAAATATGAAAAGAAAGAGAAACATGAACAACACATTCAGATGTAGCAGGAATCTTAAGTGGTCTTGTTAATAAAATCAAACCTTGGAGCCAGGTATTGGGGTGAATGCTGGAAGATCAGAGAAGCAAAACAAGCCACAGCTACCTCATCTTGCCAGTTCGTCAGATGATCCTGTTTCCTCATCCAAATGGATCTCAGCTGAACTGTTGCTCAAAAGCCTAAAAGCTTAACCATCCTCTAGTTCCTCATCTTCACGCCTTAAATACCTTCCTGCCATCACTTCCTGGGATTAAAGGCGTGAGCCACCATGCCTGGCTGTTTCCAGTGTGGCTTTAAACTCACAGAGACCCAGATGGATCTCTGCCTCCCAAGTGATAGGATTAAAGGCCTGTGTGCCACCATTTTCTGGCCTCTATATCTAGTGGCTGTTCTGTTCTCTGACCCCCAGATAAGTTTATTAGGGTGCACAATATTTTGAGGAACACAATATCACCAAATTAATGCCATTAAGATAATTTTATGTTAAAAATATATCAATTTTCACCTATTACAATAGTAGAAATAGCTGGGTGGTGGTGCATGTCTTTAATCCCAGCACTCAGGAGGCAGAAGCAGTCAGATCTCTGTAAATTCAAGGCCAGCCTGGTCTACAAATGGAGTTCCAGGATGGCCAGGGCTGTTAACAAAAGAGAAATCCTGTCTCAAAAGACAAACAAACAAACACAATAATAGAAATAAAAAAGTGTAATACCTGATTCAGGTAAGTAAACACAGCAATGAGTATTTGTTATTAAAAAAAGAAAAATTTTATCTCTTGGCATCATCAAGGAAAACTATGATTTGTTGTGGAAAGAATAAATATGTACAGATCCAGCCATCTCATTCTGCAAAACTGCATAAACATTTGCAAAAATTTCCTTCATCTATTAATATGTCCCCAGAGCAGCCAGCCCACACAGACCTGGGGCATTCACATGTCAAAATATTCCATAAAGATCTGGGAACAGATATTTTTGGCAGAAAGAAATAGTTAATGTGCAGAGAAAGACTGCCTACAATACAATCCAGGGTCATAGACCAAGTCAGGAACTCCTTGTAATGACAAAATGTTAGTGTTAGTCTACAACATTCTCCACAAATCGAATCATTTGATCTCACAGACTCTTACAAGAGGAGCGGCTGTTGTTTTTCTTGCCAAAGAGATGGCAGAATATGAAGGAGCGGTAAGAGTGAACTTCTAAAGCTGCTTCAGAACTTTACCTCAATGCCTATTTTTACAGAAAAAGAAAGCCAGGTGTGGTGGCGCATGCCTGTAATCCCAGCCCTGGAGAGGCTGCTGCCTTAGCCGACCTGGTGAGTTCCAGGTCAATCAGAGATTTAATGTCTTAAAAAAGAACCAAGGAATATGACTCCTGAGGAACAACACCCAAGGTTGCCATGTGTGCCAATGTATGTGGACAGACAGACAGATACACACACAGTTTGTCTTAGCACACTTTCCCCTGTGTGCTGAACCTCCAGGATTGATCTATAGTAACAGCCCCAGGAACGTTAAGGTTGATCAAGCCTTTGATGTCTCAGTGGGAATCGGCAACCCAGAAGTCCTTCTGGAAGCCATTAGACAAAATCCTAACATGGAATCTGTGGGCTTTATTCGTGGGTTTCTGAAATCTGCAGTCTTTGTAGGTGGGAGGTTGAGTCCAAGAGCATTTTGTGCCCTTTCCCCCAGAAACCTGCTCAGCTATCACTTCCTGCCAGAGGTCTTCTCTGACCATCTTCCCCAGCCAGAGACCTCACCCTCAAATTCTTCTCCTCATTGCTTGCTGCTGAGCTCCACGACAACCGGTCATTACCTTGTTTATCTCCTCAAGTTCATCCACTCAATTAGAAGGTAAGTTTCTTCGAGTGCCTTGAACTTTGAACCTGCTGGGTTTCCAGACACTTTGGGATCGAAGGACAGGTCCACGATTTGGTATGTATGTGTGTGTGTGAACGGTCTCACTATGGTGATTCAAACTCCCGCGCTCTGCTAGAGGCTTCAGGGCACCTGGGACAACAGGTGTAGGGCATCATACCTGGCTTTATGGTGGGAATGGAACCCAGGGCTACAGGTATACTAAGCGAGCACCCGATTAACTGCGCTACAGCCTCAGTTGGGAATTTCTTTAAAATCAGGTATTTTCATCTGGTTCCGCCACACCCACCCTCCACATCCTTTCCCACAGTCGGCGCGCCAGGTGTCTCACTTACCCCAAGCCCTCCCGCCAGACCGCTTAGAGACCAAAATTACGGTAAGTACGGCCTCGAGAGGCTCCGGTACCAACTCTCGGGAGCAGGCCGGGCCTGAGCGAGAGCGAGTCGCCTTCCCTGCCACCCGCTCCATCATCCGATACGACCCTGGCTCTCCACGGTCCAGGGAGTAGCCTATGTGCGGCGCGCGCCCGTCCACCCGCCGCCCGCCACAACTACTTCCGGGTGAGCGGGTCGCCGGCCGGTGGCCCCGCCCCTCTGCCCCGCCACCGCCGCAGCTGCAGCCGCCGCTCGGGCTGTGGCTCATCCCGGGTCTCGTTCGCCGTCCCGGCCGCGGCGCGGAGGGCACCCTGAGTGCGACTGCACGACCGGCCGCGGCGCGAGGAGCCCTTCTTCTGCCTCCCTGCGGCCCGCACGGTGGACGGTGTAGCGACCGAGTGTGGCCGCCGCGCCCCTTCCCCGCTCCCGGGCGGCCGCTCCGGCCCTTCCGGGCGGCGCCGCAGCCTCAGCCCGCTCCACAGGCAGGTAAGAGCAGGCGACGGGCCCGGCTGTCCCGAGGAGCTGCCCCGGGGCGGCTCCGGGCTGGGGTCGACTTAGCGGGTCGCCGGCTCCTGCTTCTCCCCCCCCCCCCCCCCCCGCGAGGAAAGACGGGGTTACGCCCCTTGGACCCGGCATCTCTTGGGACAGCTGGGTGCCCCAGCTCCCGTTGCTCCCAGCGCCACACTCCCTCAGACTCTGTCCTCAGTCTGTCCCGGGAGGAGCCGCCCCGGGAACGGTGTCAAGCCGGTGGAGGGCGTAGCTTTTTAAATGAGATTCCCCCCGTCTCTTGCTTCCTTCTTGATCTGAATTGAAGCGCGGGTTTAACAGGCTCAGGGCAGGACGGTCAGGGTTAATGCTTGACTAATACGGGGCGTTATTTACACCCACATTGTGGAGTGGAGTTCCATAGTTCCAGTCAGGCCTGGTTTGCCTTCGCTGTGGATATCCAGCAGGAAGCAAGGGACATAAGAAAACCCAAAGGAGAAAAGTTCAAATGTTTGCTTTATGTGTTCCCCCACCCCCCCACCCCGAGACACACAAACAAAATTATGGAACATGGCTAAAGGGCATCCTAAACTTTTATTATTTGTAGCTCTTCTTTATTTTTCCATTTAGTGACTCAGCATTTTTGCCACACAGTTTTTGTATAGTAGGTTGACTCAAAACTGTAAGGATAACAGAGTGGCTGCTATTTGTGTTATCACAATGGGAAGAGACGCAGTAAGGGAACGAGGAGATGGAGTGCAGGGTATAGATGGATACATTATTACTCAGTGGTTGACGTGTTCCAGAAGTAGGTGTGAAAAGATGCAATTACTGGAGAATGCATAGTGTTGTAGGGAGAGTTAGTTGGCCAAGTTTACCGTGGCTTGAATGTCTTGCAGAGTTAGCCTGATTTAACCAACATCATGCTCTGTTTAACAACTACAGAGAGACGATGACCTCGTATTTAATACACTCATACCGAATAAGAATTTCGGAAAGTGTGATTCATGTAGGAAGTTAGGTCACACTCAATGTGTGAATCATTGATACAGATCTTCACATTGAAATAGTGGAAAGCCAAGTTTGTTTCTCCCCGTTTAATTAGATAATTTTTACTCCTTTTATAGCAAGGGATGTATAATGTTTGGTTTTGTTTGTTGCTCTGTGGTTATTGTCATGCACTACGGTATGGAAATAAAACTTTAAAACTTGCAGAGTGTTTTGATTTATAATTCTTTGTTAGTTACTAAATGGTCTGCTGCAATTTAACCCCCTTCCCCTTTTTTTAACCAGATGTGGGAAGACAGATGAAGGGGTTTAGATGCCAAATAAATGCCAGTGGGAAGAAGAGCTACCAACACTAAGGTACGAAAAAGTACTGTGGGAGAGTCTGTTCTATATAAAATAGCTTTTTGAGTGGGAAGCTGTAGCACTTGGCATTCTATCCTGAAAAATGTTGAATGAGACTATGCTAACTTATGTTCTGTTCTGGAAGGAATGGTGTATTGAAGTTTTGGTTTATTTTTAGAATTGACTAATTTCAAACTAGAAATAACTTTTTATTGCAGCAATGTAATTTGATCATTTTAGTCTTTCAAAATGAGATGCAAAATAACTTTGAATCCTACAGTTCTTGTTAGTGATGACCTTGTTTGCTCGTTTTTTTGTTTTGTTTTGTTTTTAGAGACCTGCCTATTTTACTTTGATTGGCAGTTAGAAGTTCTATTGATTAATTGGAAAGTAGTATCAAGTTTACTTTATTGTTGTTCCTTAAGACAGACATTCCTTTAATTCTTTGGCTACATTTTGGCATCTTTTTTACTTTGGGTATCCATTCTTATATTCAGAGTGTTCCCTAATGTTGCTTTTTATTTTTTGCCCAGCTGATAGGATGATGACTTAAGAGTTTCTGTTCCTTGTAAACAGAGATTCCCTTTGGAAAATCCCTTGTGAAAGCCTTCATCGGGAACACTCTTGATGCATAAATACATAAGGGAAGTCTTTTTAGGTTAGGATTAAAGCATCTCCATAATAAAGTGAAAAGAGATAGAAAATATATTTGACAAGGTATTGCTCTTTTACAATACAAAAACAATTTTTTTCCCATTAATTTAGGAAGAAGGAGGGAGTGATTTCTTGCAAAGGTCTTTGTGAATTGCTGTCCTGTTCCTAGAGTGGAAAGGAGCAGAACTGATGATATGAGGATGGTAGGGTGATAGTTCTTAGGCATGGTACGAGCGTTGGTGAGGGTTATTTAAAAGGAAATACAATTCTTCTGTCCTTCTTCAAGAAGTGCTATCTATTGTCCCTATAAAACAAGGTGGTTTGTAGTCTTTTCCTTTTAGATAGTTGTTTTCTCTCTGGAGAGTGAATGGAATCGATCCCTTACCTGGGAAGACATACTACCTTATCCAGCTTGCAGATAAAGAATACTCTGATCATCATTCAAAGCTCAGCTTTTCATTTTTTATTTTATTTATTTATTTATTTATTTATTTATTTATTTATTTATTTATTTATTTATTTATTTTGAGGCAGGGTTTCTCTGTGTAGCTTTGGAGCCTTTTCCTGGATATCTCTCTGGCCTCGAACTCACAGAGATCTGCCTGCCTCTGCCTCCCGAGTGCTAGGATTAAGGTGTGCGCCGCCGCCACCACCACCAGCACCACCGGCCAAAGCTCAGCTTTTAAAACCTTAGAAGGAAAGGAATAGAGCAGAGTTTTCTCTATGAGTAAACTATCTTAGTCCTTTTCTCCATTTTCCCCCTGAAAGCTAATAGATAGGACTATCTTGGAAATGAGTGACTCCTATTGCACTTTGAACTTTAACCTTTCAAACTTTTGGTCAACAGTAAATTAGTCTAGACTTAAAAACAATTATATTTTAGACTAAAACCATAAATTATAAAACTGGGTTTATGTGCTATATGTTTTTGTTTGTTCAGTTATTTACTTATCCTGTGGTTGGCATGGGGAGCTAAGAGAGAATGTTCTTTCTTGGACAGTCACTGAGACTTGCAACCTGCGTGTGCTCTTGTTTTAGTCTAGGGGTAGGGGAAGAAATAGGTAAAAACAGAGACAGTGGAAAGAGGGACAATGACATACAAAGAAAGAAATGCTGATGGTGTGGGCTTAGCGACATTTGTAAACCTTTCAAAGATTGATAAAACATGTAAAAAGAATCTGTCACAAACTTTTGACCTTCCCATACACCTATCTCCTGTCCAAGCTACCATGGTTAATGGGCTTTTTGTTTGTTTCCTCCTCTAAATTCTCAGGTACATACACAGATGCATGTATTTACAAGTGTCGTTTACCTGTATTGTATCTGAGGTATTTTTTCTGTATAAGCACCTACTCCAATCTCATTTTACTGTAAAAAGACTGGATTTATTAATTTTCTGTAGTTTTACTAATTCCCTATTAGTAAACATTAGATCATTTTTGTTCTTCTATAAACAATGCTATAAGAACTTTTAAACAAGTATTAGGCAGACTATAAATATATCTATGGAATGTAGTTTTGAATATATGACTGTGAGGTTGATACTCAGGTTGTGAACATGAGAAATTCATTTTATACTAGACTTTACTTTATAATAGAAGCTAATGTTTTCTCAGTCACAAGAGGAGGAAGAATTAAAAATTACTTTATTGTGAACTGGGTTCATATCATGCATCTATTGTTAGTATTTGGGAGGCTAAGCCAGATGATTGAGAGTTTGAGACTACCATGGTCTGTACAGCATGTAATAAGACCTTGTCTCAAATAAAATTACAAATGTGTTTTGTAAGTCAAGATAATTTGGAATATGATTAATTTGAACTGGTAAATGTCAAAATACCATAGTTGAAGTCTGGTGTTGACAAACACAAACCACTTATATTTGGTAAAATGGCTGTACCTTATAGGCTTGTTTCAGAGTTTATGTTTTCTGTTAATTAAAAACTTACATATAGCTGGGTGTGGTGGCACACACCTTTAATCCCAGCACTTGGAAGGCAGGGACAGATCTCTGTGAAGTCTATATAGCCAGGTCTAGGCCTGCTATGGCTACATACAGAAAACAACAAAAAATAAAAAACAACTTTTAAATAGTTTATATTTTTGCTCTGCTAAAGCTAACTAGTAGTATTAGTCATAGGAGAAAGAAATGACCCACCGTTTCTTCATCTTCCACATCCTAGTTTGTTTGTTTAAAGTAGAATACATGATGGAACCTGAGAGCTAGAAACCCCTTTGCAATCCAGAGCACTGTTGGTGGATTCCTTTGTCAAAGCTGGAAGTAGGTATAGATTTAGACTTCATTCTGCAGAGTTGGTGAGCAGACTAAGGGAGTTTCAGACTTTAAATTTGAAGTTCTGTAGGTGACTCATGCCCAGGATGAGGTCCAGGAGCCTTTGTCCTTTCGGAATGAGAGACCAGAGAGAATAAGTACTGAGAGGCTCAAGTGTGGTGAAGCTGGAACTCATGAGTGGCACTTTCCCTGGATGGCGTCCAGGGTCTATTTTGAGGCTCTGTCAAAACTTGCCTGACAGATCTACCACATAACTGTAATCTGGCCTGGCCCTGCTGCAAGTCAGGAAGGCCGCGGTTAGGGAAAGCGGGGACTGCAGAAGAGGGTTAGGAAGACCATTTGCCTCCAGAAGAGTGAGGATCTGCTGAGCACGTCTATTACATATCCTAGCATCCAGGGGTTTCCTGTTATTTATTTATTTACTTATTTTGGGAAAAAAGTTTGCAGAGAACTAAAGAGGAATTTTTTAGAATAATGTGCATGAGAGGGAACATAGGATTGTCCCAGCTTAATGTTTTATAATCTGGTTCTAGGAGCACTTGCCAAGAATCAGTCAAAATGATTGACTGTGTGTGTGTGTGTGTGTGTGTGTGTGTGTGTGTGTGTGTGTGCGCGTGTGTGCGCGCGCGCGCGCGCATGTGTGCATGCACATGCATTGTTTTGGGTATAGGGAGGCCATATAGTTGAAATGGTTCAATTCAGAGTCCTTCACATTTGCCCCTGGGATCTTGGAATAACGACTGTTTTACAGGAGTTTTTGGTATTCACACAGCTAAATTAGTTTCTTATTCTATTTTTTTCCCAAGGAACTGTTGTGAATTTGTGTCTTTTATTTAATATTTTTTCCATTTTATTTATTTTGTGTGCGTGTGGGTGTGGGTGTGTAAGTTAGAGGACAATTTGAAAGAGTTGGGTGTTCCAACATATGGCTCCTGGGGATCAAATTCTGGGACATTTGGGGCAAGCAAGTGCCTTTACCCAGTGAGTCTTCTCCCGGCCCTGAAGTTGTACCTTTAAACTCTTGGTTTTTAGCAGACTCCATAGTTACCTTCTTGTGCTGTGTAGTGCTGCATGAAAACCTTGGCGTTGTCTATGTTTAGTGAGCACTTAGGTTAAAGTTCTTTAGGTGACCTCACTTCTTTGACTAGAAGCTGTTGAACAACTTACTGTTACACCCTGGGACCAAGGTTCATGTCTCCGTATTTCACTGCTGAGCTGTATTACAGTCAAGGGTTTCTGAAGGATTCAGCTTGCAAGTATAATTTATCGATGGTTTCCTGGTCACTTACATTAGATTAGATTGTTACATCAGGAATTTAGTTGTGGGGTCATTAGCATTTCATGATGATGCCCTTCAGGTTCAATGTAAGGAGAGCAAGATGAACGATGGTTTCTTTTTCTTCTGTTAGCTGGTTATTCCTATCATCTCTTCCTACTTTCAGGCTTTCTCCCCTAGAACAGTAAAGCAAAATGAAAAATAAAACACAGGGTGAGCTGAGAATGGTAAAAGGTCGGGAGAAACCTAAGATTGCATATCAAGGTGTTTTTATTTTTTGAGAAGTGAACTGCCACCTCTCTGTACCCCACCACGAACAGATCACAGTTCACTCTCCCCGTTGTCTTCACTTTGAACCTTGTATATATCTTAGGGTTTCTTCACATGAGCATCACGTCACATTTAATTTTTAAGCTGTTTGCAAGCAGTTTGTTATTCTTTCATAGTCTCATTTTCAAACAGAAACATTTTAACAGCTAGGAATTAAAGTATACTGTCTACAGACAGTAGGATGTTAGGATACTTATTTTCCTGTTAAATGGTTTAAACAATCTATGTTGAATAAAATTGAATAAATTTAGCAAACACATGTTGTTACTATTTTTTTAAAATAAAATTAAGTACTCCAGCTGAGAGATTCAATGCTTATAGTGTTAAAGATAGACATATATTTCCATTTCAAATGAATTTTTCCCCATGTTATGGATAATGCTTTATTTATGTGAACAATCAAGGAAATGAGGTCATTGTCTCCTTGTCTTGCCAAATTCATCCCTTGTAATCCATCCTGTTTTATTTTTTTGATTGTGGTAAAACTTAAATAACATTGCATATTGAGTTTTTCCATTCTTTTCATTGTGGAAAATGTATACAATGTAAAATTTAAATCTCTTCTACCTCATTTTTGAGTGCTGAGGACTGGGTCCAGGGGCCTTGCACATGCTACATAAACCCTTTGCCACCAATCTCCACCCTCACCCCTTAAACCATGTGTAATTCTACAGTTTCGTGGCATTACAGTACATTCAAATTGTGGTACAGCCATCCAGACATCTGTCTCCAGAGCTTTTTCATCATCTTGAACTGAAAACTGCCCATCAGACCACACTACTCACTTCCTCCGGCCCTTGGCAGCCACTTTGGTACTTTTGGCTCTGTGACTTAACTACTCTACTCTAGCTACCTCTCATATTTCTGGCTTATTCATATAGCATAATGCCATCAAAGTCATTCATGTTGAAGCATATATGTTTGACTTCTGTTGATTGCCATGTAAGTCTCCCACCTCGTGGTTATTGTGAACAGTACTGCCAGGGACATGGGGATATGACTATGCATTCAGGTCCCCAGTTGTTATTTAGTATATACCCTGAAAGGGAGCTGTTGAATTATGATAATTTTATGTCTAACTATTTGAAGAATCACCATGCTGTTTTTCACAGAGGCTGTACCATTTTTATATTCTGCCTACCAACACTTGTTATTTTCTCTTTTCTTTAAAAATTTTTTTTCCGTCATGAAAGCCATTTTGTTTTTGTTTTTGTTTTTGAGACAGGGTTTCTCTTTGTAACAACTCTGGCTGTCCTGGAACTCATTTGTAGACCAGGCTGGCCTTGAACTCACAGTGATCCACCTGCCTCTTCCTCCTGAGTGCTGGGATTAAAATCATGTACCACCATACCCAGCTTTCATGAAAGCCATCTTAATTAGTTTGTGAAGTATATCTCATTGTGATTTTGATTTGTATTCTCCTAATTACTAATGATGCTGAGTATCTTTTTGACACTTATTGGCTACTTCTGTCTTTGTAGAACATACTGGCCTTGTCTTTGTCTCTTTAGTGCTGAGATTAAAGTTGTGTCACCATACACCATACCTGGCCTATCTCTTAATTAAAAATTATTTTATGTGTATGGGTGTTTTGCCTCAGGTATGCCTATGCACCATGTGTATGCAGTAAGTGCTCTTGGAGGAGGCCAGATGACATCAGATCCCTTTTGAGCTGGAGTTGAGATGGTTGTGAGCTGCCATGTGAGCTGCCAGTCAAACTTATATTCTCTGGAAGAGCAGCCAATGCTCTTAACCACTGAATCATATCTCTAGTCCCACATCTTTTAAAAAAATTAATTATATTAGTATTTATTTATTTAGTATACACACACACAGGCACAGGGTAGGGGTATGTGTCTGGGTGCATGTACATGTGCTCACAGCATTCATGTGGAGGTTAGAAGACAACTTTGTGGAGGTTCTCTCCTCCCATGTTTACTTGGGTTTTTAGGGATCAAACTCAGGTCATCAGGCTTGGTGGCAAATACTGTCACCTGCTGAGCCATCTTATTGACCTTTAATTTGTTGTTGTTATTGAGTTTTAGTTCTTTATATATCCTAGATACCAACCTTTTATTTACAAATGTTTTCTCCTGTAGATTGCTTTTTTACTTTGTTGATTTGACAGGGTGCTTTGATGCACAGAAATTGAAATTTGGTGAAATCTAGTTTGTCTATTCCTTTTATTGCCTTTAATTTTGTCAAATTTAACAAAAAATGTTAAATCCCATGTCATGATGATTTTCCTGTGCGTTTTCTTTGAAAAGATTTATAGTTCATATAGTTAGGCTTTGATGCATCCTATGTTAACTTTTTATGTTTTGGTTATGAGATAGCCTTTGACAACCAAGCTGTTTCACCAGCCCATGAGTTAACTTTTGTATATAGTGTAATCTAAAGGGTCTGACTTTATCCAAGTATGAATTTATGAGTACCACTGTTTATTGCAAAGATGATTTATTCTCTTTTGGATGGTCTGTTGGCAATCATTTGATCATGCATATAGAGATTTATATATAGGTAGGTCTGCTTTATGTCAGTAACATACCATTTTAAATACTGTAGTTTTGTAGTAAAATTTTAAATCAAGAAAGGTTGAGGGGAAAGGGTTCATTTGGTCTAAAATTTGAGATCACAGTCCATTATGTGGGGAAGTCAAGGCAGGAATTTACAGCTCACATTCCACCCACAGTCCAGGTTGCTGACCTACTTGATAGCTTCTTCACTCTTAATAGAGTTCAGGGCCCAACCTCAGCAGTGGACTGAGTCTTAAGATAATCCCTTACAGACAAGCCACAGGCCAACCCAAACTAGGCAGTTACTCAGTTAAGACTATCTTCCCAGGTATGTCAAGTTATCAGTTAAAATTAACCAGCGTGTTGGGCTTTTGATAGAATTGCATTGAATTTGTAGATTGTTTTACCAATTTTGCTGTTTTAATAGTGCTGTCTTTTACTCTGTGATGGTGTGGATGGTGTGGATGGTGTCTTTCAATTTATTTATGTTTCCCTGATTTCTTTTGGCAGTATTTTCAATGTATAGACTTTGCTTCCTTGGTTAAGTTTATTCCAAAGTATTTTATTATTTTTAATGCTATCATCAATGGAATTGTTTTCTGAATTTCCCTGTTAGATTGTTGGTTTATAGAAATCTGTCTCTTTCCCTTCTTTCCTGTCTCCTCCCTCTTTTCTCCAGGGGGAACCCCCCCCCCACACACACACTTTGTGTTTGTATTAGTTTTTGTATTCTCTAACTTTGCTTAGTTTTTCTGTTCCAAGTTTTAAAGGTCAGAACTACTGTGTGCAATTATACAAACTTAGTGGCTTTAAACGGCATGTATTTGATCCCTGCTTCTATGTGGCAGGAGTCAGAGTGGTTGGGCAGTTGAGTGGGTTGAGCTGGCTTCTCTGCAGCATGCTGAGGCTGTACTGAGGCTGTACTGAGGGTGTTGACTCGGCTGAGTCTCACCTGGAGACTTACTTGAGAAAATCCACTTCCAAATTCATCTCGGTTGTTGCCAGGATTGATTTTCTTGTGGTTTAACATGAGGCTTCTTCCTCAACTAGAGACCTCTGACTGTTGTCAGCAGCTCCTGGGGCAGCCTGCAGTTGTCCGTAGTTCCTGTGTTCCATCAAGCCACCACAGGAAGCCATGCAACAAGTCAGCTAGCACCAGAGTCTTATATAACGTGATACAGTCACAGGCGTGCCGTCATCCTGTGACCTCTGCCATATTCCATTGGTTAGAAGTGAATCCTAGGTCCTACCTATCAGTGATACTTACACCATGATGACCACTGGAGAGGAGATTTAGGGCAGGGAGCCACTGTAGAATTTGTTTGCTATAGCTGGTTACAAAAACAACACATTGTATATACCCCCTTTGTTTAAAGAAATGTATGCTTTTAAATGTTACTTTCTTTAGAATTGCTGTTTGGTTTTGTTGTGATTTTGTAATTTTATTTTTTTTTTTTTTTTTAGAGATAGGGTCTGACTGTAATTTGTGCTGTCTTGAATTTACTATGTAGCCTGCACTGGGCTCTAACCGGTAGTGATCCTCTTGATTCAGCCACCCATGTGCTGGGAATATAAGGCATGAACCACCATTCCTGGCTTTCATTTCTTCTTTATGCTCTACCTTACCTCTTTGTAACATTTTGTAACTTTGAAGTCAGTAATTGATGTTTTCATTATAATTAGATACTGTTTATTATTCAGCTGCATATATTTTGATGCTTTCTGAATTTTTATTAAAAATTTGCATAATTTTCTGTTTATCTATTGCTTCTACTCACATGCTCCAACAGTTTTTCATTTTTTCCAGATTTTCCTATATTTATTAACATGTAACATAAGTAGCAACTAGTTTATGGAATATAGAAAAAATATGAAACAAAAAATGTTAAATAATAAAATGAGCATCAGTATTCTCACTACTAGGCTAGGAAAGTACATGTACCAGTTATCTGGGATGGGCCCTCAGGATTTCCTTCCCTGGCATCTCCTGTTCTCCACTGGTCACAGTCATAGTTACACATCAGTAGCTCTCTTGGGGGCTGCTGCTCCCCAGTTACTGTGGTTTCCTTCACTCTCGAATGCATCCCTACTCAGTATGCAGTTTAATTTGGAAAAACTGGAAGCTTGTGCCACCTGCTCTGTTTCGAACAGATTAATTGCTTTTTGTGGTGATGAGGATTGACCCTGGGGCTTTTTTGCATGTCAGGTAAGTGCCCTGCCACGTGTGACATCCGTGACTTATGTTAACCACTTTAACAATCCCTAAGTTTTGGTGACTTAATGCAGTCAAAGCTTCTTTTCCCTCACACTTATGTCCTTGTCTGCTGTGAGTTGGCAATCAGTTCAAGAATTAGCTTATTCCACAATCACTGAGGAATAAGCTATCTTATTCTATCCCTAGGGTCTTGGAGGGCCTCACTAGTGCTTTGCATCTGACTGGCAGATGCCAGGATAAAGAGAGGGAGTGTGGTAGATTTCAGAAAGTTTGGTGCCCACCTGGACCCTGTACTCTTGCTCATACTGCATTGATAGAATGCCGTGAAATGACGGTACTCAGCTCCCAGGAAGGATGAAAATATAACATAACTCTGGGGTCCAGGCAGAAAAGGAGAACAGCCTGGCAAATGGTTAAGCCAGTCTTTGTCACGGTGTGTCTCTTTGGTATATTGTTTGGCTTTGGAAAACTGAGTAACTATGGAAGGAAAATCCATTTTGCCCACTGCTAACTAGATGAAGGCTCCTGAGAGTGGAAAATTGGAAGATTCTTCCTCAAGCCCTTAATGGGTATATTTTTGGGAAAACTTGTTCATGAGTTCTGAGAAACACATGGCTCATAATAATCAAGCTGTCTATTGTAGCTGAAATGTTTACAAGGTATTAATAAAAACCTGGAAAAATGTGGTTAGGGAAGCAGACTGCTTTGTATGCATTTTGCCTCTGAGCACATCATATTCTGGTTCTTGGGGATAGATAAAAGTCCAACACCCTGTTGTGAAGTAGGTCAACCTATCTAGGCATCAGAGGAAGGGTCCACAACTCAACATGGAGTCAAGGCAGACTGAATTTGGATGAAAACCTGCACAAGATTTAGGTTAAAGGGACATCCCAAAGACTGGGAGTCTAGTAGTGACAGTGGTCCTCTGTTACGTTTTTTGAATTACATGGCTTCAATTTTTTTTTTCTGGAATAGCCATCATCCCACTAATGACCCCTAATGTATGTTCGTGTTACATTTATTTCTCATATGCTTAGGTCTTTTAATTGTCCTCTTTGATTTAATGAAACATTTTGATAGCTTACTGGGAAAGCTTGTAAATAGGTGAAGTTTTTTTTTTTTTTTTTTTAAGATTTATTTATTATGTATACAGTGTTCTGTCTACATGTCAGAAGAGGGCATCAGATCTCATTACAGATGGTTGTGAGCCACCATGTGGTTGCTGGGAATTGAACTCAGGACCCCTGAAAGAGCAGCCAGTGCTCTTAACCTCCGAGCCATCTCTCCAGCCCTGAAACAGGTGACGTTTTGAGCCCTTACATATCTGGAATGTCTTTCATAATCAAGTTTGAGAAGAGTAGGGCTTGATTGGGTTATAGGCCATTTGTGGGTTGCCTGTGATTTTGCTTCATGAATTTATCTTCTTGCTTCCAGAACTAGAAATCTGAAGGCATTCTAACCGTCAACTTCTATGATTATTTTTCCTAGTCTCAGAGGCCTAGTATTATCTTATTTCCAGTGTTTGAGTTCACTGTGATAACCCACTGTTGCACATCTTGGTGTGAATCAGACACTGGTGTTGAGCTGGCCTTTTCAGTCTGGCGGTTGTCCTCAACTGTCCTTGTTGGAAAGTGTACATGTTTCCTTGCTTCACAGTCTCTCTCACCCCCTGCTCATCTTTCTTTCCTCAGTTTCTCAGCTGTCACCACTGCAGACCCTACTCCTTCTGCTTATATAAACTTGGAGTCTTCAGTTTGTCCTTTTTTCCTTCTGTTTCCTGTACTTCACTTTCCACTTTGTCTGAGGTTTAAAGATTATTATTATTATTATCGTTATTAATTTGAGATGAGGTTTCTCTGTGTAGTCCTGGCTGCCCTGGATCTTGCTTTGTAGCCCAGGCTGGCCTTGAACTCACAGAGATCTGCCTGCCTCTACCTCCTGAGTGCTGAGATCAAAGGCGTGCGCTGCTACCACTGCTGCTGCCACCACCACCACCGGGCTGAGATTATTTCTTACCTATCACAACATTTACCCATTTAAAGCCATAGTCTTTGTGGTGGTTCTAATGAATTCACACAGCTCTCTAGCCACCACCACCACTGTCCAACCCAGAGAAGAATCCACTCCCTGTATGCCCTCCTTCATGCTCTTGAAGGTTGTGTCTGCTTTCTGTCTTTGTGTGCCCCCTCTAAAGAACATTTCATGGAAATATCTGCAGTGTGTGATCTTTGTTTCTGGCTTGGCATGAATAGTGTCTTGGAGGTCTAACTGCATATTATAGGAGACCTTTAAGCGGTGTTTTTGTTTTGTTTTGGTCTTGCCCTTATGCCTGCCATTTAGAGATGCTGCACAGCTCTGTGGAGGTCAGAGTGCTTATTTCTTGTTGGAGTCACTCTCTACAGGTCCTTATGCTGTGATAGTCACTGCTGGCTATCCCCAGTTGACTCTTCTCCATTTAGCTTTATGCATCTTAAATATTTATTGAAGTTACAGCCTCCCACTGTTACCATGCCTCAAATCTTAGGATTTATTGGAGTTTAAGGAAGTAAATGAAGGTAACTGTGGTTATTCTTCTATGTATAACCAGAACTCAAGTCTTAAATTTTTTTTTATTACATTTATTTGTGTGCTTGTACATGTTTGTAATACTCGTGAGCCATGATGTGGCTGTGTAGAGGAGTTGGTTCTCTCCTCCTTGTGGGTCTTGGGGATTGAACTCAGGTCATCAGGATTGGTAGGAAGTGCCTTTACCCACTAAGTCATTTCTTTGGCCCTCAGCTTTTTATTTTAAAGACATTAAAACATTAGCAATTTATGTTTGAAATTGTGATCATATGTGTTTAAATTAAACTTTGAGTATGAATTAAAAAAAATCAAATTAATTGCTTTGAGGATCCTCATAGTCCCTTCAGTGTTGGAGGTCAAGACCCACAGTCTGCCGCCCTCCTATCTAGCTGTTCTATTTCATTGTGGAAGTTAGACTGGTAGGCCTTATTTTTTTCTGTAATAAATGGCAAACAAAATCAGTTTTAGTGAGGTTACTAGTTCTCATTTATTCATTCCACATTTACTGTACATCTTGCTGTGCACAGGCTACATGACACAAAAACATGGGTAAAGGGCCTGGCTTGTTAGCTCAGTCATAGAGTGCTTACCTAGATATGCAAGATGGGCAAGGTACAGAATTCTCAGCCGGCTGTTCTCTCAGACTAAATGGATCTCTCCTCTATTTAGTTTATTGCTATAGTCTCAATGTTGGTTATTATAAGTTGATTGTTTCTTTTTGTATGTGTATTATGTGTGTATGGTGTTCTTGTGTGTATGTGTGGGTGTACATGTATGTGGAGGTTAGAGGTTGAAGTTCTTAGCTGCTCTCTACATTATTAAGGCAGTGTCTGTCTGTGAACCTGGAGCTTGCTGATCACTTATCTAACTAGCCAGCTTGCCCCAAGGATGTGTTGGGATTACATGGGGGCATGGGTGTAGAGGGAGTGGGGACACATCCACTTGTCCCTTACATGGCTGCTGGAGATTCAAACTCCTGTTTTTACTCTTTTACAGCAAGGGCCTTAGTTTCTGAGCTCTCTCTCCTCAGCCCAAGGTTGATGCTTTTCTGCTAGGAAGCAGCTCTGTCTCAGCTGTTAATGTGAAGGTTTAATCAGCAGCATTTAAAGCTTAAAGGTGAAAATGTGAATAATATCTTTGCTATTATTTATATGTGCATAGTTTAGCACATTTGCCCACTTGTTTCATATGCCATTTTCCACCTTTCTACTGAATAGGCATATTAAATTTGCCTCCTCTTTTTCTGTTTCTCTTCACTTTTCTGAGGCTGCCATTTATTACATCATGTTCATCAGCTGTGACTTAAAGCTGTTCCTGTCAGCCTGGGCCATTTTCTGTTTTGTTTTATTATAGATTAAAAAGAAATTGGGACAGTCATATTATTCATGTGATTTTGTTTTCTTTATTATTAATCTTTTTAATTTAGTTTTAAAAGATTTATTAATTATGTGTATGTGTCTGTGTCAGAATGTACATGTCAGTGCCAATGCCCTTGGAAGTCATAGTTGGATCAGAAATGCACCTTGCTCAGTAAGAGATCTGAAGCGGTGTCGCTCTTGTTGCCACAGTTGCCTCAGCCTTCCAAGTGCTGACCTCGTAGCTGTGTGCCACCACACCTCACTTGTGTTTGTGTTTGAAAGGTATACTTTCTCACCTACCCCCCTCAGCTCAGCTACAGACTAACTATACCCAGAGAAATGACGTCTGAGCCTTCCTTTGACACCTTCTCCTTGTTACATGGATTTCACAGCCTTTGCTGCTTTTGGTATCAGTGATAATGAATTTCTGTCGCATGTAACAATTTATAGAACTTACCTGTTTGAGCTTCTAAATGACACTTGTGACACAGGAATGAATTTAATAAAGAAATGCAAGACCTACACATTGAAAACATGATGCTGTAGAGCAAAATCAAGAGGACCAAGATGACTGAAAAGAGTTCCATCACTTTGGGTTGGGGGTTTAATATTATTAAAGTTGTACCCAAGTGACTTATAAAGCTATTGTAATTGCTATTATAATTCAGGGTGACAAATTGTCTTAAAATTTACATGGATGTGCATAGGATTTGCATGCCAGAAATTCTAAAGGAATAAGTTATAAGTTGGATGACTCTCTTTTTCCAATGGTAAAACGTTATACAAAGCCCCACAAACGAAGATGGTGTGGAACAAGCATAAAGAAAAATACATAGATTGATGGTATGGGACCAAGTAACCCCAATCTGCCTTTACTTTTATAGCCCGGTGATTGCAGAGTTCTGTTTACTTATGTTATTAGTGTGTGTGGTGGGGGTGGAGCGTGTGGGCGAGCCATGGTGCAGGTTTGTGGTAAGAGAACAACTTTTGTGGACTTGATTTTTTCCTTGTACCTTTCTGTTTGGGAATTTCCTTGTACCTTTGTGTTTTGGGAATTGAACACAGGTCCATTGGCAGGCTTGTTGGCAAGCACACATACCCAGGGAGCCATCTTCGCCCACCACCTGATTTTTTTTTTTATAAGACTAACATGGTATTTTACTAGAGAAAGAGGAGTATTTTCAACACATAGTGCCAGTACAAGTAGATTTTCACACCCAAAAGAATGAAGTTTGATCCCTAACTTATGCCATATTCAGAAGTTAACTTCATGAATAATAGAAGCAGGAGTAAATATTGTGTCCTTGGGATAGGCAGTGGTTTCTTGGATATAATACCAAAAGAAGCAACAAAGGAAAGATAAATAGTCCTTCTTTAAAATAATTTTTTCTTTTTAAGTGTAAGAGTGTGTTGCCTGCATGTATGTGTACCATGTGTGTGCAGTGCCCACAAAGTCCAGGAGGCATCAGATCCCCTGGGACTGGAATTACAGAGGGTTGTGAGTCATCCATCGTATGAGTGTTGGGTATTGATCCTGAGTCCTCTAGTGGAGCAGCCAGTGCTATTACCTGTAAGCCATCTCTGGAGCCCATCCTTTCCTCTCCTTAGTAGAACATCCTTACAGATAGGTAGATGGAGGCCCTGCAGAGATGGCTCAGCAGTAAAGAGTGTGTACTGCTCTTGCAGGGGACCTAGGTTTGGTTCAAAGCACTCACACCAGGTGGCTCACTACCTCTTGTAACTCCAGTTTTAGGGGACCCAAGACTCTTTGGCCACCACAAGCTCATGTACTTATGTGTGTATATCATGCACACATACATACACAAATAAAAATAATCTTCAAAAAGATGGATAGGCCGGGTGGCGGTGGTGCATGCCTTTAATCCCAGCACTTGGCAGGTATTAGCAGGTGGATCTCTGTGAGTTCGAGGCCAGCCTAGTCTACAGAGTGAGTTCCAGGACAGGTACCAAAACTACACAGAGAAAACCAGTCTTGAAAAAAAAAAAAAAAAAAAAAAAAGATGGATAGATATAGTATAGGTACTTTCTCTCTTGACATTTTTCCACTTTGATTTTCTCATTCTCTTTTGTTCAGCTACAAGGCAGTGGCCATACAGTACAAAAAGTGCCTTGCAAATTCTTGGTAGACTTTTTTGTTTATTATTGTTGTTATTATTATTATTATTATTATTATTATTTTATTTTTTGTTGTTTGGCTGGTTGGTTTTTATTTTTATTTTATTGTTATTATTTTTTGAGATGGGAGTCTCACTATGTAATCTTGGCTGGTCTGTAACTTGCTATATAGACCAGGCTGGCTTCAAACTCAGAGATCTACCTGCTTCTGCTTCCTGAGTGCTGGGATTAAAGACATGCCTTTAAAATAGCAGGGATTTTTAAAAATACAGAACAAGTCAAGCTTTATGACATATTTTGTAAAAAAAACCCTCCATATTTATTGTGTCAAAAAATTTTAAATCAACTACGTGTTTCTTTCTTGGTTTTGCTTTCAGCTTTGTTCTTTGTTACCTGGTTTATATTGTTCACTTTCACTTATAACATTTTTTATTGTGTGTATGTATGTATATGGCATATGTGTTGTGTATACACAGGTGTGTGTGGTGCCAGAGGAAGATGCCTGTTGTCCTTCTCTGTTGTTTTCTACTTTATTCCTCTGAAACAGGGCCTTTTGCTGAACCTAGAGCTAGGTTGGCAGCCATCAAACCCCAGTCATCTTCCTGTTTTCACCTCCTGGAGTGCTGAGATTTCAGGTACAAGGCTACACCCAGTTATTTTTACAGGGGTGCTGGGGATTTGAACTCAGATCCTCATGCTTGCATCATACTAACCTAGTAAGCTGTCTCCCCAGACACCCCCCCCCCCCCACCGCCATTTCATACTCTGAGATACTTCAATAGGCATAGAGAAAGAAGGCCATTTGAACCATCCTAGAAAGTAGTTTGCTTATCAGGGTGTGGAGAATGCATTTGATGGTAAAAGTACATCATCCAGCTTCGGGTTCTCTGATTGATAACCAATTATTATAAAAGCTGTCTCATACATATACCCCATTACTGTTCATTATAGAATAGCAGGGCTAGCAAGGAAGGAAATGTACCCTTACTGGCCTATCATCTTGTGAAGTAGACAGATTATCTGTTTTGTTGAGTGTGGAGATTAGTGTATGTTTAGACCACAAGACTTAAAAAGGCATTTTTGCAGTTCTTAGGGTAGTCCTGTGGAGTGTAGGTGTTATGCTTCAGAAACACAAGCCTAGCAGAACCGTTGTAGGCTCTGATTTTCTTTGGAGAGTGAGTTTGTGTTCATTTTCTCTTCCCTTATTCTGTGAAGTCCTGGGGTTTTGGCTTATGTAATTATTTTTTTGTCTTTCATTTCTTTATTCTTTTTGAGACATGGTCTCATTCTATAACTCAAAACACTTGAACTTGAAATCTTGAGACACATGCCACTAGGCTCATTTAAAAAAATTTTATGCCTTTTTCTCAGTTTCTTGATTTTTATTTCTATGGATTTTGCAAATGGCTTACTCATTTTATGTATTGATCTCATCTTGATATTTGTAGGATTGATGTCTTGAACTAATTCCTTTTGTTCCTCTCTCTCCCGTGACCTCTCTTGTAATTCAGGGAATTGGACTATTCTTTCCTTTGCCAATCACTTTTTTCAAGTGCATATATAACTTTTTGTATGATATTACCTTTACTTTTAATTTTTTCAAATCAAGTGTTAAAAAAATATAATTTCTCAGTTCCCATACCTTTTGTTGACCTAGTCATTCATTCTCGACCATTGCTTTCCCCAGATGTGTTATTTTAAAAGTTTTAAAACATATAGGAAATTTGAAATAGCTGTAACTGAGTACAATGAACTTACCATCATCACTTTGTCTTATTGTCGCATAAATAAGCAGCAGATACTAGCATGTCTCAACACTGTGTATTTTAGCTTGCATATCATTAGCTGAGTTTAAGATTTGTAGAGAGATCTTTTTCTTTTGAGACAAAATTTATGTAGAAAAATCTGTACAGATTTTAAGTATACCATTGAATAATTTCTTTAGTTTTGTTTCTGTGTAGACCGGTTGCCTTCTGCTAAGGAGACTGAAAAACTTTGAGGCTGCCATCTCCAAACTCGTGTTTTCCTTATGTTCTAAGAAGTGACTTCAAATATCATAAAATACCTTACAGCCTTTTCTTTTCATTATATAAATGTCATTCACAGTAAAATGGTTATCGTTAAAAGTATTTTAATTTTTTCATAAATTATTCTTTGAGTCAACAAAATAGCTTGGCTAGTGCTATCACTTGTGCATGCCGAAGAAAAAGACCTAAGACTATCTCTGTTTAGTTAGAAGCCTAAAACTGTGGTCAGCACAATGATATAGTTCCATAACCTCAGGTGCTCAAGAGAATGGGCAGCGTGGTGAGCACCCATCTCCAGAGAAAGAAAAGGGGCTTGAGCATACAGCTCATTCTTATAGTCCTTGCCTTATAATAACAATATAATAAAAGTAATAACACTTGTTGTTACTTATGCCAATAATTTTATGGCATATATTTATTGTACATAGGAACATTTTATACATATGAACATATATAATATATATATTACTATGACTGTGTTCTCTCCCGTGTGCCTTCCCTTTTCTTTCCCCCATGTTAGCTTCCTTTGTTCCTTTAGACAGTTTTGTTTCTACTCTCATGTTTATATATATGTATGTACATATATATACACATGCAAACACACACACATGGGTGGATTTTTCTTTTGGCTGATAACTCACAAATAATGACATGGAGACTTAGTATTAATTATGAAAGCTTGGACTTATCTTAGGCTTGTCCTACCAGTTCTTATAGCTTAAATTAGCCTGCTTATATTAACCTGTGTTTTGCCATGTGGCTTTTTACCTTTCTTTCATTCTTTATGTCCGACTCCCCGCATCTCCATGGTGTCTCCCGCGCACCTCGATTATCCTCTTCCTCTCTCTGCCTGGAAGTCCCACCTATCTCTTCTGCCTAGCTATTGGCTGTTCAGCTTTTTATTACATAAATCACAGCAGTATCTCTTCACAGTGTCCCGGTATCCCACAACACATAATATATGATGTTGTGTGCATAGATACATTCTTAATTGCTCGGCTGCCTGTTTTGTTACTCTGTCTTCAGTACTTGTGGTACCCGGCATTAGCCAGAACGCAGCTACGACTGCACGAACAGTGGTGGATAAATCAACTGCAGAACAACTTCAGTTAGTTGTTCTGTGTGTTGTGATTTAATTGGAATTGGTTTTTAAATCACACTAAAAAGCAAGTTTGCCTTTCTGTCACTTCACAGCTCAATATTAAAATCTTGTCAGTGTATTCTAAAACTCTAGGCTGAATGCCTTTTCTGAAATATCTTTCATGAATAGAAAAAGATCTTAGAAAAAGCTGTATTAATTTTGTATTGTTAGGTACGATTACAACTTGATTACAGTTTTCTGAGCTGCGATAACATGTTCTCATAGATTGTTGTGAATAGCTGAGTAAAGTTAGCAAGTGGGTAGTTGACATAGATTTAAATGTTCTAAAATGCACTGAGATAATGTGTGGAAAAGGAGTTCAGTTACTGATGTCTTTGAGGAGAGACAGAAGTGCAGCGTCGAAACTGAATGTTTAACTAAGCCTTAGCACTCTACAAGGGAACAGCCTATCTTACTGTTTCTGTTTATTTCAGGGCTGAACACGAGCAAACTCATTTTTCAGAGTTAAAGAATTATTTAAAAAAACAAGATGGGGACGCCTGGTTCCGGAAGGAAAAGAACACCCGTAAAAGATCGATTTTCTGCTGAAGATGAAGCTTTGAGTAACATCGCTAGAGAGGTATGTGCTGAGGAGCATGATGATGCTCCCAGGTGCTGGGGCAGGCAGGCAGACATTCCTTTGTCAGGTAGCTGTGGGATGGCTGCTGGGAACAAGACATTATGGTTGGCCTCTCACATGTTATCAGTCTGTTCTGGTTAAATGTTCTTAGATTTGTATCCCTTCTGAATTCAATTTTCTGAGACTTCATCTGAGATGAATTTCTCATTATTATAATGTGGATTATATGTATTTCAGCATGTCACTTAGGATACGTAGAAGTTTGGCGTTCTGAGAACTGTGTTAGGACTCCCTGGGCCTCATAGCTCTCAGAGCTGCTGCTGTGTGAATGTTGACGGAAACTGCATTCTGAGGTTGCTTTTCGAAACATTGCAGTGGCTAGCTATTTATTTATTGATTGATTGATCGTTGTTCGTTTGAGAAATGGTCTCATGTAGCCCAGGCTGGCCTTGAACTTCCTATATAGCCAAGGATGAATTTGAATTTCGAGTCCTCCTGTCTCTGCCCCTCAATGCTAGAATTACAAGCGTGTGTCATTATATCTGGCTTTTATGGTGCTGGAGCTGGAGCCCAGGGCTTTGTACACGTTAGACAAGCACCACCAACTGAGCTGGATCCTGGGCTGTGCTGGATTTTTTTGTGTTTTATTCTTTTAGATACTAACAGAGCTTCTAGGGAGTTTTTGTTTCTATTTGTTGATAACTTGAGGCGGGCTGGCGGGAGGGGGGATGGGGAGTGTAGAGGAATGGGAAGGGACATTGCTTTTGGATTCTTAGCAGCATTTCCTGTTGTGTGTCAGTATTTAGGATAGCTCTCAGCTGGGATTTCTTCCTGAGGCGCCAACTATGTTTCAGATTTTGACTGTAGTTGCAGACTTGACCTTAGTAAAAGACTCATTCAGGATTAGCATTGTTTCCTTTGGACTTAGTGTACATAGTCTTTGTTTCCTCTTGAAAGCTAGTTTGTGATTGTATTTGTATGAAATATCAGGGTAGGCAAATCCATAGAAGTTGATGGGTTGTGATATCAGAGCTAGGAGCATTAAGGAGTGACTTCTCAGGTGTATGGGTTTCCTTGTGTGTGTTATAATGGAAACTTCTGGAGTTTGATGATCGTACAACTCTATGATTATACTGAAAACACTGAATTATATACTCTAGAAGGGTGAACTTTTAGCAGGTATATATAAAACTTTAACACCTTTTTCAATCAGGAAAGTTGGTAGTGAGATCCTTTTGGTGTTTTATTTTGAACTCTTTTGTTGTTGGTATTTCAGTATTTTCTTATGTAGTCTACCTAGCCTGGCCTCAAATTCCCTATGCAGACTTTGAAATTCTGATTCTCCCAAGTCTGTCTGTCCTGCCCCTACTCCCATTGTGAACACGGGTCTGTGTCACCACACCCTTTTAAAATTACTTCTTGTGTGTGTGCACGCACAAACATGGAGGTCAGAGGTTGATGTGGAATACCTTCCTCAAGAGCTTTTTTCTGCCTTTTTAATTTGAATGTGTGTGTGCGTGCGTGCGTGCATGTGTACGTGCCCTGGCGTGCCACAGCATGCATGCTTGTGGAGGTCAGGACAGGTATTGCAGTCATTTTTCTTCTTCAGCTGTGGGATCCGGGACTCAAAACTCACATCATCATGCTTGTGCACCAGATGCATTTACCTCTGAACCCATTGCTCTTCTACCCTGTGTTTTTTAGGGAATGTTTCTCACTGAACCTGGAGCTGGCTCATTCGGCTAGACTGGTTGACCAGCAAGCCCCAGGGCTTCCCTTGTCTCTCCCTCCTCGGTGCTGGGATTGCAGGTGTGCACTGCTTTTTCCTGTGAGTCCGTGGACCAAGCTCTGGTTTTCATGCTTGTTGAGCCAGCCAGTCCTGTAGTGTAGAAGCCAAGCATTTGAGTAACAGTACCTAAAAATCGAGTAGGAGAGTATGTAAGTACAGAAAAGTCACCTAAGAACTGGCTATAAAATTATTTTAGAAGCCAGATATTTTTTTAGCTAAAAATGAAAAAAAAAACAAAACAAAACAGTCCTTTACAGTGATCTTAAGTATTTACATAAGTTACATACTTTTAGGTAAAAATTAAAATTACTGAACTGTTTGGTTTAAAATTGGAGGTGGGTAGGGAAGAGGGTTTGGTGGTAAAAACATTTACTCCACAAGCCTGACATGTTCAGATCCCAGAAATTCATATAAAGAGCCAGATGTTGTAGCACACACCTGTAATCCTTTCATACTTATGGTGAGATGAGAGGAGGAGGCAGGAGGATTGCCTGAAAGCTTGAGGGCCAGGTAGTCTGTGTACATAGTGCAGCAGAAACAAGAGACTCTGCCTCAGCAAGGTGGAGGGCAGAAGCACTCTTAGAATTGTCCACTGAACCCACACATGTGCTCTGGAGCATATGCATCCATCTCACACACACACACACACACACACACACACACACACACACACACACACGTGCCCTGGAGCATGTGTGTGCACACACCACATACACAGGGGGATAAAATCTATTTTTCTAAAAATGGAGTAATTACCCTCCCCCCTTTTTTAAACAATTATATATGAGTGATACGCTGAGAAGAAATTGAAGCCTCTAGAAAGAATTGCAGATATCCATTTTTTCTGTAAAAATATTTATTATCATTTTTTAGAGTCTCATGTGTATTCAATATCTCTTGCTCATAGCCATCCCTCATTACCCCCAACTCCTCCACAGCATCCTCCATCTCCCTCCCAACTTCATGCCCTCTTTTTTTTTTTTTTTTTTAAATAACCCTCTGAGTCCAATTAGTGCTACTCGTATGCACACTGGTGTGGGTACACCTGCTGGAGCACGGGCAGCCTACCAGAAATCATACCCCTGAGAAAACTGACTCTCCCTTTCCCAGCGCCCAGTTGCCAATAGCTCTTTAGCTAGGGGTGGGGCCTTGTGAGTGCCTTCCCTATCCATGTTGAAATGGTGACTGGCTTGATCTTTTGTCTCATATGGGCAACCACAGCTGCTGTGAGCTCCTTAGTGGCAAGAGCCCTGTCGTGTCTAGAAGACACTGTTTTATAGCAGTCTTCCCTGATCTCTGCCTCTTAACAATCTTATTTTCTTTTAGGCAACCTTGATCCTTTTCAGTGGCTGTGTAATATTCCATTGTGTATATGTTTGGTTTTTGTTTGTTTATATGTTCATCTATTGGTTCTGCTTTATTGGATTATCATCTATTGCCTAAGGACATAATAGCCATTCAGGCATCTAGGAGAACCAGAAGTTTGTGGGTTTTGATTATAGATTAACATCTTGAGGAAAAGAGTACAAAGAGGTAGATTGTGCTTAGGTAAAAAGATACTTTCTGGCAGTGCTTGATGGAGTGGCAGTCATAAGAGCTGGTCAGAGCTGATGGTGACATTGCTACTCTGAGTAACTGATTTATTTTTAGGTCATGGTAAATAAAAGATTAAAAAAACTTTTGGCAAGTAAAAAAATTTTCTTAAAATGTGAAGAATTACCATAGTCAGCAGGAATTATGAGTATTAATTCCAGCTTTCATTTAACGCTATAGTTTCTTTTTAAAACAAACATGAACTTTGGTTTTTTTATTTATTGTTTTTTGTTTATTTCTCTGTTTTTGAGACAGGGTCTCTCTTTATAGCTCTGGCTGTCCAGGAACTCACTCTGTAGACCAGGCTGGCTTCGAACTTACAGATCCACCTGCTTCTGCCTTGATAAAGGCATCTGACACCACCTGGCTGGTTTGGTTTTGTTTGGATTTCCCTATGTAGTGCTTGCTGACTGACTGGGAGCTCGCTGTGTAGACATGGTCCACCACACCTGGCAATACTTCTAATACTCATTCAGCACACATTTATTGAGCACCTAATTTGTGTGGACACTGCTATGTTTAGAGGGTATGGAGCTTCTAGCGTGGAGCTTAGATTCTGGAGGGGAAGTAGACACTGAAGACCATGTAATGGATTCTTCCTCAAATTTCAGATACTTAGTGATTTCTTTTTGTCTTGAAAACTGGTTATCTGTGTGTGCTGTAGTCACTGGCATTCCTAGAATTGAGGAAATATGTAATATGTGTATTTATAACTTTGTTAAGTGCTATGAGAGAACAGTAAACAGTTTTATTAAAGAGTGTACCACAGGGGACATGTTTGAGGGCCTTGGGAAGGCTTCCTTGGAGGAAGTGGCCTTTCACCTGAGGTTTGAAGAATGAGAGCTATCCCCCAGGGGAAGGGAGTTGTCAGAGAACCTCAGCTTATGAGGCTGAAGGAGTGTGGAGAAGGGACTAACAGCAGTGGCTGACATTTACTCAGGGGTCACTGTTGTACCCTCTCAGTCCTCTAGCAAACAGCCCCAGGCCTTTTCGTGCTTCACTTTTTCATCAGTGATGAATAGAAGCCATGGAAATGTCTAGTAACCTTGCCAAGACCATGGTGCTAGAAAGGGCTAGTGCTGGAATTTCCCATGGTTCCTGCCCTCTTAACTATGGTGTCTCTGGTTACCTCAGGGTGACAATGGAGACAGAGAAGAAAGAGGAATTAGCTAATTCAAGTTAGTGTTTCGCAGCTAGGGGCTAGTTTTGTTCCTTGGGATGTTTGGCAATATATGTAGACATTTGTATCTGTCACAGTGAAGGCTGGTGTGGGAAAGGTGCCCTGTGTCTGTCACAGTGGAGGGTGGTGTGGGGAAGGTGCCCTGTGTCTGTCACAGTGGAGGATGGGTGTGGGGAAGGTGCCCTGTGTCTGTCACAGTGGAGGGTGGTGTGGGGAAGGTGCCCTGTGTCTGTCACAGTGGAGGATGGGTGTGGGGAAGGTGCCCTGTGTCTGTCACAGTGGAGGGTGGTGTGAGGAAGGTGCCCTGTGTCTGTCACAGTGGAGGGTGGCATGGGAAAGGTACCCTGTGTCTGTCACAGTGGAGGGTGGTGTGAGGAAGGTGCCCTGTGTCTGTCACAGTGGAGGGTGGTGTGGGGAAGGTGCCCTGGCAGTTGTGGGTAGAGGTTGAGGATGTTGCTAAACTTCCCAGTGCACAGCCCAAGGATTAGCAGGGATGAGGCTGAGAACCCTGATGGTAGACTGTCCTGGAACTTACTCTGTAGACCAGGCTGGCCTCAAACCCACAGAGATCTGCCTGGCTCTGCTTCCCGAGTACTGGGATTAAAGGTGTGTGCCACCACCACCCAGCTAGATTTTATTTTTTTGGTTTTATCTAATACACATTAGTGCTTATGTTCAGAAAAATTTAAATACTTGTCCTCAAGTACCAAAGGCTTCTTTAGAAAAATGGTTAATACAATACATTTCAAGATCTAATTAAGAAAAATGATATTTCACATTTTGGATTGAAGGGAAGTTGCTAGGAACATGGAGTAATAACTTTTATTTGTTAATTTGGAAACCATGGCAACACAATAAATATTATGTCTCTTAATTTGTCTTTCAGTGTTCTTTTGGCCTGAGTGCTATGGAAGAATAAACAAAGTTAACACAGTAAATGCTGACTATGAGCTACCTGAGTTAGTCATTTTTCTTGAGTGTTTCACATATTTTTTTTTTTTTTTTAATGTGTGTGTTTGAAACACGGTCTCATTATATAACCCTGGCTGACCTCAAATTTGTGATCTTCCAAGTGCTGGTATGGTAGGCCCATGCCTTCACACACCTAGTGAGTGAGAAAAGATTCACTCCAGGTCAGGCTGACCTCAAACTCATAGTGGCCCCTAAGCCACTTTGAATCAAATATCTTTAGGTACAAAGATGTGAAGCAGGTAGCAGAATGTGGAGAACTACTGGGCTAATATCTTGTGGCCTACAGTGTGTACAATGGGAGGAGGAATGGGGCCACTCAGGAAGGGATTTTTCTGCTGAGGAATTGGAATTGACTTTGAAAGCTGTGGGGCCATAATCAGATTTGACTTCCCAGGGTAGTAACCCTAGCTACCATGGATGTGTCTGGAAGAGAGGTCACAGTGAGAAAGTGGCTGTGTGCATCTTGTTAACGAGAGCTTGAGGAGCTGGTGATAGGGGAAGGAGACATTTGGGGGAATGGCAAAAGTGTAGAGACTTGTGGATACCGGGTAGGTGGGACTCAGGGACTGAGTTGTGGAGGGAAGCCAGGAAAAAGGGAAAGAGTCTTCATTTCATCTTCTGGGTAATGGGACAGTAACAGAAGCTATAAACAGAAGGCAACTTAAAGGGAAGATTATGCATTTAATTAGGGATTTATTGAGTCTGAAGTTCTTGTGGGACACTATCCATTTTTAATAGCCTATTAGGTCAGGATGGTGGAGAAAGCCTGTCTTGGACATAAAGATTTGCTGATTTGTATCATCTGAAGTCAGTATCCCCAGGACAGAAGACAGAATTAAAAAGGCAGGCGGATCTCTGTGAGTTCGAGTCCAGCCTGGTCTCCAAAGCAAGGTCCAGGAAAGGTGCAAAGCTACACAGAGAAACCCTGTCTCGAAAAACAAAAAACAAAACAAAACAAAAAAACAACAACAAAAAAAGAAACTCTGGTTCTGTTCAAACTTGAGGGATCTAGGAAAGAAATGTGTGTCCACACAGGATTCTGAAGAGGGACATAGAGAACGAAGAGGAAAACCAAAGGCATTAGTGCTGCAGGATGCCAAGAGCTTTCAGGAGGAATGAGGGCTTAGTGATGTCAGCTCTCCAGAAAGAAGTGAGATAAGAACTTAGAAATTCCACTGGGTTTGGTAGTTAGAGGTCATTAGTGACCTTTGCCTGAGTAGTTTCAGTCCAGTGATTTGACCAGAAGCCAGACTGTCGTCATTTGAACCAAGTGAGAAGAGAGGAGGGAGGTATGTGAAAACATGGCTGCAAAGAGAAGACTGGATCTGAGCTGGGGTGGGGACTTGTTACTCACTTTTTAAAGATGGGAGAGACCCTGTACCCAAGGTTGATGAACCAATAGAAGGAGAAGCTGAAGACAGGAAAGGTGGACAGTTGGGCAGGGTCCTGGGTGGGTGAGTCCTGTATGGCAGTTTGGAAGGGATGTGTTGAGAGTGGTGGGCTTGGGGCAGCATTGACCCAAAACAGTGGGACTTCAGAGAAAGGAAAAGGGAGAGCATAGGAACTGGAAGGTCTGTCCTGCACAGGATGATGTGGAGGGAGTGACTTCCTCAGGCTACAACCTGCATTTTCTACTTACAGCACCTTCTTAGACACATTTGAAAGATTCCTTCTGTTGTGGGAAATCAGTGGCACAGGAGCAGAAATACCTCATGTAGGAGAGAGAAGAAAAACTATATTGCAGAACTTCTCCTTGGAGAATGAAAACCATTTACACTGCATTTTTTTAAAAGAAACTCTCCCCTTCCAGTTTATTTAAAACAGTCCGTAGTAGTATGACACAGTTTTGAGTGGTACTATTTTGTTTCTGAAAGCCTCTGTGGTTCATTGCATACTTAGAGTGTATGTCTTAAAAACAAAACAAAAACATGCATCTGTTTGTGTTCACTAGGTACTCTTCATAATTTTATGGACCTACCCCGATTTATAGAATGTATGCATGTCTTGTAGTTGGTTAACTCTTTTGCCTCTGAATTGTTAGATACTAGATTCAGACTGTTTTTAACAAACATCCCTTTGTTCCAATACCAGAATAGTAGTCTCAGGTAAGATGTGCAAGAA
Source organism: Onychomys torridus (assembly GCF_903995425.1). NCBI lineage: Eukaryota > Metazoa > Chordata > Mammalia > Rodentia > Cricetidae > Onychomys > Onychomys torridus. Next base: position 103,627,996 of record NC_050449.1, read on the forward strand.
GGAGTTTATCGAAGGAAATGGTGAGCACTGCCCAGCAGATCAAGCAGGTCTCTCCTTTGTTGTCTACCCAGTCAGTGACCACAGTTTATAACAGGATTGACAGGCCTCAGGTGAGCCTCTGATTGGAATGCTACAGGGAACCACAGCAAGTTTAACCTAGTCCCATGCCTGCTAAACTGAAGCAGTTACAGAATCCGAATTTAAAATGCAGAAAGCTTGTGAATGCTTCTAGTTTGAGAAGTTTTACTGTGCTTGTTTCTTGGGTTTCAGTAGGTTAACCCTATAGTAGATAGCGGGTAGTCTCAGGGAAGGGCGAAACTGAAATTAAAATTAGGAAGCTTTAAAGGCTCTAAGGTAAAAGTGGTAAAAGCTATTGGGAAGAGGGGGGTCTGTTGGAAGGAAACTTAGGAAGCTAAGGGGTCCTGAGACTTGGGATTAAGTGGGGTGGTGTGGGCTCCATTGCTGGAGACTGGGGACTTTGGAAGCGAAGCTGCCCACTGGTGAGGGTGGAGTTGGTTTCACTCACTCTAGGTCTACACTAGGTCATCCACCAGGTGGTAGAAGTGGAGACTTTGATTATGGTTGCGAAGTCAGAGTTTGTGATGCTGGATTTGAGTCCTTCTCATTGGCTCAGAGCTGAAACTGCAGTCAAAGATGAGGACAAAGGCTGGGCATAGTAAAAGGAGACTATCTGTATCTGGGTAAGGAGTGGTCCTAGAACCGACAGGACCAAAGTGGAGCAGTTCCAAAGAGAAGAGAACCGGGCTCATTTGGAACCGGGCTCATTTGAAAACCGCCCAAAGCAAACCTCTGAGGAGATGGGCTCAGACTTGGTGTATAAATGGACAGGTTGGAGTAGCATGGTTAAGAGTATGGACTACAGTATGAGTCTTAGGATGTGGGTCTTGGCTCCAGTATTTGCTATTAAGTGATATTATTAGCACAGTATTTGTCTTCTGTATTTCAGAGGTTGATTTTGTGGATTAAAAACAACTAGTCATCCAGCCTTGCTAGTACTCAAATGACAAAATCAGGGTAGTGTGAGATCTAGTTTGCCCACTCTTTGGAAAGTGTGGCTTTTGTTTATTTGTTTGACATGGAATCTTGCTTTATTGTCCTTGCTGGATTCAAATTCCTGGGCTCAAGATCTTCTGGCCTCAGCCTCCAGACTAGCTGTGACTACACTTGTGCCCCACTGTGCCAGGTGCAAGTTTGAATTTTGATTGTGAGGAGATTATTCTGATAATATTGTTTAATTTTAGGTAAGGTTATCCCTTAACAGACTTACTACAGTTTGAATTGGATTCTGATCTGTTTTCATAAGCGTATTTCTCAGACTGTATTCCTGGACCATAATGTCTAAGAAATGCTATATATTCTCTGCCCCTCTTTGAGATCCCTAAAGTTTGTTATTAAATATTCTGACTTAAAAAGAAGTTCAGTCCAATATTTCCTAAACCTTCTAGGTCATAAACTCTCCTTCCTCCAGTTTATACATTAAACTTTGTAAACTAGAATTTTGTATATTTTAGTATTTATTTAGCTTGAACTCTCTCTCTTTGTCTCTCTCTCTTTCTCTCTGTGTGTTTGTGTGTACTTGTGTGTCTTTAAGACAGGCTCTCATGTAGCCCAGGCTGGCCTCCAACTCACTATGTAGACAAGGAGGCAGACTTTTGATCTCCTACCATTGTTTCCTGAGTGCTTAGACTGCAGGTGTGTGCCTCCACACCTCAGAACTTAGGTGGGTTTTGTTGTGTTCAGTCTTATCTACTCAGAAAACTTAAGGTATAAGTCAGTGGGCCCGAGAAATGGCTCAGTGGCTAAGAGCACTGAGTGTTCTTGTAGAGGGCCAGGGTTTGATTCTCAGCACCCACATGGTGGCTCGTAACTGTCTGTAACTCCAGTCTCAGTGGAGCTCACACCTTCTTCTGGCCTCTGTGGGCACTGCATGTGCATGGTGCACAGACATACATTCAGGCAAAACACCCATACATAAAATAAAGATAAAGGTAAAGCTGTGCGGGGTGGCACACACCTTTAATCCCAGCACTTGGGAGGCAGATCTCTGAGTTGGAGGCCAGCCTGGTCTACAAATCAAGTTTCAGGACAGCCAGAGCCATTTCACAGAGAAACTCTGTCTCCACCCCCCCACACACAAACAAAACAAATGGATATAATTCAGTGACCAACACATGTGCCATTTTAAGATATTGCATGCTTTTAAAATCTGCTTACTGGAACGTACAATTGTCATCTTTTATCTAATTGCAAAACATTTTATCAGCTCCTGAGAACACCCTTCTTAATTAGCAGTTCCTCTCTATCTCTTTCTTCCCTGGCAACCAGTAGTCTAGTTTCTGTCTGTATAGATTTGCTTATTCTTGATCTTTTATATAAATAGAATCATGGGTGTCACTTTTCATATCTGTCTTCTTTCACTTAGCAAAGTGTTTTCAAGGTTTATCCATGTTGCAGCCTGTAACACTCTTGTGTTTGTTTTTATGGCTGAGTAGTATTCCATTCAATGGATCCTCCACATTTGTTTATCCATTTACCAGCTGTTGGAATGTTGGTTATCTCTGCATTTTGACTGTTATGAGCAAAGCTGTTGGGAACATTTGTGGGGGCATGTGTCTTCAGCTACCTTAGGTACACACACATCTAGAGTGGGTGCTGGCTTCTGATAACTCTGTATTTAAGTTCTAGAGAAACTGCCCCACTTTTCCCAAGCAGTTGGACCATTGTATACCTCCAGCAGTGCTGTGCACATTCTGATCTCTCCACATTCTTGCCAGCTCTAGTTACTTTGGTTTAAAAAATAATTGTTTTATTACAGCCATTCTAGTAGCTGTGAAATGGTGACTCAGTGTATGTGAGGTCTTTCACCCTCTTTTTTCTCCTTTCTCATTAAACTGGCTTTTTTTTTTCTTTCTTTTTAAACAAGTTTTAAAATTTGTGACACGGTTTTGGTTAAGTTCTTTCCAATAAGAAGCACCGACTGAAAAGAAACAACAGTAATGACTCAAAACTTCCATAGTCAGACAAACAAGTGTCCACACAACATTCTTTCTGAAGATTTTTCCAGGTCAGGCTTCTATGAGATGTTCTCTTTCCACCAATTAGGTAACAAGTGTTAGGAATGAATCTCAGCTTGCCCCTGAGCTCCCAGAGCACATTAGTGGCCTTTCCAGCTCTGGCCCCTTCTTGGAGCATAGTCAGTGAAATGTCTTAACATAAGGAATTGCTAGGGACCTTACCTATGGCAGCTGCACCAGCTTTATGGAACTGAGGACTGCCTTCCAGCTTTGCACCAGAATGTCGATGAATCTTCCTCTCTTCAGCAAACTTGCAGGCAGTAAGCTGTGTGAGAGGCCAGTGGAGGGTCAGAGCCTGCATTGATGTGGCTTGGATGGTTCAGGATAATCATGAACAGTGAGGAGAGCTACTTCTAGTGACAGGTCATTGCAGCATTGCCAGGACAAACATTTGATGGACAGCTCTCTCAGGAGTGCATTTCAACACCCTGTACTTCAGTTGTGACGTTGGCCATCCTGTGGTTGAGAACTCCAGTTTCCCTAGCTCACAGGGACCATGTCCACACCACCAGTTCTGTGAACACTCTGGAAGGGCAGGCACAAAGGCTTGCCGTTGGACAGGTTGGTGGCAGGACACAGTCTATACTTGGTGTGGTTCCACTTGCATTGCCACCTTGTGAGTGACATTCCATCCTGTGAACCAAGGCATGGTAGCACTTGACTCAGGCCGGGAATTTGGGCCAAATGCTGCAATGTGAGGGTTGTAGCTCATTTCTTAGTGTAGGAGCTGCCTTCCTGAAAGGCTGTTCCTCTTCTGGCTGTTAGTAAGTGTATAAGCTAGAAGGTATGCTCATGTGCCTGCCAGCTCTTTTTAAATTTCAAGACAGGGTTTCTCTGTGTAGTTCTGGCTATCAGAACTCACCATGTAGACCTGCCTGGCCTTGAACTCAGAGATCCATCTGCCTCTACCTCTCAAGTGCTAGAATTAAAGGCATGTGCCACCACCATCTAGTGGTCTGCCAGTTTTTTGAGAGACCAGCTTTGAATTTGCCAACATTAGCAGCAGCAATCAAGACAGCATAGGCAGTCTGTAATGATGGCACCTGTCATCATGTTTTTTATAAAAGTCTATGTCGGGAGCATCAGTGATAGTCACTCAGCACTTGCATAGGGGATGTCACTGGTGATGGCTGCTCAAGCTCAGCCCTCACTTTATCCTGAGACCCAGCCACACTTGAAGGAGCCCTTTCCCATCTCAACGCTCCTTCACAAAGCTTTCACTTTTTTCTGAGGTTTATTTTATGTGTCTGAGTGCTTTGCTTACATATATGTATAATACACAACCTGTGTGCCTGATGCCCAAGGAAGTCAGAAGGGGGTGTTAGATGACCTGGGACTAGAGTTACAGATGGTTGTGAGCTGCAAGAGTAACAGAGCTCCTAACCACTGGGCTTTCTCTAGCCCGTGCTTCACAGAGTTTTCAATGTTTTCTTTTTCTTTTCTTTTTGTTCCACCACATTTGCAGATCAGTTGGGCAGTAGTGTTAGACCGGCCTGAGTCTACATGTGCATATTGAGGTTGATAGATGAATCTCCTTTCCCATTTTGATTTAGGTAGTTTTCATGGCATCTATGTTCTGGTAGCAAATCCATTGCAGAAACCTTAGAGGTTTTTGTTGTTTTTGTTTTTCCTCAGTGAGATCTCTTTCTCTGTTCCCCTGCTGTAGGACCTAAATGGCTGAGTTCAAGTAATCCTTCTTCCTCAGCCTGCTAAGTAGCTGAGACTGACTAACAGAAATTATAAATTCATGCCACAACAAGACAGTCTCTACTTAGTCCAAACTAGCCTGAAACTGGATGTGTAGCCCAGACTGGCTTCAAATTCACAACTCTCCTGCCTCAGCCTCCTGAGTACTGGGATTACAGTCACACACCATCATACCCACCTCCAGTATGGTTTGAATTTACATTTTTTCTAATGACTAATGGTGTCTAGGATGTTTTTAGTTTTGCTGTTTGTATATCGTTTTCACTGAAGTGTCTATTCAAATCCAGTTTAAGATTGAATTATTTCTCCCCCTAATTTGCAGCCCTCATTTCCTCAAATGTCCATAATGAGAAGTTCTGATGATAAAAGGAAAAAAATCCCTAATACAAGCTTACTCAGACCGCAGCACCTGTGTGGGGCTTCCCTGTTCTAGAAGTGCTTTCGCTGTGATTGTGACGGTTCTTAAGTCAGGAGTGAATGTTCTGTAGATTCACAAGGTTATGAGTTTGAGGTGACCAAGAGCTATGCTTTTTGTTACCATTTTGTTTTTTCTCTTTGCCCCCAAATTTAGTCAGAAATATAGTTAAACTCTGTCCAAGTTGTTTTTACTTCCTGTGCCACCGTTTCTTTCTTTTCTTTTCCTACTCTTGAGTTTCTGCACCTGTCCAGTGGGATACTTGTGCCTCATATTTGAAAGCACCACAACCAGCATCACTTCTAGAAATCTGGTCCTGTGATCTGGCTGCACAGGAAACTTTTCAACCTGGATTTCCAATTCCTCATGTTTTTTTTTTTTTTTTTTTTTTTTTTAATTAGTGTTAGGAGTTGGGGTCATTTTACACTAAAGAACATAAATGATTCAAACTTCTGAATACTTATGATTTCATGTGTTATGATCACTTCTGAATTTATCTAAATCTTTTTTTTTTTTTTTTGGTAAATACACATGGCATAAAGCTTTCCTATGGTAACCGTTTTGAGTGTGCATTAATGCAACATTAGGCACATTTATATTTTGTAACTGTCACCTCGATCCTTCTGCAGAACCTTTTCATCTTCTAGTCCCCAAACTGTCCCTATTAAACACTAACTCCTCACTCCCCATCTTTCCAGCCCTTAGCCATCACCCCTTCCACATTCTGTCTCCAAGAATCTGACCTTAGGTACCTTGCATAAGCATAAGGATTCCTTCATCTGGGTCTGTCTTCCTTAATTTAGTGTCTTTACAAGATTCATCCTTCTGGTCTTTTTTTTTTTTTTTTTTTTTGATTTTTTATTACATACCAACCACAGATCCCCTCCCCCATCCCTCTTCCCGCTACCCCCTCCCGTCCAACCCCCACTCTGACGTATTCTCTATCCCCTTCTCCAAAAGGGCAGGTTCTCCCATGGGGGGACAGCAAAACCTGGTACATTAAGTTGAGCCCCTCTCCCCAGCCCCAAGGTCGAGCAAGGCATCTGACCATAGGTAATGTGATCCCAAAAAGCCAGTTCATGAACAGGGATAGATCCTGATCATACTGCCAGGAGTCCCCCAAACAGATCCAGCCACACAAGCCGTCTCCCATTTGCAAAGGTCCAGTCCCACGCAGGTCCGATGTGATCATATCTAAATGTTCTTCCTTCCTAAAGACTGAATAGTATCCAGTCATGTGTCTGTAACATAGTTTGCTAATTCATCTGTTAATGGACTTTTGGGTTGTTGTCACCTTGTGGTTTTTCAGACTGTGACACTGTAAACATTGATGTAGAAACGTCTGTTTGGGTCTTTGCTTTTAAGTCTTTTGTATATTTATCTCTCAGTGGAGTTATTTGGATCAAATGGTCTTTCTGTGTTTAGTTTTAACTTTAGTTTGAACTTAGTTGTGTTCCATTTATTTTGTGTGTATGAGAGAGGTGTGTAGCAAAATAAACCTGCAGCAACTGTTCCGTGGATTGTATTCTGGGGTGAAAACATTGCTGTTTCTCCCCAGAAACTGCTGTCTGTGTTTGTTATTGTCGATTTAAAATTTGTCATGCAGTTTCAGAGTGCGTGAAGATTTTGTCTGCTGGGATGCACTCAGCCCTGGCTCCTCAGGCTGCTTGAGCAGTGTATAGGAAGAAGCAGATAAAGGAATTCTAAACCCTGTTTCTGTATGTGCAAAGTGTGGCTTAAATGCTATCTCCACAGAACTAGATGGAGTAACAAAAAGATGAAAATGTGTGTGTGTGTCTCTCTGAGTGCATGGTTTTCCCCTTTGGTTGTTAAAGAAATATCATTGAACAGATTCCAATAATCTATAATTTAGGTTGTTAAAAAAGTCTCATTTTAGTGTAGATTTTATAGAGTTGGCCAGAGATCCTGGAGAGATGGAATCAGTATTTTTGAATTAAATTTGCAAGTAAGACTATAAGTACAAAGCTAATGTACTTAGAATGAAAATTCTTACTTATTGCCATGGCTATAATTTAAAATACTTGAAATTTTTATTACTTTGTAGATTCAAATGTATTTGCTATCTACTGAAATGTAACTTAGCCTTAAAGTCTTTTTCTGTGAAGTACAAACTCTAGTAAGGAAGTGATGTCTGCTCATAGTCCATGGGGTCAAGAAGGGGGATGTAACTTGAGGCAGAGAATAGGTGTTTAAGAAGGCCGGTGTCAGACTCTGGTAGAAGACTAGTTGCTCTAGATGCATCTGTGGTTGCAGCTTAGTCTAGAGATTTTCATTTATTTCATAAGCTTTTGCTATTACAAGCCCTTTTTGGCAGCCCGGGGCATTGCCTGAATGGTGCAAATAGGAATTAACTGTTACCTGTGTGCTGCTAGGCACAACTCATTTCTTCCTAGCATTTTTGATTCCCAAACATGAGAGCAGGGCAGAGGTTTGTCATCTCACACTGTGTTCTTAGCACCTAATATAATTGCTGATGGAATAGATTCTTTTAAGCACTGACTGAATCTATTCTTAGGAGATTGGCATAAATATGACAACACGGAGAGAAGCATCCCCAGTAGCTAATCTGGGTTGGAGTAAGAATGTGGCTAAGGACAGGGAATCACTACGAAGCAGAAACCAGAGAGGTTTGAAAGTTCCACGTGGCACACTGAGCTCTTTAATGAATTTCCTTGATATTCTGGCCTTAACCTGAAATGCACTTGTTTATTTAGCAGATGTCGGGGCATGAAAGTTGTGGGGTGTCAAGAGGCATGCAATTCTAAAAGATTTATGCGTAGAGTTGTTTGCCTGAATGCTTGTCTGTCTGCTACTTGTGTGCTTGGTGCCCACAGACGCCAGAAGAAGGCACAGATTGCCTGGGACTTGAGTTACAGACCATGGAGAGCCACTATGTGGGTGCTAAGAACTGAACTCAAGTCAGCTAGTGCTCATAACTACTGAGCCATTCTCTAGCCTTTATTTTTAAAAATTTGTTTTAAACACATTGTGTGTGTGTGTGTGATGATAACTTGCCTAAGTCAGTTTTCTCTTTCCACCATGTATGGCCCAGGGATTGATTGTCAATTTTGGTGACAAGGGCCTTTATCTGTTGAATCATCTCCCTGCACTCCCTTTAAAGACAGGGTCTCTCTTTGTGTAGCCCTGGCTGGCCTGGGACTCACTGTGTAGATCAGGCTAGTCTTGAAATTTCATTAAGTTCTTACTGCCTCTGTCTCCTGTGTGCTGGGGTTACAGGTGTATGTCACCACACCTGGCTTATAATTTTAATATACAGTTATAAAGACACAGAAAGATAAGAGTGTGTAGTATTTATGAAAGATGTAATAGGAGTAATCATCATATATTGTGGGAACTCTTTCCTGGGGAGATGTAAACAAATATCTAGCTCTTTATTAGAGGGTACCAACAATAAACCAAAGTATGATTCTACTAAAGTTAGTCAGGGAATCTAACTAACTAATAGTTAGAACATGGTCAGGGAATTACTTACAGAAGCAAAGCAGCCACACCACCCCAAAGTCTCACCCTGTGGAGAATGGTGATTTTTGCAGAGCTGCTTATATGGAGTCTCCCTGTCCGTTAACCTTCTACAGTTTGTGCTCTAGTTCCTCCTGAGACCACAGGCCCTGTGTGTGTAGTTAGGGGCAGAGTCATACTCAGTGGGCAGGGGAGAGGGAGCAGAGAGGGTGTTTAAGATACAAGGTTGAGGGCTGGAGAGATGGCTCAGCAGTTAAGAGCACTGGCTGTTCTTGCAGAGGTCCTGAGTTCAATTCCCAGCATCCACATGGTGGCTCACAACCATCTGTAATGAGATTTGGTGCCCTCTTCTGGCATATAGGTAGAACATTGTATACATAATAAATGAATCTTAAAAAAAAAGATATGAGGTTGAGGGAGTGATGGTCCTCCCCAGCCCTCCTCCTGTGAGGAAGTGCCAGCAGTTAACAGGTCCCATCTTGAGCTGCTCTGATGAAGGTGATGACTTCTGCTCCAAGGGTAGTACTGGACAACATCATAGAAAGCAGTATTTTAGCTGAGTCAGAGACAATGGCAGTACTTCCTGCCAAGCAGATAGTCTATGAGGAGAGGCTTAGAAAGCGATAGAGTCCAGGCAGAGGAGGAGATGGGTGACTGGCCCTGAGTGTGAGGAGCCTTGTTTCTGCTTTTGCCTGCTGCTTCTCTGAGGAAGTCCCTCCACTTCTTACTTTAACCACAAACAGTGGGGACCAGTAGGGGATATCAAACAGCCAAATGACTTCAGAATGTCTTTGTCAATTTTATGGCCACATAGAAGATGAAGTATAGGGCAGATTCTAGAGGGATGGATTTTGGAGGTGGTTGTAGGCCAAGCAGGAGATGGAGCTTTCCTGCTGTGACTCCATTTACATCAAATGCCAGGATAGCTGATTATTAGAGATTAATGGAGTTGCCAGGATCTAGTGGGGAGATATAACAGGAAGGAACTATTCGTGTGTGTGGGCTTTTCTTTGTGGTTCTTGAGTTAATAGTAATAGTTTTACAGTCTTATTAATGTACTAAAAAGCACCAGATTACATTCTTTAATAAGACTGTAAAACTATTACTATACCACCCTGAACATACCTGCTCTCCTTTAAAAATGGTGAATTTATCTCTGATGCTTAAATTATATATTGATTTAAGAGGGAGGGGGAGAGATGAAGGAAAAGGGGAAGGGGTGGAGACCCTGAAACAAGGAGAGTTCAAGACACTCAAGCGTTTAAATATTAGCAATATTGAAAATGAAATAGCATCTATTTCTCAAGTTTTTAGTCTGTAAGAGTGAGTTGATAGGACAGAAATATGGGAATAGAGCAAGTTTTGGGGAAGTAAGTAGTGAGCTATGTATTAAATGTGTAACCGGGCTGGAGAGATGGCTCAGAGGTTAAGAGCAATGACTGCTCTTCCAGAGGTCCTGAGTTCAATTCCCAGCAACCACATGGTGGCTCACAACCATCCGTAATGAGATCTGGTGCCCCCTTCTGGCCTGCAGGCATACATGCAAGCAGAACACTGTGTGCAAAATAAATAAATAAATCTTTAAATGTGTAACCAAGGCTAGCACCTAAAGATAATGGCCCTGATTTAAAGAGAGATATTTGAGACTAGAGAAAGAGGGGGAATGTATGGAAGTTGATTGAAGTCAGCCAAACTTGTTGATAGATGACATTTTCTTTTTCCAGCCTCCTTGGCAGACATGTCCTATTGTTCCTTGTTGCCGAGTCTGGTGTGTAAGTGTTTTTGCCTTTGTATAAAGCTGAGCTTTATGTTACTTTTCAGGCAGAAGCAAGGCTAGCAGCAAAGCGGGCCGCCCGGGCAGAAGCAAGAGACATCCGCATGAGGGAACTGGAACGGCAGCAAAGAGAGGTAATGAGGAGTGTCATCTTAGCCTGTGCGTGCGTGCGTGCGTGCAGTGTATTGGAGTGAGGGATAAAAAACAGGTTGGATGAAGGCGAGATCTCACCATCTCGTATCTCCATTTCCAGGGCTCAGGAGTCTAGAGGACTTTAGTGAGCTACAAGGCTGAGATAATATATAGCGAAATCCCCAGGCTGGACACCTTCTTTCTCTTCAGGGTGCTGTCTTCTCCACTTGAATGTAGATTTAAGTCTTGCTCTCCTGGTCAGCAACTGCGTTTTCTCTTTAGATAAACCAGTTAAGAATGAACTCAGAGAGGAGGAGACGTTGCAGACAGTAGATAACAAGGATGGGTTGTTAAAAGCACTGGGTCCCCAGGGTGGCAAAACTAAAGACCCCTGTATTCTTCACTTCAGAATCCCAATCCTCTGCCTTCAAAATAACCAGCATAGGAAGTCTATTCTGGACATTTTTCTATATGTTCTTACTTACAGTAATTGTCATCATCCTCACTGTTAATCCTCCTATATTCATAGAAGACCTCTCTACTGGGTCTGTGTTAAATGAGGATTGGCCTGGAAGGTTTAAAGCGGAAGGTTTTGTTTGACATGACATATATGCAGATCCAAGTAGAAACATCACAGCGAGCCTTGATCTCCCCAGATAGCTACTGAGTCCCCATGCTCACCATTTTGAAGCATATTTAATACTGTAGAAAAATGTTCATGTAAGAATATGGGAGAAAACCCCAAACTATAAAATTCGTAGAACACCCCAAAACAACCAGTGCCAAAATATAGGATCAGAAAGAACTGGTTTAATCAGTACTTTGGTTTGACAGTATGCAATTATAATTGGTCTTATGTTTTTCTGTAGACTACAGATTTATATTATGCTTTTGTCATCAGAAAAGTAGAAAAAAGTAAAATAAGTAAATGGAAATTGAGCTTAGATGACATACTTATTAACTTTTCTGACATTGACTTGGGTCTGAAAATTCTCACAAATATTTTGATACTGTATCAAAGTGGAAACATCTGTAGAGGATTAGTAAGCAATTTATTTTGGTGTTATTGGTAGATTTTCTTTCGACAAGTTAAAAAAAGAAATTTATATATTTGTGGTCTATGTTGATGTAATTTTCTCCCCTTAGTTACAGTTTCAAATATTGGTTTGAAATGTAATGTTCCTATGCATCGTCTTTATACTCCTAAGATTGTACCAAATTATAAATAGAAGAGACAGTTATAATAGAAGTTCTATCTATGCAGAGAACCATGTGTCTTTTTGTTCCTGGACTTATTTAGCTTAGTAATTTCTTGTATTTTCAAAGTGTAAGCTTTGAGTCAACTACTATTGTTGTGTTGGGCAAGTGTATGTGATTAAGATTTTTTTCTTTTGAGAATGCAGTGTATTGAAAACCATTCAGTTTGTAAAACTTTTGTATTCATAGCCCTCTCATCATTGCTCTGACCGGAAATGGGGACAGATTCAGAAGTGGCTGGTAGGCCAGGATTGCCTGTCCTGCATGCTATGATAAACTGTCGAACTAATGCAACATTGAAGCAAAACATTGACTAACGGTTTGCAAAGCTGGCGCTTGGTCTGTGACCTTGAGGTCACAGAGTAGCTGTTCTGTTTATGGTAGTTGCCATGAGTACTAGGAGTCTAGCCATTGTCTTTTGTGGTCAGTAGCCTCACTTTCAACTCATGAAAGTCCCAGATCAAGAAAGAATGAGTAAATGAATGTATTGTTTTAGTAGTTTAGGCCAGACTAGAAAATCCTAAATATAAACAAAAACATATATTGAAAGTCTAATATTTCCTTTCTCTGTTCAGGGGCTGTGAAGATAACCATTTAAAAGAATCATTGATATGTGCGTAGCTTTTGTAGTAGAGTATTAGACTTAGGAGTTTTGGTTTGGGGTTTAGAATGTAGGTGGTTAACCTGAGTCCTGACTTGGATAGCTAGGTTTGGGCATAGGTGGGGTTTGTCTCAGATGGAAGTAATTGTTACTTCTTACTACTTCTTCCCCGTTCTTTACCCCTTGCAATGGGTTCTTCTGCTCCCTAGTCTGTGAGCCCACAGGTTATCATGTGATGTTCTTGATATGAACTATATATGGGGCTAGTAAATTTTTGGTGAAATCTGTAGTGTATGACCACGCATAGGATTCTGTTGCTTATGATTCCTTTCATGTCAAATATTTCCCTTAATTATAACTTTTTGTCTCTCTCTCTCTCTCTCTCTCTCTCTCTCTCTCTCTCTCTCTGTGTGTGTGTGTGTGTGTGTGTGTGTGTGTGTGTGTGTGTGTGTGTAGACTGAAGTTTCTGTCCCACCTGATCCCACAGCCATTCAGTCCTATACAAACACACAGAGGCTTATATTAATTATGAACGGTTTGGCCTATGGCTCGGGCTTATAACTAACTAGGCTTAAATTAACCCAAAATTCTTGTCTATGTTTAGCCACGTGGCTTAGTACCTTTTCTCAGCCTAGCATTTTTACCTTACTACCTCTGTGTTAGGCTGGCGACTCTGTCTCTGCCTTTCCTCTTCCCGCCTTCTCCTCCTCTGGTCACCTTGCCCACTGGCTACTGGCCAATCAGTGTTTTATTAAACCGACAGGAGTGACAAATCTAGTGTACAAGAGCGTTCTCCTATAGCACGTGTGTGTCACACTTGGTTTGCTGGGATGTGAGTAGGGAGTACTAGAAACACAAAGCTCAGCACCGTGCTGGAGCTTTTTACCTTCCTTTACCATAGGGGGCGCTCTACATTTTATAGATGTGTTCTTTAGTGGCTTTTTTTTTTTTTTTCTTTTTGTCAACTTAAAACAAATCTAGACATACCTGAGAAGAGGGAATCATAACTAAGGAATTTCATCCATCAGATTGGTCTATGGCCATGTCTGTGGTGCTTTTTCTTAATTACTAATTGATGTAGGAAGGCCCAGTCCACTGTGGGTGTCACCATCCCTAGGTAGGTTGGCCTAGCTGTATAAGAGAGGTAGCTGAGCAAGCCAGAGGAGGCAGCATAGTAAGCAGTGTTCTTCCACCCTCTCTGCTTCAGTTGCTGCCCAGACTCTTTCACTGATGGACTGCCCCAGTAAGCCAAACAACCTTTGCTTCCCTAGCTTGGTTTGAGTCGGGTTTTATCTTAGCAGCACAAAGCAAGCTAGGACCAGAGATGAGCAGGAGAGGTTTGGTGATGGAAGGAGGCTGTGTAATCATTGGCAGAGTCAGAATTTGAAGGTAGCAAGGAGTGCCACTTTGATGACAGTGGTGAAGCAAGCAAGGGGAGGGCTGGAGTCTTCCTGGGTCTCTATGCAGTCTCGTATAGCCAGCTTTCCCTGTTTCTCAGGACTCTCGTTTAAGTTGCATGCGTCAGTTGGCAGCATGTTGGTGTGTGGCTGGAAGAGTAGATGCTGTTCCTAGTGTTTTCTGGTCTGACACTGAAGGAGCAACTCCAGCCCCAGCTTAATAATATTTGTAGACACAGAAGGTGGCTAGGCATGTTCTTGGGGCTGTGATTTTCTTTTACTAAAACCACTTCGCCTCACTTTAAGTGAAATTTTTAAAAAGAGTGTGTTTTATTTTCATTAACCTAATTTGAATATAACAAGATAATTTTCCAGGAAGTTTTTTATACTTTATTAATTCTTATAAGAAACTCAGTCATCACATTGTAGAATCTTTGCTCCATCTGTATTGTGCCATTACCAACATTGGCCTTTTATCCATGTTGAGAATACTGGGGCTCACTTAGACTAGTCAGAAGCTCTGCCACTGAGCTTTATCTACACCCTGCTTTTAGTTTTTGTTTTTTTGAGACAAAGTCTGAGTTGTCCTGGCAGAAATAGTCTGCTGGTCATGAACTTCCTGGTCTGGGTACTTACGTTGTCATTTATGATAGTGGCCAGTCCTTAGACAGCCAAGGAGGAAGACGCCCAAAAGTTTGGGCTAAATATGTCCCTGTCATTTAATTGGATTGTTCAGTCCTAATAAGGCCACCCAGGATTGTGACAGTGGTTGTTTTCTCGTGACTGAAGGGAATACTCTGTTTTGTATTTAGTACCCAAGAACAAAGTTCGCTGCTGTCTGTTTTCTTAGCTTCTGGTGCTATTTATTACTTAAGGAAAAGCCACTGGCTGTTCTGTGTAGTACTGTAGCTCCCACCTGGACAGCAAAGAGGGCTGTTCTTCTGTGGAAGGATTCCTGAGTTTGTCGTTTCTGTGTGATTGAGCCTCGGCAGGGTGGATGCTGTGGTGGATGTTGTATTCATGGGTCTGTGGTCTGCTGAGTCTGAGGATCTGAATACTGACCCCAGCTTTACACTCTGCGAGATCCCTCCTTAACCCTTCCCTGTGATGACTTTCTATGCTGAAGATGAGGGATCAGATAAGACCCTCTCCAGGGATTCCAGAGCCCAATATGGTGGCACCTGCCTATAATTGTGGCACTTGGGAGGCAGAGGCAGGAGGATTGCCATGATTTTGAGGCTAGTTTGGTTAACTGAGTGAGACGTGTCTCAAAACAGAATTCTGGAGTTGTAACCAAGGTCTTTTCTTCTAATTTCCTCACATTTGCCACAGAACTGCTTTCCACAGTCAGGAGATAATGAAGAACAGCCATGGTGCTTTGCCTTGCTGCAAGTAGTGGTGCTGCTGAGCAAGAGGCTTTCAGCTGTTAAGGCGTCATCGGCGTTTCCTGAACGTATATTTTCAATTGGCCTAGGGAATTGCTGTGCATTTTGGTAGCCTTAGTCATGTGTAGGTGGTTAGATTTACATTGATTAGAATCAAATAGAATCTGGAATTGTGCACTGTGTTAGGGTTTTCTAGAGGAACAGAGCCATAGGATGAATGTATGTAAGAGATTTTATTAAATTAACTTACATTAAAATAGTAACGGCCTCACACTTGAGAGGCTGAGAAACAGGTAGGTATTTAATTGGGCCTTTCACTGTGTGCTTCAGCAGTTGGGTCCTCTCACAGGAGCTGTTTCTAGCTGTTGGGAGGTCAGCAACTTGGCATTTGATCTGTCCAACAGAGGAGTGTCTCACCAGTCTGGACCTGGTGCTAAAAACCTGGAAGGTTCCCAGAGAGCCATGATTCCTTAAACTATGCTGGAAGCCTGGAGAGACTGGTTCTGCTGTCAGTGAGGCAGCAGGGGCCACAGGGTAAAATCAGCCCCGCAGCAGAAGGGAAGGCCAAGTTACCAAAGGCATCGGTTTCCTTCTGCCCCTTTGTGTCTGAGCTGCTACCAGAAGGCGCTGCTTGAACTCTGATTGTCTCTTATGTCAGTCAGGGCGGGACAGTTCTTCAGTTGAGGCCCTACTCAGGTGAGACTGAGTGATTTGTGGCAAGTTGGACCATCACACAGTTCCAGCGTTTCAAGTACTCAGCCATATGTGGCTAGTGGGCTACCATAATATCATGCACATAAACTATTTCTGGCATCACTATTGAACAATGCTAGTTAAAGAATGGCTTTGACTATGAAGTAAACAAGCCATATTTTTTGTGCAAATGAACTGGACAATATGGAGCATAAATTTCACTCTGTAGTCTTTTTAGGTCCAGTTTTCTTTCTTTTCTTTCAATTTATTAATTAATTATTTTGCTGGGTGATGTGGTGCTACATGCCTTTAATCCAGCACTTAGGAGGCAGAGAGGCAGAGAGGCAGAGAGAGGCAGAGAGAGGCAGAGAGAGGCAGAGGGGCAGAGGAGCAGAGGGGCAGAGGAGCAGAGAGAGGCAGAGAGAGGCAGAGGCGCAGAGGCGCAGAGGCAGAGGGGCAGAGGCAGAGGGGCAGGGGCAGAGGCGCAGAGGGGCAGGGGCAGAGGGGCAGAGGCAGAGGGGCAGAGGCAGAGGGGGGCAGAGGCAGAGGGGGGCAGAGGCAGAGAGGGGCAGAGGCAGAGAGGGGCAGAGGCAGAGAGGGGCAGAGGCAGAGAGGGGCAGAGGCAGAGAGGGGCAGAGGCAGAGGGGCAGAGGCAGAGGCAGAGGCAGAGGGGCAGAGGCAGAGGGGCAGAGGCAGAGGGGCAGAGGCAGAGGGGCAGAGACAGAGGCAGAGGCAGACGTATCTCTGTGCATTTAGAGCCAGTCTGGTCTACAAAGCAAATTCCAGGACACCCAGGACTGTTACACATAGAAACCCTGTCCCAAAAAACAATAACAAAAACAAAATAAAAACAAGGTTTTTTTTAAAATTCTATTTATTCATGCTTTATTTTGTGCATAAGTACTTCCCCTGCATTTATGTATGCAGACCATTTGCATGTCTGGTACCTGCAGTGGTCAGAAAAGATTATCAGATCCTCTGGAGTTACAGATGGTTGTGAGCCTCCATGTCGGTACTGGGAATCAAACCCCATTCTTTTGGAAGATCAATAAGTACTGTTAACCACCGAGCCATCTCTCTAACCCCAGTATCAAATTTTCAATGGAATTAAAAAGAAAAACTGCTTAAATACAGAAGTATATCAGTATTTAATAAGATTTTATTATGGAGTTCTTTTGATAATGATATAATTGCAAATAAATAGTGACTCATGTGTCCTTATCTCTTTGGGGACATGTTCTTCAGATGGGTTTTTGTTGGTTTGCTTTAGATACAGGGTCTTAATTATGCAGCCCTGACTGGCCTGGGACTCACTTTGTAGACCATGCTCATCTCAAACTCACAGAGATCTGACTGCTTCTGCCTCCTAAATGCTGGGATTAAAGGAATGTACCATCACATCTGGCTGGATGTGCTGTTTAGAAGTGCTCTATGGTTGGTGGGATGGGAAGGAAGGCTAGAGTGAAGGGAGGATTCCACCTTAGATATCAGCTTAGTACCCTAGATGACACTGAGCAGCATGTAAAATTAATTTGCCTGTGTGATACAGGGCTTTCTAATTAGTTTGGAATCAGTTACCACTTAACACTGTATGCTCTGCTCTGCTAACTCACACGTCTCCAAGACTTTTGTGACATCACTTACAAAAAGTGTAAACTGGTGATTAATGCCTAGAGATCACATTCTGTTGGAAATCAAGTCACCGAATCATCATGGTATCTTTGAACAGACTTTGGGACACATTTTAATCAAGTGTAGCAGTATATACAGTGGATGTCAAAAGTTGATTTTTTAAAAAATGACATGCAAAGATTGAGACCAAAATGAAGCAGTAAACTGTGGCACTTTGGTTAAATTACTGTTTCTGTTCTGAGATAAATGGCCAGAGATAGCCTCATCTGGTTTTCAGCTGCATAGTGGTCTAGCTGGATTGCTATGGATGTTGTAGCATTGTTTCATGTTGAAAGATAGCATTGCTGTTGATAGGTGAGTCCACCTAGACTTGTTAGGTGTAGTTTTTAGTCACAGTGGAAATTACTTTAGCAATTTGGATGTTAAAATTCTGAAAAATCAGAAATTCCTCAGGGTGTCAGGCGACCATAATCTGGGGACTAGCTCTTTGCTACCCGTGACTCAAGCTTTACTGTCTCAGTGCTGATGGGCAAATGTGGAAACATTTAGAATTGTGCACAATTACGTGTACTGTTCGGTGTAGTCAGTCTCTTTATAATCTGCTTAAGGCATGATTTAGCTATCAACCATGAAATATTTATGTTATTTCTTAGTTTATCACATTAACACAAGGGGGTGTTATTTTCTTATTTCTTTTATTTTTCAGTTAGAACAGTGAGAGGAGGGAAAAAACAAAAAACCTTCCTTACAGTGAGCACAAACTACAACCTAAGGTTTGTTTGTTTGGTTGGTTGTTTGTTTTGGTTTTTCGAGACAGGGTCTCTCTGTAGCTTTGGAGCCTGTCCTAGAACTCACTCTGTAGATCAGGCTGGCCTCAAGCTCACAGAGATCCACCTGCCTCTGCTTCCCGAGTGCTGGGATTAAAGGCGTGTGCCACCACCGCCCGGCTAATCTAAGTATTTTTAAAGCAGTGTACATTCTTCTTTCTACATTTATGACAAAGTAGACATTTCTTCTTGCCTGTGTAAGCTAGCACTTAAAATGAAAAAATAAACAACTGCTTTCAGTACTCAACTCAGTGTCTGTCTGCTGAGTACTGTTGTGTGTTTTAGTCTCCCTATGTTGAGCTCTGTGGGCCACATGTATATAATAAGTGCTCAGACACATCCACACTTACTGAAATAAAAACACTGCCACTGGTGGAGCTGCCTTTCCACCCAGAGCATGTGATGTCACCAAACTCAGCTTTGGAACTGGTGTCATAACCTGCCTATTCTAAGAAGGTGTCGCTGTGCTTTTGACTGGCTGATTTTTGCTCCTTTGCTCTGATAAACAATTACTTGTTCAGTGATTAATTACCCATGTGCTTTCTTCTTTCCCAGGAAGATTCAGAGAGGGCCAGGTATTCTCACCGGTCTGGCCATCACCGTCCTTATCTGGTTGGTAGTGACATATAGACCTGCATGTAGTGCTGTTCCTCATTGGCTTCATGTAGCCGCAAAATTTTAATATGTTTGTTTTTATTTTTATCAGGGAGTTGAGGATACATTGTCTCTTCGAAGCCTTGGCAGTTACAGGGTTGGTATTCTAAACTGTTTACACCGAATAGCAAAGCTTTAACAATGAGCTTCCCTCAGCGTCAGTGATTACCTGAGCAATCTGACAGTGTCCACTTATGCCTTTACCTTTAACATAAGTGAACAACACTGGCCAAGCTCTTTAATAGAGAGAGATGCTATTTCTCAAATTATTGCCAGAAGCCAATCAATTCTAAAATCTTGAGTATTTTTTATCTTAACACAGTCTGTTCTTGTTTTCGGTACAAATACCTTTGATTTCAGAAAAGTATCACAAAATGATAAGATTGAGTTTTATAGAATAACATCTGCTTTGTCCTAATTTTTAGATTTTTCCTACTTCCTTATCTTAAATTGACAATCTATTGAATGAGCATAGCTTTGGGGCTTGTCTGGCTAATTACAATTATAATTACATGGAACTATTGACTTGAAAGTTTTTCTTACCATAGGTATAGGAATTATGCCTTGACATTTTAATTTATTTTATAATGTACCAGCCTTTTAGCATAGATCATTGTAAGTAGAGTGATGATTTGCTGCCTAAGATCCTGTGTGTTGTGCTGAAGCACAATCTCTCCTCTTGCTTCTTAAAGAATTGTGCCTTACAACAGTGTTTTGTATTTGTATTATTTATGTTTTTCATCAGTAAAACCATCTTTCATATTAAGGGGTGTATTTGTTCTAACTCTGATTTCCTTCTTACTTTATATAAAAATGTACTACTTAAGCTGTTCTGACAAACCAGGTATTAACATTTTTCTGATTGTAATTTCTCCATTACACTCCAATACATTATTTTCTTTTGGTGTATGCAGTCTATTGTGTTTCTAGAATAACTTTATAAACTAGTTTCAAGTCATAAGTGCTCTGTTTAGTTACAAATTGTAGATTTGCTTTTATAGTATTTACAAATATTTGAAGAAGTTTAAGATAACCAGTGGCTTAATAGGGGGCTAGAAAACTGATCCAGCAGTTAAAAAGCAATTCTTGGCACCCACGTGGCTGCGACTCACCAACTTCTAACTCCAGGTCTAGGGCGTCTGATGCCCTGTTCTGGCTTCTACAGGCACCGGAGATACACAGTGTGCATACATGTACAAAACACTCCTTTAAATATATGTTTTATATATGTGAATGGTTTTTAGAAGGAAAATGTATGCATTTGTCATGCTTGCTGCTAGAGGTACTTTTTCTTCCTTTAACAACTTTTTAAAAAATTATATAATGAGTCTACCAATTTGACAGTCAAGGGCTATGAAATATTCCCTCTTCCTTTTGTGACCGGTTTCTTGCTTTCAGTTATAATGCTCATGAATTTTCACAGTTGATTATTGTGATGAGCATTTGTCAATTTGCATATGACCTTGGAGAAGCTGGATTATGTTAGTTGATCTTTAAGTTTGACTTAAGTCAGGGAGCTTTAAGTCAAATCTCCAAATAAAAGAAATCTACCGTTAAGCTGATAAGGAACTATTTACCTGGAGTGGGTAGAAAGCTACCAGGTAGATATCCCTTTAATGGGAATTGTATCAGCAAACATTAGAGATACAGTTTTAATTCTCCTTTTTTAAAATTATGGTAGCTGTAAAGATGTGTTCCCATGGGTAGAAGAAAACTCTTGGTGATCTTTGAAGGTTATTTTAGGTGTATTGATGCTGGAGTGCATATTAGCACCATGTGTGTCCAGTGCCCTCAGAGGCCAGAAGAGGTTGTCAGATCCTCTAGAACTGGAGTTACAGATGATGTGAGCCCCTGTGTGGATACTAGGAATTGAACCCAGGTCCTCTAGAAGAGCAGACAGTACTATTAAATGTTGAACCATCTCTCCAGCCCCAACTTTTTGTATTTTTAAAAGTTAATATATGAGTGCCAAATGATAGAATTCTTGACTAGCATGTGCAAGGACCTGGGTTTAATCTCCATCACTGGAAGGAAAAAAAACCTCATGTGAACTTGAAAACTAATAAAGGAGGCTGTATTGTCCTATATGTAGGTGTACATATTCAACATATTTTACATGTATAGACCTTTACAAAATTAAGCCTGAAAACTCATTAATAAATTTTATTTCTTTTAAACAGTGTTCTTTGTTTTTAATGACTCTGGGGATAGAACCCTGTTCCAAGTGCTCCTCCAATGAGTCTGGTCAACATCTCCCAGCCCTTGAGATAATTTTTTTTTTCTGTTTTGTTTTAATTATATGACATTAGGAATTCCAACCATTTGGAGTTTTTGTTTGTTGTTTTATTTTGGTGATTGGACCCAGGGTATGTGGTAAACCGCTCAGCTATCACTAGCTCTGGATTATTGACTTTTAAAATGACTTTACCATTTCCATTAATCTGAATATGTCAGACAATTTTTGTCCTCTGTGAAAATAAATATGATGGTCTAAAATGGTGACCTAAAAAATCTTATGGTTTACCATATAATTTAGAGGTTTCAGTGTTTCTTTACTTGTGTTTTTAAACTTAAGAGTTATGTATTTAAAAGACTCACACTGTCTTCACATGTCTTTGGTTTTGAAACGTTAGCAGTATGTGAATGTGGGTCAGGTGCACTTAGGGCTTTATGCTGCATTTTTAGGACTGAACTCTCCTTTTGGCCAGTTGGTTAGCTTTTCAGAAACGAATCTGTTGGAAGGTGCCCACCAGAAGCTGTGTGGGCTGAAATGCTATAGATGTTAAGACTGAAAGTCAAAAGGAGAAAGTAAGCCTGAGCCTGAATCTCGGCTTAGGAGAGGGGAGGAATAGGTCAAAGTCGTGGAGTGAGAAATGAAACATGGTGTGCTTACTTGTTCCAGGTGAATAGATTGCTAATAATATGGATACAAGTAGCTGCCTTAAAAATGGTATAAATGCTTGATTATTGCTTTGGGTGCTAAATACCAGAAGACAGTAGTAGAAATCTCAAATTAGGAAATAGTGTGACCTTGAAGCATAGGATAGTCGCTATTCCTCATTAGTGGAGTTTTTTGTTTGTTTGTTTGTGTTTGTTTTTGTTTTTGTTTTTGTTTTCCGAGACAGGGTTTCTCTGTGTAGCTTTGCACCTTTCCTGGATCTCGCTCTGTAGATCAAGCTGGCCTCCAACTCACAAAGACCTGCCTGCCTCTGTCTCCTGAGTGCTGGGATTAAAGGCATATGCCTGAGGGAGGGTGGGAGGGGGCGCATTAGTGGAGATTTTTACTGTTCAGTTACTGTTCCTTTAGTTCCATGTTGTATATTAGTGGTTTGAAATAATTGTGGTGTATTCAGTTTTTAAATTATTCTTTAAACTTGTCTTTTGTTTAATTTCACTGAAGAGTTCACCGAAGGATATTACTGGGACACACTGGAGCAGAGCCAGTACACCCAAAAGGAGAGACATGATGGTGTGTAATTCTGAAATGTGTGGTCTTAGATTTTTATGTATGTATTGTTGATTTTCAGTGTTTTGGACATAGGAGCAACAGGAATAGTTTAGTAACACTTGGGAGTTTCTACTTTGTTTTCCTGTGAAAACTTTAAAGCAAGTTTCTCTGAGAATTGAAACTTTTCCCCCTTTTAAATACTGTCCTATTTGTCCTTTCTGTTACCGTGATAAAATATTCTGACAGAAGCAGCTTAGGGAGGAAAGGGCTTATTTGGTTCACACTTCTAGGTCACTGTTCCATCATTGAGAGAACTCGGGCAGGAACTCAGTCTTTTATTCTTTTGATAAATCATTTATTTTTAAGTGACATTACTACCAGCTGCCATTTATCAGAAAGGTTCTTTTTGTGTGCCCAGTTGTTAATGTATCCTCTTCATGGATTTCTCTACCGTATATATTCTGGAATTTTAAAAACTTAGCTAGACCTTGCATTATATTTTGAAATAAATTTTTTGATTCCATTTGTTAAAAATCTTTGCCTTTGTAACCCTGACAGCTCCAGAGAGGGTGAAGGCAGGTTTATCTTGTTGGGGTAGGATAATTTAGGTGTAAGGATGTGCAACTTAAGTACTGTATGGTACTCTATGTTTTGGTCATGGATTTTTTTTTTTTTAATAAAAGAAATACTTTGGGAAAAGAAATAAGTGAAACTTCTATAGAGAAGGGCCTTTATTTTCAGAGAAAAGTCACATATAGCATTTTCAGTGAATTTATACCAGTGGTAGAATTGTACCACAGCCTTATATTAAATGGAATGCATTTTTGAGGTTTCTGCTATATATATTCTAAGTGATTGTCTAAATTAATACAAATAGATAGGCTTTGTTTTATTTGAAGTATTATTTTAATGTCTTACTAAAATTGGATTGCATATTTTCTTCTAGGATATTTTAAGCTTTATAAAATATATTTTATTCCATTATCTGGTCTATATGTACAGATTTCTAGTTCTCTGTGTATATGTGTATATATCTAGATATATAAATGTATTATTGAAACAAGTTTCAGAAAATTATATATAAAACTAAGTATCTGTATGTATGTATAACATATATTTGTTTTTTATTTTTTTGAGATAAGATCTCACTGAATAGCTAGGCTAGCCTTGAACTCAGTTTCCTACTGCCTCAGCCTACTGAGTGCTGGGATTAGAGATGTGTGCCACCACGCCTAGTCCTGAAGTGATAACACCTCTTCTGTGTACAATACACTGATATTTTTCTCCTGTATTTCATTTGTTTAACTGTCTGTTAAACTCACTGAATTGACTTTAAGAGAGAATCAACTTAAATTTAGGAAAATGTTACTTCGGGTCAAAATTTTATATTTATTTTTATATTATCATATTAACAGAAGCTCTAAATCAGTATAAGAATGTAAAGAAAGATATTTTTACAAAATAGTATTTTTAAATGCTTTGTGATATAAATTTACCTTCAAGTAAGATTGTTTAAAAACTTGTAAGCTAGAATGCAGAAAAAGCATTGTTAGGAGACTAAATCCATCCATTTTCTTGGGTTAAAACATGATATGTATATTAAAGGAACCCACATGGAAATGTGCATTCTCTGGTCTTAGTAATTTTATATAATTTTTTGATTTGTATTTAATGTCATTTGCTTATCTACTGTGCATTCCACATTTTGTCTTGGGCAAGTTTTTCATTTTGTTGAGCATTTTCTTGAGGAAATGCTTTTTAGGCGTATGTCTTTAAGGTTCAAGGAAAGGAAGTATCTTTGCTTTGATTCCAAGATTATACCTTTGCAAGCCAGATCAGCTATGTGCTCTTCCTTGCTTTTGCTATTTTTCAAACAATGGTAAACAGTGGCAGCAGTCACAGAGATGAGGAGGAGAGCATCTTTGACCTTAGAATGGCTTATACTTACCATTAAAACTGCCCTTAGGCTGTTCCATAATATCCTAAGGCTGAATCATCTTACTGATTCTGAATTTTGTTATTTGAAAGGAAAACGGAGGCTGAGGTGTATCTCATGATAAAATGCTTGCACAACATCGACAAGGCTCTAAGTGCAGCTAAAAGTCCGGGTGGGGGAGAATACAGCCTTCTGGATGTTTAGGATGGGGCTTATCACTGTGCATATCACTGTGCTTGGCATAAAACAAAGTTAATTACGCATGCCGTTTAGCAGTAACTTCTACTAAAAATGTAAAGGTTATATCTAAATATAATAGCTTTTGCATTTAGTAATATTTTACTTTTGAAGTATCACTGTGTTGATTGTAATAGTGACAAATATTGCTTTTTTCCCTTATGTTCCTGACTTTGGCAGTGCAACCAACTTTCCCACTTTTCTGAAGTGCAGTATGATACCCTCAAGGACAGATCGTCAAGGCTTTCATCATTAGTATGTAGTGCATGACTTTGTGTTACACGTGAGGCTTTTCTTTCTAAACACCAGTTGTTGCTAATCATAGATTATGACTAACTTTCATGGTTTTGTTACGATCTTTTTGGGGGAAATGTGTAACAAAACAAAAACCATTGAATTTGCAACTGTGGCATTATCTGTTATTAGAACATTAGTTGTCAGGATCAGGCTGAGAGCATGGCTCAGTGGTAAAGCACTTCCTTAGCATTGCAAGGCTATATTTGCTCCACAATACTACAAAAAACAAAAAAATGCCTCAAATGGATCAAACATTTCTAAGTTCTAAGTTCAGTTGTAGTTCCGTCTTCCAAAGAAGAGCTGGTTCCCTGTGCTCACCTACTGCATAGGAGGCTGGTTTGCTTTTTTTTTTTTTTTTTTTTAACTTTCTGCTTATTTATTTTGCTTGTGTATGTGTGTCACATGGCACACGTGGAGGTCAGAGGACAACTTTTTGGAGCTGTTTCTCTCCTGCTACCTTGTGGGTCCCAAGGATTGAACCCAGGTCATCTAGCATCAGCCTTGGCAACAAGCATCTTCATCCTCTGAGCTATTTCTCTCTTCAGCCCCTCTGATAGTGTTCTGATACATCCTGAGCTACAGTAGCACAGACCTGAGCTCATTTTATGTGTCATTGGCTGGCAGGTTACTAAAGAAAGCATCCAGCAGTGAGGGGTGGCAGCTGAAGATGCCCAAGAGTTTTGGCTTGACATATTGAATTGGCTAAGGAAGTCAAACTGGCTTGTTTTCTTCGGGTTATGATTATGTTGGTTGATTGCCCAAGTTTCTAGACTGCGTAGTTTTCACTTAGATGTTCACAGTAAAGTATAAAAGAATATTCACAATGAGAAAAATGAGCTTATCCTTACTGTTGAGGATCTAACTGTGTGAAGTGGTTTTCCTAGGACAGCCTGTTGTCTTTGGCTGGTCTAGGGTACTTGCAGCTGCACAGTCTCACCTCACTATCTAGATTGAGTTTATTGTCTGCTGATTGTTGTTGAGTAATAGTCCTGACCTTTGTCCCCCTGGGAGAGGTGATGTTTTTATATAATCACCTTTTCTTTTTTTCTTTCTTTTTCTTTTTTTTTTTTTTTAAAGATTTATTTATGGGGTTGGGGATTTAGCTCAGTGGTAGAGCACTTGCCTAGCAAGCACAAGGCCCCTGGGTTCAGTCCTCAGCTCTGAAAAAAAAAAAGAAAAGATTTATTTATTATGTATACAGTGTTCTGTCTGCAGTCTAGAAGAGGGCGCCAGATCTCATTACAGATGATTGTGAGTTACCATGTGGTTGCTGGGAATTGAACTCAGGACCTCAGGAAGAGCAGCCAGTGCTCTTAACCACTGAGCCATCTCTCCAGCCCCTATAATCACCTTTTCAAAGTACTTTGTGTAAGCTTAAGTATATACATTTTAGGTATTTCTCTTCTGAATGGCTTATGCCTCGGATCTACTAACTTGGCCTGATGGCTGGAGAGATAGATAGCTCAAGGATTAAGAGTACTTACTGCTCTTCCAGAGGGCCTGAGTTCAGGTCTCAGCATCTGTGTTGACTAGCTCACAATGACCTTTAACTCAGTTCTGGGGATCCATGCTTTCTTTGGCATTTGCACACATAGACCATATACAAACACACACACACACACACACACACACACACACACACACACACACAAATTAAATTCCCCCCAAAGAGTGTTGTTTTCAGTAGAGAAATGTCCTTTTGGTTTATGTGCAGCATTGTTTTTGCTTTAGATACGATGACTAAGTTAGGAGGAGGAGTAGACTCTCGTCACCTATAGCTTCCTAGAGAAAAATAAAAATGGGGGACAAGACTCAAGGAAGGTGTATAGTGAAGGTGCCCTGTAGTTGGGTTTTTCTTTTTTCTTTTTTCTTCTTTTTTTTCCAGGGCTGAGGACTGAACCCAGGGCCTTGTGCTTGTTAGGCAAGCACTCTACCACTGAGCTAAATCCCCAACCCCTATAGTTGGGTTTTTCTTTGGGCTACCAGCTCACAAATAATGACATGGAGACTTATTAATTATGAAAGCTTGGCCTTGGGTTGGAGAGATGGCTCAGAGGTTAACAGCACTGGATGCTCTTCCAAAGGTCCTGAGTTCAATTCCCAGCAACCACATGATGGCTCACAACCATCTATCATGAGATCTGGCCTGCAGGGATACATACAGACAGAGCACTGTATACATAATTAATAAATACTTTTTTTTTTTTTTTTAAAGAAAGCTCAGCCTTAGCTTAGGCTTGTTCCACTAGCTCTTATAACTTAAATCAACACATTTATTTTCATCTCCATTCTGTCATGTAGCTCATTGCCTTGTCTCACTATACTGCCCATGCTACTTCCTCCATGGCTGGCTGGCAACTTAGCCTTGTTCTTCTCAGAGTTCTCTCTGCCTAGAAGTCCTGCCTATACCTCCTGCTTAGCTATTGGCCGTTCAGCTTTTTATTACACCAATCACAGCAATACATTTTCATACAGAGTACAGATATCCCACAATAGTCCCCATAGACATCCTTCTGACTCTGTGCCCTACTTAGGTTCCCTTTAGCCAGCCAGACTCCAGGTTAGTTAGTGGGTACAAGGAGAGGTAAGGGAGGGTCATGTGTCTCCCATAGCTCAGCCTTCCAAGTTCAGTCCATCTGTTACTGACAGGAAGTAAGTTGCATGCATACTACTCTGTATCATATGTACCTTTGCAATTGTTTTATGATGAATTTAATAAAATTATCTTAAAATTTCACTACATGGCCATTAAAGTTAACTTACAATTTTTACTTACAGAATTATTCTTACGGTCACAGCTATGGGATGAAGAAGCGATCTAGTTCTCATAAAGACCCCCTGGTTAGTTCTGCTTTGGAAGTTTGATCTAGTTGTGATATTATGGACAGCCCCAAATTACAAGTGGATTTTGTTCTCTAAGTTTGCTTTTAGAAACTTGGAATGTATTTCCAGTAGAAACAGTCAAGTGTGTGATAGAGTCCCCGTGGGAACTCTGAGACCTCTCACCTGTGGGGTGGCACTGCAGAACGCCTCTTTCCCCTATTGTCCTGGTGGCAGAAAGGTAGTTCCTAGCTCCCTGCCAATTCTGGCTCCCCTGGGAGCATTGGGAAGATTTGCTAGAAGGGAAGAGGGAGGAGAATGTGGCTGAAGGCAGATCACAGAGAGGCCTTGATGTATGGAGCAGTTTGTGACCAGGTGAGGGGTGAGTGGTGGTAAAAGGCAGGGCCAAGAGTGCTGCGGATGGGGCAGAAGCAGGGCCCTGCAAGTAGTGTCAGCTTTACGAAAGGAGACACTAAGCCAGGGATTATACCTTTGCTTAACCCCTAGCAAGCGGGTTTGATAGATGATTTCTCTAACCTAGTAAAGTACAGAAGTGTTACATATTCAGTGGTCCTCGATTTTGCAGGGGCATTCTTAACTCTAGAATGAGAATAACTCAGTTATTTGTTTTCATTTTTATCTGAGGGTGTTTTATCTTGTTTTTAAAAGTAGTAGTGACCTTGTTTGAAGTAGCTGACCTTTAATGCCCACCCTTTACAAGCAAGTTTAAACCATTGCTATTTGCCCCTCCCTTGCTGTGACCCAGGCCTTTAAAGGCATTGCCCTGGGGAAGAAGGAGCCTTGGCAGTATCAGATTTTGCCTGTGTGTTCAAATTTTGTCTTGGTGTGTGGTTGCATCAAAAACATCTAACCTGAGAAAAACTGTTAAATTTTGATTTTTGCAGAGTGGCCTCTATTTTGACCAGAGAAACTACAGCAGTCTTAGACATAGCAAGCCTTCCTCTACCTACTACTTTCGGGTTTGTCTGAAGTCTTCTGGTCTCGTGTATCTTCCTCACCCTTAACACTTCTCTAATCCCCTATTTTGCATTTTGACCATTTGTAACTAATCTGTGAATGGTCTGGATATACCAGTTTTGGTAACTGATTCATATAGTTCTTGAGGGTGTTTTCAGTGAGAACTGTTAAATCACCATGTTTGTAATGAAGATTTCAAACAGAAAAAGAATTTGTACATTGAACATTGTGTTCTACTGCTTAGATTATATAGTTTATTTTCTAGTCTCATAATTATGTCTATTACTTTATCATTCCATCTTTTTTTTTTATTTGTTTGTTTTTAAGACAGTCTCACTATATGTGTAGCCCAGACTCAAACTCAAGATTCTTCTGCCTCAGCCTCCTAGTTGCTGGTATTAAGGTGAGGACTACAATGTCAGCTTCTATCTAGTTTTTTTGTTATTTTATTTTATTTTTTTTTGCTACCTTTCTAGAGCTTTACTGGGAGAGAGGGAGAGAGAGGGAGGGAGGGAGGGAGGGAGGGAGGGAGGGAGGGAGAGAGAGAGAGAGAGAGAGAGAGAGAGAGAGAGAGACAGAGAGAGACAGAGAGAGAGACAGAGAGAGAGAGAGAAAGAGAGAGAATGGACTAGAGAAACAGAGAGACTTCGTAGAGGGAAGAGAGCAGAAAGAGAAAAAGAGTATCTAGTTTTTTTTTATTCATTTCAAAATAAGCTATTATAGGTATTGATCCTTTCCCTGATAGATACTCTTAAAAAGTTGACACATGAAAATAGAAGTTATGTATAGGATGAGAGGGATGTTATTACTTGTTAGAATATTAATGTAAGCTGGGCATTGGTGGCACACGCCTTTAATCCCAGCACCCGGGAGGCAGAGGCAGGTGGATCTTTGTGAGTTTGAGGCCAGCCTGGGTTACCAAGTGAGTTCCAGGCAGGTACCAAAACTACACAGAGAAAACTTGTCTCGAAAAAAGAAAACAAAACAAAACAAAAAGAATATTAATGTAATGTTAGAATCTTGTTTTTCTTTTGTCTCTTTTGGGGTTTTGCTTGTTTTTGAGACATGACCTGTCTCTTTAGCCTGCTCATCCTGCCTCAGCTACCTGTGT
Organism: Onychomys torridus; assembly: GCF_903995425.1. Taxonomy (NCBI): domain Eukaryota; kingdom Metazoa; phylum Chordata; class Mammalia; order Rodentia; family Cricetidae; genus Onychomys; species Onychomys torridus. The sequence continues at coordinate 103,657,893 of NC_050449.1, forward strand.
GCCAGGGTTGCAGGCTGGTATCACCATAGTCATCTAGAATCTTGTGTTTTCCCAAGACATTGAACATTTAAAGCATACTGTAATGTGTGGTACCCAGTGCATTTAAAAGTATTCAGGAATGGGAGCTAATGTACACGGTAGCATAATTCATTAGCACATACGAGGTTCTGGATTCAATCCCACGCCCCGGAAAACACAGTCAGCTGAAAAACCTGCCTGCATACACCATTTCACATTCTTGTTTGTCTGGGTTAGTGAAAAAGAACTGAAAATGTGTCTTAAGTGATGCCAGGGAAAGAAATGTAATTTCTTTATAAAAGGTACTTTTAGTGCATGGACTCAGGTGACTGGTGCAGCTTATCTGGTTAACTAGCATGCTTTTGAAAGATAGGCTTTCAAATCTATTTGAAAAAATAGTGATAACAGTAACTAAGAGCTCGCTTACTTGTAACCTGGCCAAGCCCATTGGGAGTCTGTCACAAAATACTCCACAGTGCCCTAGGAATTACTGGTGACTGGTCTGAGGCCACCATTTGACATACTCCCACTGCTATGTCCCTCTTCTTCAGTACTTTCCCGGGTCCCCGTCTCACATCCTGCCAATCGTTTTCTAAAACCATGATTGTACATAATGATAGAAGACTGCTAGCGCTGGTTTTCTTCCCCTAACAGTTTGCGGTGCAGTGACTTCTTTCTTACTCCTTGGTTTACACTACTCTAAGCCCTTGGAGCTTGCTGATGAGTTACGGAATCTATAACCATAACGTAAAGTCTTCTGCCTGCATGCTGGCGAGGTGCTTTCTCCTGTGTTTCTGTTGTTGCTCATTTCTACTGTTCTGCCTCTCTTTGCAGTCTTCTTCCCTGTGCAGTGACCCACTGGGGACATCTTTGAGTAAGAAAAGGGTCAGTACTTCCGAGGAGCGTGTGGCCATCACAGCTGCCCCTGCCTTTCTTTAGGTTTAATTAGTTCACTTATTCCTTAGACCTCCTCTACTGCAAATTCTGGTCCGCTGAGAAGTACCAGCCTGGTTTGTATTTTCCTCTTCCGGTGTGTGCTCTGTGGTAGGGCCACTGTCATGGTGCTGACTGAGCTGTGTGGCCTTTCTGCCACGTGTACTGCAGAGTATGCTGCCTGTGCTTAGGTTACAAAACCCAGGGCATGAAAAATAATCTGGTTCTCTTTGCCAACGTAGAAATGGATGACTTCTGGTAGCTTATGTTAAGAATCTGTCTCCTTGGGTTCTACCATATTCGCTTAATTTTCTTTGGTATGGTTATGACCCTAGGCTGTGGCAATCAAAAGTCGACTAAGCAAGCTGAGTTCCAAGCATAACCAGCAGCTTGTGTGATGTGCCGGCTCTTGGTGCTTCTAGCTGTGTGGCGTTCTGTAACTGGCTGCAGAAGACTGGGGTCCAGACTGCTTACCCGTTTACTTCCTCACTGTTGGTTCTTTTAAGAGAATAAATCAATCACTATTACCTTCCCAAGTTACTACATGAGGGAGAAAGAAAATATTGTAGTAGTTTTTAAACCAAGTATATTGTTGGAGTTATAATTCAACTGGTACAGTGAATCTTGCATGTAAGTGAAGATAACACACCATCCTCAAACATTTTTTTGAATTATGAACTGCCAAAGTAATAAAGATATTTTCAAAATAATTCCAGTACTAAATAAATAAGTAATATTCTTTTGTTCTCCAGGCATCATTGTATGATGGTGGATTATATAACCCTTATGGTTCTCGAACTGTAAGTCTAAATGGGAAGGGGGTGGATATAGGAGGGGACAAGAAGTCATTTTGTCTGGCCCTGTACTAAAGCTGTGACCCATTCATTGAGCCAGCTGTCAGAAGGTGACTACTGGAGATTATGAGTTAACATATGAGGGGGTCTGTAGAGAAACTCTTGGGACATCTCCTCCCCTGTTGAGGGTGGGTGTGAGGTAGAGTGCCAGGTGAGGAAAAGCAGCTGTTTTCACCTTGGGCTCCAGAGTCAAGTTAAGAGTAGGGTCACTGTATTCCCAGCAGACAACCTGAGCTGGCCACTGTTGTAAAGCCTTTCTTCTTGGAAACTTTATAGCCATCTGAATACAGTTACTACTCATCGAGAGCAAGTTCCTCCCGAAGCAGTCCTGTGGTAAGCTCCCCGGCGTCTCTGCACACTTTAGGCATGTTTAGTTGCTCTGCATTCTTACTTTAGAACAGAGTAGTGTGTTTTATCATCTTATGCATGGATTATATGTGCTCCCACATCCGTAAAAATTAAATACTAATAGGTGCTAATTGACTGTTTTTGTGTGGGCCCAAGTAATTTGTTAACTGAGTCTGGAACCGAGGCCATTGGACAGGCTTAAAGTTTTGTGAAACTCTTTGCCTTTCAAGTACTAGTAATCATTCCTGTTGGGTGTGCCGCTCTGGGCTGCGCTGCGCATGTTCGTGCACTGCCATTTCCCTTGATTAGCAGCCCTTCTGTCAGTGGAGTGATGGGAGAAGTAAACAGACGCGTTTAAAGCTTGTTCCACACCACTGCTACTCTTTCTGGGGCATTACAGTTTATTTTGCAGTTTATGTAGGTAAGTAATATTTGTAAAGAACAAGTCCAGAGTAAAGTTCCTCAGCAAGTCCTTACATGCAACCTGTTCATCGTCATGCTTTCAGAGATGTTTTGGACATGTATGAGTGCTTTTCATTTTGGCCACAAATGGCTTTCTTTCTAGTATGTGTTACTCCTCCATATTTTCTTAAGGTGTCTTTCTGGGTCAGTGCATACAGATTTATAGCATCTTTTTTTGCTATTATTATCAGTATTTTAAACAATTAAGCTATGCCTCCTTTTCAGTTATTTTCTCTTTGAGATAGTGTCATATCATCACCTCTTTTTAATCTCAGTGTACTGGCTAATGAATGCATAGATATTCATTTTACAAATCATTTTACTATTGATGGTTATTGAGATGGTCAGACATTTTCTATATGTACACATGAGCTGTGCATGCACATATGGAGGTTGGAGGTCAAAGTCAGGTGTCTATGTCTGTTACTCCTCTCTACCTTCTTTGCTTAGACCAAGTCTCACTTAACCTAGAAGTCATGGTTTTGGCTAGACTGGCTGGCCAGCAAACCTCAGAGAGCCACTGTCCCCCAGTGCACACACTGCCATGCCTGGCTTTTACATGGGTGCTGGGAGTCCAAATTCTTAAGGCTTCATGCTTGCACAATTTCTCCCCAGCCTTATGATAAACATTCTTACATTCTCTCTGCCTCTGTCTCTGTCTTTCTCTTCTTTGCATACCCATACACATGCCCAGTATACTTACATGAGTATATCTATAAGACAAATTGTGTATCAGGAAATGTTAAGACTATAAGAGCATATGCAGTTAAAAATAGATTATTTTTGTTTTATGTGTAGAAATGTTTTGCTTACATATACATGCATGTACCAAGTACATGTCTGTAGTTGGAGTTTTTTTGTCTGGCCCAGTCAGGACAAATCTCTCTTACCCGCCAGTCCCATAGTTGCTCAGACCCAACCAAGAAAGCATATAGAAACTTACATTATTTAAACTGTTTGGCCATTAGCTCAGGCCTACCATTATCTAGCTCTTACTCTTAATTTAACCCATTTCTGTTAGTCTATACTTTGCCAAGTGGCTTGTGGCTTACCAGTGTCTTTACATGTTGTTTCTCATGGCGGCCGCTGGCGGTGTCTCCCCCGAGCCATCTACTTCCCAGAATCCTCTTCTCTCTTGTCCCGCCTATACTTCCTGCCTGGCCACTGGCCAAACAGCATTTTATTTTTACAGAGTGATATCCACAGCACATGTCTGTGTCCACAAAGGCTAGAAGAGAATATTATATCCTGGAACTGCACTTATAGGAGATTGTGAGCTACATGGCTGCTGGGAACCAAACCTAGGTTCTTTGCAAGAACAGCAAATGATATTAACTATTGAGCCATCTTTCCAGCCGTCCTATTTTTTGAGGCTAGGTCTCACTATGTAGCTCTGGATATTCTAGAACTTACTCTGTAGACTAAACTGGCCTCGAACTCACAAGATCCATCTGCCTCTGCTGCCTCCTGAGTGCTGGGATTAAACGTGTGGGTCACCATACTCAGAGCATATGCCTTTTAATTTTGCTATACATGACCATATTGATAACTAAAACGACTATACTCATTTACATTTCCAAAGCAATTGATTAGGTGTTTAGGTGTTAGTTATTACTTTCTTGTTATTCTTACAGATTATCCCAAACTGGAGAAATTAATAATTATTACTAATAATTAAGATTACTTTGTATCAGAGAAAAGATGAGTTCTGTGGGCTTTCTTTTACATTTATGTTTGCAGTTCTTGACCCTCCAGAATGTTCTCAGAGATACCACCCTTGTACTTAATAAAAACTAGCATGGGTGTATTTAGGGCATAATGCCTTTTTTTTTTTTTTTTTTTTTTTTTTTTTTTTTTTTTTTTTTTACAAAAGAAGGTGTTTACTCTTAACCAACTGTATACTCAAATTTTTCAAACCTGGTGATATTTTTAATATGTCAAATGTAGTATCCCCCTGCAAAAAATTTTGATAACTTTTGTATTTTCAAAAACACAACAGTTCAGGTCCTTGTCCTTGTGTGCTGGCTACAATCTGTTTCATTTGCAATTTGGGTTTAGAATGACTACCTTAGTTATGTCAAAATGTCATCTTAGTGACATCAGAATGGGGATAAACTAGTATGCCAAGGATGAGTTCTACAGTGGAGTGGGAAGGACACGGTCCTGTGAGGGATAAGAATAGTACCGTCACTGCCAGCTGCACAGGAATGAGGACCAGGAAATGAGTCACTGCCTCAGGCTTCACTGGTAGGAACTTCTTTGACATATGGTATTTCATTTTAAAACATTTGTTTCCTTTCTCAAATTGAAATCCTAAGTGTATTTATTGAACTCTCAAGGGACTTTACAGATCTACAAGTCTAAAACCATGACCTCCCTAGCTGATTTTGTCTTGTTTACTTACACCCTTACCAGTGTTTAACTTAAATAAAAGAGAATTTTGCTATATTCTTTGTGATTTTGGGCAGTATCTTGATTTTTAGTGCTACTTCATTATGCCTTATAGCAGCTTATAAGTGGTGAGTGGCTTCCTGAAACTTGCAATGTGTTTGCAGTCTGTGAGACCATTAGAGAAATTGAATCTTTTTTACTTTCTGTAGTCCATCGATGATGATACTGCAAGCATTGTGTCTTCTGAGCGTGCCAGCCGTGGGCGAAGGGACAGTGTGGTGAGCATGGTCTGCATGCAAACAGACATAGCTTTTACAGTGACAGTGTGTGATTATGTGAGACCTACTGCAAAGTAAACTTTGTGTTTGTCTTAAATATGGCTTATATGAATAGTTTGCTTTGTAATGAGTCATAGACTTGTGTCTTATGTACAAATTATTTATTGAAAACTTTCACTTTATTTGCTGTTTTTTATGTACACATTTTATGTGCTTATTTTTCAAAATGAGCCTTTCAAAGCAAGAGTCACACTTGTACCATTGTATAGTCCTTGTGTGTAAGACTGACTTTTGTCAGCTGTTGATGGCAAGATTTAAAAACACCAGACATTTTACCCAGTTAATCATTGTGGACATGGTAATAGTTTCATGTTATTCTTTAATGAAGCCGGAAATTTGTGGAGTGACCTTTTTGTTCTCATAAGGAACTGATGTGGAAATTAGAGTAGAGGACTATGTGTAAGTTTGGAGCTAGAATAAAGAGGCCTGGGAAGCTGTAATTTCTTCTAGAAAAGGTGCAAGCTCAATGTGGATGATTATAAACCCAAAGTTCTCATAAAGGGAGCACCACATGTTTGTGTGAGATAAATGCTTCTAATTAAAGCATTTGTGGTCCCCCAGCCGTCCAATAATGCTCATACTCATGGCTGAAGGAGAAATAATTGTCATAACACCGGAAAGCACCTTGGAAGCAGTGGAAGTAGGACTTCACAGTGATGATGGTGCTAGGCTTGCCTCAACCTCAACAACCTGTTAGGTGTTTCTGTCCAGTGGAGATGCCAGTGGCTCTCCTCTTTGTTAGGTTAATACCTGTGTTCAGTGAGTAACTCTGGAAGACACCTTTCAAACTTCTAAGGTAGTAGGTGCTTTTATATATTGTACTTTTAAAACTATTTTGTTCCTGTGAATGGGTTTCTGAATCCACGTCTTGGTGAGGAATTTTAAAGCAAGGCAAGCAAACAGCTTCAGTTAAGAATGACTGATGAGTGGGGTATAGTCGTTTGATAGGTGTTAACGGAGTGCCTTTTATGTCTGTGGCATGGTGTTACGTGCTGGGAGTGCTAAACCAAGGAGAGATCTCTGACTTCACTGAGCTTGTTTGTGTCCTAGTAAAAGACATAAGAACTAAATTAGTGAAGAAAGGACACCCAAGGAAGACAGCTCAGGGTGTGAAGAAAAGAGCAGTTGAGCGTGATAGAGAAAGGACCTTGAGGTGATAAGAGGATCTGTGAGTGACCTGGGAGAGCCCTCAGAGACAGTGACTTCTGATAGAAGAGGCTCAGCTGTTTGAAGAGCAAGAGAAGGGACTTTCCAGGCTGGTCTTCCTCATTATTTTGTCCAACAGTTTCTGATATGACAAGTGAAAAGAAAGAAATTATTGTGGAAATTGAGTATTGCCAGAGATGATAGCTATAAGGAATTACAATATTGTAAAATATAGTAGAGATTTGATAGTGGCCTGGAGCACTGCCCCCACCAGCTGAAAGTTCCAGTGCTTCAGTGTAGAAGGTTTGCATAGACATGCACTTGATAATGATGAGAGAGCTTATTTTTAGGGAGCTGTGACTTCAGTTAGGTGCCTCTTTTCATTTTTATTATTTGAAATAGGTCAATTGTAAATGTTTCCTCATTTTGTGATACTTTATCAAACATCAAATGAAGACGGGCACACAACCCCCAGTTAGCTAGTGTTTCTTTCTTCTTTCTGACTTGTAAAGCTTCTTGTTTTCTCTGACTGGAAGGTCTCTGCTGCTGACTGTTTCAGTCGTTCCAATCGCAGGGGGAGTGTTGTCTCTGAGGTGGATGATGCCGCCGCCGGCGTCTCAGACTTGACCAGTGTGAGTGTATTGCATGGGGTCATTGTATTATCCCACGCATGTGACTAACAGCTTATGTAGTAGCTATTTTAAAAGTTTGGAATTTAATTCACTCCTTAGACATATTTATTTGATCATATTAACCTGAAACATAATTATTTTGGAATATATTTGTTAAGATGTACTTAAAATCCCTCTTTCTTTTACCTGGTGGAATCCCCTTGTAGAACTCATTAGCATACTCAATGATTCCTAATATCATGCTAATTTTGTTTGGTATTTTTTTTTTACTGTTCTTTTTTTCTGAATTATTTTAGAGCCAGTCCATTTACATCATGTCATTTCCTAACAGGTAGTTGATGTGCATACCTAAACTACCATTCCTAAGGAAATAAACAAATAGTTTCCTAACACCAGCTCACACTTGGCCCATATTCAGGTGCTTCTGGTTTACCTTTTGCCCCCTTCTTGTTTTGATAAGTTTATAAAGTATTAGACTTTCAAAGCTGAATAATAAAGCATGTAACTTGGTAAAATGCCCCTGATTTTCAGTAGTCAGAATGGCTGAAGGGGTTTGACGTGGACTCTGGATTGGTCTGAGGCTCCCTTCCTGGTGCTTGGGAACCGAGTGGAAGTTGAGTGTCCTTGGAAGCACTTCTGGGTGCTTCATGTACTTTGGGACCTGCCTGCTGAGCTCATCTCTCCAGCCCCTCCCCCACTGGCTTGGGGTCATGCAGACAAGCCCCATTCTGATGGTCCAGCACTTTGGAGAGGATGAGAGGTAGCAGTTCTTGGAAATGCAGAGATTGTTTTTTATTAGCACTTCACTTATAAAGTAGCTAGTTCTGAACTATTTCAATCCTCTAAAATCTTAATTATTTTAATTGTGGTCATAATTATTCCACATTATTAGCTTAAATCTGGCCATACAGCAATTTCATCTTGCTGTGGATTGAACCAAGGACTTTGTCTATTATGAAATTAGAAACTTGTTTCCCAGTTATTCTGAGATGTTGCCTATTTTGTTAATCTGCTTAGTAACCTCTTTTTAATTTTTAGAACATTTTCATTTATTTTGTGTTATGTATGTTCATGTGAGCATATGGCATGGAGCACATGTGTAGGTCAGAGGACAGCTTGCAGGAGTTGGCTTTCTCCTTTTATGTGGTCCTGGGGACCACATGTCGTGAGGCTCAGTGGCAAGTGCTTTTTACCTGCTGAGCCATCTCACTGGTCTATTGGTACCTGCTCTCCCCCGCCTCCCCCACACACATATACTTGAATTTACTGTATATACCTGTTTTCTTGGTAGCTTGTTCTCTGTTAATCTCACAATTCATGATGCCTGAATAGGGGTTGTATCATTTGTACATTTAGTTCTTGGCAGTTTGCTTTAGTAATTATATAGAAATGAAGAATGTTACAATTTGTCTCTTCCTGCCTCTATGAATTAAATACCTCTTTAATGTAAGCAAAAGATTATTTAGAACAGGTCTATTAAATAGTCTTCCTGTTGTCTCATGGCCTGAAAGCCATTGCCTTTTGTGTTTTTAAGTAGCTATAAAATGCCATTGATTTTGCTTTTTGATAATGTCCTCTAAACAGGTGACCTTCTCTAATTTAAAAAGCATTTGCTTTAGTTGACCTCATTGAAGCAGATGAAAAAGGGATTTATATTGGTCCATCTATCCCTGTCCCCTGGCTCTGCCTTTGCAAGATGCTTTCTAGCTTCTATGTTGTGGGCCCATTATATGCTCCTAGGGTGACAATCCTGGCTCCAGGAGGTGCTGGAAAAAGGTGCCAGCCAGCCAGTTCTACAAGACACAGGATTCACATGCTGTAAGCTCCAGTCTTGCTCTGTAGGTCAGGGTAGAATAAAGGAAAAGAGTATAAATGTGTGCTAGCTTACTGTTCATTGCACCAGTCTTTTGAAGAAACCCTTAACCAGATTTACTTCCAGAAATCATTAAGCCCATTGTTCTCTTCCCTCCTATGGTTATGGAATCAGATCCACTTTTTGTGTTTTGTTTGTTTTTCATTAAACAAGTTTTAAATAACCTTGTCATTATTAGCTTGAGCATTCCTAATACAAAGATCCAAAATTCTTTATGTTCTAAAATCTAAAAGTTTTTGAGTACCTTCATTGTGCTATGTAAGCTGGGTTGTTATAATATATCAAATTAATGTATGTGTATAAAGTGTGAAATGTAGATGCAGTCTATGTTTAGACTTAGGTACCAAGAGATCTCAGTGTGTATATATGATTATTTCTACAACTGGAAAACAATCCTAAATTTGAAACACTTCTTTTCCCAAGTATGTCAAAGAAGGGCATTTATTAGATGTTAATGGATAATTGTGACCTAATGAATGCAGTTAACAAACCGCACTGTAAACACTTTATTTAGAATATGCTTTTATACCCTAAGCAGGATTAAATTTTATTGCATTCAAAAAGGCTTTTCAGGATCTATCTGGCAGGTGCTTTCAGCCATCATTGTAGACATTAGCTTGTCATTGCACCTTTATAGAGTCAGCCTCAGAAGTGAGACTGAAGGAGTCTTTGGCCAAGTCACTGCAGCAACATGATTGGACTGCGGCATGGCTGCTTTATGCTGGCTTAATGATTCTTGAGGTTTGGCGCATGATCAGTTTGCGTTGCGGCAGTTGGGATGTATTAGAATACAGTGAAGACGATAGAGTCAACATTGTGGTGGCTTCAGTGATGCAGCTTCTGAAATGTAAGATTACTCCAAGGTGATGGTCTAGTAAAATGGGTGAGTTTGGGGTCATTTTTATAAGAAAGATGCTATGAAGAAGGATTTCTTGGACTTGAATATTTTAATTTTTGAGTACTTCTATTCTCATTAACTTACTAGCAGAAAAGAACTAGAAAATACTTATAAAATAAAGCCGTTTATGAAGATACACTTCTTTACTTTGAATGACACTAACTACTGCTCAGTGCTTTTCACCAGTGCAGCTTGAGAGGAATTCTTCCTCATTTAGTGCAGAAAGTGGCAATATTAAAATCCCAGCTGTCATTGCTTGCTTGTTGTAATACATTTCCTGTTACTTTTAAGTAAGTCCAAATAAATTAAAATGATTTCCTTTTGGAAGTATTACAGCAAGAAGTGAAACATCAAGACACCCAGCATTTGTATTACCAGTAAGAATACTAGTTGAGTAAAAGGTCTTTATTAAACATGATAACTGGGTAATGAAAAATATGCTAGAAACTTTTCCATGTGAGGAAGTTGGGTTAAAGTCATCTGAGCAAAGGCAGAAATGCCTCCTGTTTAGTAATTCACCGAAGAAGAAGGTTTTCAAATCCCCTTTCTGGATTGGGTTGGGAAGGTTGATCTCAGAGTTCAGGACTGGGAATATTTTATTTTCATTTAGTTTTAAGTTCCTATGTCACTTTCCCACTATGGCTAATAGTATATGCAAGTAAATATGCATGCTGGAGTTCATGAAACATGTTCAGAAACAGCTGGGACCATTAGTAATTGCTCAGCCTCAAGCAAAGTTTCCCACCTCTGAATTTTCCCCCTTAGCTCTAGTTAGAATTTTGGAATAGATCTTTAAGGAACCTTCCTTCTTGTAGCGGTCTGGGGAGCCAGGGAAATCCGAGTTAGCAGCAGAAGATAGGTTAGTCTGACTGCGCATGTTGAGATAATGTGTCACTGTGGAGATACCAAAATCAGTGAAGCCTGTGAGCACAGATGGGTGGAGTGGATTCTGAGCCCGTATACACTAGGTGCTATTCCTTGTTGGAGAGCAGAAAAGGATATGCAGATGTAAGGACAACAAATGGGTCAGTGTCTCAGCGTCGGGGAAAGAAATGCTGTGAAGAGAAATGTAGTCTCAAAACTTTGAGGCTTGGGGAAAAGCGGGGAAAAAAGAAGATGGAGAATGTGTCTGCGACATTGTTGTCAAGATTTTGAGAGACTTGGGGCCGATTGTCCTTGGCAGAGCAGAGCCTGGTAGGGAGAAAGGCCGACTTCTTATACCCTTTTGTACTGCTTGAGTTGACTATGTGTGTAAGAAAACATATGTATATAACCTGCTTTTGTCATTCAATAATCTTATGTGTGCATTTTGTGTCTTGAAGTTTAAAGCATTTTTTATGACAGTTTCAGTGCTCATATTGAGGTTTGTATGTAGTTTTCTTTAATGTATTAAAAGAAAAATCAGTCTAAACAATCTAAAGATTTGAGTTTATGCAGCTTGCTTCCAGTCTATATTCCTTAGGCTACGAACTAAAAATTCTTGACATTTTGTTATAACTTTTATTTCAGTTTTAATGTGTTTGCTTTTGGTTCTACACATCACTGAACTTAGATAGCCCCATTGAGATTGCTCATCTCCCCACAAAAACAAGTCAGCATGCTGTATATCTTCTTGATCCTCATCTCTCTCTTTTTTTTTCTAGTTGGATGAAAAATCAGACAAACAGTATGCTGAAAATTACACAAGAGTGAGTATAAAATTCTTAATAGGATGGGGCTCTCAAGGTCAGCCCTGCACTTCCTGTGACTTGTTCATTTTGTCCAGCACAATTGGCCAATAGACCTGCCCTTCTTGTCGTCTGTTTCCTGTCCTTGACCCCTCAGAATTCCTCCAGCCTTAGATCATGTGAAAGCCCTGGGAAGAGAGAAGCTTGAGTTTTATTTCACAGGACGTCATCCCTAAAGCTCTTGGCTACTCCTTTGAGTCCCACTCTCGAAAAACTGATACTGACAGACCATTAAACATGAAAATGAAATATCTAGGAACGGACCAACAAACCCATAGCTTTGATTTTTTCCCCCTATAGCTAAGTTCCTTTTATAAGGAAGTATGGTAACTCCGATATAGAGGAGTACCTCTGTAGTAAAGTTTGTATTTTCTAAACGTATTTTTAAGAAGCCGTGGAAATGATCTACTGCATTAAATTTTATAATGCAAAACTGTAAGCCTATGCTATTTTAGTTTTTTTAGCCACATTCTAGAAAAAGCAAAATAATATTCAACCCAAATAACCAACATATTTCAACATAGCATCAATGTAGATGTTTTGTTTGATGATGTTTGAGTCAAGGTCCTGGTGTGTAGCCTAGGCTGACCTTGACTTCCTGCCTCAGCCTATTGCTGGTATTACAGTACTGCACCACTGTACTCACTTAGAAATGATCGTGATGATGTACTTTGTTCATTCTTCTTCTGCAATAAGCCTTCAAAATCTGGTGTATATTTTGTACTTCTATCTCCTAACTACATTTCAGGTAGTTTCCTATGGCTCTTGACAAGTATTCCAGGTAGCACACATCTCTATTTATTGGTCAGGAGTGGGGTTTTAGAGAGAACAGTCTAAAGTCATAGCCGAGTACAGTGTTCTCGCTCTTAGCTACAAGTAGGTTCATCTTCCTCAGCAGAGATGAGCTGCTTAAGCAATGTTAGGAACTAAGGTGGGGAAGTGCTAATTAGACATTAGTTAGGAACAACAAATGTTGTTCTAAAACAACTCTACATTAGCCTGAGAGCTCACCCAAGTAGTGTTTGGATGTAACGAAGAAAAGCCTAGAGTTCAAAAGCTTCTATAAAAATTATTTCCACATTTGGAGTTTAGATTCTGGTAAAATGTTTGAGTAATGAAATGATGCTTTGTATGGCTGGCCTTTTCTCTCTCCAAACCTATCTAAATTGCCAACGTGTATTGCGCTTGGTAACTTCTCGACTGCATTGTTAGAATGTTCATCCGAAGCTCTCACCTGCGTCTACCACTCTGCTTATGTTTAATCTTCACAGCAAACATGTCATTTTCTCTCTTTTCCAGCCTTCTTCTCGAAATTCTGCCTCAGCAACGACACCTCTAAGCGGGAACTCATCCAGACGGGGCAGCGGGGACACCAGCAGCTTAATAGATCCAGATACCTCATTGAGTGAGCTTCGGGTAAAGCACAGTTTGTCTGCCTTTGCAAAGCAGCCTGGGTTTCTCTGTAGTTCATGGAGCTTTTTAACATTTAATGTGACTTAGGAGGAACAAAATGGGGTTTCTGTAAAAACATGGTTATCACATCTTAAAATCCCACTTGAGTGTTTCAGAGCTGAAAGGAAGGAGATTAGATCATTCTTTTTTCAGTTATCTTTTCTTGTTTTTTCCCCTTTTTTCTTTCTTTCTTTTTTTTTTTTTTTTGAGCTGAGGATCGAACCCAGGGCCTTGCGCTTGCTAGGCAAGTGCTCTACCATTGAGCTAAATCCCCAACCTCCAGTTATCTTTTCTGAAGATGTGATGGCATTGTAATGGATTCTGCCAATGACAAACAGTTATGTAAAATATATGAAAGTAATTCTTTAAGAATGACCTTGCCATGTTTTAATTGGAAAATATCTGGATTTACAAAGAATAGCAGATTATGGGACCTTTTGAGCCATTCTCATATTAGGTGCTTGAATACAGTTTCTCAGTATTTCATAGTAAAGTATAATATTTGGACAACAGAAATAGCTGAGCTAGTGAATAGTTTACTGGATCCATTAGTCACATCTCCATCATTATTAACCCTTTTATTTGGAAGATGAGGATGTACCAAAAATTATTTTGACTGTCTTATTTGCTGAATCTATCATCTGAGTAATGGATCAAGACTGGTGAGAAAAAACTGCATTCATTCATTCACTCACTCACTCACCCACTCAGTCACTCACGTTTTTGAACACTTGCCAGTGGACATGTAGACAGCTAATCATATTTTGGCCTTCAGGAGATCACTGAAAAGACAAACTGATTCGAGCCAGTTAAACCAGCTTATTGTATACAGTAATACTAAGAACAGGTTAAGTTAGTTCAGAAAGGCATCCTATAAATTGGACTGGGAACAGAGAGAGCAAAAGGCTTTTCAGAGAAGCAAGATCAGAGCTGTCTTGAAGGGAGAATACAAAGAAAGCAAGGAAGCTGGAGGGCAGTCTCTCTTGAATGGGTTCCCAGAACTTGAAGGTTATTGGTACAGATGACTTGCCAGAGCTTGGGAGATCAAGGAAGGAGGGGTTGCTGGTGAAGGAAAGCAGGGGTGGGGTGGGGATCTGGGGGCACAAATCACGGCTGTGCTGTATTGGATAGAGCGGTTCTTAAAAGTGACTCTAGCCACAGTCCTGGGGGAGCATTAGATGGCAGGAGAAGCTGACCCAGGCCTGAGCAGTGAGGTGGGCAAGTGCAAACTTTGAGGGGGAAGGTGTGAGTGGCTGGCCCTGAGGTGAGTTTGCAACATGAGGACTAGGGTAGCAGAGCGAGTTGACAGAGATGGAAGATCCAATAGGTATCCATCTTTTTCTTTTTCTTTTCCTTCTCTTTTTGTAGAAGTGAGGTTGCTTATGATGCTTCTGTGGGTTGGCTTGAGCATGTGGAAAGGGAGGCTGAGAGTTGAGAGAGAGCAGAGGACAGCTGACAGCAATGTCTAAGGCAAGAGGAGATGGGGCTTACCTGGAGGGCATGCCTGTGGCCATGCCTTTCCACTGCCACCTAGCAGAGGAGGGTGACTGTGGCCTGGGGCAGGCACCTGTCTGTGAAATTGCAGGGCAGCAGACAGGAGGTATAGAACAGTGGCAGGGAGGAGGAGGAGGAGAGTTGGCAGGGCAGTGCAGCTATGCCTTGGAAGATGTCAGTGTTCTTTGAACTGTTGACCAGGCATAAATGCTGGGGACACAGATTTTGAATAAGGAAAAGTCTTGCCTTTAGGGGCTGCATTCTAATGGGACAGAAGGACACTGAGACAACTTCTTCCAGTCTTGGACTTAGGTAGCTCTTATCATAGTACTTAGCATTTGTTTAGTTTTTTTCCCCTTGAAAGAAAAACCTCTGAGAAGAGATGAGCTTTTGGGTCCTAGTGCCTGACTCCTGATGGGCCCTAGTAAAGTGTCTTTTGAATGATTCATGAGTACAAAGCTGGCTAACCTACCACAGAGGGAGTGAACGCACAGAGGCAGGGAACACACAGAGCAAGATGGTCTCCAACTGTCCCGTTCTGTCGCCATTGCTGCACTCAGAGTCCTGTTGCAGTTAGAGCCACCTTGACTTTACATGACATGATTGGACACAAGAAATAATATTTTCCATTTAAAAATTGGTCAATTCTTTTAAAAGAATTTATGGAAACCTTTGGAGCAAATGCTCTTCTCATCACTTAAATGTATCCATCCTCTGAATAGACTCTCATTGGAAATTGTTCATTGTGTTTAATTTCCTTCTCTTTCTCCCAAATTAATGTGCCCAGTCACTAAGCGATTTTAAGTGACTTAGTTTTTATACTGTATTTCGGTTTTTGAAACTTATGCATGAAGAATAAAACTTGCTTCCAATTAATTACTATGTATTTTACTAGTTGTAAATGAAGTATTATACTAAAAAATATTTGTGATTTATAAAATTAAAAACCTTATAATTTAAAAATGTTGGAATTTATATACATTTTTACCATATATATACACATATCTATATTTGTATTTGTATTCCTGCTCCCATGTTCTAATGCTCTTTTCAAAGGATTCCTGCTAAGAAAGTTTTGATACTAGATTGATTGCTCTGGTTCCACTGTCATCTGAAGGATTTGCCTCTGGCAGTGGTTTGGGAGTAGGGGTGTTTGCATTTTTATGTTTGGATTTCTCTAGTTTTAGTCAAACTAAGTTGTGTTTTCATCTGATTCCTTTGAGTTCTGAGATATATTTTTGCAACGGTTCCTTCCTATGTCCTGCAGGACATCTATGACCTGAAGGACCAGATACATGATGTAGAAGGGAGATACATGCAGGGGCTTAAGGAACTGAAGGTACAGGGCTCCTCATTGCCCACGCATGCTCTGTATGCAGAAGTGTTGGTAATGGTGGTTCCAGAGTCCTATTAACCTGCTGCTCACAGCTTTACTAACAGCCTTTGTCCTTCAAGCATGTGCTTAACTTGCAGGGCACAGGACAGGGAAGCTTGCAGGCTGGGCCTATTTTACATGTTTAGTGTCCGTTTGGGGGAATCTGAGCAGAAGATAATATAACTTGTACTTTTATTATTTTGACACAGGGACTCTCTGTGTAGCCCAGGCTGGTCTTAAATTTGTGGTCCTCTTGCCTTGACCTCAGTGCTGGGATTCTAACTGTGTGCTGCCACAGAAAGCGCCTTATAATTTTTACGACTCGTAAAGTATTTAGTTGTCCCTTGGGTCTTAACCCTACAAATTGAAATTCTTCCCAGCTCAATGAAAACATTGCCTGATTCTGTCACCAAGTCCAGTCAGTCTTAGAAGTGGAAGGAGGAAGCCTTGTCATGTCCCTTTGAGAAGAAGGGACCTGAAGGCATACGTACTGATTCTTTTCTTACCTGTATATAAGTTAAGATTACTTATATTTAGTATCTTAAAGAATTCAGAGCTGCCGGGCAGCGGTGGCGCATGCCTTAAATTCCAGCACTCGGGAGGCAGAGCCAGGTGGATCTCTGTGAATTTGAGGCGAGCCTGGTCAACTTGGCTAGTTCCAAGACAGGCACTAAAGCTACACAGAGAAAGCCTGTCTCGAAAAACCAAAAAAAAAAAAAATCCAAGCTGGCAAGGTGGCTCAGTGAGTAAAGGAGTCGCCACCAGGCCTTAAGTCTTGAGTTGAGTTGGATCCCTGGAACCCACATGGCAGAAAGAGAAAACTGGAACCTGCAAGTTGTCCTCTGACCTCCACATGTGTGTCCTGGCATTTGTGTCTACACATACACACACACACACACACACACACACACACACACACACATCAATAATAAATGTAATTTAAAAATTTTAAGAGATCTAATCTTCACAAAAAACAATTTGGAGGTCAATTTGAATGACCTTTATCTATTCCCTCAAGGATGTCTGTATTTGCCAGTGTAAATGTGTCAGGGAGGCATTTGGTTGTACCTGGCATTTGGTTATGCTCCCTACCCCAAATATAAAGTTCAAGCTGGATATTGTGAAGAAACTAGAGATTTCTTTAAACATGACAGGCTTAAGATCCAAACACTAGCAAGTCTCTAGAAGAGTGAAGGCAGGGTATTCCAGAGGTGACTCAGCCTCATAATCAAACAGGCTTCCTGATCTGAAATAACTCTACTACTACCAATCACAGCTTTCATGTAGGGCGTGTGGTCCAAATGGAATTCACAGTGAAGACGTGGTACCAAAAAGGACGAGCATCCATCCTGTGAGGAGTGCCCTTGGGGTGAGGCTGTCAGTAAACATCAGGAGAGCTCAGTCAGTTGATGGGCCCATTTATTTTCACAGATCTAAATCTTCAAGTTTAATCCTACCTTTGGGGGCTCAGTGGTATAACTTACATCTTGCAACAAGGGAACAAACTCGGTACATTAGAACATCCAGGCAGCAATCAAGTGATTCAGAGGAATTCCTAACTGGCTTTGGCTGTTGTTTGTTTCATTTAAAACATTGTCCTCATATTTTATATCTATCATTTATTAAATTCCTTGAATAAAAATATCAACAAATTTGATTTGAAATTAGAACATGTAAGATGCCCACTTTTAATTCTTTTTTTTGAGCTGAGGATCAAACCCAGGGCCTTGCACTTGCTAGGCAAGCGCTCTACCACTGAGCTAAATCCCCAACCCCCTCTTTTAATTCTTATCAGTGTATGATTGAACTTGACTTTAGATTTCTATTTATCCTTGAAATGATTCATTTAATTGGAAAAAGTAGCAATAGAAATGTATGTGGTTGATGATTGACCGTGGTGTTGTGGCGTCTGCTGTTAAAAAGGGTGCTGTTTCACTGCACACAGCGTTTTCATGTGATTATGTTTACTTTCGGAGTGTTTACCCCAGAGCCCACATAATTATTGAATTTTAATACAGAATTATAGAGATAAATAAAAGAATACAATTTAACTGTTTCTAGTGTGTACAAGCTTTCCATGACATTGAAAAAATAGGAAGCTGTGGGACAAAATGTATGTATACAGTTTGTATTAAACTAGGCAAGAGGGTATGTGGCACATGTGAACAGGAAATAGCCTGAGTCATGGCTCTGCTGCCTCTGCAGGGAGGGTGGGCAAGGAAGAATTTTGTTTTATAATTTTTTTCTTCCCATAAAATCTTACCACATTTTTTTGCTTACGTATTTTTAAGAGCAGGGTTTTTTGTTTTGTTTTGTTTTGTTTTTTGAGACAGGGTTTCTCTTTGTAGCTTTGCGCCTTCCCTGGATCTCGCTCTGTAGACCAGACTGGCCTCAAACTCACGGAGATCTGCCTGCCTCTGCCTCCCGAGTGCTAGGATTAAAGGCAAGTGCCACCACTGCCCGGCTTTAAGAGCAGTTTTTAACTGGTAGTTAACATTTCAGAATTATTAAACATTTTCTTAAAACCTAGTGTTACATGAACTTCTCTGGGCATGCTTAGTGAGTGTATCTGGTCTACTCACCTCAGATAGGGCACCAGAAACAGACTAGAGTAGTGATTCTCCTCCAGCCTAGCTTGGTGAGCTGGTGAGCTCCTGGCTTACTTACAGGGGTATGGGTGACCCCCAGACAGTTCTATCATTGGAAAGTCAACCTGTGAGGAATTTAGGCTTCCCCATAGCTGCATAGATGCCTCTCTCCAGTTCAATTTCCAGTCTGTGTACTCAAGGCACCTCCCTAGATGATATGTATCTGGGGTAGAAGTACATTCAGCTGGCAGGGTGCTACAGAGAGGAGGGAATGCTGGGAATTTTAAGTGACATCTAATGACATTTCCACATTTTCTTATGAGAGAATGTCAACAGGCCTAATCTTTTTCTTCCTTCCTTCCTTCCTTCCTTCCTTCCTTCCTTCCTTCCTTCCTTCCTTCCTTCCTTCCTTCCTTCCTTCCTTCCTTCCTTCCTTCCTTCCTTCCTTCCTTTCTTCTTTCCTTCCTTCTTTCCTTCCTTCCTTCCTTCCTTCCTTCCTTCCTTCCTTCTTTCCTTCCTTCCTTCTCTCTCCCTCCCCCCCTCCCCCCTCTTTCTTTCTTTCTTTCTTTCTTTCTTTCTTTCTTTCTTTCTTTCTTTCTTTCTTTCTCTTTCTTGTAGGTATATTTGTGTTTGTGTACTTGTGTGCATGTCCATGGAGGCCAGAGGTGCTAGAGTTACTGTGAGCTGCCTTACCTGGGTGCTAGGAACCACACTCAGCTCCATTGCAAGAGCAGTATGCCCTCTTAATCACTGAGCCATCTCTCCAGCCCCAACAGGCCCAGTCTGTTGTGGTTAATTCTGACTGCTCTGATTAAGATGCTAATGGGAGGGATAGTGTTCCACAGTGACTACTGTCTGACCAACCTGCAGTTCTTCAGTCTCTGGGTGGTTTTCATCTGTAAGATGAGGAAGGAGGGGTGTAAATAGTACCTGCCCTGATGGAGTTACCTAGTCGGGATTGTCTGCAATAAGGCAATGTGAAGCGCTTGAAAAATGTTTAATAAATGCCGTTGTTATCAGGTATTAGTTATGACATTATTCAAGAACCTTAAAACCTAATGTATTTGTAGTTGACACTGTGGTGTTTTGTATCTGAGCACTGGACTAGAGAGAAGTGTTGGTCTGTCAGACAGTTGATTGGGCCTGTAGTTGGCTTTTACTGTTTGACTTGTTCCAGTCATGTTAGCACTGATGATTTGATTTTTTTTCCTCCACAAATTATTAACTATTGTGCATCAGATCCTTTGGGCTTGGTGTGTGTATTAGTCAGGGTTCTCTAGAGAAATGTAACTGATAGAATGTGTGTGTATGTGTGTGTGTGTGTGTGTGTGTGTGTGTGTGTGTGTGTACATATAAACATGTATACATAAACACTACACACACATCCAACTATATGTATATTTATATAAATGGGATTAATTTGAGTGACTTACAGGCTGTGTGGTCTGACTAGGGAAAGTCTAAGAATCTGATATTTGTTAGGTGAGGCTGGATATCTCAACTGGTCATCAGAATATGCTGGAATCCCAAAGTAGGCTATAATACCAGTGAAGGACTAACCTTGTTACCAAGACTGAAGACAATCAGGCAAGAGCAAAGCTCCCATTTTCAGTGTCTTTTCTACAGGCTGCCACCAGAAGGTGCGGCCCAGATTTAGGGTGGGTCTTCCAACCTTAAATGATCCAATAAAGAAAAATCTCTCACAGGTGTACGCAGCCACTTGGGTTTTAGTTAATTCTAGATGCAGTCAAATTGACAACCAAGAATAGCCATCACAGCGTGTGTAATGCCACATGTTTATAATCCTAGCACTTGGAAAGTAGAGGCCAGAGGGGCAAAAACTAAGGCCAGCCTTGACTACATGAGCCCTTGTCTCAAAAACAAACTGAAGTCAAGGTGGGTGGACAGGAGAGAGGAGGGAAGGGAGAGAGAAAAAGACCTTTGGATGAACTAGACTCAGTGGAACACACTGGAAGCCCCAGGTACTTGAGAGACTAAAACAGGAAGAGGACTTGAGCCTGTGAGTTCAAGACTAGTCTGAACAACAGAGCAAGAACCCCTATCTTAAAAACAAAACAACCATAAAAAACTTTGGGAAAACAAAACAGCAAAAACACAAACTATTAAGATTTCAGATGCCAGGATAAACCCTAAATGTGTATAAAAATGTAGAATCCAGAAATTCCTCTGGAAAGTTGAGAGGCACAGCTGGGTACTTCCCTTAGGCAGAGTCTCTGCATCCTTAGCTGTTACAAGCTTCGTAAGTAAGCACATAACCTTGATCTAAGCAGAACAAACCCAGTTCCGTGAGATGAAGGCACAGTTCTGGCTTTATGTCTCTGGGGACCCCAGCCCAAATTTAGCATCCTTCATTCTTCTAATCTCTGAAAGTATCTATGCCTTTACAAGGACTTGATGTTTTGGTGGCAAGCAGTTAAGATTAATCAGGTCCTTAGAATGTGCAGGTCACTATCTCAGCCTTTTGTTGTCTTCACTCACCTAGGATTTGAGACGTGGAGAACAGGAGCAGTTCATCTGTCTTTGTATAGATTGTCTGACATAGGTACTGGTCCATTTGTGTGGACTGATTTTGTTTCTGACTTCCCAGACAATGTTCTTGTGTTCATACCTTTTATTTGTAGGAGAGTGGGAATAGATTAAGTCCAGAAAGAACTGTTGAATGAAGAGTTAATGGACTAGTAAGAAGGAGTTTTATCAGCTATAAGTTGGTTAGTATATGAAGTGTCCACTTTATGCAGAGAACTAAGAATAACATGATGAAGGTACTGAATTCAAGTACTCCCAAACAAGTAAGAGGGTTCCACAACGGGGTTATGAATGCTTATTAGGGGAATATTTGGGCATAGATTATCAAAGCCTAAACATTTACACTGTGGCTTCAAAATGTGAGTGTACACAAAAATCACCTGGAGCTACTTAAAATAGAAATCTCTGGTCTCTATCTCTGGATTTATATTCAGTGGATCTGGGATGGATTGAAAATTGTGTTTTCATGAAACTGACTCAAGATACAAGCAAGATTAGGATATTTTTCCACCTTGGCACTTTAAAAGTCTCCCTTAAAAACATTTTTATTTATGTTTGTGTATATGGGTGGTTGCCCACAGAGGCCAGAAGAGGGCATCAGATCTCTTAGAGCTGGAGATACAGGTAGTTGTGAGCTGTCTATAGTGAGTACCAGGAATCAAACTTGGGTCCTCTGGAAGAACAGCAAGTGTTCTTAACCACTGCGCCATCTCTCCAGCCCCACTTTTAAGGATCTGTTATGTGCTTTTGCAGGGAAGTCATGTTGTACATATTCTACATGGACCTGTTTGCATCATGTATTTTGCTCATGTGTCTAGTTCTGGAGCTTCCTTGGATTCCGTTCCCCATGGAGTCACACCCCATTTTATATGCTGCTGAACTGTGATAAGGATTTTTTCCACTGTTAGCTTCCTAGATGAAATTTGGTACTATATGAATAGATACCATTGATTTTGGGCCTTTCTATAGTTGACTTTTTAAAATATGCTTTTAGTTAAATGTTCTCAATACTATTTTTAATCGTACCTGTATTCGGTTCTGGTTTGTGAAGCATAGAATTACTGGATCCTATGGTTAGAGCCTTAGACTCTAACTGCCAAACTGTTTCTAGAGTACCATGTCCACTTCCACCAGCAGTATAAGGGATCCAGCTTCACCATACCCTCCCCAATCCTTCTTTCTTTTGAGGAGGAAGGAGCTTGCTAGGGATTGAGGTGGGGGGTCTCTTCTACTGAGCATTTGCCCTCAGTCCTGTGTCTAAAGATTATAGTAGATGAGACATAGGCTCACATGGGTGGTTTTGGTATGCATTCTCTAATGAGTAATGGGGGTCTGCCTATTCAAGTTGTTACCACCCTGGGTTTCAGACCTTTGCTGTTGATTCTGTAGTGTTCTGAATGGAAGTCAGTTGTCAGAACACTTACAAGTGCTTCTCCCGTCTGGGGGTTGCCATTTGCAGTGGGAAGTTTTACATTTTAATAAGGTCTCCTTTTTTCTCTTTGGCTGAGAGTGCTTTTGGTATAATCTTTGTTTAAGAAACCATTACCCACCCAGAGTCATGAAGACTTACTTGTGTATTTGCTTTAGAGATCTTTGGTTCATTTTGAGCTAATTTTCATGAGTGGTGTTAGGTAGTCATTCTTCCTCACTCATCAGAAGAATGAAGTGGTCCCAGCGTCATTCACTCTTTCCCTTTGTGTTACGTAGACAGACACCTTGTCGAAAATGGATTATGTGTAAGGTTCTGGTCCTAGGTCTATTTTACTGATTTTGGCTTGTCAAACATTTGTACTAGTTAAAAAAGTATCTCCAAAGTCTAAATGAGTTTTTCTTTTTATCTTTTGATAAAACAATAGGCAATTACAATTACCAACTTACTTGTTCTAAAAAAATGTATATGCTGTCTTAGGTAAAAGCTTTTTAATTATATGAAATTTCAGGCACTGTGCAATAGCTCTGGAGTAATTTAAAATGTTTGTCCCATTCACATTGGCATTATGCACACTGAGGAAACACTGGAAACAAAACCCAAAGTGGGAACATTCAGAGAAGTGTGTGGTTGCATTGCACTGTGAGAGGCTGTGTTCTCTCGAAGTGCTGCATTCTGAACACCAGACTCTACTTGTTAAAAACTACAAGAGAAACTCTCTGAAAGTGTTAACGATTCTGCATTTTCTACTTCCTAGAAACATATGTTTTCTGCACATCTTTTCATCGCTGCTTTATTTTGTGTTCTTGGCATGCAAAGAGAACACTTCCCAGAAAGGCATTAGTGTCTTATCATCCTTCTGCTACATGTGCACGCTACTAAACAAGGAGTCCCTAGCCTGCTTGTATTGTGTGGAAATGCTTCTTCATGTGCACTAGGCCATACTCTGCTGTTGTTCACTCATGTGCAGCCACCTTGTTGTAGATATCAAGCTGATGGTTTTTGTCATTTAGGAGTCTTTGTCTGAAGTAGAAGAGAAATACAAGAAGGCCATGGTGTCCAACGCCCAGCTAGACAACGAGAAGAACAACCTGATCTACCAGGTGGACACCCTCAAGGACGTTATTGAAGAGCAGGAGGAGCAGATGGCAGAGGTGTACCGAGAAAACGAGGAGAAATCAAAGGTAGCTGTTCATCTTGTGTACCCTTTTCTTGGTTCAGAAAACCAAAGCCTGGCATTTAAAGAAGATGGGCTTGGTGGGAAACTGCAGAACTGAGTGGTCTGAGAAATTAGTCACTGCCCTATCAATTAAAATTTTTTTGTTTTCTGAAGGAAAACTTTTATCCTTTTTTAAAGTTTTTAAAAACTAGATTACAACTCAAGTATTATTCTTTTAATTATGATAATGACATTAATTTACTTCTTTCCATTATAAGTGGAAAGACATAGAGCTTAGTGAGATAGGGAATTTTTCCTGTGAGCTTCTAAGTTCTCTAAGAGAGTCCACTTCCAGATAACCAGTTAATTAGAAGCAGCGGTTTAAAGATGTGAGTCAGAAACTGACAGATGTTTTCTTAAGAAGTTATATACAGTTGGAGCACAAAGGCCACTGTCTTAAGTGCCAGGTCTGCCCTTGGGCAGCTGCAGCAAAGAAGCTGGGTTGTAGTAATAGTTTATTGGACCTGGACATTTTAAAGTGTTGATGTCTAAGCAGAGAATAAATGGATATTATTGCTAGAGATTAGTTACTACTGTATTGCCAATATAGAAAAAAAAAGTAAAAAAACAGTTTAGGAAATATGTATTGGTTGAATTGTTGGAAACAGTACATAGTAAAGGGGATAACGAGTTGTTTAGTGTTTGATGAACTTCCATAGTAATGGTGTCCAGTGTAGGCTCACTGAACTGAATTTACTGCTCAGGTGTGGACATTAGTCACATGTGGGAGGGGCTGCAGTTATGAGGAGATATATGGAACTCAGTTGCCTCTCATTTTTTTCTGTGACTCGACAGCTGCTCTTTAAAGCCTATTTGAAAATGCTGCTGGGGTCTAGATGTGTGAAAATAAGGCATCTTTCATGTTAGGTCGGGATGGGCCTTGAAGAGGATGACAGTGAGTGCTTTATTCTTTGGTATTCTGTCCCAGACACCAGTTTGGAGGTTCTGAATCATTATCTTTGCTTGTTCCAAACTGATGTTGCCTCTTGCAATAGAAGGCCCATCTGCACAGAACCCAGAGAGGCCAGCTTCTCTGATGAACTTCATTATGGCTGCACATGATGAGAGTTCTGTACGTCAGCAGTGTTAAAGTTGTCACCACCCTGAGTTCAGTTCCCAGGACCTGGGGGGTGGGTGGACCAAATTCTACGAGTTGTGCTCTGACCTCCATGTTTTTAATACACAAATAGTAACTATATATATATATATTCATTTTTAATATACAAATAGTAACTATATATATTCATTTTAATACACAAATAGTAACTATATATATATTCATTTTTAATATACAAATAGTAACTATATATATATTCATTTTTAATATACAAATAGTAACTATATATATATTCATTTTTAATACACAAATAGTAACTATATATATATTCATTTGTATACAAATAGTAACTATATATATATTCATTTTTAGTATACAAATAGTAACTATATGTATTGTTTTTTTAGTACACAAATAGTAAATATATATTTTTGTTTTTAATACACAAATAGTAACTATATATATTCATTTTTAATATACAAATAGTAACTATATATATATATTCATTTGTATACAAATAGTAACTATATATATATATTCATTTTTAGTATACAAATAGTAACTATATGTATTGTTTTTTTAGTACACAAATAGTAAATATATATTTTTGTTTTTAATATACAAATAGTAACTATGTATTGTTTTTTAATATACAAATAGTGAATATATATGTTTTTTAATATAAAAATAGTAACTATATATAATGTATTGGTTTTTTAAAATACACAAATAGTAAATATATATATACAGGTGGATATGCACCTGTGCTCTGTCTCTCTGTCTCTCTGTCTCTGTCTGTCTCTGTCTCTGTCTCTTTCTCATCACACACAGACACACACACACACACACACACACACACAACCAGTTTACACTTGAAAAATTACTATCAACTCCTTTATATTATATACTCAGTCACTTAAAATTTTAGTAGTTTTAAAATGCCCACACACAATGTTCTTTTTTTTTATATTTAGAAATCAGAAGCTAGCCATGGTTGTGCATATTGTAATCCTAGCACTTGAGAATCTGAGGCAAGAGGATCATGAATTTATGGCTGGCCTTGGTTATACTGAGAACCTTTCTCAAAACAAAACAAACAAAACCAGAAGCTGGGTGTGGTGGCACACATCTTTACTCCTGGTGCTGGGGACACAGAGTCAGGAGGGCATTTGTGAGTTTGAGGCCAGCGCTGTACAGTGAGACCCTGAGACCCTGTGTCATCCCCTCTCCACCCCACAGCCTCTCCTAGCCACACACTCTCAGGATCCAGATAAGTTCCACACTTTGAAATGAGTTGCTGTGTTTTAAGACTGTAGTTAATAGGTTCCTTTTTCTCTTTCGCTCATCCAGTTTAGATATTGAGGAAATTTGATTGCCTGTCCCAAGGCTTGCTGTTCTGAAAGACTTAGCCTCCTCATTCCAGGGCATCGTTCCTGGGCCCTAGCTCTTTAGTTCCCGTGAGCAGTGTAGAGATGTCTCAAATGTAACTGGAGCCTGCTCTACCAGTGTGGTTCTTCCTACAGAGCCCTGAAGCTCGCTGTCATTGTTCCAGGGTAGCTGATGCTCTCTCCTGGCCTCCACAGTCACCAAGCAAGTGATGCACAGACATCTATGCAGGCAAAACACCCATACATATAAAATTTAAAAAATGATCCAATTCATATACAGCTTCCCATGTAATGTCTATGATTCAGTGGGGTTTAGGATATTCACATATTCACAGAGAGTATTTTCATTTTCCCAACTAGAAGCTGAATACTCCCTACCCATCATTCTCCTGTGCTTGATCCCCTGGCCTCAAGTAACCACTGACCTTTGTATCTGTGTAGATTTCCCCATTCCAGACTTTGACACTGACAAAATCATAAAAGGAACTCGTTCATGATTGTCATCTTACACCTAGTGTAGTAATCCCGAGTCACCCATGCTGCAGCACACATAGAAGTTCTTCATTTCTTTTGATGGCCTGTTAATATTCCATTGTTAGGGTAGCCACATGTGTTGGGAGGTCCAGCAGCAATAATTGATATTTGGGTTGTTTTTCCCTTTGGCCTTTTATAAAAAATGCTGACATGAACATCGTGTACTTTTTGTGTGGACACTGTTTTCCTTTGTCTAAATACATAGCAGTGGGATTGTTGGGTCCTCTAGTAACTGCACGAACTAAGTGAGGCGGAGCAGACTTTCCAAAGCAGTGTCAGCATTTCAGTGCATTTCACTGGCTACATTCTTTGTCCACATCCTCTCCAATATTTACTGTCGTCTGGCCTGTCACGTCTAGCCATCTTAGTGCTTTGATTTGCATTTCTCTGATAAAACTACTGGTTTTTAGTATGTTTTCATGGTCTTAATGGTTTATCTTTTTTCTTTTTTCTTTTTTTTTTTTTTTTTTTTGTTTTTCGAGACAGGGTCTCTCTGTGTAGCTTTGCGCCTTTCCTGGAACTCGCTTTGGAGACCAGGCTGGCCTCAAACTCACAGAGATCCGCCTGCCTCTGCCTCCCAAGTGCTGGGATTAAAGGCGTGCGTCACCACCGCCCGGCATGGTTTATCTTTTGAAATCGCCTATTTTAAAATTTTTATTACTGTTATAAAACTATATTTCAGATATAAGTCACTTACCAGATAAATCATTTACAGATATCTTTCGCCATTTCTTTGATTCTTTTTAACTTATTCTTTGTTTATTAGCCTATGGCCATCTTTTTTTTTTGTCTTTTTATCATGTCCATCTTTAAAGAGGATCTTCATCTTTTATTACCTAGATAGACAATTTGCATAGTTTTGGAAGTCAAGATAAAGACTCCTTTGCTTTATAGTTTCATGCTATAAAGAGTTGTTTTGCTCTTACAGTGACCAATCATCTTCATCAGAAGTATCTTTATGAAGTTGAGTTCAGTGTTGTGAGTGACAGCTTTTGTTCCTTTTGATGCTCAGATTTTACCACTTCTGGCTATTGTGAGCCTCTTTTGAGCTGATTCTCAAGTTCTTTGGGAGGCTCACTGATAGCCTCCATGCTTTCTGACAGAAGAACATGCTTTGGCCTTATCTTTGGGTCCATCCTTTGTCCAAGCAGTCCTCCATCTCTTCCCACAGGCCTGGGGCTGCTCTGGCTGCTCAGTCGATCCCTTCATAGGCCCTTCTCTTAGTGGAAATAATGTATGTGGGGTTTTTTGTTTGCTTATATGATAAAATACATTGTACTCTGATGGTTCAAGTTTACATTTATGACTCTAGGGATTGTACTCAGTCCCTCTGTTCTCCATCTCCTTTGTGCCACACTGCAACTTCTAATTTTTACTGCTTGATTCCATGCCACTCAACAGAGCAAGACTAGGTCACACCAGTGTAGTTACCGAAAGGAGCCATAGTGTTTGGCTTGGCTTTACTCTGGGACAGAGGCTATGCATAGCCAAAATATGTTTTTTTAAAGTTACTTGAAATAGTTTAATTAAAAAAATTATTATTATGGTAAAAATCACACCACAATAAATTTACCATTTTAGCCATTTTAAAGGGTGTCATTCACAGTAGGATGTTATATATATTTATATTGTGTATGAAATCTGTACATTTTATCTTGCAAAAGTAAACTCCAAACAGTTAAATAAATAGGGACATTTGGCCCTTCCCGAGCCCTTGGCAGCCTCCATCTGTATGTGACTCACTTATAATGCTTACACGTCATCCCCGGTGCTCATGATTATAATGCTTACATGTTGTCCCCAGTGCTCATGATAAGAGTTCCTTCTCTCAAAGGCTGAGCACTGTTCCCGTGTCTCTGCTGCACTTTATCCATCCACTCCAGGTATTTGGTTTGTTTCTATTAGAAACTGGACTTTAAATTGAACTTGCCTGACTTAGGTAAAAATAGGTAGATATGAAGTCAAAGGAAATGAATTCAGTTTATCTTCTCATCCTCATTTTCCTCTTTCTTTGGAGGAATTGGTTTTTTTTTTTTTTTTTTTTTTTTTTTTTAAGATTCTTTCCTTTTATTTTGTGCATGTCTGTGTGCCATATGCATGCCTGGTGCTTGTGTGGGTCAGAAGAAGGAATTGAATCCTCTGGAACTAGTGTTAGAGGTGGCTAGGAGCCACCACGTGGGTGCTGGAAACCAAACTCAGGTCCTGTGCAAGAGCAGCTAGTGCTCTTACCTGCTGAGTGATGTTTCCAGCCCCAGGAAATTCTTTTTAAGTTTAGTGATTCATCCTTTATTTTTATAAGCCAAGGAGATATGCTAGCCAATGTTGATTAAAAACACACACAGCATTTGAAATGCATTTAAACACATGTGTTTGTGGCCCTCCTTTCTTAGAAAACAGCAGCACACTATAAATTCTGTTCTGCTTGTAACACACAGATCTTCACTCCTTCCCATGCTCTGGCTATTCCATTGTGCAGACACTACTCCACAGCTCCCAGTTCGTGGACGTGCTTGCTGTCCAGAAGTCAGCCTGCAAGACAAGGAGTGCTCGGATAGTTCTGTGGTTTTATCAGTGTGTCTGTGAAAGAGAGCCATGGCAGGTGGATCCACGGAATTCTCTTTTGTAAGCCACGGGTGAGGACACACGAGAGCTACTGTGTGTTTCTCTCCCTTGAGCATGTGTTATAATGGAGCTGTTCCCGTCTTGTTTCCTGGGCTTTAGCCTGGTTTTCCATGTTGTCAGTGGTTTGTGTTCTGGTTGTTACTTTATTATCTTATTTTAGGAGTTCTCCAACTGGAAAAGTAGCAATAAATCTTTGTCCCAGAATATAAATTACAATTTCTTGTGTAGCTTGTCATTCCTATCTTTACTTTGTGGTAGATTTTGCTATTCTGAAAATTGTAATTTTTATGTGGTCTCTTACCCCACTTCCCCTTTATTGTTTTTGGATAATGGACTAATTTAAAATAGTTTCCTCTACTCTGCAGTTGCTTATGTTAGGAAGTACCTATGAGTTGCTGTCCCTTCTGCTGCCTTTCTCACCCTCTCAGGCAGGATGGAGATGGAGAATGTGACCCTTTCTACCAAACGCAGGTCATCCACGCAGGCCTGGGTCTGGAAGCCAGACTTGGTCTTGGTGCTAAATTACATATGTTCGGCTTTGTAGCCCTTGACTTTATAACAATATCATTTTCTTAATAACAGGAGTTAGAAAGGCAGAAACATATGTGCAGTGTGCTGCAGCATAAAATGGATGAACTCAAAGAAGGCCTTCGGCAGAGAGACGAGCTCATTGAGGTATGTATTTGAACTGTGGAAATACTTGATTTTGAAAAATAGATGAATTGGACAGGGTGGTGGTGTGTTTGTTGGGAGAATATTACAATGCTATAAAGCAGTGGTTCTCAACTTAATGCTGCAACCCTTTACTATAGTTCCTTATGTTGTGGTGACCCTCAACCATAAAGTTATTTCTTTGCTACTTCATAACTGTAATTTGTTACTGTAATATAAATATCTGTGCTTTCTGTTGGTCTTAGGCAACCCTTGTGAAAGGGTCTCTTAATCCCCAAAGGGGTCCAAACCTACAGGTTGAGAATTGCTGCTATAAAGAGTTTACTTATGTAAACATTTGTCTATCTCAAAAATTTTCCAACATGAAATACACAGGCAAGTTTAAAGAGTGAATGCTTACACATTCTATAAAATCCCCCTTTAATAGCAGGGGTTTTGACCAATGTCTTTTATTCTTAAGCACTTTCCCCAGAAGGTATTGTGAGATGTTAGAAAAGGAAGCATTACAGGGTCCTAGTGCATGGCATCCTGTAGGATGCGATTCTTGAGGAGTAAGAATCTTGATCTCCACTCAAGTTGATGCATTTGAGGTAGCTGAAGAAAAGGAAGTTGTCAAGGCCTTCCCCTTGTACTACAGCACCCCAGCTCTCTGTGGTGGAGAAGCTCTGTACCACACTACAGCATCCCAGTGTCAAGGACGGTGGTCTGCAGCAACACAGTTTGTGCACCACCCCAGCTGTGGTTAACTGCCTCCGTTTGTATTAAGAAGTACACAGAAGAGGATAGTAAGGCTGGATTTCTGTAATTTATCACCATTTTTTCTTGAAAAACAAGCCTAGGGTGTTAGATACAAACTTTGAAAGCCTTAGTCTCTTTGTGCTTACAATTACTACCTTTCAGTGTCAGTAGCTCTTGGTCATGCATGACTGAAAACTGAGTATCACACATAATGCCTTTGGGTCTCCAGAATTAGGATTTGCACAATCAAGTGGAGATGTGTGAGTAGGAAAGTGTTGATGGTAACTTGTCAGTGACAAATGGGAACACAGTAAGAGGCCCAGGACAAGCCCTTGCCTTTCTGTTGCTGTGGTAACACCCACGGCCAAAAGCACTTAGGTGGGGGGTAGATTTATCTCATATATTTTCATGTCACAGTCCATCACTGAGGGAAGTCAGGGCAGGTACCTGAAGGTAGGCCTGTTTGCTGTTCCACACAGCATTATCTCCACCTAGGGAGCTCACTCACAGCCAAGGAAGTGCACAAGAAACCATGGCTAGCTCACTGACTGGCTGAAGCTTACACTCCTTATACAGCTTCCTTATACAGCCCAAGACCATCTGCCCAGCCTGTGGTAGAGTGGGCTGGGCCTCTTACATCAGTTAGCAATCAAGACAATCCCTCACAGACATGCCTCCAGACCTGAGACTTTCCCACC
The DNA here is from genome assembly GCF_903995425.1 of Onychomys torridus. Lineage (NCBI taxonomy): Eukaryota > Metazoa > Chordata > Mammalia > Rodentia > Cricetidae > Onychomys > Onychomys torridus. The sequence goes on from NC_050449.1 coordinate 103,689,326, forward strand.
AGGGGACTCTAGATTGTGCCTGTGCTAACTAGGATGACATCATTACCCATCAGAAGACTTGTTAGAGAGCCGCTGAAACTCATGTTTCTCTTATAGTTTATGATATTCTTTATACTTCAGTTTCTGACAACAGAAAACCAGAGTGATCCATCTGAAGCTATGTCTGTCCTTTTTTTAGTTCTGCTTTACCAAGCACCATTCAAGTCTTCAGCTTGCTTTCTGTGGTAAAGGATCATTTGTTCATAAGTAAACACGTTTCCTTTGGCAAATATAAGCGGTTTCAAGTTTGGGTAGAAAGGCAATTATCACAGGGTGAACACGCAGGAGTGCCGTGTATACGCAGGAACGCAGCTGGCCAGCTGCCTCAGCTGCTGTTGGAACAGTTAGTTTTTCCCAGTACCCTTTTAGACATTTGCCCCACTCCCTTTTCTTGTGCTGGTGATCGAACCCAGGGCCATTGCACACTCAGCACACTGCCTCCCTTGCTTACTGTTGGGCAAGCCAGTGAGACACTGGCTGTCATCTTTCCCTGTTCTGTTGACCATAGACTTCCCCCCTTCCCTTTAAAATTCATCTGCCTCTTTTTCGTTCTGTTCTCCTTCTTCTAATGCCCTTGCTTTTTCTTTCCGTTTTTATTATTTCCCTCCCCTTCTTCTTCTTCTTATTCTTCAGGAGAATCAGCGCCTCCAGCAGAAAATAGACACCATGACAAAAGAGGTGTTTGACCTCCAAGAGACCCTGCTTTGGAAAGATAAAACAATTGGGGTATGAGAGGAGATGGGGCTTTGGAGAAGTTCATTCCTGAGGAATAGACCAAGAAAGTGTAGACAATATGAATAAACAGAAGACAGAGACTTCTCTAGGAAACCTGGTAGTGTGCCTAGAGAGAACTTGTCTTTCCAGACTCCATTCTTGTGATGCTCATAAATAGAAACCTTTAAAAGAAGTGTTCTTTATTCTCCAAGGGTTCTTATCCCAGAGCTACCACAGGCATCTAATTCAAATTCTGTGGGTAGCTGGCTATGTTTACCTTACAGAAGTATGGATTAAAAAGAAGTTGGAGGTGGAGATGGGGAAAATGTTGTCATGTAAATTTTTGGTGAATAAAGTAGGAGAAGATTACAAATCAGTTTCATTATGGAAATGGATAGGAACGTAAGCTCACAGTGCTGCAAACTGTGACGCCATCTCTGATTCTAGCCCAGAACTCCCTAGCTTGGGGCCTGGTAAGGAAAACACCCTCACTACTGCTTTGTGTAGCACTGAAGATACACTCCAATCATGCTGGAGGGTAGCAAAACTAGTCACATCTCTAGTTCCATAGGGCAGAAATGTAAAGAACTAAAGGTACTTTTAGATAATTTTCTGAAGCTTAAGTTACCAAATTTCCAAAATTCCGTCAATAACTAGAAAATTTTCCCAGGGGACATTCTGATTGTGAATTCCTTAGTTTATATACATTTTTTCCCTTGGAAGAGTGAAGTGATATGGGGAGTGGGCACACAGAGTGGACAGTTTGTGGAGGAAACGTTGAAAATGTACATCTTGTCTGGGATGGCCATCTCATGAGGCAGGGAGGCCCGGGACTTCTCATGTGTATGGCTTAGCATTTTAAACTGGTTATCTTGGACTAGCTTAGTAGCTAGAGTAAAACTACACACCCCCTAAAGGAGCTCATTAAAACAGACCTTGGTTTCCTACTAGAAACACATGCCAATGCTAGTTGTAGTGGCACATGCCTTTGATCCCAGAATTTGGAGAAAAGCGGGTAGGTGGATCTCGTGAGTTCTTAGGCTAGCCTGGTCTGTGTATTGAGTTCTAGGCTATACAGTGTGACCTGTCTCAAAAAGAAAAAAAAGAAAGAAATGTATAATATACATGCTGATGGCTAAGATGTAAATTACTTGGCTTTTAATTGTCTGAAGTTTTCTATAAGATATATTTAACTTTTAAAGAGTAAACTTTTGCAAACTGCTCAGCTAGCTCAGTGGGTAGAGGGCTTGCCTTGCAAGCGTGATGCATTGATTTGGATTTCCAGAACCCACCTAAAGGTGGGAGGAGAGAAGGAAGTTCACAAGTGGTCCTCTACCTCTACTGTGTGGGTGTGCCCACTCATACATCATGTACATATTAATACTGTTTTTGAAGAATTAAATGTTTATTTTGAGGAAAATTAAGATTCACATACAAATGTATGAATTGGTACCAAGATATCCCCACATACCCTTTGCTCTAAAATGTCACATCTTGCAATTCTGTATGTAGTACAGTATTGCAGCCAGGACATGTCTGTGGTACAGTGAAGATAAAGGCACAACTCTTTCTCCTTTTTATGGATACTCTTCCTACTCCTGGTCTCCATCACTCAGAGCCACTCTGTAATTTTGCCATTTTAAGAATGTTGTATTTGGGTGGTGGTGGCACATGCCTTTAATTAATCCCAGCATTTGGGAGGCAGAGGCAGGTGGATCTTTGAGTTCCAGGACAGCCTGGTCTACAGAGTTCTAAACAGCCAGGGCTATACAAAGAACCCTGTCTCAAAAACAAACAAACAAAACAAGCAAACAAAAGGAATGTTGTATAAATAGAAACCAACAGTGTATAATATACTTGGACTAAAAAAGTTTATCTAATTGTAACAGTAGTTTATACTTCCCTTAGCTTCTCTTTAATTGTGTTTATTACAAAGAATGATCTACCATTTTAACAGTTGGACAGTTCAGTGGAGTTAAATTCACCTGTATTGCTGTGCACTGTTCCCATCCTGTCCAGCTAATGGAACCCACTAAGCAATGCCATCCACCTCACCCCCGCCAACCACTGCTCCATTCTGTCTCCAGGTTAATAATACTCTAGGTTCCTCAATGAGGTGGACTCACATAGCACTTTATGGCTACGTTATTACAGTAGCACAGTATCCTAGAGCTTTAGAGCTTCATCATCAGCGTTGAAGGATGTGTCAGAATGAATTTGTGTGTGTGTGTGTGTGTGTGTGTGTGTGTGTGTGTGTGTGTGAGAGAGAGAGAGAGAGAGAGAGAGAGAGAGAGAGAGAGAGAGAGAGAGAGAAATCTTACTATGTGTAGTTCAGGCTGACCCTTCCATTTCCTCCTAAGTTCTGGGGTTCCAGGCATTCTTTACCTACACTAAGCAAATATCCTTATTTTTTGAAACTCAATAGACAAATGTATCACATTTCTCTCTCTCTCTCTCTCTCTCTCTCTCTCTCTCTCTCTCTCTCTCTCTCTCTTTCTGAGACATGGTTTCTCTGTGTAGTTTTGGTGCCTGTCCTAGGTCTTGCTCTGTAGACCAGGCTGGCCTCAAACTCACAGAGATCCACCTGGCTCTGCCTTCCAAGTGCTGGCATCAAAGGCGTGTGCCACCACCGCCCGGCCACATTTATCTCTTAATTGACGCCTGGGTAGCAGCTTCCACCCCTGGCTGTTGTGAATATGCTGCTGTGCATATGTTGTGCAAGTATCTTATTTGTACTCTGTTTTAAGTTCTCTGGGGTGTATAACCCAGAGTATAACTTAGCTAAGTCATTTAGGAACATTGTTTTAAGGACCATCCAATCTGTATTCCGTAGCACATTCCCCTCAGCAATGAGCAAAAGATGGAATTCTTCTACTTCTTTACCAACACTTGTTACTTCTCTTTCTGGTGTTGTCATGTCGTCTGTTTTTGCTTTTTCTAGTCTAAGGAAGAGAACCCAGTAGCTCACACCTGATAGGCAAATGCTCTACTACTGAGCTACATCGCTAGACATTTTTTTTTTTTCTTTTTTGAGACAGTGTGTAGACCAGGCTGAATCCACCATACCCAGCTTCTCTTTTACTTCCAAAGGGCTTGCTTTCAGTACCTAATGCATCACTCATCTCTAGGTTCATTTTCAAGAATAAAATCTAATAACTCAATCAAGAAACAGGTCCCAGGTTGAAACTGAGTTTTCTCTCACTTTCCCTTGGTGACATCAGTTCCTTTATCACTAGCTTCTTGCGGGTCTCTATAGGTACTCAACGTCGAATAGAGTAGTGCATATAAAGGGCCTGGGCTCTGGGCCAGACTGGCATCAGTTAATTTTCATTCTCAATAACTGCAGTTATTGAACCTGTTGCCTAGCATTTTAGCCTGTTCCACATCTCTGTTTGGCTTTTTGATGCTAAAATTAGATGTTAGATCTTTGACAAAGGATTATTTAGATCTCTACAAGGATGTCCTTTTTACTCTTTAAAATTGTGCTACAGAGGTCACTGCTGCCTGCAGCACAGGGCAGTGGTTGTGTGGTCAGGCGGCATGGCACAGGGGACTGCAGATCTAGAGCACCTATGTTTGACCCAACTATAAAGGTGCTTCAGTAGCTTCCAAGCTTTGTGGGGAAATGAACATATACACAGGATACATTTTATTTTCCTAACTGTAATTAAAGGAAGATGAAATTTTAAAATCTAGAAGTAAAACAAGAACCCAGTACTATAATCGTGGAAGGAGGCACAAAAGCCACATACTAGTGTTTGCTAGAATTCTTAACTTGAGATTGGTCTATTCCTGAGAGGTCTTTTGTATTCAGTGGGATTATTGACACAGCATATCATGAAAGTGACCACCTCCTCAGCTTCATGTTGTGATTATAACACAACTGCATGGCATGCTTTTGTAACATGCATCTAACCTGTGGTGCAGGTGACTGCCATGTCCATAACACACATCTAACATAACCCATATGGTTTAGGTGACTGCCTGCAGATAAGAAATGTTTCTGTGCTTGTTCTAATGTTCATTTGCTGTTAAGGTGGTTAGGTAATTGGAGATACATTAGATGTGCCAGTTTCCACCACTATAGAAAGGAAGTTAGGGATTGACATTATAGTGTGAAAAATGAGGAGAGGGCTGGCATAAGGGGTACATCCCCAGCATTATGTGGGATGACCATGAAGGAGCAGAATTCAGCAAGGGTGTTAGAACCAAACTGAACTGGACTCATTGCTCCCCTGGAGTTGCTGTAACTTTGGACAGGGAGATGATAGATGCGTTACAGAAGGCAGAAGGGCAGGGCTTCACCTCCAGATCACAGTGTCTGCTCCCGTTGGTGCAGCCCAGTTGTGGTGCTCTCACGCTTACTTGTTTCCAGTTGGTCACAGAATAGGATTATAATGGTTTATAAAAATTACTCAATCAGTGCCAGGCATGTTGACATATGCCTGTTAATTCCACTGTAGGACTAGGAGTTCAAGGTCAGCCTTGACTACATAGCTTGTTGAAGGCCAGCCTAGGCAATATGAGACCCTCTAGAGATTCAGCAACAAGGACAACCACTAAACACTTTCTAGCCATTAGTAACCAAGCAGTTGACCTACACTTTGATCTGGTGATCAAAGGTACAGCTTACCTTATTGGGTTAATGCTGGACAAAACATTAAATCAAGAGAAATAAATAGCGGAAGGGTTCTGGTAAAGACAGCCCTGCCGCCAGGTTACCAGGCACCTGCTTTCTTCTTCGTGTTTGAATGTGGTTGCAGATTCACTATTAATAACCAAAGTAGCTTCCTCCTTCTGTCTGTGCTGCTGTCCTGAAAGCTCAGATGCAGGAAACAGGGAGGCTCCTGAGGAAAGCCCACCTCCTGCCTTCCCAAACCCTCCATGCAACCTGCCAATGTGAGCAGTACTCCAAGCCCAGTGTGCTTCCTGAGGGGGTGCCACTCACTGTTAGGCCTCCTGTTTGTAGATGGGTGGATTCTGATAGGTCAAGTCCCCAAAGCTAGATTTGAAACTCCTGACCACTCACTTTATTAGTATAAACTAATTTTTATCAAAAAAACAATTAACATAAATAGGTTGTAGAGAATTCCTTTGGAGCTGAGCTGTCTTGGGCCAAGTGGTAACTGAGTATCTTGATAATACTTGAGAACAAGCAGACAGCCAGTATTTAAATAACTTATCCAGATTTGCTCTTTTTCCCAAACCATCTTCATTTTTAACACTCAAGCATATTCTTAACTACTTCTGTTAAAGATGAAATAAAACGTGTTGGGTTTTGTTGTTCACCAAATGAAAATGTAATGAGCAAATTATGCAGGAAATTTTTGTGTGTAAAGATAATCTTCATGTGATGAGCATGTCTTCCAAGTGCATGCATGAGGACTCTTCTCTGTTTAAACCATTCTGCTGCTGTGCACAGAGGCTGTTCCCTCCCTGGCCGCTGTCTCCACACTTCTAACCTTCTGCTTGAAGGCCTTACCTGCTTATTGGATTAGTCACCTGTCTCTTGCTCTTTTTCTGTGCTGTTCTTTCCTTTGCTACCCTGCCTAAAACCAGGCCCTAGAGAAACAGAAGGAACACATTACCTGCCTCAGGAATGAGCGAGATGTGCTCAGAGAGGAGCTGGCTGACCTGCAGGAGACAGTGAGGACGGCAGAGGTATGTCAGCCTGGGCCTTCTTCCCCTGCTCTTGCCTTAGTTCTTTGCTGCCCATAAACAACAGCCTTGATGCGATGGTGGATTGAGCTAGTTCTTTCATAGGTATATCACATAACTAATTCTAACTAGTTCTTACCCATGGCAAACAGACATTGTTGCAGAGATACCTCAACAGAACTTAGTTTCTGTTTGGATTACTGCTTGTAATGTCAGGTTTTTCTTCCCCACAGAAACATGGCTTAGTTATAATCCCAGACAGCACTCCCAATGGCGATGTCAGTCATGGTGAGCCTGTTGTGGTTGGAGCCATTACTGCTGTGTCTCAGGAAGCTGCTCAGGTCTTGGAGTCAGCAGGAGAAGGGCCACTAGGTAAGACACTGCTTGGTATTGCGTTTTGGATTGATGTTGGGCTTCAAGCCCAGGGTTGGGGTTGGGGGGCAGTATACGGCTATTTAGACAAGAATCTGGACATTGTCTCGACATGCTTGATCTTGGGAAAGCAGAAATGGAGTCATCGTGTGTGTTAGCACTGATGGAAGCATTGCAGGGGTACACACATTGCCTTTCACTTATAACAGACTTTGTGCAGAGTCCAGCTGCCCATCCCAGGGGAGCTCAGGGCGGCGGGGACTTGCTAGCATGTGGTTAGCTCTTCCTTGCCCACCTGGATTCAGAGTCTAAGCTTACCCCAGGGCTCTACAGCTCTTTGCCACCACTTTTCTTAAGGCGAGAAATGGATGATGGAAAAGGCACATATTGAAGTGTGCCTTCCAGGGAAGGTCCAGGCCTGTTAAAAGTGACCCTTAGCGAATCTAACGACACTCTCCAGAAAGTCACAAAGGGGCCCAGCTATTGTTCCCACAACCAATCTAGGGGAAGAGAAATAACAGATAGATATCGCGCCATCAGCTTATTAATTTTTAAAATTTTTTAATTAAAATTTTTTTCCTTTTACCTTGTTTGTGTATGTGTAGTTTTCTTTTTCTGTTTTTCTTTTTGGTTTTTCGAGACAGTGTTTCTCTATGTAGTTTTGGAGCCTGTCCTGGATCACACTTTGTAGACCAGGCTGGCCTCGAACTCACAGAGATCCGCCTGGCTCTGCCTCCCGAGTGCTGGCATTAAAGGCATGTGCCACCACCACCGCCTGGCGTGTGTAGTTTTCTTAAGGGAATGTGAGGCACTATAAAAGCAGCACAGGCTAAACTGTCTTAAAGTTAGTAGGCATGTCGTCTCTTGTAGAATTTTGTTGAGTACCTTGATAGAGGATGCAAGTGAGCTAGAAGGGAAACCCTGCAGGCATGCTCACCTTTGGCATTTGACATGACATTGTCATTCACGAAGCCCACAATCAAAAAACCATACAAAACCAAACCAAACCAAACCAAAAATCATGTAAGTTTACCATTTTGTTCGTTCCCATCCATAGCTGTTATAGCCTGATAGTGTATAGAACTGAAGACAGCAATGGGCAGCTCTGGGCTTCCTCCACCTCTTTGGGTCCGTCCCTCATTTATTGTGGGCCACTGGCCAACTGTGAGCTGCTGCTTTAGCTGAACTAGTGGTGTCTCCTCAGCCCAGGGGGCCTGTTCCCGCCCAGGAAGCAGCAGCCCTGTGCATCTGCCCCTGGCTGGAACCCAGGCTTCCTATCCTGGTTTTCTTGTGTTCCTCACTAGGTTAGCCACAGGCTTAAAAAATAGTTGAAGCCCACCCCAGGTTTTCTGATCACTAGGCTCTCTCCGTTTCAGCACCAGTCTTGGCGCTCCTCACTCACCCGCTCCCTTAGCCATTGCAGGCTCACTGCTGCCAGCGTTATGCAGGGCCTTGACCCGCACCCTGGACCCACTCCTGTTCCATGTTCTGCTCCCCACCAAGGCTGGGAGCCTCTGAAGACAACTGGGAAAAGCTTGCACGTTCTTGCAACAACAAAATGGTTTCCTCTGGACTCCAGTTTGTGTCCAGGCAGAAAGTCACTGCTCTGGGAGCAGATATTTGATGTCATAACTGTCACCAGCTGGGAGTATGTTTGAGAGAATAAAGTATTCTTTTGATTGGAGTTAAGGCCTTTGCTTCTTTTCATGTTCGGAATATAAACAATGTAATTTAGTAGATGCTGGCTATTTGAAAACCTTTCCAAGTCCAGTTTACAGCTTCCCACTTGTTCCAGATGTGAGGCTACGGAAACTTGCTGGAGAAAAGGAGGAGCTCCTGTCACAGGTGAGATGTCTGCTGATCTGAAACCATTATAGTTCATATAAGATAGGCAGTAAAATGTTAATAAATTAAATGTTCACTAGAAATTAGAAATATTGCTAGGTCTAGTAGTGCATGCCTTTAATACCAACACTTAGGAGGCAGAGGCAGGTGGATCTTTGTGAGTTTGAATCTAGGCTGGTCCCATAGTGAGTTCCAGGACAGCCAGAGATACATAATAAGATAAAAAAAAAAAAAAAGTAAAAAAAAAAGAAAAAATGAAATATATTTCTTAACTTTAGTACTCAAGTAACATTTAAAAGAAGAAAGCTAATTGATATTGTCTTAAAAAATGTATGCGATGCATACAAAGCTGGTTGCTCAGCCCTTCTACCCTCACCCTGACCATCTCTGTCCTCTCTCAGCTGTCCCTTCGTGAGAGTCACTGACTTCATGATGCTACTCCTTAAAGGGGCCATCTGTTGACAGTCCTCTGTGGAAGACAGACCTCTGCCACACATGTGCATACTTCCTGGAGCCTCTCAACAGCCAGTCTGTTTCTATCTGCAGGACTCTGAACGTTGGCTCCATAGGGAGCCATCCTCTGTTCTGGGTGACTTTTCTTGTGTTGATCATCAAGTTAGCCCCTGTTCTAAGCGTAGTTTAAGCCCACTCAGCTTTCTGATCCGTAGCAGGTTCCTGGGCTCCATCTTCAGTCTGAACTAGCAGCTTATTCACTCTGTGCCTAGGCGACTGTCCTTCAAGCCTGGGGGGACTTTCTCTGCCTGTGCTTTGGGTTGGCTTCCCTTTTCTCGGCTTCTTTCTTCTTCCATTCACTCTTATTTTGTATATCCCAGTAGCTTCCTGAGGAAAGAGCGTGTGGGCTGGTAATTCCCTGACTTTGAAGGTCTGAAAGTGTCATTTTCCCTCAGGTTTTTAAAAATCTCTTCCTTCATTGTCCTTTCTTTGAAGATAGTTGTTCAGAATTGTGAGGACAGGCCTGTGAGATGGCTCAGTGAGCCGAGTGTGTGCTGTGCCAGCCCGACGACCTAAGTTCCATTCCTAAAACCCACATGAAGGTAGCACATGAGAACTGACTCCTCCAAGTTGTCCTCTGACCTCCAGAAGAGGGTGTTTTTGTGTATGTGCATGAACACTCAATAAACAGTAATAAACAACAATTTGAGGACAGTTTGAGATTTGATCTCTCATAGGTGATGTTTTCTTTTCCTCTGTAAGCTTGTCCTAGTCTTTCTCTCCCGTACCTTGAAATCTCACAGAGATGTGTTCAGAAGTTTTCAAGCATGATAGCAGCCCCTGTTGATTTTAGTCACTCCTTCCTCACTCCTATTCAGTCAGCAAGCAGATGGCAAGTGATAATCTACTGTTTCAGACATTATTCATGGCACTTAGGAAATTTGGATGAATAATCAGATTGTTGTGGGTTTATTTGAAAAATCCATGCCCTGGTAGGCCTTAGAGAGAGAGGTCAGGCAGTGGAATTAAGCTGTGTTGTATGTGAAGTTTCTGTGAACACATTTATCATGTGTTTCTCTAGTGACATTCAGCTGTGTGGCAGGCTGTTAGTCAGGTCAGACATAGTCAGGACAAGGGATGTGGTGGTGGGCATGTAAGACTGCGGTGATCAGGTTGGACCTAGAAGTCAAGCTGAATGAGCAGTGTTGAGAGGACGTCTAAGTAGAGGTCAGCTGTAGTAGAAAGAAGATAGATCAATGCCTGGAAGTGAGTGTGGCTGAAGGATGTCAGGGTTAGGATAGAGAGAATGAACGGGGGGATCAGCAGTCGTGGTTAGAGTATGTGGAACGAAATAACCTAGGTAGTGTGGCTGTCTAATGTTAAAGTCTGTTATTATGTGTTACATGAAGGCCAAGGGCAAAAAGAGGTAGATGGCAGGATCCTTGAAGGGGAGGTGTTCCAGAATCGGGGGTGCATTATGGGAGCATGTTACTACTCTAGATGTGTATTGAAATGGCCAAGATAGAGGGTAGTTTGGGAGTGCAAGTCAGGAGCTAACAGGACAGAGGCACAGTACACCAGTGAAGATGTGAGGCAGTTAGATATGACTCTCAACAGAGAAGATTAAGAACGGCGACTTCTAGGGAGTATGACTATAGGATAGTTCAGCAACAGCAAGGAAAGCCTGAGAGCACTATTCTATTTGCAGGCTGAGGCATGAGCCTACGAAGACAAAAGCTGTAGTACTTAGCGGGTTATAGAACTGCAGGGCTCTCTCTGTGAGAGTACTAAGGTGAAAAGTGTCCTCTGAGATAAGGCTGTGGCAGGAGTATCAGCTGGTGCAGGCTGATGCTTGCAGAGGCATTGGAGAAGTTTGTGTGTGTGTGGGGGGGTAAGGTTAGGTGTGGCACTGGGCCTTTGAGTAAGAGTGCTGAAGAAGAGGGATGCCCCTTTTGGAGTGTGGTAGGAATGATGGGATAACAACTCCATTCTCTCACGGCAAACCCATATGTGTGCAAAGGGCAGAAGTGCCTGGGAAGCATGTGTTCACTGGTGTGAAATCAATACTTGCCCTTCCCATGGACAGTGGCAAAGCTCGTTCTCAGCTTCCTTTTTAATCTCTGGTAGCAGAGTTAAGGAAACTGGGAAAGCCAAACATCTGTGCTTCCAATTACTTTGAGTATTTAAAGTTCTCTAAGTATTCAATTTATCTCTAAAAAACTAGACAAAAAGTCCTATCTACCCATGAAGAGATTCATTTTAATAAGACTAAGAAAAAATATTCAAAAATGTACTGTTGTATACACACAAGTAAGTAATAAAGAGTAGAAGTCTTTATTGAGACACCTGGTTTCTTTGACACATTCCTTTCGGTTTATATCAGTTTATATCAAATGCCTAGAGCCATTCTTGTCTTAGGAAAAACTGTTTGAGTGATTTGTATGACTTGCTACTATTACTACTACTAAGGATCTGCTTTGTTGTATGTAATGGCCACTGGACCAGTTACCTCCTTTAAGAGGATGGGGTTGGAAGCTGGTAAAGTCGCTGCAGCAGTTGCTGTGCAGACGTGTCCTGAACTTGAATTCCCAGCAGTAGGCACTGCAGCATGTGTCTGTAATGCCAGCATTGGAGAGGTGGACACAGGAAGTTCACTGGAGTTTGCTAGCGAGCCAGCTAGGCCAAGTTGATTAGCTTTGGGCTTGGTGAGATCCTTGTCTCAAAAACAACATGAAGAACAACTGAAGAAGGCATCTGACATAGACCCTTGGCCTCTATATATGCGTGAGCACATACAAACTCAAGACACTATCTTCCATCCAGGCCTGGTGACACAGGTCTGCAATCACAACTACTTGGGAGGCTGAGGAAGGAGAATCACAAGTCCAAGGTTTCCCTGAGCTGAAGAGTGAGTGCAAGGCCAGTCTGGGCAACTTAGTGAGGACCTATTTCAAAGTCAAAAAAGAGGGATATGGTTACAGCTCTGTCGTAGTGTTTGCTTAGCATGCCTGAGTTCCTGGGCTTCACCCCAGCATCCCCAAAGAAAGAGATAAACAGACAGACGCTGGTCTCACTGGTGACTTTTCCTTCCATTTCAGATTAGAAAGCTGAAGCTGCAGTTAGAAGAAGAACGGCAGAAATGTTCCAGGAATGATGGCACATCTGGGGACCTGGCAGGACTGCAGAATGGTTCAGATTTGCAGTTCATCGAGATGCAGAGTAGGTACCAGGGACAGGCCAGTCTGCACTGGTATGTGGCATGTGTCCCTGGAATAGGGTTGGATGTGGGCTGCTGGAGTCCAGGAGAGTGGTCCTGACCTCTTAAGAGCTGAACAGGGATTCTGCTCACCTGTGAGTCCCAGGGATGGCATGGGCCAGTCACTGCCCACATACGATGTCTGAGCTCCTGTGTGGGTCCCTCTTCCATTTAAGCTTTTTCTTTGGAATTCATCTTGGAAAATTGAAGATTTTAAGACCAGCTCATTAATGTTGAGTTTCTGAAATTTACTAGTTTTTAACAAAAATTCATCTTTTCATGAAATTAAAAGCAAGGCTACAAAATACAGTCTGTTTATACAAATTGTATTTCCTTTCCCTTTTTACTTTTGACCCCATATTGTTGGTTTGGTTGAGAGAGGGTCTTTCTACGTAGTCCTGGCTAGCCTGAAATCACTATGTAGACTGGGCTGGCCTAGAACTTACAGAGATCCACCTGCCTTTACCTCCCAAGTGCTGGGATTAAAAGTGTGTGCTACCATGCTTGGCCCCATATTTGTAAGTGTCTATCTACTGTATTTACCCTACATACATACCACAGTAGAGTTGTTCCAACATCCGTTCTTATTATTACCCTGTTGGTAGTGATGTGTAACTTACAATAACGGGCTTTTATTTTTGTAATTTGTAGGGGCTTTACTGATAATGTACTTGGCTATCTGTGTCCTTTTCATATTAACAATTGGACTTAGGCTGAATGGAAGAATTTGGGGGTTGAAGCTTATTAGTAATAACTTATGTGGTTAGTATTACTTCTTTTGGACCTCAGGTCTTTCATATTCCTTGATGAGTAGTTTGTTCTAGAATCTCACTTTGGTGGGACAGGAAGGTGACAGAAGGTGGTAAGGCTAGTTAGGAGGCTGGGTACGGTGAGCTTGACCAGTATAGTAGATGCCAGTAGTCCCAGAGGGCACAAGTAAATTTTGAAAGATTGTAAAAGCAGCAAATTTGAAAGGAACCAAGTTGAAGAGGAACAGATTAGCTTTCACGTGACTGTTTCCTGGAGCCAAGCAGGTATTACAGGTGGGCTTTGCAGGTGGCGGTTAAATGACCTGATCAGCACATGGAAGCCAGGACTGACTGCTGAGGACAATGTGAGCAGCTGCTAGTTCTGAACAGCAACTCGACCTGTAGTGAGTAGGGTTTCAGAAACATACAAGAGTGAGTGAACAGACTTGTACACAGGAAGGAACCAGTGTTTGGAAGTGATAAAGTAGCTGCACACGTTGATAACCAATAGATTATTGGAGATTTGAATCTGAAAACAGGACTGCAACTTCTGTTGAAGAGCTCATGAATGGCAAGTTCTCCCACGACCAGAGGTGGCCCTGGGAGATAGCTGCTTTATCCAATTTTGAAATAGTCTCATTGTGCAGCTCAGGCCGGCCTCAAACCCATGATCCTCTTGTCTTAGCCACCCAAGAGCAAGCATTTGGGGCTATAGGGGGGTGCCACCTCCTGTGGTTCCTGTTAAAGTGATAGTAACTGTCCAGTCAGCAAAACTGCTTGCACTGAACACTGCATAGGTAGGCTTCCTGTTGTTCATGTGGAAATAGAGGAATGTTCTAGGGTTTTTTGAACTTTTCTTTTGGTGAGTTATATGTATGTTCTATAGATTGCAACTGTATAATCTCCAAAGGGTGAAGACTTTAGGATCCTGGTGGGAATTTTAACCCCACCCCCATTTCTAACTTCTAAGCTCTTCATTTCTTGGGAATGATGTACATCTAATGATTTGTAGCTATATCTATAACATCACCATATTATTGAAAAACATTTATCTCAGCTTTATTGAAGCATACAATACAAAGCATTTGGCTAGGTCCATAGATTTAAGAAGACTAAGGCAGGACCCCCTCTTTACATACACAAACAGTATTACAGAACATAGTTATCATAAAGAGAATGCAGATAAAATTAGCAAGGGAAAAAGTTACAGTTCTCGAGTTATGGGGAGTGCATCTTACTGAGGCTGGTGAAGAGTTGAATCAGAGTGTGTGAGAAAGCAGAAACACTGCCTGAGAACTAGAAGGTACAGGGCTGGGTTCAGAGAAGCAGGGGGCCCAGAGGCTGCAGGGGCCATGGCCACCCTATGAACTTCTTACCCAATGCTCTGTTCTCATGCATTTAGAGCAGTGGTTCTCAACCTTCCTAATGCTGGGACCCTTTAACACACTTCCTCATGTTGTGGTGACCCCAACCATAAAATCATTTCATTGCTACTTCATAATTGTAATTTTGCTACTGCTATGAGTCATAAGTATCTGATACGTGACCTCCAAAGGGGTCTTGGCCAACAGGTTGAGAACCGCTGATTTGGAGGGAAAGAAGGACATTTTGGCCCTAGGGATACTGCTGAGCAGAGGTGCAGGAGCTATCTTGCAGTACATAGAGTCCAGAACCTGAACTGTATGTCCTCTATATGCTACTTCACAGTTTCAATTCTGGAAATGAGTGTAATTCATTATTATCTTCTGTTTTAGGAGATGCCAATAGACAAATTAGTGAATACAAATTCAAGCTTTCCAAAGCAGAACAAGACATAACCACCTTGGAACAAAGTGTAAGTACTTCTGTGAGGCAGCAAATGATTTAGATGCCATTAAATGCTATCAGATGCCTCTCAGCCTCTTGCATCAAAGTGGTTAGACCTTTGAATTTCTGTAGGTGGCCTCTGCCACTGGATTTCTTCAAAAGCTCTACATTACAGCTGAAAAGCCAGCAGAGCACACTTGGTGGGGAAATTCAACTTTGTGTTTAGATGGAGGACTGGGCCAGCAGGATGGCACAGCAGATAGACACTTGCTGCCAAGCCTAAAGGATCTGAGTTTGATCCCCAGGACCCACAACATGGCAATAGACAACTGATTCCCACATGTTGTCTTATCTTGTCCTAGTTATGATTTCTATTGCTGTGCTGAAAAGCACCATGATCAAAAGCAACTCGGGAAGGGAAGAGTTTATTTCCTCATATTTCCATACAACAGTTCATTATCAAAAACAGTGAGGGCAGGAACTCAAGCAGGGCAGGAACCTGGAAGCAGAGGCCATGGAGGGTGCTGCTTACTAGCTTGATCCTCATGGCTTGTTTAGGCTGCTTTCTTTTAGAACCCACAACAAATAGCCCAGGGATGGCACCACCCACAGTGGGCTGGACCCCTCCCCCATCAATCACTAATTAGGAAAAATCCCCAGCTGGGTGGTGGTGGCGAACACCAAGGTCGAAGCCAGCCTGGTCTACAGAGCAAGTTCCAGGACAGCCAGGACTATTACACAGCGAAACCCTGTCTCAACCAAAAAGAAAGAAAATTCCCTCTAGACTTGCCTATAACTGACTCTTATGGAGGGCTTCTTTCTCTCAATTGAGGACTCCTCCTCCCAGGGGGCTTTAGCTTCTGTCACTTTGACATAAAACAAGTACAGACCTCTATGTGCACACAGTAAATAAACAGGTGTAATATTTTCTTAAACACAGTACTTTGTAGCTGTCATTTTTTAAAGGCTATTTCTAGAGAATTTTAAAACAGGGCCTCTTCAGAAAAATGTCCCTTCTGTACATTTCAAATGCCTGAAGACTTAACATGGGAAATTGGGCCCATAGTGAATGACTCTGCGATTGTATTTCTCCTGGGCTCCCCAGTGACAGAGTTTCCATCTTGGCTGCCAAGCAGTGGTGGCAAACCCTAGAGGCCTTGGTTGCTCCTATTTACAGATCAGCCGGCTTGAGGGGCAGGTGCTGCGGTACAAAACTGCTGCTGAGAATGCTGAGAAAATTGAAGATGAGCTGAAAGCAGAGAAGAGGAAGCTACAGCGAGAGGTACTGTGCTGATGTGCTTCTTGGAGAACACATTCCTAAACAGAAAGTCTGTGGGAAAAGTCACATGACACAAGAAATCTGTAGTCAAGTGTGGTGGTGCATGCCTTTAATCCCAGCACTTGGGACAGAGGCAGGCCAACTTGTTGTTTGGAGGGCAGCCTGATTTACAAAGCGAGTTCTAGACCAGACATGGCTACCTAATGAGACCGTCTCAAATAACCAACCCCAAAAAGGCCTGGAAAGGAACAGCGGAGCCACTTGTCCATTGTACGGACTTTGGACCTGCACAGTGGCTGCCATTGACTTTGGTAAGGCAGCGAGTAAAAATGTATTTTGGGGTTTTGCTTCAGATGACATCAGTTTTTGCAGCTTTTACACATTTTCTTTTCTGGCTTTACAATCCTCAGCACCACTGTTGAGGCCTCTAGCTGCCTGGAGAAAGGTGGCAGCTGATTGGGGACCCCCATACATGGCTATCATTATTAACAGAGCTCCGTTTCCCAGAAAGCAGAAAGGAAGAGATGCTGGGCTTTCTTCTGACCACATAACGTGACTCTGCTCTTTGTCTCCAGCTACGGACAGCACTGGACAAGATCGAGGAGATGGAGATGACCAACAGCCACCTGGCAAAGCGTCTAGAGAAGATGAAGGCCAACAGGACCGCCCTACTAGCCCAGCAGTAGGCCTGGGTGCTGCTCAGAAGGCCTTGCCCAGAGATACTGACTCTTTTGTATATTGACACAAACCCTTCTAGTACTGTCTGAGTCTTGTCATTAAACAGCCACCTTTGTATTTTATAATTTATGAGAATGAAGCAGGTTTAATCGTCATGAATTTGGATTTTGTTTGTAGCTCACTTCTATAGTGAGAACTAGTCTGTGCTTTTAATTTTTAATTTTCAGCATTCTAGAATCACGTTTTCTCACCATCTTCCTCCAGTTGCCTCATTGACTGGGCACTTGGGAGGCCTTGGTGTGGGTTCTGGAGGATGGCCATTCTGAGTGCTGAGATACTTGCTGGAGACCTCAAAAACACAAGTGCCTTCTCCACGGTGTGATACGGGCTTCAGAGACCAAGTGGCCAAGATTCCTCCTCTTCTTACCAGAGCATTTATATTTCAGTGAGGAAGTATTCAGGGGTGGGAGTCTGTGTTTCACTCAAATTTATATGTTTGGAGGAAAAAGGCCCCCCTTTTTTTTGTAAGATATTTAAATTTATATAAAAATGTTAGAAAAAGATATGGGGAGTGTATATTAAACTTTATTGCATGGGGCAGAAGAAGTCTAGGCTCATACTCTTTCTTATAAGAGTAGGGTCCTTAGTCTCCGTATCCACTGTGCTGTTCCTAGTATTTTCATCTGCTGCTTATTTGTGAAATGAAACCTCAGACAAGCTTGAGGACTGAGGGAGGGGCAGTGCAGGCAGGTAGGAAATCTGCCTGGAGAACTATTAAACACACCTTTCTGCCAGCCAGGACTGGCACCATAGTCATTGTTACAGACGCTTTTTAGGACAACTCATGGCAGCCATGTATGGTCCTGTCTTGCCCTGTTCTTTTCTCAAGATGAGATAATCCAGAGCATAGAACTTTTTTTTTGGGGGGGGGGGTTAGTTTTTTGAGAGACAGGGTCTATGTAGCCCAGATTGGCCTCCACCTCCTAGTCATTGTCATTGGGCCTCTTGAGTGCTGGGATTCCAGGCATATATCATTGTGCCTGGTTCTAGAATAAAAATGCTTAAGAACTTTAATTTCATCTTTGAAGAGCCCAGTTCAAGATATTGCCCCTCCTCTTACTGTAGCCTCTTCATAGGGTTTGCGATTCTTTTGTTAGAATCAAGGTGGTTTCATGGGAATGATTACTGTAGCTCAAAAGTGTTTACAAAGAAGCTATATTGAGGAAAAGTCTAATGAATCAAAGCCTTTTAATAAATCTAGACTTGCAACTAGAGAATAAAGTTAACTAAAAAGTGAATGACAGTTGTTCCCTCCTTTAGTCACTAGCCCTTCCTTCTTAGGATATAGAAACTGTCCTGAGAGCATCCTGTGCATTTATTTCCTAATGGGAACTACAGTTGAATGGGTAGGGGTGCGAATGCAGACTGAGCTTATCAGCTGATCAGGTGACCCAGCTCTTCACATGGAGAAGGCACCACTCAGCCTGTACCCATCCTGGGCTCATGGACCTCTCCTGAGAAGCCCTGGCCCCAGTTGTTTCTAGTCTTTTCCGGGTGAAATGGCTCTATTTCTTCCCTACAATACGTTGTTTTCCCTGGGCCCTTCTTCATTGCTTCCTGTGGTCTGTGCTTTACTTGAAACCCCTAGGCATTCATTCGTTCTTGCGCTGAGTGCTGTATTTCTGTTGAGGCAGGGCTGCTGCTATCTGGGCACTGAAGAGCTTTATTTTTATTTCTGGTTTTAGAGAAAGCCCTGGCTAACTCGTAGTATACTAGATTTGACCACCCACCCCAGCAAGCCACCAGTTGAGTAGTGAAGGCAAAGAAAGATTCATTTCACGTGGCCATGTTGGGAAGAACAGATAAAAGGGTTCTGGAACCCCAAATTAATTTCAAAGTGTTAACGGTTTAAAAGAGGGAACAAAGGAGACAGTTGGGGTATGCACTGCTGATGAAGCAAATCATCTTGGCAGGCCAGTGGTCTGCTGACTGGTAATTAAGTTCCAGTCCTATGAAAGGCTCTGGAGAAGTGGTGCTGACATCTCTTGATGGTTTCCATGACATGATCATTTCCCACTCCAAAGTGCAGCCTCATTATTGTTAGTAGTTTCTCATTTTGAGGGTTACTTGGGAGTCACCACCAGTCCTGTTATTCCTCAATTCCAAAGTAACCCCCAAACAGAATGACTTAGGAGGAAAAAAGATAGAGCCAGAGAAGGGGAAGACAGTTGCTGTCTCCTTTGCTTCCCCAGAATCCTCCAAACAGGAACACCTAGAAACACGTTCAGACCACTAAGTGGGCTAGGCTAACTCTGACCAGTTAGAAGACTGGGCAAGGATTTTGTCCCTACTAATAAACTAGCTTTGACTACTGACAGTAAGTCTTCTTACATCTCTTACCTTTGACCAAATGGATAGACTGATTGGCTCACAGTTTAAACTCCATCATGACAGGGAAGGTGTGGCAGAATTCATTGGCAGCATTTGGCAGATGGTTCTCAAGCAGGGAACCTTTTACTTGGCACTCTGTTTGCACTTTTCAAGAGTATTTGCATATCTACATGTTGGAGCTTCATTCAGTGGACCCTCAGGGCACCTTTGCCACTGCCCAGCACAAAGTGTAAGGTTCATTTCTAACAATTATGGATTCTTTGTCTGCACCCTCCTTTTCTGCAACTTTAAACATGTTCATCCTCCTTGTTCGCGTTTTTTCTCATCAGACTATGTAGTTTTCATCTTTCTGTTTTGAATTGTCATTATCAACCTCAGTAAACACAGTGATAACCATGCCACCATCCAGAGGTTAAGCTGTCTTGAAATTGCCTCTACCAAACAACTTAATCCATTACTTTTGAATTCAGCCTTACTCAAAAACACGAGACAAGACAAAGCCAGGTCTTTGCCAGAATGCAACACAAATAGCCTAGATCCCACTCCAGTCCTTGCTCCCCATCTCAAACCACATGAGCCAAGCCCCCACTGGCTGCATTTCTTCTACACTCCCACTAGAGCCACCCATTAAGTTCTGTTTACAGTATTCCAGCACTCCCTTGCCTTTAACTCCAGACTTTTCCACATCCCTCATGTACACCTGTTCCAAGGCTTATACACCACATGGCAAGTTTATCAAGTCAACCACCCTTGGTTGTTCGTACTTGTTATACCAGTAATTTTTAGACAGGTTCTTACAGGAACAAAATTCATGGGCTGTATAAAGGGATTTACAAAGAAAAGATGAGGCAATCCAAGGATGGCTGTCTGCAAGCTGGGGAGGTGGAAAACTTGGTAGCTGCTCAGTTCACAAGGCGCTTAGATGCCTTCGTAGGCCCAATCTGGCTCAAAAGCCTAGGAGATCCCTGGACAGGAATCTTGGTATTGTTTCCACCTCGGAGGGTGAAGAAGTTAAGAGTCTGATGACAATGTCAGTGATGGGTACAGGCAGGTGTACACTTTTCTGAAAGTTGCCTGCTGCCCTCTTTGAAGGTAAGTCTTTCCTGACCAGTCATCTGCTCTGGAAACACTGTCACAGACATGCCCAGGTGTCTTTCCCAGGTATTCTAAATCCAATCAAGTTGACAAGACCAGCATACACGTGCTTGGTACTTTTTTTTGGGGGGGGGGGCAGGGAGGGTCTCTGGAGTCTCCATTTGCCTGGAACTTACTATGTTGACCAGGCTGGCCCCAAGCTCACAGATCCACCTGCCTCTGCCTCCAAGTGCTGGGATTAAAATACCTACCACCATGTCCTTGGGACTTTTTGTTTTGATTTATTTTTGTTTTTAAAGCAAAGCTGGCGTTTATTAAAGTTTTAAGATGGATTTAAGCCTGGGCATTGAGGGAGGAGATGTGTAGGAAACCCAAGATATGGACTTCTCAAAAGTTGCTGTTCCAGGGCTTCTTTTAAAAGGAATTTGAATGGATACAGCCTATGGTATCTGATAACTAATTTCCTGATTAAAAACATCACAGCATGATTTGGAAAAAACTTCAAGAGTTTTTTTAAAGAGTGTATGTGGAAATGCCTCTTCAGGTGCCAAGGGGCCTTTTGGAATCTTCAACAAAACCCAATAGATACTAGGTGAAAATCAGCTTAAATAGTTTTCCAATGTGAAGTTATATATATTAAAAAATACATTGAAACACAGGAAAGTTTATTTGCAGCCGATCCACAGGTGAAGGCAAATGTGAATTTTTAACATAAGTTGTAGTAACAACGCTGGATACAAAGCATGAAC
Source organism: Onychomys torridus (assembly GCF_903995425.1). NCBI lineage: Eukaryota > Metazoa > Chordata > Mammalia > Rodentia > Cricetidae > Onychomys > Onychomys torridus. The sequence continues at coordinate 103,710,410 of NC_050449.1, forward strand.
AGCGAGCACTGGAAACCCTTGAGCACGCCAACTGTCCTGTGGCTTCCTTATCAGTAAAACATGCTTCATCTTGGATGCTGAGTGTACAATCACTAAGGTGACTGTGATGGTATTTAACACCTCTCAAAGACTTTGTATAGATCTGGCAGGTTGGCAAGCTGCAGGACATTTCCATCCTCTGTGAAATGCTTTGGGGGCAGAAGGTGTGAGCGAAAAGCTTTATAGATAATGTGCTCCACAGTCCACTTCCAGGGCTTTGGAGGAGAGCCAGGCATGTCACTCTGGAAAATACATGAAATTGGATTTATCTCCCCACATACTGGCTGTCCCACTGACATGACAGGCACTGGGCCTGGAAGGATCTTAGTGGTGTGTAGTGGGGCTTCTGCAGGACAGTCTTGAGGATCCTACAGGTCTGAGCAGAAGCAGCAAGATTTGTGAAGAAGGAAAGAAACCAGTATTTTGAGGAACCACTGCCTACCTTTTTGTTTCCACTGCAGCGGCTCTAACATTTCTGAGCCTGACTCCTGGATCATGACACCAAACCTGGGGTGTCTTAAAGTAGCACTGCTCTGACCCTCCACGGAGGGCAGATCTGCCTCACTGTTCCTCTCTGTGGAAGCCTTGGCTGCCCCACGTATGGCTCTTTCCCACCTGCCATGTGGGTCCTATCAGATAAGTTTAGAAGAGTTTGTGTGTCCACTTCCACACCAGGGTTCCAGCCAGCAGCCAGGGCTAGTTTCTGTTCCACCGCTGTGAAGCACCAGAACCTCTGAGCACGCCAGGCGTCCCAAGCAGTGGACAACATGTGCACCATCACCAAGTGGCTGTGCACTACAGCGGCTAGCCTCTGGTTCTTAGAAACTCTTGACTCTCTGCCTTCCTCTGACACGTGAGTGAGCATTATCATCTGACTGAAAATGATGAAGAAGCAGGAGGAAGCCAGCCTCTCTTTGTCAGGTTGGCCTCTGAGGGATTATAGAGGCATGGCTTCCTGGTAAAGAAGACAGAGATCAGATGCAAAGCAGGGAGAAGCTGAGATAGACAGAAGACTGGTCTAGTAATGAAGACGTGGTCCACACAGAGCTGCTAGCTTAGAACACTGATCTAAGCTGTCCCTTCTCACTGTCACAGGTACCAATCTCTATCTGACAGGCTCTCGGATCATTCTGGAGGTCTATGTTCAAGTCCAGCAGAATGAAATAGAGTTCATGAATAAAAGTTGGCCATTGTAAAGAGCTGGGTGTGCTGCTACACATTTAGAATCCCAGCACTTAGGAGGCTGAAGCAGGAGTATCAAAAAGTTCAAAGCTAACATGAGCCATATGCAAATTCCTGGGTTAAAAAAAAAAGTTGAGAGCTGTTGTTTGACCCTGTCATATAAAGTGAAACTATAGGATTTTAGAGACGATTTAAGTTCCATATCCTAAAGTACATGAGACCCGCCCCAGTCCTGGATGCTAGTGTGCATTAATTACCACAGTACCTGCTGGCCAGAAAGGGTTGACTCCTCCAGTATGTACTGCTTCCGAATGGAGTAAAACACAGCACATTCTTTACTGAGGCTTTCAAAACATTCCTTCTCTTCATCCCAATTCACCTGATCCATAGAATTCAACACAAGAAAAGCATTTAATGCAGTGTTTTAACATTTCATTTGTAAACATTACAGACAGACAGGCAGGCAGACAGACACACGTACACTGCTTAGCATCTGCTGTTATATACCTCTGTAGCCAGTCGAAGGATGAAGAGAGGCAGTCCCTCCAAAGGGGGTACATAGTTGTCAATCAGAAGAGGTAATCCAATCAGGTTCCCTTCCTGCTTGGGGAGGTGGGGGCAGAGGGAGGGGCAAGAAAGGAGGGAAAGAAATAATGGCGTTAAGGCTGACAGGCTTCATTTCTCTCACGCTTCTCCAAGCCCTATACTGGGTACCGGTTGTAGGATGGGCACTGTGAGACACAAGGTTAAGCATTTCAAAAGAGCCTTTGGTCAGGAACAACTTTTCCTTCTGGATCTGCTCAGAAACATCAGGGCAGAAGCCCCAAAGAACAAGAGGAAGATGAAGAAATGAAGCCAGTGGCATAGTGTCGTTCTCCATGGCCCGTAAGGACTGGGATCTCAGCTCACCCTCCTGGGAGAGTCCTCCACCCTGGGGACAGGAACAGTGCTGTGGGCCACAGAAATAGCAAGCAGCAGGAATTCAGCTGACTGAATTAATTAGCAAAGGCTAATTAATACCTGGAAGAGGCAGGGCTCTTCCAGAGGAAAAAGCCAAGCCTCAAGGAGTCTTGGTGATACTAGCTTTTATATATGTATTAGCTGGTTCCTGCAATGATTTTCTTGTTCGCTATGGCAGCTTTCCCAATTGATTCTTTTCCTAAGAACTTCTAACAGTGTGGACTGATCGATCATTCCTTGGGCATATACAACTAAGGTATTTGGATACAGTCATGCAGGCAAGGCTTCCTGCTGCTTCTTTTTAGCATTGGAATGCAGATGTGCGCTTTCATCTCCTTTAGCAAGCACACAGAGCCAGGGCCAGCTCAGGACAGAAGCATCCAAGGACGAATGGCAGGACAAGCTCTCCAGACCACCCGCTAGGTAAACAACCATATGGAGACAGCGCCTAGGCCAGGCGGACATTAAGTACATGGCCTTGCTTCTTGTGCAAATTAATAAAGGTCAGACCCTCCTTTCTTACACAGTCTTAGTGGCAACCCCAGTTTTTTCCCCTCAAACAGTTAACTCAGAAAAAAAGGGTTTTGACATACCAGGGGCATCAAACTATGAGGCAGGTTCCCTAGCTCCGGGGAGACTTACTTACGCTGCCAGACCAGAAGCATCAGGGCCAGAGTACTGCTGATGGTAGGTGTATGGACATGGTCACGGGCGACGAGAGGAAGGAATGAGGGTAGAGATGAGGGTGGAGATGAGAACGGGATGGAAAGAACTGAGAACAATGAGAGGACAGGAGGAGAAGGACAGAGAGGAGCTGAGTGTGAGAACAGAACTGAAGCTGTGTAGATAGAATTTTGTTTCAGAAGAATGGAGTAAACAGACCTAAGGGTTTCGTGTAAGTAGATTCATTTGATTTCTAACCCATGCCTAGTGTCTTCCCTAGGACTCTGGAAGAAATCTCCTCAGGGCAGGCACCTGAGGGGATTTCGATAGAACAGTATGATGAATGACTGGTTGTAACAAATGGGGTGTGGAGAAAATGTCATGTATGGCACATGCTGCTTCTGAGGGGAGGCCAGCCTTTTGGTTCTAACCAAGGAACTTGACTCTTATCTGAAAGAAAGCTCAAAGGCATGCAAATAGCTGCCCCACCTCATCAATTTCCAAAGAGAAATAGTCTGCAAGCATCTCAGCTTTCTTCTTCAGAAACTCAACAATGTATTCTGCAAGTCCTTCCTTTGGGCCATCTTCCTCTGTCCAGCCACTTTCAGGACTGTCTAAGGCCAGCATGGCGAGGTCAAAGAGTGGTGCTGGTTCCTGGGAAGAAGCAAGAACATAGGTGTCAAGTGGGAAGCTTGAGTCCAACAGACCAAACTCAGTTCTGATATAAAGCACCAACAGCGACAGAAGGCCCACTCACCATTGCAGGTTTCAATACCTCTATTACCAGCAGAACAAGAAGACAGAAAATCATTATGGAGATAGTCAACAAGCACACCATGAGCACAATCCACACGGCATTTACAGAACACCCTAGCAAGGTAATACAGGTTCTTTTTCAGGTGCACAAAGAACATAAACTGACAAAACACATGCTCCAGGCCATGAAACAAGTCTCAGTAAGTGTGAACACACTCAGGAATTGTCTTCAACCAAACTAGAATTAAAGTAGAAATCAGTAACAGATTTCTGGAAAACCCCCAGGAGACTAGATGCTAAATGATGCAGACCTAAGTACAGACAGCCTAGCTTACTCAGAAAGCTCCAGGTCCCAGTGAGAGACCCCGTCTCAAAAAGAAAATAATGACAAAAACAAGATGAAGTGGTAGACCCTGAGGAACAACACCTGACACTGTCCTCTGGCCCTACACACACACACACACAAATTTAAAACACCCACACAACACGAGATGGGAAAGACAACATGAACAACTCTAAGTAATAACCTGAATCTCTAATAGAGACTTCCCTATCATGGGATCTTTAAGCCCAGATTGTTCTAAACAATGAGTAACAACCCTACAAAACTCTTTCAGAAAAAATAGCAAGGGCGAGCTTACGGACCCATCTATGAGGTCAACATTATCCTCTACTAAAACTACACAAATCCAAAAAAAAAAAAAAAAAAAAAAGGCAGACTAGTAACACTCATGAACACAGACGCAACAACACAAAAAAAAAAACTTATAAATATAACTTGAGAAAAATGAAATCTGGTAACACATAACCAAGCAGGGTTCATCTCAGGAATGCAAGATTGGTTTAACACATGGAAACTTGTCAATGTATTTCACTATATTAATAGTCTAAAAAATAAAAAGATCATATCTTAGAGGAAGAAAAAGCATTTGAAAATTTTCAGTATCTGTTACTAAATTAAAAAAAAAAAAGAATTTCCCCAACATCCAGGGCACCCACAAAAACTCTCTCCCAGGTACTAGAATATTCAACAACAAAAGTGTGAACATTTCCCCAAGACTGGAAGGAGGGGAGGATTTCCATTTTTGCTACTTCTAGTTAACCCAGACTGCAACTGTCAAGACAAAGGGTGAGCATCCACTGGGTAAAAGGAGGTAAAATTGCCTTCATTCTCAATATTATGACCATTTATGCAGAACTGACTCTGTATAGGCACTAACCAAACTAAGTGAGTTTAGCAAAACTGCAAGACACAAAAATCTATGTAAAAAACTCATGTGCATTTCTGTAGTCTGGCAATAAACATAGAAATTGAAACTGATACATGTACAGTACCATAGAAAAAGTGAGACATTAATCTAATAAAATTTATCTTTTCTCAAAAGTTATCTACAGATGCAATACAATCTTAAATTTCCAAAGGCTAAATTAAAATTTGGCACCAAAGCCTTCTTGGAAGAGACGAGCTAGAATCGTTAGAGGTTTATAGCAAAGTCCATGGCAGAGTGTGTGTCTACTACAGTGCTGCATACTATAGAAACCTCAAACACACACCCCCATCCCTGTTCCAGCTGTGGTTTTAGAGAACATTTCTACTTTTAATTTCAAGTACATATGTAGTAACATCTGTAACAAGAAGCATGTGTTTAAGCTGGTTATAAAAGTAACTATTTACCTGAAAAGATTCAACCAAAAAACTTTATTGACACAAACTCTTAAACATACTTTGGAAAGTTTACGCTTGCTAAGTAGTAAATCACCTTATAGCTCATACTCTGAGAAACAACCAGCTGCCATTTCAGAAGTAAGGAGGAAAGGAAAGAAACTTACCGATAACCTTAGAACACCAAAATTGGCAAAATCATAAATGAGTATCTGGTAGAACAGCTCTTCACTGAAAATAAAAATGAAAAACTTTAAGAAAAATAAATCTATGCTTGAGGGCCGAGCAGCAAGGACAGAATGGGACAAAGATGCTGCTGCCTGGCTGTGCACCTGGTAAAGAGGTCTTCTCTACGTAAAGCACTGGGGTTGCTAACGGGGCTTCTGCCTAGACTCTGCAGCCATCCCTCCCAGACAAGTTCAAACACAGGCTGGCTCACCTCCTCCTCTCCAGTGCTGTAAAGGCTTCAGATGCTGCACTTAAACCTACAGCACTGTCTGCAGACCTTTCCCTAGCAGAGCCCTAGAGATTACCCTCTGACAGCTCACCATTCACCACCACACAAACAGTTATATGGGGAAAAAGTATATGGGGCATTTAGAAAGGGCAGCTTTCCCCAAATCGTCAGAAATGGACCCTAAGGCAGAATTATACTGCACTGACTTTTTGGGGGAGAGGATGAGGTGGGATAAAAGGTCTTGCTATGTAGCCCAATCTGGAACTCACAATCCTTCTTTACCTATACCTTTACCTGCCAAGTGCTGGGATTGTAGGTGTCGTGTCCCGTCCCCCCCCCCCCCCGGTCTGGAAGTGCATTGATATTTGAGTTAGTATGTTGCACTGGCTGATAATAACCCCAGAACAGCAATCAAGTATGCATACTGAATTACTAATAAAAACTACGTTCTTCCTCACATGCAAATCCTAGCCTACAGTATAAATATGTAAACAAAGTATATGTGGGTACAGTACAACATGTAGAAAGGAGAACAAGGAAGCTAAATATTAGGGGCTGAGAAAGACCTGAACACAGGTAAATGGCACAAGTCATGAAGGAAGACACAAAGCGAATTGTTTTTCTAGTTCCCACAGTCATGGTGTGGAATTTTCTACTTCATGAAATCAGCGTGGATGGACTGTGGATTTCAGATTCAGGGTGTCAGTAAAAAGCTGCAATTCTGGTACTAGCCATGACGGTTACTCTGAGATGAAAGAAGGTGAACACAGGTGAGCTGTAGAGACACGCAAGTCACACACTCACGTGTGCTAGAAAAGTAACAGCAGGGAGAGAGGAGTTCCCAATAAGGCAGCTCACGGCACACTGCTGTGGTTGGAACACCAGCACTCCACCATGGGGTGCAGCTGGCAGACTAAGGCCGTAAGGGCAGGACCAGAGCTTCGGCCTGAGCTCTGGCTTCTGGACTGCTGAGGTCATGTACCCAGCTGTCTCACACTCCTGCTGCCAGGAGCCGTTCCCACACAATACCTTCCCCACCATGGCAGACTGCAGCAGAATGCAGCCCAGATAAACTTATCTTCCCTTACGCTGCTTCTCACCATGTACTTGGCCACAGAAATAAGAAAAGGAACAAGTCAATGCAATAGAACCTAGCACTATGCCAAAAAGGCTCCCGACCCAAGAATGACTCTGAATTCTGGAGAAAGTACTTGTGCCAGCAGGGAGCTTTAGGACTGGGGCTGCTTCTAGATTAGAGATGGCAAATAGATTTTTAGCCCATGTACCATGTCGATACAGTGTACAGTGTCTATTCCATTTGTAAGACCAAGAAGCACTCTGAGGTCACAGAAAGGCTTAGAATAGAAAGAAGTCCTAGAGTAGATAAGTGATACATAGTGGACACAGGCAGCAGCACCCTCCCATATACATCACCTATTTGAGAATACACTGACTACAAACTCTACATGCAATGGATTCTCAAAGTCCCTGGAAACAAAAAAATGTCACCAGGTGTCAACAATGTGAATGGCACTATTGGGATTACCTTTCCCATGTTGTACAACAGCCTGACTTTGGTGGCTAGAATATAAGCTTTTGCTGCATTCTCAAAGCCAAGAGAGAGGCATTCTCTTGCCTCCCTGTAACCCTGTTGCACATAAGAGACACCAGATCTCTAACAGCACAAAGCCCACTTCAGCTGGTTTTAGCCAACGTTTCCTGAGTGCTAAGCCAAGGGCTGGGCTTCTCTAGTCACTTAGTCCTACAAAATATCAATCAAATTTAGTCTTGCTATGCTGATTTACAGGTCAGATACGTGCGATACAGTATAGAAAAGAAATTTCCCATCCTGGAAATGGAAAAAGGTTGAACCTGGATCTGAACTTATGTCTGTGACTCTCAAGGCTATATCTATATCTGTCCTTTCCAGCCACCTCACATGCTCCTCTCCCTCAACACCCAGCGTTGGTGCCTGTCCCCAGAGACACTCTTCTGGTGGCTCCACTACTGTCACACAGACTCACCTAAGTTTGGTAGTGTTGAGGAGGTATAGCTTGGTCTGGTGCTGTGCCAAGGCCCATTGAGGATTCACACAGCCCACAAAGGAATGGTTATGGAGCATCTCCCGGAGAGCTAGAAAACAAAACAAAAACCATGTAAGTAATGGAATCTAAACATTTCTTCACACCCCAAGCCCTGCACAAGCAAAGATACCTCAACCAGGTCTGCTGAAAGAAACCAAATATGGAACAATACATAATTTGCCTCTAAAGATGTACAGAGCAGTTGCTAAAAGATTAAGGGATAGCTGGTTGTGGTGGTGCATGCTGGTAGGATTTGCTGAAGGAGACGGAGGCAGGAGGATCACGAGTTCAAGGCCAGCCTGGGTTTAAAAAAAAAAAAAAAAGATTAAGGGACATACAGGGTCAAAATAAAAGGCAAATTAGGAAGCCAGATATTTGACAAGATTTCTAAAGCCAGCTTTACCCAAGAGTGAAAGGCTCCTCCAGAACTGGAACCTTCAGCTTTCATGGGCTCTGACAGTGTGAAAAGGAGGGCAGATAAGAATGTTCGAAGGGGCTGGAGAGGTGGCTCAGTGGTTAGGAGCACTGACTGCTCTTCCAGAGGACCCGGGTTCATTTCCCAGCACCCACATGGCAGCTCACAACTGTCTGTTACTCCAAGATCTGACCCCCACCCCCACAGACTTGCATGAAGGCAAAACAAACACCAATGCACATAAAATAGAAATAAATTATATATATGAATGAATGGTTTAAAATGAAGGGGGTCTGAGAGACTAATGCCCACAGCTGGAGCTGAATTTCCAAGAACCATACCCATAAAGGGAAGCAATACCTATGTCCATTCTCCAAATATCTGATGCTTCTGTGCTGGCAGTAAAGAAAAAGAAAACAAAAACAAAAACAAAAACAAAAACAAAAACAAAACAAAACCCCTGACAGCCAGAGTGTACAGCCATAAACTCATCCTCACATGCTGCTACAGACAGACATGATGGCAGACAGACTGCCTGAGAAGCCTAATGGAGATAGTGGTTTACACTAATACCAGGCTTTGAGTAAGCCCCAAGACTAGCAGCTCTGTGCATGTGAGTGCAAGTGCGACCACATTATAAAAGAGAAACCAAGTTTCAGAACCCAAAAACAAGCCCAGAAGACCTACAGCGGACAGACCTGGAGACCAGAGACACTGCCAAGAACATGTTCGTTCAGAACGCTCGAGAACCACGCTACGATGGAGCAGAAGGGACTCAACTGCAGACATCACGTGGACTCAGAAGAACCAGCAGGACTTCAGAACACCGAACAAATGACAGACTACACAACGTCAGTGGACGAAATAAAGACAGTCTCACAGGACAGCCCAGAAAGGCAAAGAGAAGAGGCGAGGACAGCAGGAAAACAACAAAACTGAAGTCCAGAAGGGGGTGAGGGTGGGATGGAGCTAAGGTCTGAAAATACGCAACAGTATCTCACAAAGATGAAACATGTCAAGCTTCAGTTCTAAGAAATGCAAGTAACCCCCCCAAAAGAGAACCCCTAACCAAACATCACCCCTCTCAACACTCTCAACTATATGCAAAAGCTACTGGGGAGTGGGGAACTAAAGAGCACTTAAATACACTCAGAAAGAAAAGGGAGATTACCATGAATATTAAATATCTGACTCATGGATGAATTTTCAACAGTAGAAATAAGAAACTACCACATACAACAACAACAAACCCCACAAACAAAAACACAATTATCAACCTGGAATTTTAAAAACAAAAGTGATTTTGAGAAAACAAACTCAGCTTGTCACGGCTGTTGCTGCTGTCTTGTGAGTTTCCATTGTTGTGTAGTTCTGTAACTATGCCCATAAAGACGATTACTTTCTTCACGTGAGGAATAAGCAAAGCACCACCCCCATCCATCTCCTACCCTAGTCCACTGGAAACTCTGTCTCTTTACAGGATGTTCTGTGTAGGTGGAGATGATTATTGATTATTTTTAAAGCTGGAAAGCATCAAATAGTCTAGAATAACGAGCCACTGGAGGAGAAAAGAGCAGTATAGTCCCCTGAAAGGAGGCCAGACAGTTCCTAAGAGGAATATTCATGGTCTCTCTAACCAGCTCCAGCCAGCAGGAAGGCAGATTCTATGTCAGCTGGCCCAGCACAGGGGCCTTTTCATAGAACTTCAAAGTCCTGTATTTTATCCCATCCCAAATGTTCTTCCAGCCCTAAAAGGTTTCTCTATGTGTTTTCCTCCATTCTGCAAAGACCAAATTGGAGAAAATCCTTCTTTTATATCAAAGCTAAACCATACATCCTACTTTAAAAGGGAGACTGTGGGTTTTGACATATTCTCAGCACCAACAGATAAATCTAAGCTAAGGGGGGATCTTAGCACAGAGGCCCTGCCTCGTCTTCTAGGCCTCAGGGAGTGGGGTGGTTACTGCTTATTTGCCCTTCTGTCTGATGGGGCAGCAAGGTTCATTAAACAATCTGTGTGACCCCATTCATCTCAGCTACCAACTCCAAGTATGGTGCAACACACTGCACAAATTAACTAACTAATATCAGGTTATAAATGATTAACTGATAGGTAGCACATCAGTCCCTGTGAAAACCAGGTTAATAGTGTCCACATCTGATCCAAGACGGTTACCGAAGAACAATGCACTGAACAGACTTTGCATTTAAATATCAGGTGAGCCTACCCACCAAGGACATTGCCAGTACCAATTTACTGTGCTTGGCTGTCCTTCTTTGTTGTGTTACTTTTATTTTGTTTTGACATGAAGTTCTACTACGCTGCCTAGGCTAGCCTAGAATCCCTAGGCTGAAGTGATCCTCCTGCTCAGCTTTCAAGGTGGTGAGTGAGGACTCAACGCAAGGACCACCATGCCAGGCCAGTTTTAGATTGTCCAGATATTTCCATGTCATCTGTTTTTCCTTTCCTCATCTCTTCATCTTTTCTTTTTTGATCTCTAAAATAGAAGATGGAAGCATGTGCTCCCTCCAAAGACTTTTTGAGAATTAAGTAAGAAAGTGTGCATGGATATATATTTTTAGGTCACTTAGAACCATCATTTTGGACTCAGCAAGACTCTAAATAAATATGACCACACTTGATATAGGCCAATTTTACCCTGTACCAAAAACCTGATTAGTTAAAATGTCACTGAAATGATCTTTACTGACCTCCAAGCATGAGGGAGATTATCTAAAAACCGCTCTGAGGAAAGCTGAAGAAATCACGCAGCAGCCCATCTTTCTTATGCAATTTAAAACTGCTTTCAGAGCTCTTGGCTTGGAGAGTAACGCAAAGGAATGCACAACCACAACACATCATGGAAATAACAATCAGGAGCCAACTGGCAATGTGTGCAATGGGCAGAAGCCCAGTCACAGGAAGACATTGTGCATCACATGTAACTTGACAGAATGAGGGGTGGGGTGAAGAAACCAAGCAGACATATATGGAGCAATACATGAATAAGTTCAGGCCTTCCCATGTCAGCTCAGACCACGGTGACAGAGATGGAAACTGGAAGAGGCTGACATGGGGCGGCTATGGCAGAGGGTTCAGCCTTAGTGGATGGACTAATTTGTTCCTGAGCTGTACAATCTTTTCAAAAAGTAATCCAGGAGGTTGATATGGCGGCAGATGCCTGTAATCTCAGACCTAGGAGGCAGAAAATTTAGTGGGCTAAAAAACTGAGATCTAGGCTAGCCTAAACTATACAGTGAAACCCTGTCTCAAAACAAAACACAACACAAAGTAACAATGCAGATGATCATAATTTATATTTTATAGTAATAGTAAAATTGATTGATTTTTTTCTGCATTTATTTGTTGTGTCTGGGGGTGGGTGGTGGTCACGTATGTACCACAGTGCACATGTGGAGGTCAGAGGACAACTTTCAGGAGTTAGTTTTCTTTTTCTACCATGTGGGTCAGATTATCGAGTCTGGTGCTTTTACCCAGGGAGCCATCTTGCAGACCTTTCAGATTTATTCACAACAGATGAAAACAGAAAGTCACGGCTAGATGACAGATTCAAGCACACCTGGAGCCTGCACGATACCCACACTTGGAAGAGTGTGGAACACGGCTATGAGGGCAGCATGGCTGTCACAGCCAGTCTCCTTACACATCTAATTACTGACTCCGTCCTCCATTCAGCTAAGCACACCCACTTGACAGGATAAATACTTCACTGCTTATTCATGATGCTGCTTTTAGTAAAAACAGAAACAAAGTAGAAATGACTGCAATGACCACTATGGCCGCCCTCTTTTATTATAGGAATACCAGTTATTTTTGCTTACAGCCCTTCCCTTCCTCCTGAGAACTGTCTCCTGTGTAAGGGAAAACAGCCTTTCCATGAGCACACGGCAGTGCCCACCCTGCAACATGAGTGCTTTCTACATTTCCAAAACCCTGAGTGCCACACACACCTCAGCACTTACGTACTCTCATGGCCTCGCTCATTAATTTCTTCCTGGAGACTCAAGACACTGGTAAGGTTAATGATCCTCCTTCGGGGGTAACAGGCAGCTGTCATTTCCTTCCGGGAGTCATGTTCCATCATCTCCACATCAGAATCTTCCCGATGTCTCTTTCTGCAATGAAAGGGAAGAACTGACAGGCTATCCTGGAGCTTGCTCTGTAGGCTGGCCTTGAACTCAGAGATCCATCTGCCTCTGCCTCTCAAGTGCTGGGGTTAAAGGTGTGTGTTACCACTGCCCAGCTCCATTTTATTTTTTAACTCAGCCAGTGTAAGGTGGCCGCTTCCACATGCTGTGCCGTGGCAGGCCAGCAGCTGTCCTGTGTCACAGTACCTACCTGACAACCCTCAGATCCTTGAGCAAGTAAATTGACCTTGTCAAGCCTCATTCGTTCATGAATCATTCTAAGGTCCATCCATTTGTCCATCCACCCATCCACCTGACACTGATATGCACCAACTACATACAGTAGTGAACACATTAGAAAAGGGAAGCCTTCATGCTTACTGTCTAGCGGGAAAGTCAGCAACAGAAAGACATTTAAAATCCAATTTTAAATGCTTAATTAAAAAGTTCTTTTATGTGTACAGCTGTTTTGCCTGCATGTGTGTCTGTACACCACATGCATTCTTGATGCCTATAGAGGCCAGAGAGGGCACTGGATTCCGTGGGAGTGGAGTTACAGACAGCTGTGACCCACCATGTTCTAGGTACTAGGAATCATGGGCCATCTATAACCTGGGTCATCTGTAAGAGCAGCCAGTGCTCTTAACTACTGAGCCATCTTTCTAGTTGAAGAACAAAAGTTTTAATAGTGGCGGATGCTAGGAAGAAAATACAAGGCCATATAACAGACTGACGGGAATGTATGAGGGAGGGGTCTTTCTGTCTGAACGGACAACACGGTGGTTTGGGTGAGAATGACCCTATCTGAATACTTGGTCCCCAGTCGGTAGAACGTTTGGGAAGATTAGGATATGTGGCCTTTTGGAAGAGGTGTGTCACTGGGAGTGGGCCTGAGGTTTCAAAAGCCCACAGCAGGCCCAGTCTCTCTCATGCTGCCTCCAACTTGTAGACAAGATATAAGCTCTCAGCTACTGCTCCAGCATCATGCCTGCCTGTCTGCCTACTTCCACACTTCCTGCTATGGTGATCGTGGACTAGCCCTCTGAACTGTAAGAAGCCCCAAATTAAATGCTTTTTCTTTATAAGTTGCCTTGGTCATGGTGTCTCCTCATACCAACAGAAAATTAACTAAGACAGAATGCCTCTGGGAAAAGGTGACATTTGAGCTGAGACATGAGTGACAAGAGCCCAGAGTTCCAGGCTGAGGAACACCAAGGGCAGTAAAAGGATCTAAGAAGCTCAGCCAGTCCAGGCCAGTGCCAAGGGTCATGTGACTACAATACTGCAAGAGGGAAGAGGGAAGCAAGGTGAGATTTAGGCTATCATCCTACGTGTAATGGGAAGCCCTGGAAAGGCTTTCAGGGGGAGGAATATAACCCTCTTTCTCTTTAAAGTTTTTTGACTGCCCTGTGATAAATAGCACTCAGTTCCCTAAATGATGAACAAATGGAATATTTCCTTGGCAGGGTAAGAGCATTAAACAAGATAATACATATAAAGTACCCAGCCTGAAAATACCTGCATCATTTATTCCCTGGCAAAACTTCCTTAGAAGCTGTCTTGGTAGGCCAATGCAGGAACAAGCAAACCGGAGTTAAGCAGTATGTCCACATGTTCACTCCAGTGCCAGAGCTCTTGATGACACCTCCAGAACATGCACCTCAGGCAAGTGGTTTTCCATTGAGCACCAGGTTATTGCCAGCTCATGACATGACAACTGGCCACCTCATGAGCCTCAGTGGGACTCAGTATTTTTCAGAGCACGCACTAGAAGTGCTCACGGTTAAATGGCCTTTTAATTACTCCAGCTCCACACTAACTCTTCTCCCCTGGGCTCACAAATGTCAGGGAACTGTAAACCGAGCTGCTTCTGAAGGGGCCAACAGCAGCTGGGGCAAGGAGGGAGAGCCATCTCAGGCTTTGCTCTTCACTCATACCAGGTGTCAAGGGTTTGTCAAGTGCTTTCATAAAAACAAAAGTCGCGGGAGCTGGAGAGATGGCTCAGTAGTTAAGAGCACTAGCTGCTCTTCCAGAGGCCCTGAGTTCAATTCCCAGCAACCACATGGTGGCTCACAACCATCTGTAATGACATCTGGTGCCCTCTTCTTACCTGCAGGCATACATGCAGGCAGAATACTGTACATATAATAAATAAATCTTTAAAAAACAAAAACCAAAACAAAAATCGCATCTGTGCTCCTTCCAATGTGTTACTAAGACATAAAACCACGAACATGCAAGACTCTCACAGGAAACCATGTGAGCCACTGACAAATGCACACAGTAGCAGAAGGCACACCTGACTTGTGAAGAACCTGCTAGAAGACAGTTTTAATGGAAAACAAAGGAGGCCACACCTGGGGTTGCCTGGACTGGAAGAGGGTGCTGCTTTTTGTGCCACTTCAGAAACCCCTCTTACTGTGTCCCTCTCTGAGTTCTGACAGATGGCAGTTGCTTCTATGGGGGCTAGGAGCTCAACCATCTCCTCATCCTTCTGCACGGCTTCTTCAGGAGGGCCCTCTGTTCTATCATCCCCTGGGCCAGGGTCCTGGGACTGGCTGGGCAGAACCTTGCTCATAGGCTGTAGAAAGGCATCAAGCTTCTGGTCCCGGGAGTCTGTACGGACCATCTGGTAAGCATAGACCTTGTCACCACTTCCACTAGTAGATGAGGAAGTCACACCTGTCGTGGATTTAACCACCTCCCCAGAGGGTCCAGCAAGTCCTGGAAGCAAGGTCTGTTTCAAAAGAGAAGACAGAAGAAAGGGTCAGACTTTAGCACATAAATATCCAGATCCCAAAAAAGAACAGTACTGGATGAAGACATCAGAGCCAGATGGAGTTATATCAGGTATCAGTGCAGAAGCAAATTTCATTAAAGGAGTATAAAATATTCATAAGCATAAAATTCAAAAATTAAGCAAAGTTCTTATAATCTTAAAACTAGGTTGAAATAAAACGTGAAAAAATTTTATATTTTGTCTATTTTCTACTATAAGAAGATTCTATTTTATTTTTTATGGTAAAACATACACAGCATAAAACATACCATTTTAAACTATTTTTAAGCTAGAATACCATGGCAGTGAATACATTCACACAGTTGTGCATCCATTTTACTCCTCCCAACTCACTAGACTTCCCATTCCCTCCTCATCCCAGGCCCTGGCAACTACCATTCCACTGTTTGGGTTTTTGTTGTTGTTTTTTAATTTCTTTGTCAAGGGACTGACCCCAGGCCTCTCACATAATAAACGCGCACTCTACCACTCACTGAACTATAACCTGAGAATTCTACTTTTTTTTTTTTGTTGTTTTGTTTGTTTGTTTGTTTTTTTCCGAGACAGGGTTTCTCTGTGTAGTTTTGGTGCCTGACCTGGATCTTGCTCTGTAGCCCAGGCTGGCCTTGAACTCACAGAGATTCACCTGGCTCTGCCTCCCAAGTGCTGGAGTTAAAGGTGTGCACCACCACTGCCCAGCGAGAATTCTACTTTTAAATACACTTCCTTCCTTTATTCTATCCACTGGTGTATAAAAACCAGTGACTACCCAGAAGCAGTAGAAACCCTGGGGTCCCAGATTCTAGTTACCAAATACCAATACCGCTGTGAGAGACCCAGAAAACTCCACTAAACTCCCCAAGACTCACTGTGATGGAGGGGGACACATTTATGCCTTCCTCAAGAGGAAGGTCTTGATGTTCATAATTTAAACACAGGGACAGAATGACAGGGACAAAGCCCAGCAGGGGATGATTCTGAAGCAGCCAATCTGGATTCCAGCCCAATGCACTCCTGCTGGGGGTGCAGGGACTTACCACCCAGGTTCAAGTTTCACTGCTGGTGCGCTCTGGTGCTGGTGCGCTCTGGGCTCGCTCGCTCGCTCTCTCTCTCTCTCTCTCTCTCTCTCTCTCTCTCTCTCCCTCCCTCCCTCCCTCCCTCCCTCCCTCCCTCCCAGGAAAGCTTCAGCCCTATTCCATTCACCCACAGCAGAAACGTTCCCAGTGATTTGGCTCCTTCCCACCAAGAAGAGGAAGATGGACACATGAGTGAACCCGACAAAGGACATCTTCAGATGGAAATTACTGGCATAGAATGAATGGGAGGGACAGGGTGACAGTCACTTGACACACTGATTGTAGGCTGTGATTCAGGATGTTCGGAGCCAACTCAACAACGATTTGAATGTACTTAATACCACTGATCAGTACATATGGTCAGATGCCTCAAATGCTAAATTCTGTTATGTCTCTTTCAGCCACAGTTTGTAACATCCAAATATCACCTCTTGGACTGGAGAATGAGAATTTACAACACTGTGAGAGGGCCACTGGCAGTATGGAAAACTAAGATATGATGATATGGCTTTTTTTTTTTTTTTTTTTTTTTTTTTTTAAGGGATCAAACCAGAATGAACAAAATTTACAAGTGAAAAGATCCTAGGCAAAAGAATGTTTTTAAGGGGCTGAGAGATGGCTCAGAAAGAGCCATTGGCAGCTCTTCCAGAGGACCTGGGTTCAATTCCCAGCATCTACACAGCAGCTCATAACTGTCTGTAACTCCAGTTCCAGGGGATCCAACAGCCTTACACATACATATATGCAGGCAAAATACCATTGCACATAAGGTAAAAATAAATTAATTTAAAAAAAGAAGAATGTTTTTGTGTCTGAATATAGTTATGCCTCTAGATTTCCAACTCAAAGGCAATACAGAGGATCGGAGAGAGTTAAATAACACCACAAAGAAACAATCTGCCAATCCAAAAGCACATTATGCTGCAGGAAAACTAGAGAAGTCAGAGAGAACAGCATTTTTTAAAAAAGGAGAAGCCAGGGCTGGCAAGATGGCTCAGTGGGTGAAAGTGCTTGTGGCCAACCTTGACAATCTAGGTTAAGTCCTGGAAGTCACAAGCTGGAAGGGGAGAACTGACTTGGAAAGTTACCTGCTGATTTCCACAAGCTCCTACAGTGCATGTGTACATCCCCCACAGGTAAATGAAAGGGAGTGCCTTTACTTAATTTAAAGAGACTGAGGAGACTTGAAGGCAGGCCTGGTGGCTGGCGCTCACGTGGGGCAAATTCCAAAGGCCTAGGCAGTTCCCTCCCTCAGCCTCCTCCCCGGCTGGCGGGTACCTAAACCCGCCTGCAAAGTTCCATTTAACCAGGGGACGCCTACACGGTTCCATTCCCGAAAAAGGGAGCAGCTAGTCCAGTCTCAGTTCCCTAGCTTATCCCCCAGACCAGCGAAATCCGCTGTGAGTGAGGCATTCCCAGTCCTCCCTGAGTGCCGGCTCCCCGCCATCTTGGCTCCTGCCTTCAGCTGCCGCCAGCCAAGGTCGCCAGCAGGCCTTGCTTTGGAGCTATACCAACGCCTCCTGCTGGCTGAAAAGTGCTACTGCACCCCCCAAAACCACGGAAAGGTAAGCTTCTTTCAAGTAAAAGTACTTGATAATTTTACACCTTAAAACTGACTAACAAATCTTGAGTAATTCTTGTAATATGGCTGACATTACCTCACAAGAATTTAATAACCTTTTTGCCTGTATGATGAATGACATTTTCCTAGAAATATACGACCTCCCTAAGACATATCTGGCCTGTACCATTTTGACATTCATTGTAATAATTCACACAGTGTTCAAACACTGACTTAATAATAAGAACAAAGATGAGTCATTATTGGGACTGATACAGGCTTTAAAAGTTAGCAATGAAGGCTTACAGAAAGAGATTCTGTCTATGGAATCTGCTGACCAGGACTTACATAAAAAGATTCTCTTTCTGGAATCTGCTAACCAGGAATTACGGTTTTAAAAGATAGCAATGAAGGCTTATATAAAAAGATTCTCTCTCTGGAATCTGCTAACCAGGATTTACAGGTTTTAAAAGATAGCAATGAAGGCTTACAGAAAAAGATTCTTTCTCTGGAATCTGCTGGCCAGGACTTACATAAAAAGATTCTCTCTCTGGAATCTGCTAACCAGAATTTACAAAACAAGCTTGTACCCAAAATTGCTTTTATTGATAATAAATATGAGTATTTAATGGATAGAATACTAACTCTCCAGAGTGAAGTTGTAGCTACTCAGACACTATATAAGGAAGAAAAATTATCATTACTTGATAAGATAAGGTCCATGGAATCATGTGTTTCAGAAGAACATAAAAACTTCCATGATTCCGTGAAAAATCTGGAATCCCTTACAAGAGAGGAGGTTTACTCCCTGGAACAGACCCTAGGTGCTCGTTTACAAGCCCTGGAGGAAACTCTAAATAAACATGACAAGGGACCTAATAAGCAGAAGGGCAAGACCATACAGGTTGTAACATCTCCAAATGGCTCTCATACAATGGCTTATCCTGTTATCATCCATGAGAAGCCAGTAGATGACACACACCCCGAGCCATATACGACATATACATTACAACCAATTTCAACAAGGGACTTTAAAAATATAAAGGAAGCAGTAGTTACATATGGGATACACTCCACATACGTAAAACAGATGTTAAATTCATGGTCTACCTCACATAGAATCATTCCAGATGACTGGCATCAGTTAATTTCAGCTATTCTAGAATATAGCCAGCAGTTACAGTGGAAAAGCTGGTTGAGAGAAGAGGCAAGAAATTTAGAACAACAAAGTAATCTCAGAGGTTTTGAGATCTCCCAAGATCAAATACTTGGTGAGGGATGTTTCACTGACAGGAATGTACAAGCCATTTATGATGAGCATACAATATCCCTATGCCGTACAGCAGCTCTAAATGCTTGGGAAAAAATTCCAGAACCTGGAAAAGCAACTGAGGTATACACAAAGATATTTCAGGGACCACATGAACCCTTTACTGATTTTTTACAAAGGCTGAACACAGCTATAACAAAAGCTGTATCAGATAAAGAATTAAGAAAAGTATTAACTGAGTCCTTGGCATTCGACAATGCTAATGCAGAATGCAAAAGAATACTTACACCATTAAAGATCAGATCAGCTCCTTTGGAAGAATGGATTCAGTATACTAATAGTGTTGAATCTCTTAACTACAGTAATGAGGCTTAGATAGGAGAGACAAATCCCAGAGGTGTAAGAAGGCCCCATGGTACCAAATGTTTTAAATGTGGCACACCAGGTCATATAAGTAAAAACTGTTCATGGGGTAATCCTAGAAGTAATACTCCTTCTAGGAATAGCCTAAACAGAAGACCCCAACCACCTCCTGGATTATGTAGAAGATATGGCAAAGGCTGACATTGGACCAGTGAGTGCAGATCAAAAATAGATATACGAGGCAACCCTTTAGTAGCGGGAAACGCCTCAGGGAGCCTCTTGCAGGCCCCCAAATCAAATGTGGTAAGAACATTCCCAGCCACTGTGGAAGACATTCCTCTCCAGGACAACTGAATAAACCAATATCTAATGTAAAAACTGATACTGCAATGGATGATAAAACAGCTTTGATAGATGAATCACAGTTTACAAAGAACACAATAAAACAAATATTTTGGCAGACTTCCATAAATGAACAGAGACCAAAGCTTAGAATTCGAATTAATGGCTTGGTTCTGGAGGGCCTGGTAGACACAGGTGTGGATGTGACTGTAATTACACCAAAATCATGGCATCCAAATTGGCCTCTTCAAGAGGTAGATGTCCAACTTTTAGGAATTGGCACCTTATCTCAGATAAAACAGAGTTCGAGATGGGTTGAATGCATAGGGCCAGAAGGACAGAGAGGAAGGCTGAAGCCATATGTAGCAAATGCAGCAGTAAATCTATGGGGCCGAGATCTGTTACAACAGTGGGATACCCAGATTAAAATTCCTACACTCTCAGAAAAGGAATACAGGCCAATGCATGTTTCTAGGAATAATATCATAACATGCTATAAAAACCAGTCACCAAACATTCAGGCTGTACACAAACAGAGCACAACTGCTGTTGAACTCTCAGAAGTACCAACTGCCTTACCTTTAAAATGGCTAACTAATAAACCTGTCTGGGTTGGACAGTGGCCTTTGACAAAAGAGAAGCTACAAGCTTTAGAACAGCTGGTTCAAGAGCAGTTAAATGCTCGACACATTGAAGAATCTACCAGCCCATGGAATTCTCCTGTATTTGTTATTAAAAAAAAGTCTGGTAATTGGAGAATGCTGACAGATCTGAGAGCTATTAATAAAGTAATTCAGCCAATGGGCTCCCTACAGACTGGGATGCCCTTGCCCTCTCTGCTACCCAAAGAATGGCCTATAATAGTTATTGACTTAAAAGACTGTTTCTTTACCATACCCTTACAAGAAAATGATAGAGAAAAATTTGCCTTCACAGTTCCTAATTATAACAATTCTCAGCCAGTCAAGAGATATCAATGGAAGGTCCTCCCACAGGGTATGTTAAACAGCCCTACCTTATGCCAATACTTTGTGCAAAAACCATTGGAGTTAATTCGTGTAAAGTTTCCACAATCCATAATTTATCACTATATGGATGATATCCTATTAGCTGATCCAAAGTTAGACACATTAGAAAGCATGTTTGAAGAAGTAAAAAAAGTTTTGCCTCGCTGGGGACTGCAAATTGCTCCTGAAAAAATACAAAGAGGAGATTCTATTAATTACTTATGATATAAGATAGAGTTACAAAAAATTAGACCCCAAAAGGTACAACTGAGGAGAGATTGATTAAAGACTCTTAATGATTTTCAAAAGTTGTTAGGAAGCATTTCCAACTTATTGGGTATCATGGGAATACCCAAAGATGGACTACAAAATTTGGCTAATACTCTAGAAGGGGACAAAGAATTAAATAGTCCAAGAGAATTATCAGCCAAAGCTGAGAAGGAATTGGCTCTAGTAGAAAAGACAATTCGAGAAGCACATGTGGATCGTGTGGATCCAGAACTTAAATGTATTCTTGTCATATTCCCCTCCAGACATTCCCCCACAGGTATTTTGATGCAGAGGGAAGATATTATATTGGAATGGATATTCCTACCACGTAAACCAAATAAGAAATTAAAGACTTATATAGAAAAGATCTCTGATTTGATTCAGAAAGGTAAATTAAGACTTCGTCAGTTGACAGGAATGGACCCAGCATAAACTGTAGTACCTTTAACTAATGAGGAAATTTCGTCACTATGGAAAGATAATGAATACTGGCAGAGAGCCTGCAGTAACTTTTTGGGAGAGATTAACAACCATTATCCCAAAAGCAAGAGAATAGAATTCATAAAGAAGACTGAATGGGTCCTTCCTCACATTGTACGACACAAGCCAATTTCTGGAGTCCTCACATTCTATACAGATGCAAATAAATCAGGGAAAGCAGGATACAAATCAGGAGACTTAAGTAAAGTGGTACAAAGTCCATACAGCTCTGTACAAAAGGCAGAACTGTATGCCGTTCTTATGGTACTGATGGACTTCACAGAACCCCTCAATATAGTCACTGACTCTCAATATGCAGAGAGAGTTGTTTTACACATTGAAACTGCTGAATTTATTCCTGATAATACAGAATTAACTTCAATATTCATACAATTGCAGGAAATCATCAGAAAAAGGGAACATCCTATATATATAACACATATCAGATCCCATACAGGTCTGCCAGGACCTCTAGCACAAGGTAATGATGAGATTGATCAGTTACTAATAGGTAATGTGCTAGAAGCCTCAGAATTTCATAAGAAACACCATGTAAATAGCAAAGGTTTGAAGAAGGATTTCTCCATTACTTGGCAACAAGCTAAGGATATTGTGAAAAAAATGTCCTACTTGTTCCTTCTATAACCAAACTCCATTACCTGCAGGAAGCAATCCAAAGGGTATACAAAGAAATGAAATTTGGCAGATGGATGTGTTTCATTTTGCAGAATTTGGAAGATTAAAGTATGTACACCATACCATTGACACCTATTCAGGATTTCAGTGGGCAACTCCTATGAGTTCTGAAAAGGCTGATTCTGTGATTACACACCTATTAGAAGTTATGGCCATCATGGGAATACCTGTACAAATTAAGACAGACAATGCCCCAGCATATGTCTCCAATAAAATGAGACAGTTCTTTGCTTATTACAATATAAAGCATGTTACAGGTATACCACACAATCCCACAGGCCAAGCAGTCATAGAAAGATCCAATCGAACTTTAAAGGATATGCTAAATAAACAGCAACAGGTAACAATGACTCCTAGAAATAGATTGCATAGTGCTTTATTAACCTTGAATTTTCTCAATGCTGATGAGAAAGGAACAACAGCTGCGGAGAGACATTGGACGACAGACAAAACTCCTGAGCTAAACCAACCGGTTTATTTCAAAGATGTGTTGACCTCAGAATGGAAACCTGGATATGTCCTACGTTGGGGGAGGGGTTTTGCTTTTGTTTCCACAGGAGAAGAAAAGCTATGGATACCAACAAAATTAATAAAAATTCGATTCGAACAGGAGAACCCCCTTGATGAGGAGAAGTAAAAGATCATCCACCAATGTGACATCTCTTCAGGTTGTAAGAAAAATTTAACAATCAAAGGTTGGGGTAGGGTTCTGTTTTTGTCTTTCCAGGATAATGGAAATACCCATCTTCCAGAAATCATAAGGCCTTGGATATCCAGATGTTTACAGCAGAAAGAAAGAATCTATTGGTACCAATCTACACAGGCAATCTCTGAAGTCTCCAGAAGGAAGACGGGGCCCCAACAACTCTACCCAGTCCAGAATGATGCAATGGTAATCATCATCATACTACACTTCTTGCCAAAATTTCAGACAATCTTACCCATTACTCTGAGAGTTGCTGCAGAATCTACAGTTAGTCTAACTGAGATTTAACTATCTGAGCTTTCTCACAATACCCAACAGAGATACCATTGCTCCCTAAACAGCAAGAAGCAATTCTAAGAAAACGACGCCCCTTCTCCCTAAGGTTCATATTTCTCAGGGTTATGGATAATGGTTCTAGGGTTGGGGGTGGAAGAAACTGTTAAACTCAGTACTCTCCTTAAGGAAAGAAAATATGTCTCAAAAAAAAAAAAATGGGAAAAGAAGAAATGGAATGGATAGGTATAAGATATTATGGTAGACTGTCATATACATTAGTAAACAAATTTAGTAATATAGCAGCCTTTGCACTGTTATGAATTCTTATATGTTGATACAATTATAAACTTTTTACATTCCTATTTAAGATTTGTATATTGATACAAATACAGAACTATGTTTGTTATATTGTACACATATTTTTACTCTTATGTGAAATATTTGTATATTGATACAAATGTGAATTTATACCTGTCATACTGTATGTATGTTCTACTTCTATTTAAGATATTCTGTATACTGATATATATTTAGGATTATTATCATATTGCATATTGCACTATACATTCCTACCTCTGTTAAAGATATTTTGTGTATTGTCACAATTTAAAGTCATTGTCCTTTTACTGTGCATTTGCTTACAGACTGTTTGCCTTATTTATAGGAAGCTTAGTCCTTAGGTTGTTTAGGTAGATAAGACTTACATAGTTATTGTCACCTATGCTTGTCATCTCTATAATTACGTTAGTTAGGTTATCCAGATTTATAAATACATAGGTCAGATGGACAGGTAATCTTCAAACACTTCATGGACCTAGAGAACATGGCATTTAAATAACTTAGAATTCTGTTGACATGAGACATAATTGCTCCTGGCAGCACCAATTTGATCCCGAGAGAATGTTGGGCTTTTAAGACATTTCCATTTGGAAGTTTGTCTTCTTGGCACAAAATGGCCTACTGGGCAAAGAACTGCCCTTGCCTCAACTGCTGACAGTACAAATGCTGTCCTTTCTGGACAAGCGGGACACAAGGAAAGCGACCACTATACTTTGCCAAGACAGGGTAAGATGGTCTTTCAGAATTCCTGCTTCTGAAAATGGTCTGTCAGATACTCTAGGCCTGTAGCCAATTTGAATGCACCAACAATGCTGAGAAACATTAGGTGACTGTCCAGGCTGCTAGCTGTCTCTGTCTACTCTTGCAAGACTCCCGAAAGTTGCTTGCGTCCTTCTTCCATTTCTCAGGTATTATTATATTCCTTCTCAGGTCTTTGATGAGGTTGGAGATTAGCAGTTATAGTTACAACTTAGTATATATACATATATAATATCTTAGATAGGATATATTAAGTATTAGACTCAGGTTCTTTAGGATAGGACACCTTTTGGAATGATCTTTGTAACACGCCACCTACCCATGCCCTAGACTTCCCTGGATTTTACTATGTGTTTTTTGCTTGATATTGTTTGCACTTATTGTAATTCCAACTTATCTAGGTCATTATCCCTCATTACTCCTGGACAATATTTGATAACCATCTCTTTGTATATAGTCTTGTATTAGGTTAGAACTTTCTTATTTAGACAAAAGGGGGAGATGTAGTGGATAGCCATCCCAGCATTGGCCTGGAAGTTCCAACCCCCACTGAGGCTTCGGTAATGGTCACGCCCACAAGGCGGGGCGGAGGAGGAAGCGGAAAACCAAGGATCGGGAAGCGGTCTCTCTCTTGGTTCCCGGACTCTGGACGCTGGAGGTAGACCGAGCAGAGTTCTCCAGAGAACACGGTCGGACTGCACTATACCCTTGCCAGACCCTGTAACCTACCCCTTCATTTGTAAGTACCCCACAAAATAAACCTCCCTTTTAACTACGTGGAGTGGCCTTAATAATTTCACCAATATCTGGCGCCCAACGTTCGAGGTACAAATTCATGAAAAAGCCTCTTGCCTGTGGCCTTGTGAGCCCCAGCTCAGGCCCGAGCTACACTCAGCCGGTTGTGGTGGAGCACGCCGGTAGGATTTACTGAAGAAGGCAGAGGCAGGAGGATCCTGAGTTTCAGGCTTGCCTAGGAGGCTTGCTAAGGAGAAGCTACGGCTGGCTGGGGACTAGCTACAAACGGTGGCAGTGGGACCATGGAGGCAGTGACAGCTGCTCTGAGTTGCTGGCTGCTTCTCATCGTGTTGGTGACTTTGGTGATGCTGCTACCTGGAACAAAGAATTTACTGCTGCTTGTTCAGAGAAGAATTGCCAGGACCAGTGTGTTACAAGAAAGCGTCGGCAAAGGTCAGTTTGGAAATGTTTGGCAAGACAAATGCTGGGGTGAAATTGCTGTGAAGATTTTCTCTTCTAGGGAAGAACGTTCATGGTTCCAAGAGACAGACATTTATCAGACTGTGATTGCTCCAAACCACAGAGGAGGCACAAAAAAAAAAAAAAAAAAAAAAAAAAAAAGAAGGGAACCATGATCATGCCTAACAGTGACTTTGAAACCTTCAAAAGGATGATGGGACTCCACAATGATGATGCAACATGGACTATGGTAAAGCCATTAACACCATGGAAAGATCGACTCTGGACTACAAACTGTTTAGAGGACAATTTCGAGATGGCTAGCTGAGATGATCCAGCCTGACAGACTACTTGAACAAGGACTGGAAACAAGCCCTGCATTTTATCATTATGCAGCGGCGGGACAAATGATACAGGACTTGACAATTAACCCCAAAATTTTCTTTTCAGGATCCCCTAAAGATGGAAGTAATTTTAAGAAAACGACGCCCACATCCCCAAAAGGTGGGATGGGAAGTTTTTGGTCGTTTAATGAGTTTTGGATATTGTCATTGTTTATGATGATTGGTTACAAGTTGTTAATTGTTAATGGTCAGGAAAAAAGCTGAACATGAAGATTAGATTCAGAGGTTTTGTTAAAAAAAAAAAAAGAAAAGGGAAAAGAGAAAATAGATATGAGGTAGATCACTGAATCTACCCTGAGAAAAAAAGATAAAGAAATAATAGGATAAATGGGTAGATCTACTCTAAAAAGAAAAAGGAGAAGATATAAAAATGACAAAAGGTAGACTACTGAATCTATTATGAAAAGAAAAGATAGGATAAGTAATGAAAAATTTTTGTCTGAGTTTATCAAATGTTACTGGACTGGACATTATTATAGATAATGGAGTTTTTCACCTGAATCTGTCAAATGTTAATGGACTAGACATCATTAATGTAATATTGACTGTGTATATTGTATATACTTATTGGATATGATATTTCTTGTATTAGTTATAACCTTTTTTTAATTTTAGACAAAAACAGGGGAAATGTGGTGGGTACTGTGTTCCCTGAAATATTGTGTGTTCCCCGAAATAAACATATCTGGGGTCAGAGAACAGACAGCCACTAGAACAGAGCCAGAAATGTTGGCTAGAAAATGGGAAGAGTAAGCCATAACAGAAGTTGGACGGTGGTGGTACACACCTTTAATCCCAGCACTTGGGAGACAGAGCTAGCCAGTTCAAGGCCACTTTAGAAACAGCTAAGCTTGGTGACCCACGCCTTTAATCCCAGGGAGTGGGGGCAGAAAGAAAAGGGTATATAAGGCACGAGGACCAGGAACTAAAGAGAAAAGCATGTAGTGGGTTAAGCATTTAGTTAGTTAAGCATTTGGCTGGAGAAGTATTCGGGCTTTGGAGCAGCACAGTCCAGCTGAGAGCCATTGGAAGGAGGACTCAGAAGCTTCCAGTCTGACGAAACAAAACCAGCTGAGGGACTGGCGAGGTGAGGAAACTGTGGCTTGTTCTGTGTCTCTGATCTTCCAGCAATCACCCCAATAACTGGCCTCGGGTTTGAGTTTCATTAATAAGAACTCTTTAAGATTCCTACTACAGGTGGCACACACCTGTAATCCCAGTTCTTGGGAGGCAGAGGCAGGAGGATCAGAAGTTCAAGTTTCCTCAGCTACAAGCAAATTCAAGGCCAGCCTAGGCTATGAAACCCTATTTGCCCCAAAATAATAAATACACTGAGAGAGCACTAACTTAAGAGATTTAAAAAATGTAAGAACCAAATATTTTGACTGGACATCACTAGATACAGATATGAACACAGCTGGTATTAAATGGACTCTCTCGAAATTAAGACATGTGAATATAGACTAAGTAGTAAATGATGTCATTGCTATTAATTTTATTAGGTGTAGTACTTATATTCTGTTATATAAGAGACTTCTTAGATGTATCGTGAAGTACTAAGGAAGAAATCAATGTCTAAAATGTGCTTTCATATGTACTTTCCCCTTCACTAAGCAAGATAGGACTAGCTAAAACCAGCAGGGCAAATGCAGATGTTGTTAAAGCTGGGTAACAGGTATATTTACCATTTAATTCTATCTGTGCTTAGAAATACACACAACAAAAACAAAGCAACAGCTCTATTCAAAAGGGAACACCTTTCTTTGAAGACAGTCACAATGCAGCAGAGGGGCTGGGAGGATGGCTCAGTGGCAAGAACATCTGCTGTGCAAGCATGAGGACCTGATTCAAATGCCTGGCACTCAAGTAAAGTCTGGCCTGGCTACAAGCATCTATTACCCAATCACTGAGGCAGAGACAGGCAGACCCTGAGATCCCACTTGCCTGTCAGCCTCGCTCAGAGAGCACCAACCAGTTCAGGGGAAGCCAGGCTCAAGACAATAAGGAGATAGAAAAAAAATTCAACATCTTGCTCTGGCCTCTGCATACAAGTCTGTGGATGCATGACCTGAACACATGTGCATGACACACACACACACACACACACACACACACACACACACCCCAGAGAAAAATGTTACTGAAAGAAAACTATCAAAGCAGTACAAAGATAATTCAAAATTATATTAAAAAAATCTGAAGTTTTATGATCTGGAACACATTTTAAAGCTCAGAGAGACAGCGGAGGTAGATGCCCTCACCTGGGTGAAATACATCCTGGACGAATTGGAGCCCAACAGTTTGCCCTCAATATGCTGTTGCACACGCTCCAGGATACTCTCTTCATGCAGAAAGTGAACTTCATGCTTGGTGGGGTGCACATTGACATCTACATTCTGGGGACTGATTTCCAAACTGTCATGAGAGAGAGAGAGAGAGAGAGAGAGAGAGAGAGAGAGAGAGAGAGAGAGATATCACAAAAAATGGGAAAATCTCCATGTGGTGACTAGACAATTCGGAGAGGCCCAATCACCACAGCCTCAAAGTTCAGGATCAAGTCAGAGAGGCTGAGTGCCACCTCTGGTATTGAGGAGCTGTGCATCATCTTTCTTGGCCTTAGTTTCATTTATAAAGTAGACACAACAGCTCTCCTCACTGCACAGATTTACAGTGGGAATTAAGTATATACAAGGCACCTTACATGCGTATGGTAGTTATTACAGGTCAGCTGTCAGCTATCTAGGACTGCTGGATTGTGACCTCAGGCAAGTACCTAACTTGTCTGAATGTTTTCTCAGCTTTAAAGACAGGGTAACTAACAAACTATCCCCTCCACTCACTTTCCAGGTAAAAAACAAAAACCAAAAAACAAACAAACAAACAAAAAAAACACTTGCTAGTCAACTCAAGAGTTCTTAACCCCGCTCCAAGTCCATCTGTCCTGGCTTACTGATAATGGAGCTTTGTGATATGAAGCTCTGTTAGTAGAGGCCACTACAGGGATGACAGGAGTTTCCTATGCCAGTTTTAGGAACAAGTCTGTCGGACTTTTGCACACAGAGCCAGTGGCAAGTCCTTTCTTCTGGTAGGCAGTACACCCCCCAGCAGTCCCTCAGAGTGGAGAGGAGTGCCTGCCCACTTCTCCCCAGTGCAGCAAGCCACAGTGACATTCTTTCACCGGGCCTTCTCAGCACAGTACTGAAGGACGGAAGGCAAGAAGCTCTACTAATACCTCAGCCGC
Source organism: Onychomys torridus (assembly GCF_903995425.1). NCBI lineage: Eukaryota > Metazoa > Chordata > Mammalia > Rodentia > Cricetidae > Onychomys > Onychomys torridus. Next base: position 103,739,541 of record NC_050449.1, read on the forward strand.
AGGGAAACGGCTGCTCTCTGCACCTGTTTGCCTGTCACTCATCTCTTACTACTCAGCTCCCTGATTTGAATTCAGTATGTAATTTATTTCAATAAACTTTCCTTGTTCTGTTGCATGATTTCTCTCTCCTGTTTAGATCCCACCTAGTACAAAGACAGAGCATACTGATGACATTATGGATCCATTACCCATCGAAGAAACACAAGACGGAGTCAACAACTGCACGTGAAATCTCAAAACTACTTTAGTCTATGGCCACAACACCCTCAACATGCCTGATCTCATTTAAAAGAACCACGGTTTTTACTATTCTCATTTCAGCAAGAGCAGAACAAAGAAAACTTTTTTGAGAGTGGTTCTTGCTACACTGGCCTGGAACTTAAATTTCTCCAAACTGCTGGGTTTATAGGACTATTCTAAAAGGCTCAGCTGAGGATGAACTTCCAACGTAGTTTCTGCCAGAAGGCTAAGGTTTCAAACCTCAAAGATCTCAATATGAACTGGGCCCCTGTGTAACCTTTTTGCAAAGAGAATGGTCACTCTTTGTGCTGGTTTTAAAGATTTTTTTCAGACAAGCAGAACAAGAAACAAGGAAGAGACCCTGACTTTTTTTGGAGGGGGGGGGGTTTGGTCTGAATAAGGCAAGCCCTATACTATGTGCGGTAACTGAAAAATAACTGCCAAGTTATTTAAGTAAGCCATGGTATCTGTCAAGCTAAGACAAGAACCTACAGGAAGGCAGGTAGGTGAAGGTAGTTAGCATGCAGGCCCACCAACCAGAATCCACAGGAGATGAAAGGAGAAAACCGACCCCACAAAAGTGCCTTCAGACTTCCACATGTGTGCTGTGCCCCATGCTCACTTTTCTGCTCTCTCCATCCTCTCAAGTAAATGTTTAAGGACTCCCCACAGGGCAGGATGCTGTTTCATGACCCAAGCAGGAGGAAGCACAGACTCCCTAAGTAAGAACTGGGCCATTCTCCAAGGGGAGAGACAGAGCATCCTCTCACCAGCAGTGCCCAGCACCTGCCCGGGCTGAATACTGCTCGGCAATCTCTTTCACGGAGGGCACAGGGTCTCAGAGAGGCTACATTACCTGAGGTACAGGAATGGGTGTGTGCTTTTGGGCAAATATGCAGCATATACAGTTTCTATGGCTTTTCTCAAGGCAGCTGATTCTACCAACCGGTCTGAAAAGGAAAAGGAGAGTAACCAGTTCAAAATTACCCTGCAAGACGAGGCCACAGGTGCATACTCACACAGGGTCATGAGGTCACCTTGGGAAGAACACCTCTGGAGGGACAACCGGGGCTCTTCCTCTCACCCAAGCAGCAGAAAAGATGAGAGGGTCCAATTCTGCCTCCTCACTCCTTTTCCCCATAAGCTCCTCTACACTAGCTTTGTTGGCTTTGGACCTCAGCAGTTCTCAGATGTTTTAATCCACAAAGACCAATCACACACACCAAAAGCTGAGAGATACCATAGCGGTGAAAACTAATCCAGCCAAGTGTCCAGCACTGCAACAGAGAGGTGTGACACATTCGAGATGGGAGCGCAGCTAACTCTGTCCAAGGAGTTCCAACATGCGGGCTCCTGCAGTTGGTCATTTCACTCTTTGGGGGCCCGCCACCCAGCTCTCAAATAAATATAGAGACTTGGTCTTACTTATGAATGCCCAGCCTTAGCTTGGCTTGTTTCTAGCCAGCTTTTCTAACTTAAATGATCCTGTTTCTCTTTAACTATGTTTTGCCTCTGTGCTTTTTACCTTTATTTTTATATATCTTCCTCCCCTTCTTACTTCATGGCTGGCTGTGTGGGTAGGTGGCTGGTCCCTGGCATCCTCCTCTCCTCTTTTCCTTGCTCTTTGTGCTCTCTTCTCCAGATTTCTCCTCCTATTCATTCTCTCTGCCCAACAGCCCCACCTACTTCTCTCTGCTGCCTAGCTGTTGGCCATGCAGCTCTTTATTAGACCAATCAGGTGTTTTAGACAGGCAAAGTAAAATAGCTTTACAGAGTTAAACAAATGCAAAATAAAAGAATGCAACACATCTTTATATCATTAAACAAATATTCCACAGCATAAATAAATGTAACACATCTTAAAATAATATTCCACAACAGGTTCCATACTAAATGATGAAGGGTAAGAGCAAGCTTTCCAGCACTTCGGGCAGGCAAACAGCTCTATGCATGGTTAAGGTAATTTAAATGACACAGGCATGGAGGCTAGATAAAGGCTAGGAGAAGTTAAGACTAAAGACAGAGGAAGATCTGTTTTCAGAAAAACCTAGCTCCCTTTTCTCCTGAGACAGATTTTAAAGGACAGCTTGATGAACTGTGAACTAGCAGTTGAGGATTTGTCCCATCTTTTTATTTCTAAAGATTGATGACTTTATCAGCAAGGAGACTATTATTCTGAGTGAGGACACAGGCCTAGCAGTGTACCTGACAAGACAGGTGGAGCAAATCTGCCAAAGTCTCTCAAAGTGAGGCTGGCTATCACAGTGACCTTTGTCCATGCTCCCTAGGTGCATACATCCATGCATACACAGTAGGACAGAAGAGAAAACTGGCCTATTTTTGCCGTTATGAACAAACTGTAGCATAACGCAGACTATGTATGGTACATGGACCCATCAAAAACATGAAAAAGGCAGTCAAATGACACTCAACTGACTTTGGCTTGTTTGCTCTGCAGTCAACATGTATGATACAGAGCAGCTATTTCTTAATTTTAAAAACACTGACTTATTTTGGGGGGCAGAAGTACATGTGGTGGTCAGAGGATGTGAGGTTTGAATAGGCACAGCCCCATGAACTCATGTGTACGAATGCTGGGCCGATGGGGAGGGGAACTACTAGGAGGCGTGGCCTTGCTGGAGGAAGCATGCCACTGTGAGGGCGGGCTTTGAGGTCTCCTATGCTCAAGCTAGGAGTGTGGCTCACAGTCTCCTTCTGCTGCCTGTGGATCCAGATGGAGAACTCTCAGCTCTTCTCCAGCACCATGTCTGCCTGCATGCTGCCATTCTTCTCATCATGATGACAATGGACTAAATCCTGAAACTGTAAGCCAGCCCCAATTAAATGTTTTCCTTATTAAGAGCTGCTGTGGTCATGGTGTCTTTTCTCAGCAATAGAAACCCTAACTAAGACAGAGGACAATTTGCAGGAGTACTGTGTGGGTCCTGGGACCCAAACTCAGGTCATCAGGCTTGCTGACAAATACCTTTACCTGTTGAGCCTTCACACTGTCCCCCATGCTGTTAATCTTATGTTTAGAACAAAACAAATAAAATGCTATTCCCAAGACTTGCATATGATAAGCCTTTGAGATAGTAGGGAAAACGTCTGCTAACATAAGTGGCATTAAGAGAACCTGTCTACCAGTGGTTGGCCTCTCCTAATTGCTCTGAACAACTGCTGGGAACATACATGACTTGGATGCTAGGGAAGTGGCTCTTGATGCCGCTCTTACACAGAACCCCAGAACCCACATCAGGCAGCTCACCACCACCTGAAACTCCAGCTCTACAGGACCCAACACTCTCTTCTGAACTCTGCAGGCACTGCACTCCCACATTCATGCATGTATGAGTGCACCTCTCTCTCTCTCTCTCTCTCTCTCTCTCTCTCTCTCTCACACACACACACACACACACACATGTAAAAAATTAGTTTTAAGATGTATAATTTGAGACATTTATAGCCACTTACGGCTTAAAAAAAGGAAGAAAATATACAATTTCCAACAGCAAACAAAGAATAGAAGAACTAAACTTATGATGAAATGCTTCCAATAAAGGCAAAGGACCTGTAAGACACCACAGAGATTCGTGTGCACATGTACACTGCTGCGCTATGCACAATAGCAAGAAAATAGAATCATCCTAGATGTTTATCACCAGATAAATAATGAAAATGTGACCGATATATACAACGGAATTTTATTAAGTCATAAAAAATGAAATCATTAAGTTTACAGAAAAAGAAATTGAACTGGAAATTATAGTGAGTTAACTCAGGAACTAAGTTAACTCAGTTAACTTAGGTTAGACAAATGTGGCATGGGACAGATCACTGTGACATGAAAATGGAAATGGAACTACTAGGCATGGAAGGGCACTGGCAGGGGGAGGGGACCTGAGGAGGGACAAAATGTATGCATGAAAATGCCATGAACCTGTTACTTTGTATGTAAATTAAGAAACAAAGTAAATATATCTATGCCTTAAAAAACAAACAAACAACACATGTTAGAGGTGACACTCTCTCTAAAGAAGCCCATATACCTTTGGGCTGGAGAGATGGCTTAGCAGTTAAGAGCACCTGTTGCTTTGCAGAGGGCCCAGGTCAGTTCTCAGCACCCACGTGGGGGTTCACAACCATCCTTAACTCTAGTTCCAAGGGATCCAACCACTTCTTGTCTACAAGAGCACTAGGCATACACATGGTAGACAAATATACATGGAGGCAAAACATTCATACATACAAAATAAATAAATCCAAAACTAAATTTATTTTAAAAGCCTATACCCATCTCTTAGGTGTATATTATCCTCTTTCTAAGTCTTCCTCTTTCATTCCCTCAATACCCATCTTAAATCTGATTTAAAAACTGATTCTTTGGGGCTGGAGAGATGGCTCAGCAGTTAAGAGCACTGGCTGCTCTTCCAGAGGTCCTGAGTTCAATTCCCAGCAACCACATGGTGGCTCACAACCATCTGTAATGAGATCTGGTGCCCTCTTCTGGCCATGCAGACATTACACTGCATATATATTAAATAAATGAATCTTAAACTCCAATTTTGCTTAAAAACAACAACAACAACAAAAAACAACTTCTGCTTAAGGGGCCCCTGGTAGTAGGATCAGGGTCCATCCCTGGTGCATGATCTGGCTTTTTGGAGCCCATTACCTATGGTGGGACACCTCGCATAGCCTTGAGGCAGGGGAGGGGCTTAGATCAACTGAATGTACCAGGCTCTGCTGACTCCTCACAGGAGGCCTTACCTTCTTGTAGGAGGAAATGGGGAGTGGATTGGAGCGGGAGGTGGGGGGAGGCTGGAGGGTCAGAGAGGGAAGAGGGGGAATCTGTGATTGATATATAAAATGAATTAAAAAAATTCTTAATAATTAAAAAAAAGAATATGAAAATTAAATGAATGGAAAGATGCTTCCTGCATCTGAGCAGAAGCTAAGCTGACACTGCTGGGGGTTGGGGGGCAATGTTACTCTAGCACCATCAAACCCCTGCAATATACAATTAAGCTACACAAATCCAAATCAAACGGCACTTACTTAATAAGAATCATGTAAATAATAGGTCATCCGAGAGAAAAGAACTAACTCAAAGTCATTTAATTTCTTCCTTGATTTCTAGAATTATCCTTAGTGTTATAAATTTAATTCTTTAAAAGAAAAACTCTCAAGGGTCTTAGGATTTAGCTTTTTAGTGACAATGCCTATACCCAAGTCTTGGTTTTCTGCTGTACAATGTGAAAAGCAGCCCTGACCTAGGGTAGAGTTGGGCCTGCTTATAAAGGCTGTGATGTAATGAGGAAGGTATTCTGGCCAGCACAGCTTGAGGTAACAGCTAACATCACAGACTTAAGATAAAACAGCGCTAAATTCTGACATGAAGTTTCCCTGTGTAATCTAACCTGGGAGTCAGGAACTCTCCACGTTCCACAAAGTAGCTCTTTCTCACTTACGGTTGATGAAGAGTAGGAAAATGCACTTCTTCACAGAGTAGTTTGCATTGGATATATAGCCATTCATTTTGAAAGCCAGGGTTTTATCCTCAAACCCAACTTCTATCAGCTCTCTGTTTAGAAAAGAGAAATTTTGAGATTTTTTAATTTTTTTAAAGTATAAGAAATCTCACGTTATAAAAGAATCACAACAGGGGGAAAAAGAAAACAAAACAAAACAAAAAAAACAAGGCTCTTTCCCATTAACTAACTCTGGGAAAAAAAAGGCCTGAGTGAGACTAGGTTCAGCTGAGGTCCTGTGAGTCTACACCACCTGTCCATTCATCTATCCACCCACCTTCTCAGTATTTTCAGGTATTTATGTTGAGTGTAGGACACTACTCCAACTGCTGAGAAGTAAAGACGAGTCTAAGCTCTCAATCCTTACTTTGCTTGAAATTTTATGTCACTAAACCCCAGAGCTTTAAGTCCCCAAACTCATCTCTGTTAACCTGAACCTTTACTGTGCTGAATAGCACCAATGAGGTTTACTGGTAAGGACAGGTAAACAAGAGTCAGTCGGTCTCTCTGAAAGTCACACTTATTTCTTCCTAAGTTTTCAGAATGAACCTTTTGGCAACTAGGTAATTCTTTTCCTGCAGTAACATGCCCTGAGTCCCAGGGTGCAGAGTGCAGCCTGCAGTGTTGTACATACACACTGACCCACAAACCATTTCTTTCCCCAATGTCTCAGGCCAGTTTGGAAACCTACTTCTGTTTGTTTTTTCCTTCCTTCCTTCCTTCCTTCCTTCCTTCCTTCCTTCCTTCCTTCCTTCCTTCCTTCCTTCCTTCTTTTTTCCGAGACCAGGCTGGCCTCTAACTCACAGAGATCCGCCTGGCTTTGCCTCCTGAGTGCTGAGATTAAAGGGATGCACCACCACTGCCCAGCTTGTTTATGTTTTTGGTTTTCTTTGGAAACCTACTTCTAGAAATGCTCTCTAGGGACCATGTCCAATCTCTTCTAGGCCCTAGGGAGTCCATAACTAGTGTTCAGTCTTAAAATCTTGTCAAAAGCTCTCAAAAGTCACCCCATAGAATGGAGATTTTCTTTTGATCTAGGAGTGCAGCTTTGTAAATGAATTCATTTAATTAGGAAGAAAAGGTGGTGACAAGCAGACTCCTTGTTCCCTTGGTTTGACTAAAGAACCAAGTTTGTCACTGGAAGTAGAATTCTAGTACTAGGACAACTGCCAATGCTTTAGAGACCTTGGAGAAGTCAAGGCAGATCTGGTTGGCTCCATTTGTGCCTCATGTATGCTTGGCACAGGAAGAATCTTAATATTGTCACCTGGGGTATGGGCATGGGCCTTAGGGACTTTGTGAAGTCCAAATCAGGAATTCCTTGCAAGAAACCTGTGATGAAAATGGTGGGTTTTACAAACAGAGGGGCGCTCAAGAGAACTCATAATATAAGCAAATTCTTCTCTTGGGCCTTCTTTGTTAATGACGGGCTGCTGACACCTGCAAATTTAGTCTTTAAGAACAGAAAATTTCACTGGGCGGTGGTGGCACACGCCGCTAATCGCAGCACTTGGGAGGAAGAGACAGGTGGATCTCTGTGAGTTCAAGGCCAGCCTGGTCTACAGCGTGAATTCCAGGACAGCCTCCAAAGCTACACAAAGAAACCCTGCCTTGAAAAAAAAAAAAAAAAAAAAAAAAAAGGACAGAAAAAATTGCATTCACTTTTACACCCCTATTTCTGATAAAAATTTTGAAATAAGAAAGGCAATTAATCAATGTTGAATGATAAGTAAATTAAATCCTCACCTGGCAATAATGCCATAAAAGGAAAACAGGAACATTAAGGAAGACAGAATTCTAAATTACAAACATTTTGAAAACAAAGGCCAAAACAACGAGTGGATGTACAGACACAGCATTCAGGAGACAAAACTCCCAGAGCACTGATTACGTGGAGATAGAGACTGCATCAACTAACGTGAACCATGAAAACAGGCCTGGATATCTGACTACGCCAACTCTAACAGCATCCACTGTCTCGGCAGGTTTCAAAATAATACAATGGGTTGATGAATCAAGAGAAGGGATTAAAAAGATTTTGTTAAACGTGGATCACATACCGACTAACAGCATTTCCGAAGATGGAGCGAATGTTGTCCACGGTTGTGGCATTGGGTAGTGTTCTGATATCGGCCACTGTCTCACCTTGCTGGAAAACAGACAGCATGGTGACTTGACATCCAATGGCATTTACTGGATGAGAAGTAGAATTATTTCTTAAAAATCGCCTACTTTTCTTTTCTAATACAAACTGTCCTTCAAAAATTGTAACTTAGGGAATGGAGAGGTGGATCAGCCATTAAGGCTGAGGCTCTTGCAGAGGTCCCAAATTCTTTTCCCAGCATCCACACAGCACTCACAACCATCCGTAACTCCACTTCCAGGGGATTTGATGACCTCTTCTGGACTCTGTGGGCACCAGGAATGCACATAATGCAGGGAAATACATGCAGGAAAAACATTTGTACATATAAAACAAAAATGAATATATCTTTTTGAAAAAAATCACAACTTACTTTTTTAACTGAGAAACTAATGCCTGAATTGTGTATTGAATACCTGGAAAAGAAAAGGTAAAGCTAAGCAGAGGATAGTGTCAAATGCATAATAAATTCAGAGATCTACTTTTAATTAAATAAATTGGTAGATTTATAAGAAAAAGGTGATTTATGTACATTCAAAATACCTTGGTATAACCTATATTATCCACAAGAAAACAAAGCAACAGAGACTCATGGAGATAACACTGCCAAATGTGGCTATGTCAAACAAAACACAGAATGTTATAGGCTGCTGACTGGATCTTGGCCCAATCTAAATCTACAGGATTATTTTCATGACATCAGAAGGCCTTGGCTGCCATCAGGACATCCTTAATACTCAGATTTACCCTTTATACTTGATTCTCCCCACTGCTTTTTCCCAGCTGCTGGGTCCTGTTCCAATATCTCCACAGCCTTTTTGAAGACAACTTTATCACTCCTCTGTTCACCAACCCCATGAACCAAAGTACCATGTTTAATGAAATGCATTTATTAAATAAGAATTTTCCACCTTACCACATTTAGAAACCCATTTGTACCAATATACTATATGTTTACTGAAAGACAATTCTGCTTTTAGCTGCTCTGAAACCCCTTTTCCTATTAACAGCCTCCAAGTTGCTTTGGGAAACTCCTTTTATCCCATCCCTCCTAAGGCATGTCAAGTAAAGACTGTCAACCAAGAAGTTTCCCCAGAGCTGTGGGCACAGAACCATGAATCCCAGTAATGCCAATCATAGCACTGTCCAGGACAGACCTTCAAAGCAGAGGCAGAAGAGAATACCCTGTCTTACCTCTTCCTACCCAGTGAGCAACTGTTCAGTGATTTCTTTTTGGTTCAAGGTAGCTAAGATTAACTTGCTTCATCAGGCAGCAGTGAACCCCACCAAAAGAGACCAACTGTGCCCCTGGCAGGAGACTCAGGGCTGAGGAGCAAACTGGACCAGACCAGCACACAGGCCAGCTTTGTTGTCTGCACCAGCTTTCAAACACTTTCAATTTATAAGCTGGGGCACATTCCTTTCATGACAGAGCTCAAGGACTCACTCCCGGATTTCAGACAGTACCTGCCAACAACTTCCAAAATTTTCCCATACTCTTCACTTGGATTTTTCAAAGCTTTCCTCCTTGTCATTATGTTGTAGAAAAGATCCTCCACCTGAAGAGAGATCCAGTTGTCTTGTAAGTTCATGGGTGTATGTGGAAAGCTTTGCACTGTCTACCTAAAGCTGGATCTCAAGGTGATGAACCCAGTGCCATTACCAACAGCACTGTTCTAAGTCCTGACTCAGGGAGGGAAAAGGGGTAAGGAAGCATCAACAAAGGTATTAAAGGGTATTTTTCCTACATCCACATTCATTGACTTCTCAAACCGATAATGGGGGATGGCTCTATGGCATGCTGTTTGTTAAAAATATAAAGAACTAAAAACATGAGGACATTTAAAATTATTGTCTTGCTCAAGAGAGTAAGACATGAATGTAACTCTATAATCAATTACTATATTACATGGCATTCACAGACATTTTTCAAACTAAAGACAATCATAAAACTCTGGAGATGATTTGGAGTTCTCAACAATCACACAATGCATGCAGCTAAGGCTCCCTCTAGGCAGCACTTTGAAGCCCAGGTTTGTTTCTGCCTGCTGCCTATCTCTCATGCCTAGGACTTGAGATGTGCTATAGCTGGGGTCAGGAGTGAAGGGATCCAAGAAGTGTAACATGAAAGTGAGGTGCTCTACAGGATCCCAGCCTGGAAAGACACTGAGATGCTATGATAAGGCTGCATGAGTTTCCTCTTGACTAACAACACTCACATGACCCACCCGAGACCCTCTGAGGCAGACAGATAGGAATTCTTTATTCCACTGGAGACACTGGAAACTGAAATACTGAGATATTAAGTGATTTGCCTGTAAACACACACACTGAAAAATAAGACTGGGACTCCAACCCATGACTTCTGTAGTCAACCACAATATTTTTTTCAATGCCAACTACTCTGCCACTGATTTTTACCATTCCAGACCCTTACAAAAGACAAGAAGGTAGACAGGCTGCCATGTCATAAAACCCAATAATCATTTTTCTTACTTAGAAGTGTAGGTATCTTGAGACTTCTATTAGAAACCAAAATTTATTTGATTTTTATATCAAAAACTCAAAGCCATTTTATATTTTACTTCAAGCATTTCTACAAAGCCGTTTGTCACCAGTTTTATTCCCATGTACCATTCTTACCGTTATCTGGGTACCCTGGTTGCCTGCACATGGTTTAGGAGGGGCTTGCAGCTTTCCATCTGAGTAACTTGCTCTAGTCAGAAAACATAAAAGATTATTAGTATCTAATAGGATGATTATCCAAAGCATAAAAACAAAAATCATGGTATAGGCACCATAGCATGTATCTGTAACCTCAACACTGGAAATGCCTTGCAAGTTCCTGAACTACATAAAACAATAAATGCATTAATACTCTACATTTAAAATGACAAACTTTATTATTTTTTTAAAAAGCTTGCAAATAAATAAAAGCTCAGACATCAAAATTAGCCAGGCCCAAAGTCTATATAACACAATGAACTTCTATACAGTTAGAACAGATATTGAGAAATGAATCTGTAGTGCTTCACATTAAATTTTACACCTTCAGTATGAAATATATTTTATGTGCTTATCCTCTACCCCAAACAACAATCCACAACAGAACTAGTAAAACAATGCACTCTCTGACCTCTTTCATAACCGTGTCTACTACCTGGATTCAGTCCATATTACCACACTTTAAAAATAAAAATTATATCAATACATTATAACATAGCCATATTAAATATTGTTAATTGGATTTTATTTTAAAGCTATTATAGCAAACCTTGCCTGAGCTGTTAAATTCTGAGTTACTAACCACAGCTTTGCCATTGCTGAAGGTAGCTGTAAATATTGCTACAATTCTGCAACCATTTGCCTGCTGAGGTCTGATAATAAAGAAGGCCTTAGCCAGCAACAGTAGTGCACACCTGTAATCCCAGGCACTTGAGAGACAAAAGCAGGACGGTCACTGTAAGTTCCAGGCAGCCAGAGGTACACACAGCAATATTGTCTCAAACCCAAAACAAAACACAATATCCCACAAACAAAACAGTTCTTGATCTGGCACAGGAACAGTCTTTTATCCAAGTGTAGACCAATGTGCTAAGTGATCCTGAAAGCAGGAAGAACCCTTCAGCCTTGGGGAGAGGGGTGAGCTGGGTGGGTGACAGCATGAGAGAAAGGAAGGAAACTTATCAAGGCTTTGAGGAGGAATAGTTTCAGGAGAATAGTGCAAGAAAAGCACCTTATGAGTCAGAGAACAAGGAAATCTGGAAGACATGGCACTGGTAGTATGAGGAGAGAAGGGGCTGGAAAGTGGGTTCAGGGCATATGGGAAGTGTCTCAATCAGGGTGACTACTGCTGTGAAACACCATGACCAAAGCAACTTGGGGAGGAAAGGATTTATTCAGCTTATACTTCCATATCACAATTCATCATCAAAGAAGTCAGGACAGGAACTTATGCAGGGCAGGAACCTGGAGGTAGGAGCTGATGCAGAGGCCATGGAGGGTGCTGCTTACTGGCTTGCTCCACATGGCTTGCTCAGCCTGCTTTCTTATAGAACCCAGAAGCACCAACCCAGGGAAGTCACTACCCAGAATGGGCTGCCCCTACCATTAATCACTAATATCTTAAAGCCAGATCTTATGAGGCATTTTTTTTCTTTTTAATTTATTTTTATTTCATGTTCATTGGTGTTTTGCCTGCATATATGTCTGTGTAAAGATGTTGGATCCCCTGGAACTAGAGTTAGACAGTCGTGAGCTGCCATGTGGGTGCTGGGAACTGAACTGGGTCATCTGGAAGAGCAGCCAGTGCTCTTAACCATTGATCCATCTCTCCAGCCCCAGAGGCATTTTCTTAATTGAGGTTCCCTCTTCTCAAATGACTTTGGCTTGTATCAAGTTGACATAAGACAATCCAGCACAGGAAGGCACTGGGTATCAAGAGGATACCTCTGGATTTCATCCAGCCTCAGAAGGGAGCCACTAGAAGTCCCACGTAAGGCCTAACACAAAACCTGAGGTCATGAAACAAAACTTATATCTCAGGGTACCTACACAAAACTTAACTCACAATTGTCCTTCTGGTTTATAACATGCCAATCAGCCCACCCAAATTCACATAGAATCAAGTCCCCTAACATCAGCCCTGCATACTCTGAAGCACTGTCTATTACATCACACATTAGTCTTCTGAAAAAGATGGAGGACACAGAATTTCCTGTTTTAATTACAACATACACGCTTAAATGTATTGTCTTCTTGCTTTTCTTTCTTCTTTCTGCACTCATTAGATACTACTACTAGTCTTTAGCCAGTGGCAACCAATGCTTAAAAACCAGAGCATGATTTTGATTTCTTGAATCCCATTTCTGTTCTGTACCAGGACCATTCTGAGCTTCTGTAAACTGGATGTACAACAGCCAGCCAGCGGCCAGCTGCCGTAGGCACAGGCTGAAGGGAACCAGAAGCTCAGGAGCTAGCAAATGAATTGTGAGTCTTCAGCATCTCAGCCACAGACCTGTAATTAGCCCAAAGTGCGACCCCACTAAAGGGCAAAGGACAAAATAATACTAGCAACTACTATTTGCTTAGAAAAATCTATGTGCAATATATACGTTTCTTGGTGCTTGCAATATGTTTATGTTACAACTTCTCTCTCTCTTTCTCTTTCTCTCTCTCTCTCTCTCATTTTTGTTTTTTTAAGGCAGGGTCTCTCCACGTTGCCCTGGCTGTCCAGGAAATTGCTCTGAAGACCAGGCTGGACTCAAACTCAGAGATCCACCTGCTTCTGCCTCCCAAGTGCTGGGATTAAAGGCATGCGCTACCATGGCATGGCACAACTTTATCTCTTAAGAAGCCAGAAAGTGGGGCTAGAGATGGCTCAGCTGTTAAAAGCACTGGCTGATCTTCTAGCAGAGCACAGAGGCCAAAGAGAAAAAGAGCAAAAAGAGGTTTCACTATCCCTTTACAAGATACACCTCATGACCTGGGAACTTGCAGAGGACCTGTATTCTATTCCCAGAACTCACATGGTAGCATACAATCATTTGTAACACCAGTCCCAGGAGATCCACACCCTCCTCTGGCCTCCAAAGGCACCAGACATGCACCTGGTACACAGGTATGCATGTGGTCAAAATATCCATACACATAAATGTATTTAAAATTTAAAAAGGAGTCATGAAGTAAGAGTACCACCTCATGATCATCCCTGTGGATGAACACTTTATTCATAGGAAGGGAAGAAAACTAGTATCTTAACAACAACAAATGTTTAGGGAGGGTCAGTCACACTGAGATCAAATACCTCACAAAAGTCATTATCACATACCTGTATGCACATTTTCCATCGGCTGTTTTGGTTGTAATAGTAACATGAGCCACATGGCTTATGCTCGCCAAAGCCTAGGGAGGGGAAGAAAATAGATGAAAGGAAAGCTCACCGTTGCTTCATCAAAGGTGAAAATTACCTAACTTGCCTCTTTTGATCTACATTCATGTAGCAACAAAGAACAATTTGATGTTTTAAGAAAAAGAGATAAAATCTAATTCCTAGGGTAATTACTAAAACAAGGGAAGCATATATTAAAACTCCAAAAGGGATTACAAACACTTCCTGTGGTAACAGCAACTGTATCTCGTGCTGGTGCACAAGGGCTGTCCTGAGCTCCCATTACTCTAACAGTGCATGAGATGATCAACTTATAGACAAAAGGCTTCTCTTAGCTCATGGTTTTAGAAGACCCACTCGATGGTCAGTAGGTCCTGACGCTTTAGTCCTGTGCTGAAGAAATTCATCCTGGCATAGAGTTCATGGAGACCAAAGCCACTCACATCTGACATCCACAGAGGCCAAAGAGAAAAGGAACAGGAAGGGGTTTCACTATTCCCTTTACTTAGCTTCAATAATCTACCATTAACAATTAAGTGGGGACCAAGCTTTTGGTGCATGCGTCTCTAGGGGACCCTGCAGTTCCAAGTGGTAGTAAATGTATTTAATATATTTTCAGTGATACATCTTCCGAGAAATTAAAAATGTACTTTCTGAAAGAAGAAAAAAAACCCAGGATATCTTAAAACTGCTTTATAGAAACAATTATATTTTTAAAAATATGAATTTTGGGCTGGAGAGATGGCTCAGAAGTTAAGAGCACTGGCTGTTCTTTCAGAGGTCCTGAGTTCAATTGCCAGCAACCACATGGTGGCTCATAACCATCTGTAATGAGATCTGGCTCCCTCTTCTGGTCTGAAGGGATACATGCAAGCAGAACACTATATACATAATAAATAAATAAATCTTTTAAAAAATAAAATAAAAAATAAAAATATGAATTTAAAATTGCTACAATGGGTCTGTGCAACAACATCTACACATCTGAGGCAGTTTCAGTTCATTAAAAGGAACATGGCTCTGCTTGGGCAGCTGAGGCAGGAGGATCACCTGAACCCAAGACTTTGAGATCAGCAAAGGAGCTTGACCCCATCTCCAAAAATAAATGAACAAAAAAGGGACTATTCTTCGGGTTCAGAGATGACTTGGTCATCACCAGGTTTCCCCAGGTTGTGGAGTCTATCCTCCTCTCTCCCTTTGCAGCCAGGATGGTTTTAAACTCTCAACTGTCCTGTCTCAGTACTGGTATTATAGACATGCACCATTGCACCCAGCTTGGCTTATATCATTTTCAACACTTACAGACTTGAGCTGGGTGTGGTACTGCAGCTAGTAATCCCAATATGTTGGAGGAAAAGGTAGGATGATCTGGAGCTTAAGACCAGTCTCAACTACATAAGGAGTTCAAGACCAACCAGGGCCATAGAAGACTTGGTTCAAAACATAAAACACACTTAAAATATAAATGACTTTGAGACCCGTGTAAGGCAAGACCTGCTCATAGAAGACAATCCTATGTATTTTCAGGAAGAAAGTGGGCCAATATATTCAACTATTTCTACCTTGAAAAGGGAAAAAAAAAAAAAAAGAAAAAAAGAAAAAAAAATTGCCATTTGTTCAAATTAGGATGTAGGTAAGAGTCAATGAAGTGTGAGTGTGGGAGTGCTGGGGGACAGAAGCAGCAGATCTTTGTCAGTTCCAGGGCAGTCAGGACTACTTTTGTTGAGATAGTGTGAGACCCTATTTCAAAGAGAGAGAGAGATTGGAATCAGATGAGGTAGATCCTCAGGCTTTTCAAATCTTTTAGTTTACAGGTCCTTGCTCCTTCTCTGCTCTCTATTCCTGTGAGGATTACCAGTTGAGTCTATTGTACGTAGTTTTCTAATCCCAGTATGGTTTACGTTACAATTCCCATATGCCCTCTATATTTTTCATACACTGATATTTGGATGGAAGTGTTGATCAGATTCACATTTGATTTTTTGATAAAACTTCATAGGTGATATTAGGGACTTCTATAAAGAGATACATGATACCCAGTGCCTCTGTAGATAAAATAGTATAGCAAATATTTTTTAAAAACTCTATCCTGAAAAGGTAAATTTGTTAAAATTTATGTTATTTAACAAGTACAAAGTATTAAATTTCATTTGCCCCTGTTGAGAAATGACAACATGATCACAGGAGGACATTTTTATACATTTCTTTAAACCTTAGCTTACCTCACCCCGGAAGCCATAGGTAGAAATACTGGCTAAATCCTCAAAAGTCTGCAGTTTACTTGTAGTGAACCTCTCACACACAATATCCAGATCTTCCTTCTACATGGTTAAGGGGGAAGAGTAAATAATTATGTCTCTCATTTCCCAAATCTTTCTGGATTTCCATTGTATTGCTTTCATCGGAGAAGAAATTCTCAGAAGAGGTTTAAATTAGTACTACCTTCCTTATCCAAAACATCAGCGGACCTGGAGGTTCACCTTCATCACTAAGTCACTCCTTCTCAGTGTAATGTGGTTTCCACTTCATGTCCCCACCTCCTAGCCCTGAGACTCTGCCCTTAGACCTCTTCTCTACCTGTACTCGTTTCTGTCTTTCTCCTGCCCCCACCCATCCTTTTTCGAGACGGGCCTCTTTGTATAGCTCAGGATGTGTCAAACTTAATTCTCCAACCTTGACCTCTCAAGTGCTGAAATTGTATGCATTTGACATCATACCCAAATTTCATTTTCTTTTTAAATTAAAACAAAACAAATCTTTATTTTTAATCTACAGGAAACTCTTAAAACTGTAGTAAAAATAGATAACACAAAATTTTCATTTTAATTGGGTGTGGTGGTACACATTTGAAATTCCAGCACTTTGGAAATAGAAGTAGGAGGATAGGAATTATAGTCACCCTTTGCGTACAGTGCAATCAGGGTGAGTCTAAGTCACAGGAGACCCTGCCGCAAAGCCATGAGCAAGGGCTGGAGAGGTGGCTCAGTGTGGTAAGAGCACTGGCTATTTTCCAAAGGACCTGACTTCAGATCCCAGCACCCACATCAGGTGACTCACAGCTACTTCTAACTTCAGCTCCAGGGAATCCAATGCCCTCTTTTGGCCTCTATATGAACTAGCACTCACAGGCATAAATACAGCCCAAACACACCACACCACACACCACACACACACACACCCCTTAAAAATAAAAAACAAAACTTTTCATCTTAACCACTTTTAAGTGTATAGTTCAGTACACTAAATACATATTTACATTAGTTAAATTTATATAAATTTAACAAGTAAAAAATATACAACCATCCATGTCTAGAACGTCATCATTTTTCTTAAATTGGATCTTAGTACCTGTTTAACAGTAACTTTCCATTCTCCTCATCCCCCCATCTCTGGTCAATCACCATTCTACATTCTGTCTCTCTGAGGCTGACTTCTCTAGAAACCTTATATAGTAGGAATTGTTTAATCCTTTTACTTTTCGTGATGAATTTATTTCAGTTAATATAAAGTCTGCCAATTTTATCCCTGTTGAAGCACATCAGAGTTTCATTCCTATCCAAGGCTGAATACTCTTCTACTGTGTGGGTGTGTGTCACAGTTTATCCATTTACCTGTTGATAGACACGAGTTACTTCTACCTTTGGCCTATTGTAATGTTATGAATATAACCATACAAATCTACCCATGTCCCTCTCTCACTTATCTGCATATATACAGAAGTAGAAACAGTAATTGTAGATCTGAGAAAATGCCACATCACTTTCCGTAATTGCTACACTATTTTACATTCCCACCAACAATGCAGAGACTGAATTCTCTACCTTCTAACAATCTATTTAATTTTATTTCTTTGATAGTGGTCATAATGAAATGGTATCTCCTCACAGCTTGGATGTACACTTCTGTAATGGCTACCTCTGAACATCTTTTGATGAATCTTAAAGCTTTTCATATATCAAAAGGCGAAGTTTGAAATTTTTATCTGCAGACTTCTACATGTATTCACTGAGACACACACACACACACACCTTTAAAAGGCACTTTAACATGTTCCCAAATGAACTGCTTCTCTTCCCTTCAAACCTTTCTTTCATAATTTTCTCATTCTGATAAGTGACAACTCTTACTCAATTACTTACTCTTTTATCCCACATCAGCAAATTCTGAGAGGTCTGCCTTCAGAATTAACTCAGGAATCCCCCTGGTCCTTACATCGCAAATACAATCCGACTGGTCCAAGGCACTGTGACCCTTTTCCCGGGTTCCTAACAGACTCTTCTGACGGCCTCTACACTGTCCTTCAGCAACTTGTTTCCAACAGTCTCTTTTAAATTTTTCATTTTATTTTTATGTGTTTGTGTGTGTGCCTGATTGTATGTGTATCACATTCATGAAGTGACCTCAGAGGCTACCAGAAACCCTGAAACTGGCATTCTAGCTGTTGTGAGACATTTGATATGGGTTCTGAGAACAGAATCTGGGTCCTCTGTAAGTGTGGCAAGTGCTGTTAACCATTGACTGCTGCATCTTCTGCTATGGTAGTCACCCTGTGTCACCACCATTCACACACTGAGTCATCACTCCAGGCCCATTCAAAGGTTTTTTGTTTGTTTGTTTGTTTGTTTGTTTGTTTTTTAATAAAACACATCACCATATCATGAGCTGTTTTGCTTAAAATCCTTGGGTCCTATCCACCATAGCTGCCCCCCAAAAAGCTATGGCTAGAAGATCTACTATGTTTCCTCCTAGGCCTCATGTCCTGTTCTCCCTGTTGGAGATACGCTGGCTTCCTACCGGTCCATCAAGTTCAGGAACACCTCAACTTCAAGATTTTTGTCTTTTGTGTTCTCTCTGCCCAGGACACGGATCCTTTCAACGCTTTCGTAACTCGTTCCTCGATCTCCACTAGCTTTCTCCATAAATTTCATATCCATATTAAAGCCCTCCGGAGTCACCAATAAACGGAGACTGCAGCACTCCTCCCCACTCTCTGACCCTGTCTTCCTTCTAGCTGTTACCTTCTATACAGCACTGTATACCATCTGACACACTAGTCACTATTTACTGACTCCCACTACCAGGACAGAAAACAAAGGATTTCTGTCCATTTTATTTACTGATATATCTATCCCCTCAACAATGTCCAATACACAATAGAAACTCAATACATAATTATTAGTGTTCAAGCTTTCAATCAAAAACACCTTCTGCAAAAGACTAAAGTCACCAGGCTAGGGGGAGGGCTTACATTCTCCTAGAGGTTTGAAATACACAAACCCAGTTCCCCCAGGTTTTACTTACCCTGATTCCAGTGCCATTGTCCTGGATCTGAATTAGCTTCAGGCCTCCTTCTTTAACAATCACCTGAATATTTGTAGATTTTGCATCTAAACTGGCAATCAGAGAAAATATTTTGTCAGTTGCAACTACTTTGATACACATATTATAATAACAAATTCCAAACAGAGTGCTTGATTAGCATGTTTTCTCTTTGTCTTACAAACTCAATGTGGGTACTGTATGAATGTATACATTACATAAGTGGTAAGTGCAGAGCTAACATTTCTGTTCCTGAAGGACAGTCCTTTTAGCACATTTGTTACTTACTCTCTTTTCAACTAATTTTACTGTTAAAACAACTTTAATCAGTCTCTGGTTTCTAAGTGACTCTAATAAAATACCATTTAGCCAGGCGGTGGTGGCACACGCCTGTAATCCTAGCACTCAGGAGGCAGAGGCAGGTGGATCTCTGTGAGTTCGAGGCCAGCCTGGTCTACAAAGAGAGTTCCAGGACAGCCAGGACTACATAGAGAAACCCTGTCGTAAAATCAAATAAACAAAAAAATGGAGGGTTAAGGGGTGGGGGCCTGAAGAGACGGCTCTGCAGTTAGGAGCACTGGCTGCTCCTTCAGAGGAACAGAGTTTAATTCCCAGTACCCACAGGGTGGCTCACGACCATCTATCTGTAACTCCAGCTGCAGAGGAGTTGATGCTCTCTTTAGGTCTATGAGGGCAATCCATGCACATGGTGCATAGACATATGCTGGCAAAACACCCATACACATAAAATGAAAATCTAAATGTGAAAAATATGATAATAGGGTTCATAAAATGTCTGAGTGGGTAAAGACAGAGTAACCTGCCACTAACCAGAGTACCTAAGTTTAATCCCTGGGACCTACAATATGGAAAGAGAGAACCAACTCCTCAAAGTTCTCTTCTGACCTCCACAAGTGTGTTTTACACACAACCTCCACCATACAGACAGATCAGTAAACAAATTTAATTAAGCTAAAAAGGGGAAATAATCTTAAAAGGAAGAAGTTATCCACCATAGAAAATAAATGTGGCTTGGGGCTTGCATGAAAGGGGAAGTTATCAATTCCTCCCATGAAAAATTCTCTATTGAAAAAAAGACAGTAAGTCACTTAAATAATAAACTTTTCTTGGCACTTCTGTATCAAAAACCTTAACTATTTAAAAAGCACTTAACTAGAGTCCATGCAAAAATCTCTGCTCGAATATAAACTATGCTCGTTTTAAGATTAGTTTTATAGAACAATAACTGACCCAACTTATGCTGATAGTTTATCTAACACTGTCGAAACAAAAGCTCTACTATGGCAGTCTGGGTGCTACACCCAATCAGACGTCCCCAGGCTCCTGCTGCTTCTTTTGGTTACCTCTTAACTCTTTTCCTTTCTCGCTGTCACAGAACCATTGCTCTGAATGGGTTGTTTTCAGTGACCTGCTACAAGACTGCTATTCTTCACTGGAGAAATCTTTTCTTGTAACTTTAGTATGGGCTTCGCTAACATCACTTGATACTAACGCAAGGATCTGACTGTTTATCTACACTCTATGGGTGTCCTTTCTGAACATATTTGGTGGTATGTCTATTTTGAGGTATACTCTTCACATTCCTTTTTCTGTCCACATTTTTTAACCTCTCCCCTCCACGACGTGATGGGTTTAAGTCCCTGAAGCAACAAACGCCACCCCCTTAGAACACTAACTGGGGTCACTAATTAGTACAATTAGGAGTCAGAAAAAAGCCCCATGTTCACGCCAATAATTTTGATTAAAACTCAAAAGGAACTGTGCCTTGGATGTGTACGGATTGTTCCGAGAATGAACGATAAACACGGCATACGCTGAAGATTGTTTATCTTTCCACCCTAAACACTCGAATACACATCTTCAGCGTATGGGATGTGAAGTTAAGCTTCCTTCGGGAAGGTACCATTAAATCAGTATTAAGCCTGCTTCCTCTACTTGCGACCCAAACGGGTCTCGTGGAAGCCGGGAGGACCCCTGCCAGCGGGAGGCCGGCCAGGCGCGCTCAGGGTCCCCGTGCCAGCGCCGCGCAGGTGGCCGACGGCAGCAGGTGGGTCGGCCCGGCCCGGCCCGTGCCGCCTTCAGGGAACTCGGCTCCGCTCCCTCCGTACCAGTTTTCAATCATCTCTTTGATAGCATTGGCCGGCCGCTGGATAACTTCCCCCGCCGCTATGCGGTTCACAACCGTCTCGTCCAGACGCCGAATAACTCCCGCTACGAACGCCATATTGGCGCCAGAGCTCGCCGTCAGCCAATCACTTGGGCTCCTCACGCTCACGTCCTTCCTCCAGCTTCGGCCCACGCCGTTCCCGCACGGCCTTCCCAGCGACAAGTGATGATTGGGCAGCACGAATGCCAGTCAAGTGCTTGCACACGTCAGTTCCTGGTCTCTGTCCCGCCCTAAACAGCGGCCGCCCACTAGGCGAGACGGCAACGCGCTTGCGCGTCAAGGTTCACGGCCCGCTCTTCCTATTGGTCCATTCCCGAGAGCTAAGGGAATACGAAATCTCCAGCCAATAGGAACGGAGGTGCCTTGGCGGAGGCTGGTTCGCCCCTGCTCGGGTGATCTGGCGCAGAACCCAGGGGTGCTTGGCGCTCGTCGGGCTCCTCCCCGTTTGCTGCGGCCTCTGAGCTCGCCGTTATCTTGTGGCCTCCCGCAGTATGTGGATGACGCCCAAGAGGATTAGGATGGAAGTCGACGAGGCTCTTGTGTTCCGACCCGAGTGGACCCAGCGTTACTTGGTGGTGGAGCCCGCGGAGGGCGACGGGGCCCTGTGCCTGGTGTGTCGCCGCCTGGTCGCCTCTACCCGCGAACGCGACGTGAGACGCCACTACGAGGCCGAACACGAATTCTACGAACGGTTTGTAGGGGACGCGGAGCGCGCGGCCCTGGTGGAGCGTCTGCGTCAGGGCGACATGTCCTTAGCCTCCGTGCTCACTCCGGAGGAGAGAGCGACACGGGCAGGCCTCGGCCTCTGTCGCTTCTTGGCCTTGAAGGGTCGCGGCTGGGGTGAGGGAGACTTCGTACACCAGTGCATGGAGGTGTTGCTGAGAGAGGTGCTGCCGGATCACGTCGGCGTCCTGGAAGGCATTGATTTATCCCCAGAGATCACACGGCAGAGGATTCTGAGCATTGACAGCAATCTCCGTAGCCAGCTGTTTAACCGGGCCAGGGACTTTAAGGCCTATTCCCTCGCTTTGGATGACCAGGCTTTTGTGGCCTATGAGAACTACCTCCTGGTCTTCATCCGTGGCGTCGGCCGCGACCTGGAGGTGCAGGAAGATCTTCTGACGATTATCAACCTGACTCATCACTTCAGTGTTGGGGCCCTCATGTCGGCGATTTTGGAGGCCCTGCAGACAGCAGGACTCAGCTTACAGCGAATGGTGGGACTGACCACGACCCACACCTTAAGGATGATTGGTGAGAACTCGGGACTGGTCTCCTACATGAGAGAAAAGGCCGTGAGCCCCAACTGTTGGAACGTTATCCACTATTCGGGATTTCTGCACTTGGAACTGTTGAGTTCTTACGATGTTGATATTAATCAGATCATAAATACCATATCTGAGTGGGTAGTTATGATTAAGACCCGAGGTGTTAGACGACCAGAGTTTCAGCCTTTACTGACTGAGTCTGAAGCAGAACATGGTGAAAGGGTTAACGGACGGTGTTTGAACAACTGGCTGAGAAGAGGCAAGACGTTAAAACTGATATTTTCACTAAGAAAAGAAATAGAGGCCTTCTTGGTTTCGGTGGGGGCGACAACAGTCCACTTCTCAGACAAGCAGTGGCTTTGTGACTTTGGCTTCCTGGTAGATATGATGGATTATCTTCGAGAGATCAGTGAAGAACTGCAGATCAGCAAGGTCTTTGCTGCCGCCGCCTTTGAACGAATCTGCGTCTTTGAGGGTAAGCTGAGTTCACTTCAGAGACATATGGAGGAAGTGGATCTAGAAGACTTTCCCGCCTTCAGCATCATCGTTGATGAGCTTAGGCAGCAGTTTAAGGAAGATCAAAAAATATTTGATCCTGACAGGTATCAGATGGTGATCTCCCGCCTACAGAAAGATTTTGAGAGACATTTTAAGGACCTCAGGTTCATCAAGAAGGACTTGGAACTTTTTGCAAATCCATTTAGCTTTAAGCCTGAATATGCGCCTATTTCCGTGAGAGTGGAGCTGACGAAACTTCAGTCCAACACTGACCTGTGGAATGAATATAGAGTCAAAGACTTGGGACAGTTTTATGCTGGATTGTCTGCTGAAGCTTACCCAATTATCAAAGGGGTTGCCTATAAGGTGGCATCCTTGTTTGATAGTAACCAAATCTGTGATAAGGCTTTTTCATATTTAACTCGAAACCAACACACACTGAGCCAGCCACTGACCGATGAGCATCTCCAAGCCCTATTTCGAGTTGCCACAACTGAAATGGATCCTCGCTGGGATGATCTTGTGAGAGAAAGAAATGACTCATAAGCCTTTGTAGTACAACAAGATTCGATTTGAGAAGGAAAAATGAGCTTGATTTTCTTTTCACATTTACTAATTTGGATTGTTGGGAAGCATTGAGCTCCTTAGAAGATGTTGAAATTAATAAACATTGAAATCTTTTCTGACAGGTTGCCTTTTCCTCATCTCATTTGGCAACATGGAACTGAAACATAAGAATACCACCTTTAAAATACTTAGTTTAATAGAAATGTCATTGCCTTTTACTTTTATGTCATAACTGATTTTCAACAAGTTTAGTATTGATATTGTAAGTTGAACTAGAAGTCTGGTTTTAAGATGTTCTGGAGATATATGCCAAAAGTTTCAGCTCTTATTTTGACACAGTGTAAAAAGTGTGATACATGGTTTGAAATGACCAACTCCTTAAAAGTGTATTTGAGTCAGTTTACAGAAACTCACATAGCAAATTAAGTTTCTGAAAAGAAGCATATACACAGTGAAGGTATTTTGTCTAGCTAACAGAATTTAGGATTATTTTTGAAAGCAAATTTCTGAGCCTGAAGTAAATGCTGGCAGTTTCAGCCCCCACCCCCACCTACCCAGTTGATGGTGACGGTACAGATGGAGCAGCAAGAATTACTTTAAGGTTTTGATTGGGGGGGCCTCTCACTATCAGGAATTAAGAATGAATGATTTTTGAAGGTTTGCTCCTAATTTTTTTAACAACTAGGCGCAATTTTTCAGCTCATCTATCAAAGGACCATGGTAAGTATGGAATCTTAACCATTGCCAGTCCGTAATTCTCTTTTCTACTCTTGACAGAACTGTGGTCCTAGCAAAACAATGGAAGGTTGGGGGGGCTTTTACACTTTAGGATCAAGAGTTTATGAGAGATTTTAGCTTATTTGTCTTTTCTGCATGGCTATTAATGTTTTATTGAAGAAACTGTGCTTAAGGGAGACACTTTATTTTGAAATGACAAGTGTCAGATTTTGTTAGCTGCTGAAAATGGATTTACTCTAGAACTGTCTTCCACATTGAATAGTTAAGACAGTGTATAGTAAAATTTAAATCTGAAGAAGCAGCCTTATCCACAGACTGTAACACTTCCTATTCCTAGAGATGTTGGTTCTGTGCTATCACGTTATCAGACATGTTAACTGTGAAAATGTCAACCTTAATGGTAAAGCTCAGCACCGTAGCCTGGTGGAAAAGCAGCACCCCATTTGTAACCCATCCTCAAGTACAGTTGAAAAGCTATCGGCTCCTTTCTGTCTTAAAGACTGTAGCACATCATCTCCTGCTACATTCAAGGAACCTGATTATAACCAAGAATTTAGAGGGAACAGATGCCTAATCCATCCGAGCCTAAGAACCCAAGTCACATCAATGGTTCTCAGCCAAAGCCCTTCCTTCCAGAGTGTGCTGCTGGCAAGTGCCTAGGGCATCTTTGTGATTATCTTACTTACTGGAGGGTTCTGCTGGCATATAAGCTTAAAGATTTCTCTCTCTTGTAGTGTTCAGTACAGAGTGATCCCTCCTAAAGTGCCAGCATGCTCTCCCACCAAGTATACATTATCTTATTTCAAGGGACAGGGAGAATCTCCAGTAGAAGCTGATGGCATACTTGATAGGGAAGCCCAATTCCAGTGGTTCAGAGAAGAAAACAAGTATCAGGTTGACATTTTGCTTATCCAAAAATAAGCTTAAATGCCTGAAAAACAGAAGCTCTACTGGTAATTTCCCAGTAGCTTTGTGTACTACCTTTTACAGCAAATACTTTTATTATTTGAGAGAATGATCAGAAATCCTGAAAGCTGCTTCTACTTTCTGTTCCTAGTCCTCTAAATATTAATATCTTGTATATTCTATCAAGTTATCGTGTTGCTTAAGGTGATAATAAAATTAGTTTGCATCATGTAGCCACTGTGTGAGTATGGGGAAGATATTAATAAGCTAAGGATTTTTTTTTAATTGACCCTCAGCAATAGAGAGTTTGCTGTAACTAGTCTTCAGTTTTTCTGTTGTTTGTTTAAGGCAGTGGTTCTCAACCTTCCTAATAATATGCTCCTTTAATACAGTTCATGTTGTGGTGACCCCCCTGACCATAAGATTATTTTGTTGCTACTTCATAAATGTAATTTTGCTACTGTTATGAGTCATAATGTAAATATCTGATATGTGACCCAAAGGGGTCATGACCCACAGGTTGAGAACTGCTTGTTACGTGTTTTGCTGTTTTCTGTATTAAATAACTAGCTGCATGGCAGTCTTTTTTCTTTCCTTTTTCCTTTTTAAATATATAGTTGTTACTGGACCTGTGGTATCAGTGAAAATAGTTAAAATAAGTGCCATTTAAAAAACAACTCCTCTGTGTCCTTAACTGTTCCTTCCCCACTTCTCTCCTGCCGCTAGTTCCAATATTTGCTTGACCAGTCTCCCATATTGCCAGTCAAACCACTCGACTTCAGTAGCTTTGTCAGTATTTTTCCTCCTTGAAATCATCCTAGCATTGCAGAGAACCAGCTCCTGGTGTGTTCACTCATTACAGGACCTCTTTTAAGTCTGAATGAGTATGTCTGTCAGTTGCTTTCTTGGCTTTTTTTTTTTTCCTTTAGGCTACCTAATCTCCCTTGCCTCACTTCCCTACATTAACTCCGTAGTTGATCTCATCTCTTTCTGTGGCTTCAGTTACCACCTGTATTGCAGATATTTCCAAATTCTTATCTCCTGAAGATTAAGATTTCCCCCTAAATCCTAGTTGCTAGTATCACTGACACTGCTCTCTCACAGGCCTCCCACCACATCTTGGCTCTTTCTCCCAAACCTGCTTTCTCTCATTTTCCTGTCAGCAGATGGCCTTGCAGTTGTCGGTCAGTTGCCCTTTCCCAAGCCCCAAACTCATTTAACACATTCATATTGCTCCATGGCTTTCACCATTGCTGTCAGAATAGACAGGTTATAAACTTGTTCATCTTGCAGATTTTGGTTTATATATCTAAGGAGCTTCAGTGGTGCCCTCTAGGCCAGGTGCCCAACTACGCTTGCTAAGCACCCCTGTGCTTCCTCCTTAGCATTTCTTACTGCAGATTGGTCATTGCTAGACTGCAACAGAAGTCTAACCCATTGTTTCATCTCTAATGAATAGTTCAAAGCCTGGCATTTGAAGAAATGTTGGGGCAAATAAATACTTGTATGGTTTTTGATGACCTTTGAAACCTTCACAGTCTTCATTTGAGCTTCATAGACATCCTGCTTGTTCATTGAATAGCTCTTAGCTATGTATTGCAAATTAAGAAATGAAACTCACCTTATTTGTGACTAGGGACCTCATTGTTGTGTTTCTTGAATTTAGTGCAGTGCTTAGCATGTGGTTCGAATATTATGTGAATGTTGTTAAGAAAACAGATTGTAATTTACCCTAGTAAATTAGTAGTAATGTCAAGAGTCAAACCTAGGTGTACTCACAAACCTACTCTGTAGTGTTAAATACATCCATAATATAGTCTTTTTTTTTTTTTTTTTTAATTTTCAAAGGAACCTACATACAGAAGGAAAATATTGGGTAATTGCTTAGATTGAACTGAGTTCAGTAATCTAAAAATTACCTTCAGTATTGGAGAAAGAAAATGCCACATAAGAGTTAACATCCATTTTTCCTTTTGTAGGCGTCAACCCTAGGAGAAAATGTCATGCTATTTAGTAGTTACTTTCCTTTACAGATGATTTCTGGCTCTTCTGGAATTTCAAAGTAAGTAAACTTGTTTATGAGAAGGTTGTCTTAGCCCTTCTGGCTACTATATCCTCAGCTCATTAATTTTCTTATATGTGGAATGCCCACATCATCTCCCCAAGGGGAAAACCCCCAGATGAGGTCCAGTTAACATGTACCTTTCGACTTGCTGTATTTCCTTGCTTTCTTGTTTCATGCCTCTATGAACTTCATTTCTAAGTAACTGGGACTTTTCAGTCTTAAGTCAGAAAACCAGACCCTGAGTCTCTTTCATGAAGCCATTTTGCCCAATTTAAAAGATGAACTAGCATCATTCTCTTAATTGAACTTACAGTTTTAGGAAGTCACATAAATTAATTAATTCACTCTGAGATCTTGGTAGTAGGTACGACAGTTATCCAGAGATTTGATCCTTGTTGTAAAACTAGGTTTTCATCAATCTTAGGGTTAGAGTTTCTCATTTTTATCTTATATTTGAATAATTGCCTCATCCTACTCTGTAAGTACTTTATAGTCTTTAATTTATGCCTTGAAACTGACCAAGTACTGAGTTCATGTCCTATACATTTTGTCAAATGCAGCCAACAGCCACCATAAGACAATTTTTTTCTTCTTTAACACAGGGTAGATATTCTGTCTCCCAGTTCATCTCAAGGGGTACTTTTGCCTGTCCATAATATAAATTGCCCCTTTGTAATTATTTTTTTCTATCTTCCAGTAGCAATCTTCCTGAATGCCTCCCAGCTAATCACTAAGCAACATGTTTAGTATTTTAGTTCTGCATCAGGATTGGTAAGGTTGTTATGAGGTGAATAACTACAGTTAATATCTCCACAACTTTCTGTAGCGAGTTGTCTAGGACTTCGTATAGGTGAGGGGCTGGCAGACGACAGCCTGCAGGCCAAGGCGAACTGTCATGGCTGCCTCCTCTGCAGTTGCAGACCTGAGTAGTTCTGACACAGTGTGTGTGCAACACAAGCTACAATACGTTATGGAAAAGTTCTAATTTCTGCTTAAAATGCCCCTAGCTCGGGGTCAGTAGCTACTCACTAGGAGCTAGCTGCTCACTTTGGGGAATGAGAAGAGAAAGTATGGCAGATAGCAGAGGCTCCAAAGCCACAGCCACACCACAGTTTAAGAAGTGTAATCCCTCTGTACAGCTGGAGGAAAACGAACTATCTGGAAGATAACACTACTGATTATCGTGGTTTTGATCCCCTAGTTACATCATTTTAAATATGTCTGTTTTCATTGAGATAAAAGTTTACAAATATTAAGTGTCCACCTCAGTGGATTTTTATATTCACCTGTAAATGCACCACCCAGATCAAGGTAGAAAATAGTTCTGTTACTCCAGTAGGTGCCCTTTGCCTTTTGCACAGACAGATAGTTGCTGGTCTGACCTTCCTTGCCTGTCAGTTTTGCCTGTTTTAAATCTATACCAAGTGTAATTATATACACTGTTTTGTATCTTCTGTTCTCTCTATGTCTGCTCTAGTAATCCATGTTGTGGATTGTAACAGTTCATTTTTCACCTCTGTGTCATAGTCCGTTCATTGTACCAGTTTATCCATCAATGTTGAATATTTGGATTGTTTCCACTTTGTGGTATGAATAAAATTGCTATTAAAACCTTGTGTCTATCTTTTAGTGAACGTGTGTTACTTCTACTGTGGGTGTATTCCTTGGCAGATAACCTTGCTTCTGTTACTTTCTACAGGTTATTTTTCTACAAAGCAGAGTGACCCTTACTTTAAAATCTGTCAGATAATGCCACTTTTCTACTCAGAAACCTCTAATGGCTTGGTATCACAGAATGGAAACTGAAGTCAGACAGTTCCTGCATGATCTGTAGCCACATGTACCTTCTCCTTGCTGTCTCTTCTAACATTTTGTCTTTACTCCCCTCCCCCGCTCCTTACTCTGCTCTGGACTGAAGGCTGTGCTTATGAATTGGAGAGGGAGGTCAGTGTTTTGTAATCTGAGTAGCTGTTTGTTGTTTTGAGGCTTTGAGCTTGGCGTTGGTTTTGTTTTTAGGCTGAGGACGGAATCCAGGGCCTTAAGCATGTGAAGCATATGCTCTTTCAAGACACAAATTCCACTGGCTTTGACAGAAGATATAACACTACCTTATGATGTGTTAAGTATCCCACTGAGCACTGGTCCCTAACTCTTAAAAGGTATTTAGATACTAAAACACAAGACCATCCAGATTTCGGAAATGTGTTCTAATTAGTTTGTCAATGTAATGATGGTACTGTTAATAGTTCATGTCCCTGGGGCCTAAGTGGGTCCTTGGAGCTACTAGGGTCGAGGAGTTAGGAAGAAGGCAGTGGAATAAAGCAGTACTTGTATTAAGTAAAATAGCACAGCTGTAAGGGACCTCTTTAAGTGTGCCATTGATGGTATATCCCTAGTGGTTATAAAATAAGAGTTTAGATCCTGAGGCTGGACAAGGCTCAGCAAGAAAGAGTTCCTATTGCTCCTTCAGAGGACCATAGTTTGGTTCCTGGTTCCAGCATCCACGTCAGGTGTTTCACATGTACCTGGAACTCAGCTCCAAGAGATCTGATGTTCTCCTCTGTTCTCTGTGATCATCATACACATAACGTGTACTTTTTTTTTTGCCAGAGCTGAGGACCAAACCCAGGGCCTTGGGCTTGCTAGGCAAGCACTCTACCACTGAGCTAAATCCCCAACCCCTAACATGTACATTTTAAAAAAGAATTTTTAAGCTACACATCTTTTTATAACTATTATACAATTGAAGTGTTAGAAACTTGACATGTTTAAAGAATTAAATTTAGATTTGACCAACATCAGGCCATGAGACCATGAAAAAGTAAGAAACATTCTTAAAAATTTACTTAGTGTCAACTAATATGAGGAAAATAAGGACTTTGTTCAAAGGCAATGTCATGGTTCAGACTTACATCTAATTACCATTGACTGGGGTGTTAAATAACATTTGTTGTAGCTCTGGACACTCCAAAGTTCAAGATGGTCTTCAGCTCCACTCTGGTGATAAGCTGCTGCTGAGTTATGGGCTATCTTGTGTCCTCAGAGTGGAGAGAGAGTCTTGCCTTGTTGTACCAACCACGTTCTCACAACAACATACCTCCAACTCTTGCAGGACAGTCACATTTCAGCATGAGAATTGAGTGGGGTGGGGCTGGTAAAGTGTGTAGATGCTCACACGTTAAAAAAAAAAAAACAAAAAAAACAAAAAAAAAAAACGGTGGCGGTATACACTTTTAATTCCAGCACTTAGGAGGCAGAGACTGGTGACCTCTAAGTTTGAAATCAGCCTGGTCTACAGAACAAGTTCCAGGACAGCCAGGGCCATGCAGAAACTATGTCTCGAAAAACCAAAATAATATAATAAATAATAAATATAAAACTGCCCTTTGTGTGATAAACAATGGTGAGGGTCATTTCCTGGCCCAA
Source organism: Onychomys torridus (assembly GCF_903995425.1). Classification (NCBI taxonomy): domain Eukaryota; kingdom Metazoa; phylum Chordata; class Mammalia; order Rodentia; family Cricetidae; genus Onychomys; species Onychomys torridus. Next base: position 103,770,320 of record NC_050449.1, read on the forward strand.
ACACTGACCTTTCTCTGCTGCTCCTTTAATTGTCCCATCCCCTGAACATGGGCAGGAGGACTGGCCATCTTTCATCCAGCCTAGACAGCCCCTAGAATACTTCCAAAACACCAAACGGCAGTTTGAATAGCTCTTCATCCTTGCTCTTAGTTACTATAGAGGAGGTATACCCTTCTCTGCCTGGTACCCAGAGTATTAATTGTTACAGTTTGAGGGTGAGCACCTGAGAGTCATCTCTTGGGCACCTTTGGAAAGAGATTTTTATTTTTTTTTAATGAATCAAGGGACTGGAGGGATGATTTAGGGATTAAGAGGACTAGATTTGGTTACCCACACCCATGTTGGGCAGCTCACAACCTTCTGTAACTGTATCTCTGGGGATCCAGTGTCATCATCTGGCCTCTGAGGGTACACAAATACACATGTGGCAGACACCCACACACACAAATACACATGTGGCGGACACCACACACACACACACACACACACACACAAATACACATGTGGCAGACACCCACACACACAAATACACATGTGGCGGACACCACACACACACACACACACACACATACGCAAATACACATGTGGCAGACACCCCCCCATACACACACACACAAATACACATGTGGCAGACACCCCCCCCACAAATACACATGTGGCCGACACCACACACACACACACACACACACACACACAGATACAAATACACATGTGGCAGACAACCCACACACACATACACATGTGGCAGACCAGAGAGAGAGAGAGAGAGAGAAAATCTTGGGTTGGGGATTTAGCTCAGTGGTAGAGTGGCAAGGCCCTGGGTTCAATCCTCAGCTTAAAAAAAAAAATTGAAAGAAAAAAAATCTTTTAAAAAATAAATCAAGATTATACCAAGTAGGCTAGATGCTGTTTTTAAAAATGAGAGCTGGGGAAATGGCTCAGTGAGTAAAGGCCTAGGTGGATACAATTGAGGACCTGAGTTTGGATCCCCAGTATACGTGTAAAGCTGAACACGAAGGGGATGGTATTTATGATATTAGGAACACCGAGGTATAAGATTTATTAATTGGCTGCTATTCATGCCTCATGATCATGTTTGTCCCAAACAGTCACTGCTAACCAGTATGACCTTTAGCCAGTGTCATGGGGAATGCCTTAAGCTTCCTACGGCTTGACGGCATCACACAGGAGGAGAGCGAGATTGGAAAGGTTGCCTGGTGAACAGTAGGCCTTAGTGTTACCTTTGGTATCAGATCTGGTTTCCCTGGCAACCGAGGTCCACTTAATGAGTAGCTCCAGGCAGCAGACACGAACTTATCCATAGCAACAGCACATAAGGAAGTCCTCAGCAAATAGTATTTCATTTTGGTCTGGGTAAACAAGTCTCTGGGTGATTTGTTTTAGAAAATATCAGCGTGCTGAAAGAGATGCTAAAAGGCCTGGGTGTCCTTATTCTTGCCTCAATGTGCCCTAATAACAACTACTCACAGTATTGTCTTACATTAACTTTTTTTGGCTTCACATGTATATCTGTATATTGTGAATTATGTTTTAAATAAAAAAAAAATAGGTGTGTGTGGGTTTTTTTTTTTTTTTTACTGTGTGTGGGCACACATGTAGGGGTCAGAGGACAACTTGTGGAAGTTGTTTCCCTTCTTCCGTCATGTGGATGCCAGGGATCAAACTCAGCTTATTAGGCTCAGCAGCAAGTGCCTTTAGCCCCTAAGCCATCTGGCCAGCCTGCCAAGTCTTAGTTTATCAGCCCTGTGCCCAGTTGCCTGTTCTGATCATTCAGTATCCTTCCTTCTTCTACCAGACTCGTTTTCATAGTCATGTCGTTGAGTTTTCTTCCTATTAGTCACTTTATAGACTTAGATTTTATTCTGAAATAACTTAATTTTTTATTCTATCAATTTTCATCAGTGTGTTTTGGGTTTCCTCATGTCCTTGCCTCCTTCATCTCTCCTCCCACATCTGCTTTTTAGTTTCTGTGAACTCGGATTTAAATTATTTATTCTTGTGGGTATGGGTATTTTGCCTACAGGTAAGTCTGGGTACCCTGTGTGTCTAGTGCTCTCAGAGACCAAGAGAGGGCATCAGATCCCCTGGAACTGTAGTTACAGGTGGTCGTGAGCCACCATGTTGGTGCTAGGAATAAAATCTGGGTCCTTTGGAAGAAGAGCCAGTGTTTTTTAACTACTGAGCCATTTCTTCAGCCCTTTTTTTTTTTTATAACATTTTTTTTTTGAAACAAGTTCTCACAATGTAATTTGGCTGACCTGAAACTTGATATGTAGACAGGCTAGCCTTGAACTCACAACATTCCACCCGCCTCTACCTCCTGAAGGATTGGGATTAAAGATATTCACCACTACACCGACATGGCTCTTCTGTATTTCTAATGTCATTTCTCTGGACTGCTCATGGTGCAATGTAGACAACTGAAAAGTGTGGCTTGTGAGATGGGTCAATAGGTAAGTGTGCTTGCTGCAAAGGCTGAAGACCCGAGTTCAATCCCTGGGACCCACATAGTGGAAGAAGAGAATGGACTTTGACAAATTGTTCTCTGACCTCCACATGTCACATACTTGCCCCTACACACGAAATAAATAAGTATAAAGAGTTATCTAAATAAACCCACAACTACTGGAAAATGGTTTTTATTTCCCCATGCTACCACCACAGCTCAAATACAGCCACAAATACTGCACGTTGCCATTCCGGTTTCTTTCCCATGATTAACAGGGCTGGCTCTGCCACCCCCTTTCTACATACACAGCACATTTGATTTCTTGACTGATGTCTCCAGCTATCTCCTTCAGAAGGGCAAATCATAAGGAGCTCTTTGAATCCTTTCAGTGGCTTTAAGTATAGATGGCTTTAATTTGTTGTCCATCTTGATGGATAGCCAACTTGCTAAGTATAGACTTCTAAATTCAAAATTATTTTCCCATTGAACTTTGAGGAAAAGTACACAAACACAAATGTGTATTGTCTTCAGTTCTGGGTATTGAATCCAGGGCCTTGTGAATGCCAGGCAAGCACTTGACTGCTGAGCCATAACATCAGCCCGACAAAAAGAATATCTTAGTGAATTCTTAACATTAAACACCCACATGGCCAACATCCAGACAATAAAATGCATTTTATGTCCAGACTTTAAAATCCTGTATCAAATCTGTCACACTCTCCTCCCCTCAACATGTATTCACACCTCCACTGCTGTGGAAGTGATTTCTTGGTGGGTTTTTGTTGATGGAAGGGAGTTAGTAATTTCTTATCAGTTGACATTTGGGCCAAGTTTGAATAAAAACACTGTGCAAATATTCCTGGGTCTGTCTCCTAATGTGCTATTACCTTCTAGAAGTGAAGTCCAAACACATAACATTTTTAATCTGAATAAATGTCTCTAACATATTGCAAAAACATTGTACCAGTGTTTAAAGGGGGAAAAAAAGCTATTTCATTACATTCCTAGTCATCTAGGTACAAGCTAATGTGATAGGTGAGACACATTATAATTCTTAATTCTATGATGTTTTTAGTTAATGGATTCTGTTGTGTGCTATTTTGTTTGTGTTCTGACAAATAAAGCTTGCCAGGAGAGCAGAGGGTGGAGCTAGCCACTAGTTACCCATAGAGGCCAGGTGGTGGAGGCTCACACCTTTAATCCCAGCACAGTCAGGAGGTGGAGGCAAAAATATAAGTCGAGTGGAGACCGGATCTCGGCCCGCTTTTGGTCTGAGGGTATAGAGAGGTGAGAAGTGACCGTGGCTACTTCTTTGCTTCTCTGATCTTTCAACTTTACCCTGATATCTGATTCCTGGTTTTTATTGATAAGACTAATTAGGATCATGCTTCAGGATTCACTAATTTTGGTTTCAAGCCATACCTATTGTCAACACACTATCTCTGCATCTTAAGTTTCAGCTCCTTTGCTTGGTACCAGGTCACTCTTCTGTAAACTAGACATGTTCCTGCCACTGCTCCTGAGAGCTGGAATTGAAGGCATGCCCCACCACACAGCCTAAATGTTAAAGTTATATTTATTTGTCTGTGTGTGGGGGCACACTTGAGTCATGTGGAGGTCAGAGAACAACTTCCCCAGAGTCAGTTCTCTCCTTCCACCACATGATTTCTGGGGGTCCAGCTGCAGTCCTCCAACTTTGGCAACAAGCACCTTTAGCTGCAGAGCCGTCTTGCTAGCCCTCAATTTTTGTTTAATTTTTTTTTTCCTTAGCCATCTCTATCTCCTTAGAAGTTATTTTGTCAATGGTCCTTTGTCATTCACATACATGCTTTTCACAAATTTTGGGGTCTCTTTAATTAGTCTGATAGTGAGGAAGGTTGACTGAGATGGCGCTGTACATGAGAGGCTAATTGACTGGGCTACTCGGCAAAGAGATGAGGAGGAACTAAATGTCATAAAGAGAAACCTGACTCTAGGTTCGGGAAATCTTTCTAGCTGGTGTATTGCCACTAGGACAGACAGGGCAACTTCCTGTACCATCTCTGAACCTTCCCGCAGGAGCCAGCAGGTCTCCATTCAAGCTAATTTGATTTGGCTTCTCTGTTACAGAAAGCCAAAAGCACTCTGAACTGAATTGGTTAGGTAACCCCACCCCCACCCCCACTCCCACTTCTTTCCATATTGTTATTGGGGCCAGCAATTCCACATGGCAAATGGCCCATGGAGAACACGAAGGAGTCCACTTCTTTGGACTTGTTTGCTCATTCACAATAGTGACAGGTTGAGAGTGAGTGAGAGAAAACATATTTTCACTCTCATCTTTTTTTTTTTTAAATGGGACAATGGCTGGATGGTGGTGCACACCTTTAATCCCAGCACTCAGGAAGCAGATAACCCCAGCAATCAGGAGGCCAGGGTCAGGAGTATCTCTGTGAGTTTGAGGCCAGCTTCGTCTACAGAGCAAGTTCCAGGACAGTCAAGGCTACACAAAGACTCGAAAAAAAGAAAAAAAGAAAAAAAAAATTTTTGGGAGGGCTAAGTTGTTTTTTTCATAGATGTCATCTTCATATAAATCCAAGAAGTGAAGTGGAGACATTTAGATTAAGCAGCTGCCATGTACAAGGTGTGAAGGTGTGTGTGTGTGTGTGTGTGTGTGTGTGTGTGTGTGTGTTGTGTTTTTGAATGAGACTTCCCAGACATGGCAATTTATAAAGTAGTAAGTGTGATGTCTAGTTTTATATCAAGCTTGTGTTATCTGAAAGGAGAGAACCTCAACTGAGAAAAATGCCTTTGCTGTAGGGCATTTTCTTAAGTAATGATCGATAGGGGAGGGCCCAGTCCATTGTGGGTGGTGCCATCCCTGGGCAGATGGTCATGGGTTCTATAAGAAAGCAGGCTGAACAAGTCATGAGGCATAAGCAGCATCCCTCCGTGGCCTCTGCATCAGCTCCTGTCTCCAGGTTCCTGCCCTGTATAAATTTTTGTCCTGACTTCTTTGATGATGAACTGTGAGGTGGAAGCTGAAATAAAACCCTTTCCTCCCCAAGCTGCTTTGGTCATGGTGTCTCATTGGGCAGTAAGGAAGAAACAGACAACGAATAAACAGAAGAGAGGGATCCTGGTTGGCTGAAATGAGTGCTAGAGGTCTTTTGCTTGATCACTCTGGATAATACTTAAATGACATCACAGGTCTACGCCTGTTGGGGGTTTAAGCCTTTTGCGCCCCCTGGTGGTAAAGCTGTCCACCGGTTCCATGCAGTACGCGTTCCCGCCGCACAGGGGCGGCAGACTACACACTGGGGACCTCTAGGCCTCAGGCGCTCCTGAAACATCGGGAGAACAAAAAACTTTCTCAGGTGAGGCTGCCCGGGGTAACTAACACATTGAAAAGCACCAGCAGCATGTTCTTATTCTCATCTCCCCACGCTCCAGTCACCCCTACAGCAGGGCACACGTGCATATACACACCCCTTCCCCACTGCTCTGCATCACTGCTTTTCACTTGCAAGCCTGCCTTCAGCCCACCCACCCTCCCAGAGCTACCTCAGGCTTTCTGTCCTTGGACACTTGACATTATTAGTCCTCACTTCCCCCATGAGAATCACTTTCTCAGTTTAATGTAAATTCCTTTCATGTAATATTCCTTCTGAATATTATTTTGCCCCACTCTTGATTCCCAGGGTGATGATGCTTATTGTCATGCATACTAATTTAAAATTACAGTTAGCAGTTTTGTGATATTCATCTCATTAATAATGCACACTATTTTTTTATTCATCCTGCAAGCATTGTGCCAGCTAAGTGCCAGGGAGCTGGGAACACAAGTAACCTGAGGGTTTGGAGAGCTACCTTGCACATCACCGTCTTAAAGCAACCTGCCAAAGGTTGCAAAGTGTGAACAAGGAGAGGCTGGCCGGGACATTGAGATTTACCGTGGAGACAGGGACACTGGGAATTTGCAAGACCGAAGAGGATAGGAAGGCCTTACAAGTTTGCAAAAGCATCAGCACAGGGGCTGAAGATGACTCAGCAGTGTAGAATACTTGCTGCTTTTGCAGAGAACTTGGGTTCGGTTCCCATCACCTACATGTCAACTCAGCATCCGTATCTCCAGTGGTAGGGGATCTAAGGCCTCTTCTGATCCCATGAACATCGGGCATGCACGTGGTACATATACATTCATGTAGGCCAAGCATTCATGTCACATAAAAATATATACATTCGAAAGAAAAATAACAGCACCCCCCCACCCCACCCCTATTGATTCCTCTAGCTGAGGGGAATCAGTGAGATCAGGACAGACCAAATGGAGGGAATCCCCAACGTTGTCTCAGCTTACCCAGTAGGTCTGGTGTAGGTGTTTAGTTTTATTAATGGTAATCAACTTGTTGACCTACCTGACTGCTCTGTGGCTGGTTCTCACTTGGTGGATACTGCATCAACATTTTGAATTAGTTTAATGGGGATTTCTGGGCAAAACAAGTTTTCTAGAACTCTATCAAAAAACATCAAAAGCTTTGTTTGTTTGTTTGTTTCCACCAAGCCTACAATTGCTCCACTTTTTTTGGTAGACTTCACCCCTCTCTGGGATGTTCTACTCACTTAGGAAACTTGCCTGACTACTGTGGGCAGTTGGATTTCTGACTTGTGTGTTGACACAGTTGAGGACTCCAGTTACAGGAATTGGCTGATCTGTAAGAAACCAGAGGCTGAGGGGTGGCTCGGTCGGTTAAGTGCCTACTGCAGGAGAATGAAGGCCTGTTAGGGTCACCACTGCTGTGATAAAACACTGACCGAAGCAGCTAAGGGAAGCAAGGCTCTATTTGGCTTAATCACTAAGTAAGAAAATGCTCTACAGGCTCACCCACAGCCCATTCTTATGGAGGCATTTTCTTAACTGAGGTTCCCTTCTCTCAGATGACTTTAGCTTGTGTCAAATTAAGAGAAAGCTATTTAGCATAGGACCTAGTTCCAGATTCTCAGCACCCACATTAAAGCTGGGCGAGTGGTCCACATCTATAACCCAGTGCAGAGGCTGGGGACAGGAGGCAGTGATTACAGATTCCAGAAACTCACGGGCCAGCTAGCCTACCAAACTGGTGATTTCAAGGTTTGGTGAGAGACTGTCTCAACAAATAAGGTGGAAAAGTGATTAAAGAAGACATCTGATATAGAACATCTGGCTTCTCTATGCACATATGCAACACACACACACACACACACACACACACACACACACACACACACACATACCACAGGTCTTCCTGGTAGTGTGGATGGGAAGGGAAGGCCAGGGATCTGGAGCTGATACAGCTGCTGAGGGCCAGTGAGATAGAACACACCTGGAGGACACAGTAGAAATAAGGCTCCTGAGTGATGCACAAACATGTCCAGGGTTGGGGTTGGGGATTTAGCTCAGTGGTAGAGCACTTGCCTAACAAGCACAAGGCCCCACTGGGTTTGATCCTCAGCTCAAAACAAACAAACAAACAAACAAACAAACATGTCCAGGGCATCCTCCTTGGGCATTAATCCTCGCCTGTGAGAGTGGACATAGGGCCCTCTGTAAGGCAAGCATGCAATGGTGATCCAGACTTAGAAACCATAGCTGTCCCCTGTGTCATCCTGTCCCCACTCCTGCCTCATAGACTGAAAAATGAGGGGGTGCTGACACTCCAGCTCCAGTTCAAGTTCTATCCACAGCTCCCAAGGCCCTTAGACACCCTTTGGGCTAATGGTATCACATTGATGCCTTGTCTGTTTTCAGGAGGACAGACTTGAGATTCCAAGGTGGCCAAACTCTTACAGGAATCTTAGAGTCATAAAAAAGCAAGAACAAACAAACAAAAAACAACTATGAGGTACTTAGTACACAGATAATGGTCTAGAGTGGTTCTCAACCTTCCTAACACTGGGACCCTTTAATATAGTTTCGTCATGCTGTGATGACCCCCACCATAAAATTATTTCGCTGCTACTTCATAACTGTGATCTTGCTACTGTTGTGAATCATAATGTAAACATCTGATCTGCAGGATCTGAAGGAGAGTGGAGACTTCGACTCTGGGTGCCATAGCCCCATGGGTCAGTGGATGCCTCACCTTCTAGGAAGAGGCATAGTCAGAAGAGAGTCAGAGTCCTGGAATCACACATGTCCAGGGCCAGGGCGGAGGTGTTGGCAGACACAAGGACACAAAGGAGTTACCACAGTCAAGGATGTCTGACTTAATTTGCTAGGTCTGCACTGAAAAACCCATGGCAACTTATTTCTTCACAGCTCTAGGCTAGGAAGTCAAATCCAAGAGGCCGGTCAGTTTGGTGCCTCACAGGGTCTCTGTCTGAGACTGTGCTAGCTCCTGCTGAGGCTCTCGGTCTGACGCTTCTGTCTTCACATAGCATTCTCCTCACATGTCTGTGTCTTGACATGCCCATCTTTTTGTAAGGACACGGGCCATATTAAATTAGGACCCTACACTCCTACAGCAGGGATTCATTTCTTTTTTCTGTAGTAGCAACACAATTGTAAATGCATAACAAAATGCATAATAATGAACCATACAGATACGATGTTGGTCCCTTAAGATGATAGAGTGGCTGGGGAGATGGCTCAGCAGATAGAGGGGCTTGCTGCCAAGGCTGACCACCCGAGTTCCCTTCCTGGAACCTACATGGTGAAAGGAGGGCACTGCCTCCCACAAGCTGTCCTCTGATCTCCACGCAGGAACTGTGGTGCATGTGCACCCACGCACCTCCACAGCACAAAATAAATACATGGAAAAATACACAGGGTTGCTAAGAAACCCCAAACCCAAAACATCATAATGGAGCTGATAATTCTAATCCGTGACATTACCTATAACGTAATGGTGTGGCTCAGTAGATAAAAGCGCTTGCCATCGAGCTTGATGGCCCAAGTCAGTCTCTGGGACCCACCCGGTGGAGTTCCTCTGCCCTCCACAGGCATGACACAATACACATGCACACTAAAGAAATCAATACATAGACGGCTGGGTGTGGAGGTGTATATCTTTAATCCCGTAACTGGGGAGGCAGAAGGCAGAGGCAGACAGATTTCTAGGAGTTCTAAGGCCAGCCTGGTCTACATAGCATGTTTCAGGCCAACCAGGGTTACATAGTGAGACCTTGTCTAAAAAAACAAACAAACAAACAAAAAAACCCAAACCAACCAAACCAACCAACCAAACAACCAACCAACCAACCAAACAAACAAACAAACATAACACATCCGTAAAAGCATATGATGTCATATGTTTGCTCAATACTGGTGTAAACAGTTCTGCTCTGTCTGTGGTGTGAAAGTATAGTGCTGACAATTTCCTACAGTACACGATGCTTGATAATGATAAGTGAATCTGTGGCAACTCATCTATACTTTTCAACATTAATTTAGAATATAATTCTACTTTTTAAGACAGTTTGTAGCTGAGCGTGGATGGTACGCACCCTCAATCCCAGCACTCACGAGGCGGAGGCAGGAGGGTCTCTGTGAGTTCAAGGCCAACCTGGTCTACAAAGTGAGTTCTAGGCTAGCCAAGGCTATACAGTGAGACCATGTCTTGAAACAAGCAAACAAATAAACTAGAGAAGAAAAATAACAAAAATGTCTGCCAGGACAATGGTGATTTGAAAATGAAGGTACAAAGTCACAGGTGCAATTCTGGAAGTCCAATATCTGAATGATAGGGCCGTCCAAGAAGAGAAAATATTGAAAATGGAAAAGAAATAATCAACAAGTTAATTCAGGAGCTTGAATGCTAAGAACGAAATAATACCCCCAGTAGCCAGTGGTATGGACAAATGAGCCCACACCTCTGCAATGCCAAAACACTGAAGAGAAAAAGAAACAATAAACGAGGTCAATAATAGAATGCTTTCAGCATTTGCAATAATTCCGGAAGCTAGAAGTCACTGGAGTCAAATGATTTTATACCCAGACAAACTAGAATACCAAGGATGAAGGTTTTTTGATAAGCACTCTCAAAATATTTACCAGATAGGGTTAGCATATAAAACTGGGAAGAAAATCCCAACAAGTGGTAATCAAGCACATTTACAGACTTGAGTACCACAGTTAAATAAGCTTCAACTAAAAGACTTAAAGGTGACTGCTTCAGGGGTGAGTTGGGTAGGAACATACATTTTTATCTCACTTTGATAAAAATTTAAAAAAATGTGATGTGTTTGAAGGGTGTAACAAAAGATACTAGAGGAGAAAGTGTGACCGGAGTCAGAGAAGCTATGGAAATGGATGCAGAAGCACAGGGGCGCATTTTAACCTTGTACTGGCTCTGCAATCTCTTACTCTGATGTAGGAAACCCACTGGGCTGTTTGGAGATGGAGAGTATAAGGCTGAATAAAAGGTGTGTGTGTGTGTGTGTGTGTGTGTGTGTGTGTGTGTGTGTGTGTGTACCAAAACAAGTTAGAGCTAGGAAGGATACATACAGCCTCTTTAAAATGAAAGGACTAGCAATATCTGGAAACAGCAAGCTTCTTAAAAATTTTACTTCATGCTGTAATCCCCGGGCTGACAACTGGACTCTGGAGATACACCCCCATACCAATTAAACTGGAATAAAAGGCAGGCACCAGTATTTTAAAAATGCCACGGAATTTGGGAATTACTGGAGTGCAGTGTTTGTGTAAGGGATGTGCCTGGGACCATAGGCTGAAAATGAGGAGTCCAGTGGCCCAGCTATAGGCGACGGGATGCCACCCAAGGAGTATAAGGAGGGAAGGAATGATGCCACAGTTTGGGGGCGTTGAACTGGGAGAAGACTCGAAGGAGGCGGCAAGTTAGGACTGATTGGTTCCGACCCCTTCTTGACGTGTGCTGGGAAGGGCCGAGGTGTTCCGGGCCCCTCCGCCTCCCCGGCTCCTGTCTTCCGCCCCTCGAGGCGCCCCGGGCGCTGGCCCAGGAGACCCATGAGCCACCAGGAGGCAGCGTGCCGCAGCCGCGCCCTCTGATTGGGCCGGGGGCCCCCTAGAGGGTGGGAACGTGCCGCGGGTCCCCTCAGTCTCCCGGACCACCCGGTGGGGGGCGAGTGCGCATCCTGGTTCCCGAGAGCTTCGGAGCCGCCTCACCGCGCCGCCACGACTGACCTCGCGGCCCTCCTGCCAGGCGCCTGGACGGCTCCCGCCCGCGTGACAGGAACTCGACATGACCGAGGCGACGAGCGTCGCGCAGCTCGGGGCTTCGCTGCCCCGTCCGCTCCCGACCTCCGGGGACGGCGCGGGCGCGTCGGGCGCGCGGTGAGTGCGACGTCGGCGTCTGAGGGGACGACGCGGGAGGCCCGAGGGAAGCGCGCCGCCGTGTGCGTGCGGAGCGATGGCTTCCATGACCGCGGGCCGCCGCTGGCCTCCGAGGAGACGCAGCTCGCGACGGGGCCCCACGCCGCGGCCCCGCACTTCTGGCCCGAAGCTCACGACCCCGGAGGCCGGGCCTCCACGCCGCGGACCTCTCCCGCGCGCTGGTGCGGGACGAGACACGCTCCTCGGAGCAAAGGCGACACCATCCCCTCCCGCCGCGCGGCGACACGTGACGGCTCTCGGGCCCCCGCAGCCGCGTGGGAGCGCGGACTCGGCCTTCGCTGCGCTCCCCCAGCCGGTCCCGCACGAACCGCGGGAAGCAGCCTCCCGCCTGGCCCCGGGCCCGGAACGCGGGGCCTCCGTGTCACCTGCGCGCGTCCCGAGGCGGCGGCGACGACCCCCGGCCATGTGGGACCCGCGCATGGCGAGGTGCGTAGCTGCTGTGTGTGTGGGGGCGTCTGGGGCTTTGCGGGGCCGTAAGTCCCTGAGGGCCCCCGGGGGGTCCCCCGCCCCCGGACCGCGGCCTGGCGCGGGGAGGGCGCGCGAGCGCGCGGCGACACGGCCCGGGGTGGTGCGGCCCAGCGGAGCTTTCCCTGCGGGGACCCCCTGGGGGCCTCGGTGCCACACTGCGGGCGGACGCGCCTCGCGCTCCGGCCGGGCTCGAGGTGCGCGGAGCCGCCCGGGGATGGCAGCGCGGGATCGGCGGGGAGCGCGGGGTGCGGGCTGCCCCCTGACGGGGAGGAGGCCTCCGTCCTCCATCCCTGCGGCCTCCGCGGCCCACCCGAGTCGCGGGCCGGTTTGCGCAGAAGCGCGGGCTCAGCCTGCTGCTCGGCCAGGCTTGGCCTGGCTCGTCCTCGGCCTCTGGCCGCACTCTTGCCCTCGGGGGCTCTGCGCACTTGGATCCCGCCCGCAGCCGTGGACTCCCTGGCCGGCTGCCTCTGCTCCCTGCTGGGGGCGTTGCCCGGAGGCAGGCAAGCTCAGGTGCTGCTGCTTACAGACAGTTCTTAGGGAGATGTGCAACTTGAAAAACAGTAAATAGAGAAATTTAAGAAGGGAGAGAGGGCTGTGAGATCTGCAGGCTGGGACCTGCTTCAGCTCAGTTGTCACTGTCCCGATCACTGCTTCTTTAGCTGGAGAGGGTGAGCAGAAGAGGCCAGGCGCCCCGCAGGCCAGTATTTATCTCCAGCTGCCTAGTGTTGAGCTTTTCCCGTGCCAGGCATCGTTTTGATTCTGAGGAAAGGCTATTACCCAGTTGGCACGGTCTTTTGTTGAACAGCCTGTTTGGTGCTTTCTAGAAAGTACCTTGTGGAGGGATCAGAAATTTGTTTTAATTGTTTTTCTATCAGGCCTGTTTTTTGTTTTTTGTTTTTTGTTTTTTTTAAGACAGATCTACTGTTTTGTAGGATGAATTCCTTTTTTTGTGTCTTTTAAAAAATTGTTAAAAATTCTGCACAAAATAATGAGCTTCATGATGACATGAATATTACTACTGTACTCTACCCATACTTGGCTCCCCTTTGATTGTCTCTGCTCCCCTCAAATTGCCCCCTTGCTTCACATCATTCATATATATATATATATATATATATATATATATATATATATATTATATATATATTCTCCATATGAGGAAATATACAAGCCTTGTCTTTTTTTACATTTAACATAGAATAGTTTATTATTCCAGTATTTCATGAATTTTTTAGTGTACACAGTGGGTTTAAGAGTTTTCATACATATGTCATTGTGTTTTGCTTATATTAACTTCCCACCAGTCACCCTCCACTTGCTAAAATAGTCCCTTTCTGCCTTCTCTCTCTCTCTCTCTCTCTCTCTCACTCTCTCTCTCTCTCTCTCTCTCTCTGTGTGTGTGTGTGTGTGTGTGTGTGTGTGTGTGTTTTAAATTTAGGTTGTACATGTGAGAGAAAACAAGATTTGCCTTTCTGAGTCTGGCTAATTTTGTTTTACTTGATGATTCCAAGTTCCATTCGTTTTCATGCCAATGACGTCGTTTGATTCTGCATGGATGAGTAAAACTCAATGGTGTATGTGTACCATTTTCTTTATCCACATCTCTTGATGAGTGTCTAGGCTGGTTCTGTTATCTTGGACATGTGAACACTGCAGAAATAAACATGAATGTGCAAGTATCCGTGATTTGCTGACTTCAGTTCCTCCAGGTAGATACCGTTGAGTCGTTTGAGAAGCTTCCATGCAGATTTCTGCAATGGCTGCACACTACCTACCAGTTTACGCCGACACCAGTGTATTAAGGGTTCCTCTAACCCCACTCACATCCTTACCAGTTTTTGCTGTCAAGAATTTTCCTGATGATACACATCCTGACTGGAGTGAAATGGAATAGCAATGTAGTTTTAACTTGCATTTTCCTCAAGGTTAAGAATGTTGAATGCATTCAATATATTTATTGGCCCCTTCTGTAGTTCTTCTGGAACTCCGGTTTCAGGGCTTCTGATGCCCTCTTCTGGCCGGCCTCCGTGGGCACTGGTCATGCAGGCAGTGCACAGGCATGTATGTATGTATGAGACAAAACACTGATACACAAAAAATGAAAATAACTAAGTTTTTAATTTTGGAGTTCTTTACTGATTTCTAGATATCCATTCCTTATCAGATTTGTGTAGTTGATGATTTCCTCCCGGTTTTTTTTTTCACTCTGCTGTTTCCTTTGCTGTGCAGATGCATTTTAATTTCATGTAGTCCTACTTGTCAATTAATGCAGTTATTCCCTCAGTTACTGGAGCTCTTTTCAGAAAGTTCTTGCCTTTCAGAGTGTCAAGGCTTGTATTAACCTGTTAGTGATCTAGTTTCATGTGTCTACATGTGAATATAGTTTTCCCAGCACCATCTGTGGAACCTTTGTTTCCATGTACATTTTGACATGTACATTGCCAAAATTAGGTGGCTGTAACTGTGTATGTTGATTCATGGGCCCCCTATTCTAATCAGTTGGTCTGTTTTTGTTACATTGGCTCTGTATTATAATTTGAGCTCAGGTATTATGATAATACTTAATCACTGTGTTCATTCTTCTAATGATTCCTCTGGCTATCCAGGGTCTTTTGTGCTTCTATATAAGCCTTTGAAATTTTTAAAAGTTTTGTAAAGTATGTTGGGACTTTGATGGGGATTGCACTGACTCTAGATCGCTTTCAGTGATACAGCAACACTCCTCTTCTGTGATCATGGGCGACCTTTCCGTCTTCTAGTATTTTCCTCAGTGTTTCAAAATTCTCATTCTAAAGGTCTTTTACCTCCAGGGTTAGGTTTATTTACAGGTATTTTATTTTTTATTCTTTGAAGCATTGTGAATGGGTTCCCCCTTTCTGGTATCTTTGTGGGTTCACTATTGTTACGTAGAAAAGCTACTGAATTTTTTTTCTTTTTTCTTTTTTTGGTTTTTCGAGACAGGGTTTCTCTGTAGCTTTGGAGCCTGTCCTGGACTAGCTCTGTAGTCCAGGCTGGCCTCGAACTCACAGAGATCCACCTGCCTCTGCCTCTGAGTGCTGGGATTACAGGCATGCACCACCACCGCCCAGTGCTACTGAATTTTGAATGTTGGTTTTGTGTCCTACTTTGCTGAATTTATTAGGCATCAGTTTTTCAGGTATAAGATGATGTTGTTTATAAACAGGAATATTATGATTCTTCCTTTCCCATTTGTAACTTTTTCTTTCTTTTTATTCATGCCACTCTAGTTAAGACTTTGAGTACTATGTTGAATGAGAGCAGAAAGAATGAACATCCCTTTCTCATTCTAGATTTTAGAGAAATTGTTCTCAACCTCCCCTCACTTAGTATAACGTTATAATAACTTTTAATATATGTTCTGCCTATTCTTATTTCCTTAGGGCTTTCTATCATAAATGGATATTGAACTTTATCTGAATTGTTTCCTGCATTGGGTGAGACCATTGTATGATTTCTGCTCTTAGGTTTATTTATGTGCTGTATTATACTAACTGGTTTTTGTATGTTGAACCATCCTTGCATTTCTGGGATGAAACCAACACTGTCATTTTCTTAAAAGTTTTGATCCAGTTTGCAAACATTTTATTGAGAAAGTATGCATCTATGTTTGTCACAAATTTGGTCCATAGTTTTCTTTGTGTCTTAATCTAGTTTTGGAATTCAAATAATTCCAGCTTCATAGAATGAGTTTGGGAGAGTTCCTTCCCTTCCCATTTTATGGAGCAGTTTGAGGAGCATTGGTGTATTAGCCTTTTAAAGGTTTATGAAAATTCAGTAGTAAATATGTCCAGTCTTGTATTTTTCTTTGTTGGGGGACTCTTTATTAGTTTTTGAATCTCACTGATTGCTATAGATATTTTACAGTTGCTTATATTCTCTTGTTTTTTATCTTGATAAGTCATCTGTCTACCCCCAGGAATTTATCCATTTCGTCTAGATTTTCAAGTCTTTTGGAGTTGAAAAATTTAAAGCCTGTCTTCACGATCCTTTGGATTTCATTGGTATCTCCTACAATATGTCCCTTTTCATCTCTAATTTTATTATTTTGATTTCTCATCTCTCTTATGTCTGTTGGTATTGTCTCATGAAATTGGAAGACCAGTGTTTGGGATGCACTCTAGTCACAATTATCTTGTCATCTTGATGAATTGTTTCCTCTTTATGCCTTCTTTATCGAATTTTGTCTCACAGTCTACTTGATTTGATATCAGAATATTCACACTAGCTTGTTTGTGGCTTCTAGTGACTTGGTATATTAAATGTGCTGTGAGTTCTTGGACATTGTGGTCATGCTTATGTATTTTTTCCTTCTCTTTCTGTCTGAATACTGCATTACCCAGACCTTGTCTTCCATCCCTGACATTCTTCCATCTGTCTCCAATAGTCTGTTGGTGACTCTTTCTACCTAAAACAAAATTGGCTTAAATTTAATTTCTACCATCTCCCTTTTTTAGACTTAGTTTTATTTATTTTGATCTTATGTCTATGACTGTTTTTTTCTGCATGTATGTATCATATGTGTGCCTGATGCTGACGAAGGTCAGAAGAGGACATCAGATCCCCTTGAATTGGTGTTATGGATGGTTATGTTCCACTGTGTAGGTGCTGGGAATAGAACTTGGGCCCTCTGCAAGAACAGCAAGTGCTCCTAACCACTGAGCCATATCTAGACACACATTTTTAATATTTCTATTTTTTCCTCAAAAATCTCAATTACACGGCTAGATTCTCCATGCTTGTTGCTTTCTCTCCCATGGTACTGATTTCCTCAAGTATGAATTGGGCCTGTCCTGTAGGTAGAACTGCCAGTCTTGTGGCATCAGTGTTGTGCGACTCCTTTTCAGATAAACCCTTTGTGCCTGTCTTCTGTAGGGCACCCTACAGGGCTGGAGCCCTGTGAGGCCTGTCTCCTTCTGCTGTGTTGCTCTCTGTGTATCTCCACTACTCAGATGTCTTATCTCCACCTTTGTGATTTCCGATGGTTTTCTACCATCTTTGGAGTATGATACTTTCTGTATTAACCCAGATTCTAATGTACCATGCCATGTGAGTCAGTTTCTAATCTTCCACCTTTTCCTTAGGTTTTCAGGTTGGGTTCTTGAGTCTAAGTATATTTTGTAGGGGTTTAAATCCTCTAGAAGATGTAAGGATGGGGGTGAATGTATATGACATGCTCACTCAGAACTGGATCTCACTACCACAGGCCTATGGGATTCTGTCTATTTTTTTAAACCAAGGCCCACTGCACAGAGCCATTTCCACAAACCTACATGCTTAGATGAGCCTGAAATAGAACTAAGAACTTCAGTACAGTAATTTTTTACAATGATACTTAATACTTGACTTTTTAGATTTTTCAAGTGTATTTGACCTTTTTCAAAAGCTAGTCATAAATTCACTAACAGGATCACAGTCATTTTATAATAAAGGCATTGATAAGTAGTTTTGGGTGCATCTGGATTAAACACCTGTTCTCTTAACTTCTCAACCCACAACAAACAGGCTTTGTTGCTGTGGAATTCTTAAACTTCTTTTTGCTGGTTGCTCCTCATTTCCTGTGGTTACTACTAAAGACTATATCTATGGTCTGTGCTCTCTTGTTATTTTATCTTTGCTCCTTGGGATGAAATTCCTCTTCTCTGTGAAAATAGAGCCTGCGGGTGTTCTATTTGAGGGCAGTAGAGAGACGCTGAGGACACTTAAGAACTGAAGTGGAGCTTGAAGGTTGGCTTCTGGCACTGGTTATTATTTTTTCTCTTTTCCCAATATTTATTTGATAATTTTGAAATGTGCATTTGAACATAATTTTCTAATACAATGCTGTACTATGTGTAATGGGCTATATCATACATAAAACTTATTTTTGTAGCATATATGTCTATATGCACTTTTATACTATATATGTTTAAATTATTTTTAGTTTTTCTACTGGCCATTGTTTTTAGTAACAGTGAGGAACAAGATTCCCTTTGCTTTTTCAGATGGGGAAATGGAGCTGAAAAGCCAGTGCTTTAGCCTCAGAAAGACTACTTTTCCAACAGGTTTCCTTAAGAGTGCAGAATGTTATAAGAAATCTTTACATGCAAGAATGGCACACACACACACACACACACACACACACACACACACACACAGGAAAGATAGTACTTTTAAGTTACAACCAGAGATCAACAGTGGAGGCAGAGCTGGGAAAAGTGTTGGGAAAAAAAAAGAGCATTGCACTAGATAAACAGATACTTCTGTAATTGAGAAATGTCACTATGCTGAAACTAAGAATGGTGTTCTTTTGATGGTTACAGCATGTGACCATTTTCCTTGACCAGACATTTTTCTTGATCGACAAGTGTATGAAATGAATATGACCTTTTTTTTTGTTGTTGTTAAAAAATCTGGAAGGGTAAATGATCTTTACCTATGATATCCTGGGCCCAGTTTGCTTGAATTAGCTCCATCCTTTGCCTAGATGTTGCCTACTCTGCACTCACCATAGCCTGCTTAACTAAACTCCATGAACCTGGTAAGCTGGTGGGACTGTGTGTCTTCTGTGCTCAAGGCAATTCTGAGTTTATCAGTTTCAGCCTTTGAAGGTCAAGTACCATTTATGTAGACTCTTGATTTGCTCAGCACTGGGTCTTGTCCTTGAGGGCAGTACTGAAAGTGGGCAGGATTTCTAGCCTGAGAAACAAGTAGGATATCTGGGAGGAAATAAGACTAAGGATGCACAATACAGCAAACACAGAGGATTACCTGGCCATCTTGATTCACTGATAAGAATGTTTGGCAGCTTGTATATAATCAGGGGTGAGCAAGGGTAGATTCCTTATGGTCCAGGGTGCTTCCAGGGCCCTTTCCTTTGTAACTGGCGTATACCATTCATCACATAAACAAAAACCAGGAACAAATCTTTATACATAAAGGTATATATATGTTACATATAAAGGTGTATATATACATATATATGTATTTATATTATGCATAAAGGTATATATATACTATATATAAATATATGTATATTTATATAGATAGATAATGTGAGTATCTGTGTGGTACACATGTGCCATAGCATGTGAGTGATGGTCAGAGGATAACTCCCTGGAGTTAGTTCTCTCTTTCCACCATGTGGATGGGTCTTGAGGATTAAACTCAGGTGTCAGGCTTGGTGGCAAGTGTCTTTACCCATTGAGCCCATCTCACTGACCCCAGGAAGTGATTTTTAAACTTTGTTCAGAAAGCCAGCAGTCTGAGAAAACAGTGGGTCACCATCCCAAAGATTTGTCTTCCACCTCATCTTTAGCCAGATTATTGTGAGAAGGGAAACAAAGGCTTCCAGTCATGACAAAGTTTAGTCGTACCCCTCTGCTCGGGCCTTTGGCCATGTTTCTGTGGCCTCATTATCCTTTCTCTATATTGGGGGAGGATTTGTATGAATGACATCTAGATTGAAAGTTAATTCAGAACAAACCATTAGTAGGGTGCATGTGTGTGTGCTGAGCTACATGTGGTTTCTTTCCCACAGCATGTAGTGCAAACATGGTATTATAATACACTGTGAAGTGAGCCTGTAACTTTGGTCAGCCTTGGACCAGATCCTTCTCTGTCCATCAGGGCCCACCCTATGTGGGGGGCACACACAGTGCTAATTTAAGACTTAGCACACTGATCAGTACTAAGTATATCTTCTGAACTCTCTCTCTGATATATTATGTTTTCTTGTTTTAAACTTATGTTTGACTTTTTTTGTTTTGAGTCAGTTATGATCCTCGGAGATACCTGATGACTCTGGTTTGAGGGTATAAATTGATAAGCTTTGCTAATGGGGATAGAACACATTTCATGCTGGGTAGATCTTTGAGAATAGGTGAGTGGAGATGTGAGCAAGAACTCAGGTTGTAGCTCAGTCCTCCTAGGAAGAAAAATTGGAAGTTGGTTTTAAGCTGTATATAGATAGAGGAAGAGGAATTCAGGTAGGCAGGATGAGCGGTATCAGGAAGGAGAGAGGAAGATTCTAGATTCTAGGGCCAGCTGCTTATTAAGAGTATTAGTCAGCATATTATTAGTCAACGTGTTATTGATGTTTATACTAGAAACATCAATAATAATAGTTTATCCTATGTGTGTCTGTGGGAGTGTGGATGAACATACCGTGTAGCCTGGCCCATGCCCACTTTCTTGTTTGTCTTGAAATAGGTATGGATGCACATTTTTGTTTTTGTTTCTTTGGGTTGATTTTTTGAGGCTTTGCATTCAACTTTGAAGTTCTTCCTTTATGTTTTTCTAGTCATTGTCACTCTTTGTATTCCTTGTCTTGCTGAGGGATCATGAGCACAGATTTTGGTTTCAGACTTGAGCTTGTACCTTTCAAAGAGGCTTCCTTCCTATGTAAGCCTGTTTCCTGATCTGTCAAATTGGAATAACTATATGTCTCCTATATTGACCTTTTTTCATTCATATTTCCTGGAAAATGGCTGAGAATGGTTTAGCACAGGGTTGTTGGGTAGGAAGTATGCAGCACATTTTTCCTCTTGTTCTGCAGCTGCTTTGGATTACTCCCATAAAAGTAGTGAGCAGAAAAAATGCCAGCCTGGGGCACATTCAGAGGCTTTGTGGGCTGTAGCAGTTGGAGTCCAACCATCATTTATTAAGCCTTTTCTGTGATTCAGTGTTATATTTAGCAAGGTGGCGCATTCACTTCCTAAAGCAACAGGAATGAGTTACCACAAATGGAGGGACTGAATAGAAGCCTAACCTCTCACAGTTCGGGAACACTCTCCCATTGCTAGATCTCCTTCATGAAGACCGCTACTTTGATTAGTTTATTTTATTTTTAACTATGTATGTGTGTGTGTATGTGCACATTAGTGCAGTGCCTGTGGAAATCAGAAGAGTGTCAGATCCCTTGGAGCTGGACTTGAAGGCAGTTGGGAACTTCCCAATATGGGTGATGGGAAATGGACTCAGATCCTTTGGAAGAGCAGTAGGAACACTTAACCATGGATCAATCTCTCCAGCCCCATTTTATTATTTCTTAAATGTCCTTGTAGAGACACACACACACACACACACACACACACACACACACACACACAAAGTTCTCTCACTTGTTCTCCAAGTTGCCAAGTTGCTCTACAAATTGCCCTCCAATTTGCTTTATTCACTTTAATGGCATATTTTGACAGTTTCTACACTTTTTATAGATGTACCTCTTATTTTTAAATATCTTAGTATTGTTCTGCTCTAAGATGTCCCACACTTTACATAAATTTATGTTTAATTTTGCATTTGAATGGTTTTTGCTTTTACAGGGAACGATACAGTGAATAAAGCATATTTGGAGAACAAATTCCCAACAACTGAAAGCTATGCTCAAGGTTTGAACATTGAATGTTTCTGTTGACCGATGCTTTGTCTAGCCACCAGTGTAGGTGAGAATGACTGCCACACTCGCTGAGCTTGGTGCTGTCAGCGACTTCCTGGTCCCTTGATGGACTCATGTCTGTCACTTTCCTTAGGGCTTCCGCTTTTAGTGTCATTAGAGTCCCTTTCTCAAATATGAGGAAAGACTATCTAAATTGTTTTTTGTCTTCACTAAAATGGTTTTGAATTTTGGTAATTTAGGAACCTGTAAAATATAAAGTGGTTATGAAGATAAAGCTCCTTCCTCTACTCTTTTCCCTGTCTCTAGTAAGGATAAGTAATTTTACTTCTGATGGGTCCGTCGAGATATTGAAAGTATTTGAATTAATCAGTTAGTTAATACTGTGTTATGTGTATGTGTCCATGGAGCCTGGAGTGGACATTGGGTGTCTTCTTGTTCACTGTCTTGTTGAACCTGGTGCTCACTGTTCAGCTGGACTTTCTTTTTTTTTAAATTTATTTTATTAAATTTTCTATTCCTTTTACATACCAACCACAGATCTCCCTCTTATCCCTCTTCCCACATCCCCCAGCCTTCCCCCACAAAACCCACCTCCCATTTCCACCTCCTCCAAGGCAAGATCTCCCATGTGGAGTCAGCAGAGCCTGGTACATTCAGTTGAGGCAGGTCCAAGCCCCTCCTCTCTGCACCAAGACTGTGCAAGGTGTCTCACCATAGGCACTGGGCTCCAAAAAGCCAGCTCATGCACCAGGGATGGATCCTGTTCCCACTACCTGGGGGCCCCCTAAACAGTTCAAGCTTAACAACTGTCTCGCCTATCCAGAGGACCTAGACCAGTACCATGGGAGCTCCATAGCTATTGGTCCACAGTTCAGGCATTTCCCTAGTTTGGCCGGCCGTCTCTGTACATTTTCCCATCATGATCTCGGTGTCCCTTGCTCATAGAATCCCTTCTTTCTCTCTCATTGATTGGACTCCTGGATCTTGGCCTGGCACCCAGCCGTAGATATCTGCATCTGCTTCTATCAGTCACTGGATGAAGGCTCTGTGATGACAGTTAGGGTCTTCACCCATCTGATCCCCAGAGTAGGCCAGTTCAGGCACCCTCTTGACTATTGCCAGTAATCTAAGGTGGGGTAATCCTTGTGGATTCCTGGGAACTTCTGTTTATCCCTATCCCCATGATGTCTACATTTATCATGGTATCTTTTTCCTTGATCTCCTACTCTGTCCCTGTTCCAGCTCAAACCTCCTGGTCCCCTATGATCTCATCCCCTATCCCTTGTCCTCTATTACCCCACATCCCACCCCTAGTTTGCTCATGTGGATCTCATCTATTTCTTCTTTGCTGGGAGATCCATGCATCCCTCCTAGGGTCCTCCATGCTGGCTAGTCTCCCTGGAGCTGTGGGTTGCAGTCTGGTTATCCTTTGCTTTACATCTAGTATCCACTTATGAATGAGTACATACCATGTTTGTCCTTCTGAGTCTGGGTTACCTCACTCAGGATGATATTTTCTAGTTCCATCCATTTGCCTGCAGATTTCATGATGTCACTGTTTTTTACTGCTGAGTAAAACCCCATTGTGTAAATGTACCACATTTTCTTTATCCGCTCTTTGGTTGAGGGGCATCTAGGTTGTTTCCAGGTTCTGGCTATTGTAAGTAATTCAGCTGGACTTTCTAACCAGTGAGCTCCAGAGATCTGCCTGTCTCCAGTTCCCAATGCTAGGGTTTTGGACACTATTGCTGTTTCCAGCTCTTTTATGGAGGTGTTGGAATCTGAACTTAATTTGTCATGCTTGTGTTGCAAGCACTCTACTGACTGAGCCAGAATTAATGTATATATAAACAAATGCATATTTATATTCTTAGTTAACAATTGTCTACTTATTATTTGCTTTATCAGAAAATGGAGCATAATACACACAATATTCTGCACCTGCTTTCTTTAAATATATTTTGAAAATGATTCCATATCAGCACATAGAGATCATCTAAAGTATTTTTATAAAAAATATTGTATAGTATATTTTTTTTGTTAGGGTGCTCTGATGGCTAATGTTATTTGTCAACTTGATAGAATCTGGGAGATGGGAGATGGTCTTCTGGGCATGCCTGTGGTGGATTATCTTGTTGCTATAATTGAGGGTGGAAGACCTGTCCACTGTTGATGGCACTATTTCCCTAGGTGAGATCCTGGACTGTGTTAATGGAGAAAGGCAATTGAGCAGTATTCATCCCCATCTATTTCCTTATTGTGGTGCCATGTGACCAGTGTGATCAGCTGCCTCAAGTTCCTGGTGCCATGGGTTCCCTGCCATGATGGACTATATAATGTGAGCTGTGAGCTAAAAGAAACCAGTTTTCCTGTAGGTGGCTTTTGTCAGGGATTGCTCTTTAGTTTGTTAAACAAGCTTCTTTTTGGGTGTTGAGGTAGGTAGGTCCCAGATTGAAGCTGTCTGTATGCGTCATCTAGATATGAACAGATTTCTCCGTAGAACATGGAAGGTGATCTAAAATTTGTGCTTACATATTCTCAGTGCTTCACTGAAGATGGGACAACTGATGTAGTAAAAGGCACTGACTGAATGAGCTTAGGCAAATATGTACACCTGTGTGGTCTAGACAGCTTACTCAGTCACTTTGTCGGCAGGAACTATTTGTTCCTTGTGGCCATAGACCTAAACTTCCATGCTCTTTCTATCACCTAGGAGTCTATTTCTTTACTCTATTAAAACATTATAGGTGTGGGTATTGGTCTGTAGGCATGTCCATGTTTAGAGCCATGGAGTCCAAACAGGGCACCACCAGGTTTCCCTGGAACCTGGAGTTACAGATGGTTGTGAGATACCATGTGGGTGCTGGGAACTTAATGTGGGTCCTCTGCAAGAGCAGACAGTGCTCTTAACCACTGAGCCATCTCTTCAGCCACTAGGAACCTATTTCCTGTGATCCTTCATCTTCAAGGCCTTTTAGGCTTGAAGCTGCGGATTTTCCTTGTCCTCTGGTATCTCTACTACTGCAGCTACAGAGTTCCCTGCTTTTATAGATTTTGTGACTAGATAAGGCTCATCCACATATGCAGGGGAATATTCCCGTCTTAAGGTACACAAAAATAAATCTGTAAAGTTTCTTTGGCTGTGTGATGTATTCACAGGTGCTGGTCTGGTGACTGGGGTGTGGATAGCCTTGAAGCATCCATTATTTGACTTAGCACAGAGTATGAAGGGGAAATTTCTTTTCCAGGTTCTACCAAGTCATGAGTTATTCCTTTTAGTTTATTTAAAAGCTACCTTTGTCCTCAGGGAATAATTTGATGTCATATATTTATTTCTGGATATTCTGTGATGTTCCATTCACATGCTTATTATTTTACATGTTAGCACCACTTCAAAAAATGTAGGTAAGTTTCTACAAATACATTAAAAATGCTAAAGAATATTTTACCTTAATATTTCTCTTATTAAAAATACCTTGGCTACTCTGACTTGTTTAATCTCTTAGATGAACTTGAGATATATTTCATTAATTTCTTTATACATCTTTGTAAAAGTTAAAAGATCAAATAGGGGCTGGTGAGATGACTCAGCAGGTAAGGGCAGTGTCAGGCTCCTGACCTGACTGTGATCCTTGGAAGCACATGCTGAAAGGAGAGAAGCAACTCTTGCAAGTTGTTCTCTGACTTCCATGCATGTGCCAAAGCACAGCCCCCATAGATAAATAAATGTAATTAAATTTTAAATCAAATTTTGTTGAAGTATAATCATTAATAAAGGAAGATCTGACATTTTATAGTCATGAATTTCCCCAGACAGAAATGCAGGGTATTTGTAAAAGCTGAGACTGTGATAGGTGAGTAAAATTTATTTTACTTTTCCTATAAATCAGTCTTGCAAACTTACGGGTGTTCATAGATATTTAATAAAGATTCTCTTTAAAATTTCCTATAGGAATTATATGTTTACTAAATTTAGTATATTGTTATTCTAGTTTTCTTTCAAAATCTCTTTCCTCAGGTTGGACAGATACAAGTTATTTTAGTCCTGTGTTAATTTCAGCTTGTAAATGCCAAGTCATACAGCAGTGTCAAGTTAATTAACCTCCCTAGGAGTCCTGCTTTTGCTTTTCTCACAGGGTGAGCTGTTCCATTTGTAATCTGAAATTTAATGAAAAACATATTTTGAAGTACTGCTTAGCCAAGGAACAAGAGTGAGTCAGTCTGAGGTGAGTCAAGTCCTAGTCTGAGTGTCAGGGGACATTTATGATCTAAAAATTGATTGTATTGAAAATCTGCACAGCAACAAGCTAAGTCTGGAACAAACCAGTAAAATGTAAGGCTTTTTCCAATCCTGCTCTCAAATAACAAACAAACCAACCAACAAGCAAACCAATTGTCCGATGAAATCATGTCAGGAAATTTTGGATCGCACTTTGGTTTTGCTAGTCATTGCTTATCTTTGGATCTAGGTAGAAAAGACACTTAGTAGTTTGGAGAAGCAACACATTTCTAGTTGCCATGCTCTGGGTACAGAGAGGGCATGCTCTAGGAGATGTGGGTTAAGTTTGCTTAGCACAACCTATGACCCCCACTTTTTAGTCCAAACTGTGCTTCAAGGAGTTCTTCCAAGAGAACTTAGCCCATGATCACAGGTACTACTTGTTCTACATTAAGGGATGGTCAGAATGGAAAGAAGCATGATGCTCAAGATGGCAACAGGATTGTTTAGAGAGCACAGAAATATCCAGCCCTGGATGTTCATACATTGGTTGTATAGGGGGTGGAGACAAATTTTCCACTTAGTAAAACAATATTTTGATATTTCACCTGGGTGACAGTTCTACCCAGAACTGCACTCCCCAGTAGGACTTTTTGCTATGGTGGAAATAGTTTAGAACCACTCTTTTAAAGGAACAGTAGTAGCTACTAGCCATGTAGCCATGGAACATTTGAGATGTGGTTCAAGTGATTGGAGAATGGGAACTTTATGCTGGAGAGATGGCCCGGCTATTAAGAGTGCTTGTTGCTCTAACAGAGGACCTGGGTTGGATTCCTGGTACCCACACCACAGCTCATATCCACCTATAATTCCAGTTCCAGGGAATCTGATACATTTTTCTGGTCTTGGTCACCAGGTTCGTATGTGTATGCAGTCAAACACTCATCACATATAAAAATACATATTAAAGATAGTGGGTGCTTTAATTACATTTTATCTAATTTGAAGTGTTAGTATCTATATTTGGCTAGTGGTACCATATTGGAAAAGCTGTTCGTAGAACAGCATAGTAGCTAGATAGAATGGCAGTAGCCAGAGGAAAGCTACTGTGCTGTTAACTCTTAAGAAATAGGTAGGCAATAAGGACTCTGGCTCATTTGGAGACACCTTGCTGTTGGAAACCCTCTGTCAATCTTCTTTTTGAATAGCTACCACTATAAGGCCTGATGCTGGCCTCTTCCTTCCTTCTACTCCCATCTCTCACCAGGGGACTCAGGAGGTCTACTTGAGGGCTTGGGAAAAGTTTTACTCACTTATAAGCATTGAGTGGTGACAGGAGCCAGGTAGCTCTTCTCGTCCCCCTCTTCTTGTCTTTAGGATAATGCCTAGAGTTTCTTCATCCTCAAAAGGACAAGCCTGATGGTGTCACAGAAAGATGAGGAGGTGTGCTCTTCCTGTCGAGCTTCTGTTTTTGTAGAAAATCACCCCTCTTGGTTCAAACACTGTCATAATGTTCTGGGAACCAAAAGCATTCCTAACTGGTGCACACTCATAAATATAAGTCCAGAACTTCTAGATTCCTCAGATTAATGTCTCCCACCAACTGTCCTGTGATTCTCTGGGCTCTGTCCTCTTCCTTCAAGGTTTGGCTTTCTGCTTAGTGCAGAAGGACATTTAGGGTCACACACCTACACATCTCAAGGTACTTAGGTTCATAGCCTCTTTCCATATTGCCCGAAGTAGCAGATAGCTCCTCTCTGGAAACTTAGAAAAGTGATTTTTAAAAAAGATCCTGCTGTCTCTGTGAGTTCGAGGCCAGCCTGGGCTACCGAGTGAGTTCCAGGAAAGGCACAAAGCTACACAGAGAAACCCTGTCTCGAAAAAAACAAAACAAAACAAAACAAAACAAAGATCCTGCTGCCGAGCTGGGAAGATGACCTAGTGAAGTGGTTCTCAACCTATGGGTCGCAACTCCTGCACCAACTGACTGTTTCACAGGAGTTGCGTATCAGATATCCTGCATACCAGATATTTATATTATGATACGTAACAGTAGCAAAATTACAGTTATGAAGTAGCAATAATTTTATGATTGGGGGTCACTACAACATGAGGAGTTGTGTTAAAGGGTCACAGAATTAGGAAGATTGAGAGGTTGTGAACTATTGCCTTAGGAGATGCAAAACTTGTATTTGGAAGGTTTCTCTGATCCTGCCCGGCCTGCCCCTTCCGCCCCGCCCCAGCCCCAGCAGTTCAGACAAATCCTTCTCACCTGCAGTCCCACAGCTACTTGGACCCAAGTAAACACATGGAGGCTTATATTATTTACAAACTGTATGGTCTGTGGCAGGATTCTTGCTAGCTACCTCTTACAACTTAACCCATTTCTA
Source organism: Onychomys torridus (assembly GCF_903995425.1). Classification (NCBI taxonomy): domain Eukaryota; kingdom Metazoa; phylum Chordata; class Mammalia; order Rodentia; family Cricetidae; genus Onychomys; species Onychomys torridus. The sequence continues at coordinate 103,798,595 of NC_050449.1, forward strand.
TTTGTCTCTAAGTTGCCATGTAGCCGTGGCTTACCGGTACTTTCATATCTTGCTTCTTCTGGCAGTGCTGACTCTCCTCATTCTGCCTTTCCTCTTCCCAGCATTCTCCTAGTCTGCTCACCCCGCTGTGCTTCTGCCTGGCTACTGGCCAGTCATCGTTTTATTAAACTAGTGTGCAAGAGCTTTATCCCACAGCCAATGCTTGCAGTGCAGGCATTAGACCTGGGGCCCATCCCCAGAACCTATGTAAAAAATCCAGACCCAGTGCTGCATGCTTGTAATCCTAGCCCTAAAGAGGCAGAGATGGATGGATCCATGCAGCTAGCTGGCCAGCCAGTCCAGCTAAATTTGTAAGACCCAGGCCACTAAGAGATCATGTCTTAAAAAAACAAACAAACAAACAAACAACAAAACCAAGGTGGACTGTAGCAGAAATCTAAGGAACAACACCCATGATTTCCCTTGAAACACACATGCATGGATACCCACTCCTGTGCATATGGACATGCATACCATCCCACAAGAAAAAAATAGCCCCTACTGTCTGGGAGTCCTTCAAAAAGTATCTCTTTAGTCCTTCAGAAAAATCTACAGTCAGTACTGAACCAGTCTGGCAGGGAGATACAGTTTGCTCATCAAACCCTTGGAAACTAGAGTTGAGCCAGCTTCTCTTAATGCCAAGGGAATTGGCACTGGAAGTAGATAACAGAAGCACAATTGGGCTCAGTTAAGCAGGAATAGCTACTTTAAAGGGCATGAGAATGGCTCATTTCATCCAAATGGAGATGTCAGCTTCCCAAATTCCAAACATCGTTGTTGTTAAGAGTCAACTGTCACATTTCTGCCATAAAAGTTTAATCTATTTTTAGTTTTTAATTACAAAACCGTACACTGGCACCATGTTATCTAACAAAATATAATCTAATGAGATCTCCTAAGCCACTTACTAGTAATAGGTGTTTTTAGAAAATTTATTTCCTGAGCTGCTTAGGACTTGTATGAATGACAGGTGTCAAGTTCCTGTCCAGACCCCACTTCTCTCTCAGCTGTCTAGTAGTGATACTGTTTGCTGACAAATTAATTAACACAGGTCTGATAGACTGTTAGCTAGTAACTATTTATTAAAAACAACACAACCAAAGGCATGTTATTATTTAAAAATCTAACAACAGCAACACAAACCCAACATGGCCTTATGATTGGGTTAGTTAGGAACTTCAAAAGGTGAGATTCATATAGCCAATATACTCAGGAAAAGACTCACAGTATCAATCACTAGGAAAATACTGTTTAAAACCACAAGATACCACCTTAGGTTAAGTTAAAAAGACTGATAACACCTAGCATCAAAAAAGCGTTGTTGATTTATGTTTCTAATATTCTCCTGTTGAGAGCATAGACTGAACTAACTTGAAAATAGGTAGTATTTACTGAAACTAAACAGTGCATTCTCCCCCATGACCCAGTGATTCTATTCCCTGGAATGCACTCACAAATACAGACTTATCTATTGAAAGACATGTACAAAAACAGTTAGAAAAACTTCATAATTATCTCATAATTGTTGATAGTATTATATGGTGATAATATACACTTACTAATAACACATCATATAATGTGCTCATTTTCTTGATCACTGTAGGTACATGTTGGGTGCTGTAAGCCTAGCATGTGATGCCTGCTACAGGATAGGTTTTAGCTGCTGTCATATCAGTGGGGCAGGACCCCAGCGTGGCTAGAAACAATTAGTGTCTTCCTGCCCTCTCTTTCCTGAGGTGTATGTCATTCAGTACTACCAGAGATGGGGAGGCTTGCTATCCTGTCAGCTTCTGGGTATCTTGGCATAGCTTAGTGTGCATGAGGAAATAAATACTTTTTAAGTAGAAATACAAATCAAGAAAATATTCTTTTACACTGTACTAGTGTTTTCTCTGAACCTCTGTTTTATTATTTTTATTTAAAAAAACAAACAAAAACTAAATGCAAAACAGATGGGGTATGGTGGCTCATTCTATAATCCCAGCATTCAGAAGATGGAGGCTAGTGGCATCCACAGTTGAAGGACCTAAGTTAGAAAGCAAGACTCTGTCTCAGAATTCTGAGGGCTGGAGCTGCAAGCTCAGTGGTAGAGTGCTTAACTGGTTCAGTGACTTGATTTGATCACTAGCACTGCCAAACATACACACACACACACACACACACACACACACATATACACACACACGTACACACACACACATACACACACACACGTACACACACATACACACACATACATGCACACACATACACATACATACACACATACACACATACACACACATACACACACATACATACACACACATACACATACATACACACATACACACACATACACATACATACACACATACACACATACACACACACACACACATACACACACATACACACACATACATACACACATACACATACATACACACATACACACATACACACACACACACATACACACATACACACATATACACACACACATACACTCACACACACACACATACACACACACACATACACACTCATACACACACACACATACACACACACACACACACACACACACACACACACGCACAAGAGCCACACATTTTACCATCTTACCTTTCAGTTTTGAGACAGGATCTCAATCATATTCATCCCTCCAGCTGATCTGGGAATGTTTTCTCCTTTTCCCACCCCAGGAAGCCTCATTTTGCTTTTGTGTCTATGAATTTGACTGTAGTGGTACCCTAGAGAAGTGGAATTATGCATTGTATGTCTCTTTGTGTCTGGTTTATTTCATCAACATATTGCCTTAAAGATTCATCCATGGTATAGACTATGTCAGAATTTCTTCTTTTTTAAAGGCTGACATTACATTGTACATATCTCACACAGTTGTTCATCTGTTTATCAGTAGATAAAAATTTGCTTACTTTAAAAAGATTTACTTTTCTTAAAAAAATTTATTTTATTATTATTATGTGTTTTAATTTTATACATCAGCCATGGGTTCCCCTGTTCTCCTGGTCCCACAGACTGGGTGCCTCCCAAACAAATCAAGCTATTCATTTATCTCACTTATCCAAGGGCCTGATCTAGCTGGGGGCTCCTCAGCCGTTGGTTCATAATTCATGTGCTTCCATTTGATTGGCTATTTGTCCCTGTGCTAAAAAAGATTTTTATTTTATTTTATTTTATGTATATGAGTGTTTTGTCTCCATGTATGTCTGTACACTGTTCAGTGCCTTTGGAGAACAGGAGAGGGCATTGGATCTCCTGGAATTAGAATTACAGATGGTTGTGTTGTGAGCCATCATGTGAGTGCTAGGCATTAAACTCTAGTCGTCTGGAAGAACAACCAGTGCTCTTAACCATTGAGGCATCTCTGTCGCCTCTCTAGCACATTTTCTTTATCCATTCATCTCTTGGTTGTTACTTAGGCAGATTCTATAACATGACTATTGTGAACTGTCATGGTAAACACAGTATGCAGGTTTCTCTATTGTAAGCTGACCTTACTGAGTATCAACTTTCAGTTAAATTGAATTGACCATAGAGATTAAAAAAAAAAGCAAACCTAACCTTCAAAAATATCTCATTATCAGGGCCTGGAGAGATGACTTAGTGGTTAAGAGCACTGGCTGCTCTACCAGAGGACCCAAGTTCAATTCCTAGCATCCAAATAGCAGCTCACAACTATCTGTAACTCCAGCTTCAGGGGATCTGATAATTTCTTCTGACCTCTGTGGGCCCTGTGCACACATAGTACATGGCATAAATGCAGGCAAAGCACTCATTTACATAAAAATATGGAATTAAAAAAAAAACCAACAAATAAGCAACCCTTCCTTGTCAGGCTTTAAATGAGATGGGCAGCAAATATTTTTAGCCTTTTTCTCTCCTGAGAATCATCAAGGTTTTCATTATGAAAGTTTCTTAAGTGAGACTGGGAATTTTATGTCTTAAGATTGGAGAGAAATTGTATGTTTTTACCAAGAAGTTTTGGGAAACATATGTGCAGATTAAATATCGTGGGTAAACGCTAGTAAAATGTTTCTTCTTTTTTTCTTTTAGAGCAGGACAGTGTCATTTTTAATGCCCTGATATATTAATCTATTTCTATTTTTTATTTTTAAAGTATCCACAGGCATTCTTGCCTCTGCCCAAGAGTCCGATGTCCTGACTTGTCTGTGGTCTATGTAGAGGACTAGAGGTGTGCATGGCCATGCAGTTACAGTCAGGTGTGAACACACCCTTCACTGACCAATCATTGGTTGGGCTCTCTCTCTTGCTGCCAGGTGGTGTGATATTGTCAGAAGTGTGTGCAATTTCTTTCACAGAGGCAAGTTTCCTATCTGGCTGGCACCAGGCTTCAGCCTTTTTCTTCTCGTAGGGAGAGACTCCTTGGGAAATTCTAATTTCTTAGAGACCATTGTTTCAGTAGTCTTATAACCAAAGGAAGAGACTTATGTAACTCTTTAGAATATCGTCATCCCAGCCAGACCTCTTATATTCTGGGATCAATAGACAGATTTCATATAGTTTTTAGAGGTATATTCAGGATAGTTTGTAAGACAGATTCAGTCACTTTTAATTCTCTTCACATCTTGTGCTATAGCATGAGTGACAGTGAGGGTCTGAGTTTTCTAACCATTTGTATTGCATTTTTCCATAATGTGGAGTGATTTGTAGCCAAGATGAAAATTAAATTTTTTTCTCTTTGCCAGATTTGGATTTCAGTGGCTTGTTTTTGAAATGTGTTAAATAATTTGCCGCCTTCTTTTTGGATATATAGCTCCTTTTCAGCTCTGGAGAAAAAAGTGAACAAAAGTTGATGGAGTGCTCTAAATATTAACCAGTTTTAAACCAAAGGCATATCCAAGCAGATGTCTCAAACTCCAAGCCACACATAAAACCAAAACAGACAAGAAACTGGGTTTCTACAACTGGAGCAGGGGTGCAGCCTCTGCTAGCTGAAACGTGCTTGCAACTCAGAGTTTGGTCCTGCCGTATTCTGGGGCTCTAGCCCTTCAACCGGCCTGTATGCAAAGGCCAGGTAACCTGTGTTTCTCCTTAGAGGTGACAGGTCAGAAAGAGCTGCTAAAAGCAAATTAGCCTGGTGGTGGTTCAGAACAATTTTAACCATTTTTCTTCTGGACTAAAGAACTTACTAAGAAAGGAATGTAGGATGGTTTTTAGAATACAAGATTTGACTGAGAAGAGCCGAAGGTCTTCTCTTTCTTTCTCCCCTCCTGCTTCTCCCTTTATCCTTAAATTCATATGGCAGGGCACAGCAGAGCTTCGAACATTTAGTCATGCCGGCTAAAGTTCATTGAGAGCTTTTCAGTAGCATGTAACATTTTTGTGTTGGGACAGGCATAATGAAATGCAAAGAGAATTGTAGGTCGGGGTATACAGGAATCAAAACCAAAGCTAAACAGGTTAATTGTCATAACAGGCTGTCAGCAGGCAGTGAAGTTAGAGTGATAGCTGGGTCAGAGAGCCAGAGGTGTTCTTGAAGTTGTAGAAGCCGTGTCAGCTACCATCCCAAACTCACTCTCAGAGACTAGGAGAGTCTAGGTCAAGACCATTGTTGCCACAGGTGGTGCCACAGGTGGTTAAAGTTAGGTGTAAATGTCTCTGCCCACACATGGAAATAGGAGATACCTTGAACTACAGATCCACTAATTTGTGATACCTGGCAAGTGATTCTGAGCTGAGGGTTTCCCAGCATGAACCAGGCTAACAAAAGTCAGGGCATAGACATTCCTTCTGGAGTGGAGTCTCTTATTTAAGACAATCTCCTGAGAGCAGAATTCTGCTTAATATCTTTGGGATCCTGAATTCCCAGCTTTTTGGCTGGTTCAGAAGACATAGGCTAACACCTCTGTCTTCTTATGGCAGAGAACAGAGACTATGTAGTTTTTGGTCACAAAGCCAAACTTGTATGGCATATACCAGGTGAGAAGGTAGCCTCATCCACTTTGCATTGCTGTTGTTTCAGGGATCCACAATGAACTTCTGTTTAAATATTAGACACAGGCTTGATGGGAGCCACAGAACTCCCAGTCTGCATGGATAATTGCAATAGGCTAGTTCAGACATAGCCTATGTTCTTTCCTATGGATTCACTCTGTGACAAATGAGGTACAAAGACAAAAGAATTCAAAGACTGCCTCAGAAAAAAAGATCAAATCAGATTCACAGTTCTCATAACCAAAATTTTGCTTTTGTCTAAAGAACTAGTTGACAAAATGTTTAAAAATGATTTATTTATTTTTATGTGTATGGGTATTTTGCTTTTATGTATGTCTGCACATACTGTGTGTGTAGTGCCAGAGGAGGTCAGAAGAAGGTGTTAGATCCCTTGAGACTGGAATTACAGAGAGTTGTGAGATGCCATGTGGGCGCTGGCTCTTAATCTTGAGCCATCTCTCCAGCCCCACAAATTTTTGTATTACAATTTCAATTTATTATTACTATTTTTTAATGAGGAGCCAAAGAGTCCTGTCATCCTGACCTTGGAGGTCAGTCCCATAGCAGAGATTCAGGAAGTTGCCTGGTAAGAAACCTTTTGAGAGATTTTTGTCTGTGGTCACAGTTTCTGCTGTAGTCAGCCTCTTTCCTTTGGACGAGATACATGGAGGTGATGTAGACTGTGGTGTGGAGCTGTCTTCAGCACTTGCCCATGCAGCACCTAGGGCTCTCTGCAGGTTTCTGTGAAAGCATTCTGAAGTGACAAACGTCGTTGCACTTCTGCATGTCAGGGAGATGTCTGTGCTGGGTCCAGCTGTACTCCTACACTCTCATTTGGATGTCATTGATGCTCTGGCTATCAAGGTCATGCATTGTAAAGTGCGGAATTCGGGAGAAACTATGAGGAAAACCCAAACCCTACTTCAGCCTCAGTGGTGTGGCTGCTGCCATTTGGTCATATTTTCAATACTTTATCTGCTGAAAATTTCATTTGGGATTGTATGACTTTGTGTAGCCCATATTTTTCCTTACTAACTTACTCTGTCATTAAATGTCTGTTACATGATTTTTAAAATGTATGATGATGTATGGTGTTCTATTGCATGGATAATCTATAATCGACTTAAATCTATTATGAGTGATGAAACATTTAGGATTATTTCCAATTTTCACTATGGTAAACATCCACGAGGCTATTTCCTCAAATTTGAAATATTTTTGTCTCATTGGGTAATAAAGACTGGCCTCAAACTCATTATCGTGCATTAGCATCTAGAATGCTGGCGTTATAACAAATCACCACATTCTTGGTTGGACTTCTCTAGCAATAGAAAGGTATTTTACAGGACAAGTATTAGCCCTTTATCAGTTGTGGGGATGTTCATGTTCTAGCTTTCTGGTAATGACTGGTTTGATAAATATTTGTTGGGCAAATGGCTGGCAGTATTTGGAAGAGAAACACACCACTTTGTTACCATTTAAGTCAGTTCTTGACATTTTCTCACATGCCCCTTAGTAATTTCTTAATAAATGCAAGTCATGTAATTTGGAGATCACAGAATAAGTGTGGGTGGAGTTTTGTGTTCTGACTTGTATAGAAGTCATGGGCTTCATTTTCATAAAGTTCTACCTAAGGAATGCAGAAAGGTCCAGAAATGTCCTTCACAGCCAGCTCATGTGTGTTTAAACTAAGCCACCATCATATCTGCTCAGTTCTGGTCCTTCCTCCAACTCCTTGACAAGACTTGAAATGATAAAAGCAATGAGAATTATTACAGAAACAAGAACTTATTTGGCCAACAAGACACTCAACAGACTTTATGACCCCATAGGTACAAGGCATACATGGATGCCTGTGTTGTCATTATTTAATACTCTCCCCACCACTTTGCCTTCATTACTACCATACTGGAAGGGGTACCTCTTTTGAACCCCTCCCCACTTTTTTCCCTGTATCCTTGGTAGTTGCTTCTTAAGGCTTTCTCAGGCCTCTCTGCTCCTGCCTTTGTTTATCATATTTAGAGTCCCCATCATGTAGCCAGGGCTATTAGACCCTTTTCCCCAACCTTTGAGACAAATGCGAGGTGGTCATCTGTCCCCTTTCCATGTCTGACATTCAAATGGTTCTAGCAGTTCTTTAAGTGGCCTTGGATGCTAGGTCACAGAGCTGTGACAGTGAGCAGAAGAGGCCACGACTGGAAAGAAGAAGGACTTTTTGGAGGGTATAAGCAACTTCTGGGTCAAATGTTCCCAGGCTTGTATTATAGTTTTAAGAAGGAAGGAGCTGGAGAAGTGGTGGTACCATTACCTAACTATGTATAGATGGGGTCTTTAGAGCCACAGTGGATTTCTGTGTCAGTGTGTTATAAGCAAAAGAAGGACTGTCAACTGAATTTTGCTTGTCCTAACATGCATAGGATCTAGGTTAGAAACTTGGAATTGATCAGATCTGGGGTAAAACAATGAAAAGTGTCACCTGCAGATCTGTAGGCAAGTGACTTGAACCCCCTTGAGCTTGTTTTCATACATGAACATTGGGAACTAGATCTCCTCATGGGTTGTGGTGACAAGTAAATGTGCCTGTCTTAGTGCTCAGCACCTTTTAGGGTTGGATTGTCCTATGTTTGGAAGCAGCTCCTAGCAGGCCATTGAGTAAATGGAATCTTGCTACAAGGAAACTGAGAAAGGAAAGTCTTCTCAGACATCCTGCCTTGGCGGGAGATGTGGGTAGGGTGTACTCTTTCAAGGTGGGTGGGGTTAGAATGAATTGCTTCTGTGGACTCCACAAAATGGGCTTGAAGGTGACTGTACCCCACATGGGCCTGGTAGCAAGCAGGGCGGCCAGCTTTCCACTTCCTACAGGGTGGACCTAGTTGTTTATGTTCATCTATTGAAATAATCTGGTACCCAGGTTCTTAAACGTATGATGAAGCCATCCAGATTCTTTGGCAGTTATACAGTGTGGGTGAGTGTTCAGCTTTTCTAGCCTTTGTTTCCTTTTGACTAAAGAAGGGCTTTGTTTTTAATGGTTTCTTCACGTGCCTTGTCACCTAGTTTCTGGTTCCTTTCTCATAGCATTTCCCATTTGTCCTCTGTTCCTCGTTAGTACAGGAGGTCAAGGGATGCTGTTAGGACAGGGAAATGGAGTCTGATAGGAAACCCAAGAGAACTTCTTCCCTCCCCTTGGGTAAGGGTCATAGTTTTGGGGTGGCTGATCCTCCAGGCGTCCTCATTGTCATCGCTTTCATCTTGTCAGTTTTCTCTGCATTTCCCCCTGGCCACAGGGCCACACTACAGGCGCTCAGGCTCCCAGGCCTTCCTCACTCTCCAGCTTTAGGAAACCTGTTTTCAGACATAGTAATATCATGTGACAGGCTAAGAAATGATCAAGAATACCAGAGATTCTTTATTTCTATAGGCTATAACTGTCAATATAGTCTGGACTAGAACTCAAAACTGAGAAAATAATTACTGATGTGTAAAATATTGGGGGACTGTCTAGGTGAAGGAAGGAACCTAGCCAGAGTAGGCTGTGGATACAGGAGGGCAATGGGAAGCAGGAGAACAAAGAACACGCATGAACAGTAGGATGAAACCTATAGCTTGCTAAGCTCATCTGAAATAGTAATTACAAAAGTTCATTTCACATAAAAATAAAAATTAAAATAGCAACAATAGATGCAGGAAGATAATGTTTTTATGAATAATATATTTCTCAAAATAAACAGTATAATAAGAAATTTGCTTTTGTAAATCTTGCCTGCTTCTGTATCTAGTTTGTTGTGATGCCATTTCTGGAAAGTTCTCTGTATGCATGAAAAAAAGCACATGGTGCCTCAGCATTATTGTTCTATTAGTTTCCTGTTGCTGCAGAGACAAATTACTATACACTTAGTGGCTTAAGACTATAGATTTGTTTTCTTATGGTTCTGGAAGCCAGAAGTCTGGGGTTAGCAGGGTTTCTGCTTTGCTGGTGGGGGCGGGGAGGGGGCACAGAGAGGAACTCTGAGAGGAAGCACTGTGTCCCTCCTACAGGTAGATGTCACCTGTGTAGTGGGGGTCTCCCTCATCCAAAGCCTTTTCTGTTTTGTAAGAGATTTCCCATGTTTGTCTTTTATTCCTTTCTCTTGTTGCTTATTATCTGCTGCTGACCCCACTGCCTCCTGTGTGTCTCTGGGGTTACATCCCTTCACCACCAGGCAGTGGTGGCACACACCTTTAATCCCAGCCCTTGAGATCTCATGTCTTTGCTTGAGAAGCCACATGCCTTTAATCCCAGCTCTAAATAATAAAAAATTTGTGTTACAAAGTTCAAATCTTGTTTTCTCCCTCAGAGTGTCTAACATCCCAGTGGCACTTGGGCTCCCCTGACACTGGTGCATTTGGAACTTTTCTTTGTTCTTCCAGCCTGCTTCCAGCATTACCCTTGCTGCTCTGTATGCCCTGGGTGCAGGCATGGTGGCCCTTGCTCCCCGCCCCCACCCCAATGCTTCAGAGAGCTTCTCTTTGGCTATCTTCCAACTATGTTCCTCCTTACAAGCAGGAGTTAGGAGCTTGTGCCTCATTCACCCAAAACCCTTGTCTCCCCTTTAATCCACACAATGGGTACAAGTACTCTGGAATTCCCTGCCCATGGAGCCTGCCTTCAAGCCTGCAGAGGCCACTTGTCTATAGCCTATTCTCAGGGTTGGCAATGGAGACTGTAATCATGTGTTCTGAGAGGTCCTTCCTATGATATAGTGTGCATGCCACATCTGCACTCTTTAAAGTCTTGGTAGGAATGCCTTCCCATCCCCACTTATATGGCATCATCATTGTTATATTTTTACCAATGTTCTCTACAAATAAAGACATTTGTAGAGATCAGTCTGGGGATGGAATTAAGATATTGAAAGCATTTATAATTAAAAGTGTGAGCAGAGTATTTGGGAGCAGGGAAACACAGGTTTGTGCATTGTAAGTGCTCCAGCCTTTTTAGGGGGCTACAAAAGACATATTATATGCATAACAGGTATTTCCAGCTAAAACCCTCTGTCTGGTTTTAGCCAGCAGCCAGCTCCAGAGTGGTGGCCTTTGAGGTCTGTGTCCTAATTTTGCAGAATGATGTCTTTGCTGATTTCTGGTTTGTTCTTGCTCACAGGGCGCCCCCTCGGGAATTGGCTGTGATATTGTGCAACAAATCCAATGCATTTTACAGCCTTGGGAAATGGAACGAGGCTTTTCTTACTGCCAAGGAGTGTCTCCAGTGGGACCCGACCTATGTGAAGGTATGGTAGCAGTGACTGCTTCCCTCTTCTTACTTTGCTTGTTTTTCTTCCTTCTTGTCAAAGTGGATGTTCTAGGAATGCTTCTTCTTGAATGCACTTGCTCTTCAGACAGAGGTCCATGGGATGGGGGAGCCCTGCCTCAAGAGGAGTAGGTACAGGGATGGTGAGTGTTGAGACATGCTGCCTGGGAGCGTGGAACCCTACTCCTTAGTAGATGGGGCTCAGTGAGAGGCTGGAGATTGGTATGTAGGGAGAGCTCCTTAGACTTCATGTAGTTAGACGAAGATGCTTGAGCTTCATTTTAGCAAAGCTCCACTTCAGATGGCAGTTCAGTAGAAAGCAGACCCCTTGAGGGGATGGGGAAGTTTGAGAGGCTAGTGAGACTCTTCAAGGCTATTAACAAAGGTCAGTAAGTGGTGGTGGTGGTGGTGGTGGTGGTGGTGTGTGCATTTCTTTTCTTTTTTTTTTAGACAAGGTCTTACTATGCAGCCCTGGCTAGCCTGGAGCTCACTATATAGACCAGATTAGCCTTGAATTCAAAGAGATCTATCTGCCTGTCTCTGCCTTCTGGGTGCTGAGATTAAAGGCATGCACCACTATGCCAAGCCTGGTAAGCACTAATTTGAGGCTTTTTCAGTTGAAATGTCCCAAGTGTTGACCCTGTAATGCAATTTCAAGACACACAAAAGGAAGGAAAGACGTCATGTCAGACCCTGAGTAATTCATACTCAAACTGAAGAGTAGAATAGCTTGGAAATAAAAATATGAGGCTTTAAGTTCAACAGTAGTCTGTAGCTATCTGAGGCAACAGACTCTGAAGTGTGAAATTAGTGGTCTGAGTAGTTGAGAAAGGCTCCTTCATAAGCTGGGAATAGCACCAAACATTAGCCTCTCTGTTACATGCTGTGATGTGCATGAGAGATTCTAGCTATAAACTCAGGTTCCTCAACTGTAAAATGAGATGGATGATACCTAGGGCTGCAAGAATTAAGGAGATACTCAAAAACAAAATAGTTGTCAACAGAACACAATGGGAAGATGTGGGGAACTTCGAGCCACAAATGACTCAAATAGTAAGAGAGAGGCTTGAATATTTTACATTATAAGTAGGTACTTACCCACAGTACATGCCAGGAAAGCACTCCTCTACCGAGCTACATCCCCAGTGTGGGGAATGGATACTATTGAGCTTGAAAATAGAAGCACATTTCTGAGAATTCTTCTCAGAGGTATGCTAGAGTGGGGAGTAGTTGGGTCTGGCATGCATTCCCACAGTTCTGCCCATGGCCCGAGAAAGTTCTGAATGATATTCCCAGTTTAGTTTTATCTGTTGATATGTTTTTAATGGGGATTCCCTAGGAGATTCTAAGGAAGGAAACAAGACGGAAAGTTGATGCTATTTTTAACAGGAGTGGAAAGACAAGGGACCCTAGGTGTAGGGGCTGCAGCTTGTGAGGGAAACAGATGGAAAGTAAGAGCTGTTTTAGAAAGCAGGTTTGTGAGCAGACACCTCAGGGCTGATGGTTGGTGTGATGGAGGGGTACTCCAGGAAGGCTTTATTCTGCCTCTTTTGGATCACAAATGCCTACATCTTAAAATAATCTTTATGACAAAGCAACATGTTTGGGGATAGAATATTGACATCCTCTTCACCCCTACAGAATAAAAGATGAAAATTTAGATCTGAGGAAACAAATAAATGGGAACTTCTGTGCTAGCTCACATGGTTGGGGGAAAAAATCAAAATCCCAACAAACCCAACACAGTACAGATATAGTTTTCCCTTTGTTTCAAGTTGTTATCTGAGCTCTTTAGACATTCAAAGAAAGGTTAATTCAGATCAATGAATACTGAGAGATCCAAGGTTAAGTGGAATTTCTAAAGGCTTGCTTTTGCATGAACCCAGGTTGTGAACGCTTTCTGTTAATTCTGACAGTAGTCTTGGTGGGTCCCTGCCACTGCAGGTGACAGAACTGGGGAGACAGTGTCCTTTCAGTCTTATGTGGAGCCCTGCACTTGTGTGTTTATAAAATCAGACCATTCTCTCTCCCTCTCTCTCTCTCTCTCTCTCTCTCTCTCTCTCTCTCTTTCTCCCCAAGACAGGGTTTCTCTATATAGTTTTGGAGCCTGTCCTGGATCTCGCTGTGTACACAAGGCTGGCCTTGAACTCGCAGAGATCCACCTGCCTCTGCCTCTGAGTGCTTGGATTAAAGGCTGGCCTTGAACTCGCAGAGATCCACCTGCCTCTGCCTCTGAGTGCTTGGATTAAAGGTGTGCGCCACCGCAGCCTGGCCCATTCTCCCTCTTAAATTTTATTTATTATTTATTTATTTATTTATTTATTTATTTACTTACTTACTTACTTACTTACTTATTTATTTATTTATTTGTGTGTGTGTGTGTGTGTGTGTGTGTGTGTGTGTGTGTGTGTGTGTGTGTGTGTGTAGTCAGAGGACAACTTGTGGAAGTTGGTCTTGTCTATCCGGGTGGGTCTTGGACTGAAATTCAGGTCATCAGGCCTGTCAGTCAGTGACTTTACTCACAGAGCCATCTTTTTGGGCTCTTCTCACTTTTAGTTGTGATTTTCTTCTTTTTTACAGAAAAAATGTTTTTGCCTCTTGTTCCTATTGCTTATAATACAGAGCTGAGTAACTCTCTGCTTGTCATGTCATTGCAGTTTTTTCTTGCACATAGTGAAAATTGTGTTTACTTTGAGTAAAAGAAACAACTTCTGTGTAAACACAGAAGTCTCACTCTTTCCTGAACACCAACTACGGGACACTTTTCATTGTCCTGCCCAGACTGTGATCGGCAGTGTGAACAGTAAGCCATACTCATGACTGGGAGCAGCCTGCTTTCGACCCTCACTGTCACGTTAGATATTATGGAGATGATAGAGTTGGGCATGGATACATATTTTCCTAACAGCTAAGGTGTATCAGAAAGACATGACACAAAGTACAGTGTGGGAAGCCTGTGCTTGCTGCTTCTCAGAAGTCCTTCTTGGCTCTAGGGGAATGACTTGGGGTGGGGGAGGTACTTGCTGTAAGAGCATAAGGACCTCAGTTTGGAACCCCAGAACCCACGTACCTCTAACCTCAGCACTAGTTGGAGAGGGAGATAGGTGGATCCGAAGACACCTGAAGTTGACCTCTGGCTTCCACACAAGCCTCCATCCATCTGTCTGTCTGTCTGTCTGTCTGTCTCTCTCTCTCTCTCTCTCTCTCTCACACACACACACACACACACACACACACACACACTCACACACACATACACACACACACACACGAGGCAGACAGTGAGTGTGAGAGAGAGGGGAGAGCTTCTTTGCGTACAGTGAGGCTTCTGGAGTTATATCCCCACACTGCAGTTTTGTTTTCTTTCCAGCAGCAGGCCAGAGGCTGAGGGAACATCAGCTTTACTTTGTCCTTTTCCAGGGATACTACCGAGCCGGCTACTCCTTGCTGCACTTGCTCCAGCCTTACGAAGCTGCTCGAATGTTTTTTGAGGGTCTTCGACTTTTGCAGAGAAGCCAAGACCAAGTGCAGGTTCCTGATTTTCTTGTTGGGATCTTCACAACTATGAGCAGTAAGTCAAATTGGGAAAAAGTATTTTCAGTTTTTGTTACTTAACCCAGAATGCCTCATGGGAAAATGACTCCAAAGTGTTCATTTGGGGCTAATATATTCAGTTAGAAAGAAACTGGTCTTACCAGAAGGCATTTTGGAAGCTTCAGTGACTTGTACCTTTGTAAAAACAGGGAAGTCTGATTACACTAATGACTTAAAGCTGTTAGAGTCTTGTTTTATAACCTGAAGTGTCCTTTGTTGCTGGTTAGAGATTGCCTACTTATACTATTTGTGTTAGATGATTTTGTTATTTCCTATGACTTTCAAGTATTTTTCTCTAATCTGCTAAAAGTTTTTTAAAAAAATAATGTTATTAATCTTTTTTCTTAAGTTTTCAGACTGTAGCAAGCCTTCTTGTGCTGCACCATTTCATTGACCCCTTGTTCATTATGAAAATAACCTAGTGGTCCTGTAACAGCTCACAATGTGCGTTTGGCATCATAGCTCTAACCCTCCTTGCCCAGGGATGGAGGCCTTACTACTCCTTCCAGGAGGGCTCAGAGAGACCTTCTGTATTACATCCCTTGCCAGAGATGATGCAGTCGATGGCCCTGAGAGTATCCAGGGCCCTGGCTAAATTTAAAATGTTTGTTACCCTATTCAGTCATAATGGACTTCACATTTTGAAATGAGTTTTCCTCCTGAGATCTTTTTTTTTAAGCTGAGGATCGAACCCAGGGCCTTGCGCTTGCTTAGCAAGCACTCTACCACTGAGCTAAATCCCCAACCTGAGATCTTTTACTTACATTTAACTTGATGTGGTCTTCATTGGGGAAACATTTCCTCAAGGCTCTAGACTTCCCTCACTTGAGAGTTCTAAACTATGCAATTTTCTTTCAGGTGACTCCATTGTTTTGCAGAGTTTCCTGCCCTGCTTTGATCATATTTTCACTGCTGGATTTTCAACCCAAGTGTGGCAATCTGTAATAGAGAAGTTGGCAAAGAAAGGATTATGGCACGTGAGTACAGGAGGTGGCTCCCTTACTAGGAGAACACACTCTATTAAATAAAATCTTCTCTTGATACCAAGGGAATATAATGAATTTTGTGTTTATCTTGATACCAGAATAACTTCTTAAAAACATTTATTTATTCTCTGTGTGGATGTGCCTCTGTTATGTATATTGTGTGTGGTGTGCACTTCTTTGTGTGTGCATATATGCATGCAGATGTATATGCACATGTGTGTGCTTGTGTGTGGAGGCCTGAGGTTGATGTTGAGTGTCTTCCTCGATCACTCTCTACTTATTTGTTGAACGAGATCTGTCACTAACCTAGAGCTCGTTATTCAGCTAGGCTGATTGGCCAGTGAGGTTTAGGGATTGACTTGTCTTCTCTTGCTTCCATTGGAGTTGTAGATGTCTGTGTCTGTGCCTGGCTTTTTAAGTGGATGCCAGGCACTGAGCTCAGATTCCTGTACTTACACCACACGCACTTTTCCAAGGGAGCCATTCTCATAACTCAAGCTTTCTGTGTAGTTTTAGGAAATTGCTGATTGGTGAATAACAGCTAGAAGAGCCTGGGGGTATCCTTGACCTTAGTCCTCCATTTACTACTTGGACTAATAATTTCTCCTTTGAATCGCAGATTTTCACTTGTAAGTTGCAGCATACAAAATCACTTCACTTATTTTTCTTAGGGTTTGGCTGAGAATTTAAAAAGAATGGCGAAGAGCACCTAGTGATAGTGTGCTACTGTGTGTTGAAGTCTTACAATGTGCTAAGCACTAGGCTAACAAGCTTTTTCTTTCTAAATGTGTATGATTTTTTTTGCCTGCATGTATGTCTGTGTACTACATGCTTACCTGGTGCCCCAAAGAAAACATCAGGCCCCCTGGAACTGGAGTTACAAATGTTTATGAGCTATCATGTGGATGCTGAGAATTGAACTCTGGTCCTCTGGAAGAACAGCCAATGTTCTTAACCACTGAGCCATCTCTAACTGCTGAGCTAAGGAACTTTATAGTAATCTGACATTATCATCCTACACAATCAATGGAGGGCTCAGGAATTCAGCCCAAGGAGGCAGACCCAACATCCTGGCTGTGTGATGTCTAGGTAGTTTTCAAGTACTGGAGACTGAGGCATCTTGTAAAAGCCAGGCCAGCAGTCATGACTATCAGAGCCCTGAATGCATTATCTAGGACTGAGCATGGACAGTGGGCCTGTGAAAGGTGAGCATTGACTGTACATCAAACTGAAAGGATCTAGAAGCAAAATATGGCCTTACTCTCAGTTTCTATGCTCCTAGTCCATTGGCAGGGATGTGTATGAGGGCCGTATCCCTAGGCATGATTTTACAGAGCCTGGAATTTTACGTTTGTGTGACATCAGACTACCCTCATCCTCTGCCAAGATGCTTGATATTAGAGAGTCTTGTCTTTAGTAGGTTGTGAGGGACTGTGGAAAGAGCTTTGCCTACAATCAGCCAGGGAGGTGGCTAGACAGAGAGGCTTTGGTTATCGTGGCTCAGGCTGACAAACTTTGTAGGTAGCTTAAAAAGTAGATGAAGCTTGTTTTTTGTTTGTTGTTGTTGGGACATACAGTAACCTTTCTGCTCTAATAAGCTGTGGAGAAAATTACTATGCCAACCTTTTCTTGTTCTTCCTTACAAGCAGTCATTTCTACTGTTGTCATCAAAGAAAGACAGACTGCCACGCGATATCTATGTCTCTGAGCTGTCACTGAAAAGCCTCTTTGAGGTAAGGGAGTGATTCTGGAAATGTGCCTTTATAGGAGGCCATGTCACTTGTACCTGCTGCCTTGTAGTTGTGTTATTTATGCAGCTCTCAGGCTGAGAATAGTTCACTCATGTTTTACTGATTCAGAAATGTGTGGTTGGGGGAGCTTCAGTTTTGTATTGATGTAGTAACATCTATGACTCTACTGGTGTATGTTGTTTCTTTCCAGAAGTATGTCTTCATTGGGCTTTATGAGAAAATGGAACAAGTGCCCAAGTTGGTTCAGTGGCTCATCTCCATTGGTGCAAATGTTGAAACCATAGGACCCTACCCTCTCCATGCCCTCATGCGGCTCTGCATCCAAGCAAGTGAGTGTTCTCCCCTTCACACACCTACCTAGCTGCTTGACAGCTCAGAACCTGAGAGCTCTGTCCAGAGTTGAGCCACTTGAAAGCAGACTGTCCAAGCGATTCTGGTTTTCAGCAAGGACAAAGCATCTTTATTAAGGGTAGATAGGGATGGGAACAGCTAACTGTAAAAACAGAGGTGGCTTGTATGGTTCTGTCCCTCAGCATGTTTTTCTATGTAGCCCAGAGGGTCTACAACTGTGTTTTGGGACTGTAGCTGGAGGATCCTTGAGAGGAACATGGACTAATACTGATACAGTTGTGTGCCTTCTCCCCTCCCCTCCCCTCCCCTCCCCTCCCCTCCCCTCCCCTCCCTTCCCCCCCCTCTCATTCTTTTCTCCCCCCTCCCCCCTCTTTTAGGACAGAAAGAAGGACCTTTACACATGCTGGGCAAGCTACTCCTACTCTCACACCCATTTAATTTTAAGACTTGTGTTTTGCTAGTTACTCTCTGGCTTTGAATTCACTGTGTAATGCAGGCAGGCCTTAGATTTGTGTTCCTCTTGTCTTGGCTTCCAGAGTAGCTGGGACTACAGGCATGTACCACTAGACCTAAAGACTTTCCATCTTCATAAAATAGACTCTTTAAAGCCTTATCATTTGTTTTACAAAATTAAATCTTTGAGTCTGTCATTATACACATACACTTGTACCAACACTTCAGATAGAAACTTGTGTTTTCTTGATGGGGTAAGTTTAACATCTTCCTGGACCAGAAGGAGCCAAGAGAGCTCTGTTTGCTCTTCTAGTCTGTGTCATCTTCCTGGAGGGGGTAAGGTGGCCGGATGTTGTGGCTTTATTCTTCCGTCTTTCATTTGTGTTCCATCATTATCCATGTCATGCACTCAGGATTCTGTACATGCTAGTCTTCCTCTTATACAGGGTTCATAGACAAACATGTGAAAGTAAAGCCTGACTAGAAGCAGCAGTCTAATCCTGGACCTCATTTTCAAATGAGGAGACTTGTGAAATTTGCCTGTGTCCTGAAGGTCAAGACCCCGTCCTGTCTCTTTACAATAGGGAACCAGATGTAGCTTGGGCCACACCCTTGCTCAGCTCCTTCCCCTGCCCTGCTTGGTTCATATCTTTTTTCCTGAGGTCCCCCCCCCCCCCCCGTAAGTTAAATGGGTAAAAATCCCTGCCAGCCTTCTAGAGGACCTGACCTGAGATTATCATGAAATGCCTGCCTCTCCTCACACCTTTTGTTGGAGAGTAAAAGTGTGTGCTGAGTTCCCATTTTGATCCTTTAGGGGACATACAGTTGATTTGCTTTGTTGATTTTATGTAGAAAATAATATTTGCAACTTATCTCTGTCCAGGGGAGAGTCAGCTTTTCAGGTGGATAATGGAGCATAAGCCTGAGTGGAAAGGCCTCATCAACTACACAGACGATGCTGGCTGCACTGTCCTGCATGTTGCTGCTGCCCACTTCCCAGGATACTCCATCAAGCGTGAGTAGAGAGATTATGCTGGAAGGTGTGGTGTGGGTCCCGTGACTGCAGACATTAGAAACCCACACAGGGCAGGCTCAAAGGACCAGACTTCCCCTGAATTAAATATGACTGAGAAAACAGGCTGTCAGCATGAAGGAGATGGGTGACAGGAGAATCACTGGCCTCCTGTGCTCTTTCAGGTGGCTTCTGTGAGGTTAAATGATGCAAGAACATAGGCTTCTGGCCACACCCCGCCCCATACTCCCTGACTGTATGCTACAAAGTGCTTTATTTTATGCCAGATCTGTGTTGGCTGCCTGAGATAATCTGTGAAGCAGGCAACCGACGTGGTCTTTATGGTCCTTAGAACCTAACATGGAACTTCCATCCTGTCATGCATATGGTGCTGTACAGGCTGCATGTAAGAGAGACTGGCATAGCTGAAGAGAGGCTAGTTATTGTGACATGGAAAGTCTTGTTAGACTCTGAAGGAGGAAAGCTGTTCACTCCCAGGGAGCTCAGTTTGATGACTCACTTTCCCCAAACTCTCAGACCCATCATTATTTGTTTTCTCTTGGTTATATAAGAAAACATTCTTTTTTTTTCATCATGTGTGGTGGCACATATATTTAATCCTAGCACTGGAGAGACAGAGGCAGGTGGATCTCTTTAGTTCGAGGCCAGTCTGCTCTATATAGTGAGATGCTGCCTCAAACACAGAACATTTTTTTCTACAATGGTAATAAAACCTCAGCATCAGTGCAATGAAGGTGACAGGAATGTTGGCTCTTATGCATGGTGGTGGTGTCATCTGGAGCAGATTTGGTGTCCAAGGCTGAGCTGTGACCTTCTGACGGCAAGCAACATTGGAAATAGGGATTTCTTTCTTAAAAAAAAAAAAAAACAACAACAAAACAACAACACCATTGTGTTTGTGTGCATGTGTGTAAGTAGAAGACAGCTTTTGGGAATTGGTGCTCTTTCTTCCACCATATAGGTTCTAGGAGTTGAGCTAAGGTTGTTAGCCTTAGTGGCAAGTGCCTTTACCTGCTGAATTATCTTGCCGGCTCATGCAATGCCATTGAAAACAAGCATCAGTTAGTTTTCATTGGCCATTTGCTACCCTGCAGATGGGAAGATTTTACCTCCTTTGTTTATAATTGCTTTAGTTTCCTGTGCCATGTAACAACGTACCAACAATGTGGTGGCTTGCAGTGACACTCCCTCTCTTTGTTTGATGTCCATTTTTAAGCTCACAGTTCTGTGGGCCTGTAGTCTGGCCTGATATGATGTGTCTTTTGCTGATTTTCCGGAGAGGCTGAATTCAAAGTGTTGGCTTTGGCTGTGTTCTCATCTGGAATTACAGGTCTGTGTTCAGGATAGTTGGTGGGCAGAATCTAAGATGCTGGGCTAAGGTCTCAGTTTTCTTTTTTGAACGTCTGCCTGAAGTTGCTCTATAGGCCACCCATAGTCACTCTGTGGCATCCTCTACCTTCAAAACCAGCTGGGGAGAACTTCCTGTGCATCAAGGCCCTCTCATCTTCCAGTCTTTGATGATTGGTTTTCTTCTCTGGTCTCCAGAACTTTGGCATCTGATTCTATAACTAGGTCATGCCCCACTGGATAATCTGTCATAAGGTTAGCTGATTGTGGATTTGCAGAGTCTCATTGCTCAGTACCTAGATTAATGTATGATTGGGTGTATGCACACCATGGGTCTGGAATTTTAGGGCTTAGTATTGTGCCTACCACAGTAAGATCTCAGTGGATAGGAAGTATAAGTTTTTCATTTCTGTATGGTGAGAGAAGCAGCTGTGAGTAGAGATGGGAGAAGACAGCACAGGGAGCAGCCTGACCCTTGGCATAGAGATCCTTGTCAGACAGTAAGCTTTAGTCAATATTACACAGGGGAGTTGAAGGTTAGCATTGAGTTAATTCTCTGTACCTGCCTAAGTCCTGTGCACCCCAGGGACATACCTGTTTCAGTCTGAAAATAATCAAACCTGTGATCACTGAGACACCTTGATGCTTGTCAGACACCAGGGCTCAAATGGAGTCACACCCGGAAGGTTGGGACTAGAAAGTGGGGACAATGACAACAATAACAAACCCTGATGCCAAAGAAATTGCTGCTTCTTTCTTCTGTCACCAGGCAGGCTTTTGTTTCTATATATATATATAATATTTATTACATATAATGTTACACCTAATAAATAATGTAATATATAATTATATTTATATATATTATACGAAGAATTTATTTAAATTTTTTTCTGGAACAATATTCTGCTTCTTCTCTGGGGGATAAAGAAATCTGAAGTACAGCTTACTCTAATCCTTACAGCTGTAACTGTTGCCTAGTAACCAGATTTCCCCTCTCTTTGCTTGTTGCCAAGGAGAGGGGAGAAAGGTAGAGAGGAGTGCACTTCTGAACCTCTTAAAAGCTATTGTCCTTCCCACTCCACACCAGGATCCTTGCTTTGGGGCAGTTGGGTGGACTGCCTAAGGCTGTCAGTTTAGGCTCCTTAAACAAGAGGATCCCCAATCCCTTGAGCACTCATGGGGACATCTCCTTATGGAAGGAACCATGAGCCTCCCCTCTTCTCATTTTGGCCTGCCCCAGGACAAACAGAAGATGTGCAGATGCTACTGAGCTTTGGAGCAGACCCTACTCTGCTAGATCAACACTCTCGGTCTGCTGTGGATGTCCTGAAGAGGAACAAGAACTTCAGAGCTATTGAGAAAATCAACAGTCACCTGGAAAAGCTGGCTTCAAGTTCTAAGGGCTTATCAGGTACAGCACCAGTGAATTTACTTTTTTTTTTTCACAGTAAGACCCTCTGTTTATTTGATTAAACAAAAATAAAATAAGCTGCATAGGAACAATTTTAAAGTCCAAAGAGACACCAGCTTTGTTTTAAGGCTGCAGTAGCTGATACTGCCTTTGTGAATTTACTTTTTGTGGGGAGGTGTTGGGGAATTGGTTCTGTCATAGTAGATGCAAATTGATTTATTTTTTCTTCATATGTAGGTGGAAGTGAGACCTTTCCCCTCCAATGTTCAGAAAATGCGTTTGTAAAAACAGAATGAGATAACTCTTATAGAGCATCTACAATGTCCTTGGAACATTTCCAGGTCTACATTTCAAGAGTATGGGTGACCCCCCCCCACACACAATGTATTCACATGGAACAAGGGAGAAAAAACATACAGAATAGGAGACAACCAAAATTAAGCCTACTTCTCAGAAACGGTCACTGCCGACAATTCAGAATACACTTGCATCTCTATTTCTTGACTGTTGGTTTGGAGAGACTGCTGTGTAAGACAGAGTGGATGGTTATTCTAGTTCTACTGCCAGGCTAGTGTGCTAGTGCGATTTGTACCACTTACCTTCTATCCTGAACTCTTAAGTTTTCCCTGCTTCATCTATGGGTTGATTCTAAAATTGGAAACCAGTAGGTGGCATTTTCATGGTAGTGTGATTGTGTAAAATATTACCCTTCCTGCCATAAGTGGCATGGCTGGGCCCATAGAAATGAATCACCAACTGTCTTGAAACCGTTGCTCTTTCAATGTGACCCTCTTTAAGTAGTGCTGTTTAATACCTCCAGAACTCATCTATGACTTCTATACTTTCTGTTACCTATCGATTTCTTTCTTGATTTTCGAGAATACCTACTCAAGTTAAGTTTTTCATGGAGGAGGCATGGATGGTAAAGTTATGGAATTTTTGAAACTCCATATATTCATCACATTGCTTGATAATTTGGATATAGTTGTTCTATCTATTGACAGCAGTTTGCTTTTCCCCTATCCCCTCTTGTTAGTACTTTGGTCATTAGGCTGTGTTTCACCATCAGCAACCTGCCATCATTTAGTGGCAGCCTTTACTGGTATATTTGTGAATCTATAGTATCTTTAGGTTTATACAATATTATATAAAATTGTGTGACAACTTGAAAAAATTATTTAATTTCCTTTTAACCCCTGTCGCCACTGATCAGAAGTCTCATGTTAGTCATTTCATTTTTTTTCCTAGAATATTCTTGGCCTTTAGTTCTGAAATTTCCCTTGGATATATCAGGATGGAGGTCTTTACTTATTCTTTTGTAGAACTTGCTGGTTCCTTTTAATCTGTTTTTTCTTAGCTAAGGGAAAATATTTCCTATCATTTTATTCCCCTTCAATTTTTTCTACTACTAGTAAGTCATTGGGGAAATATCTTGGATTTTTCTCTCCTTATTTTCCCTCACATACATATACTTATTTGGTCTTCAGCTTTTCCTTGTGTAATTCCCATTGTTTACTGCTACATTTTAAAATTTGGAAAACCATTGTTTTAATTTCTAAGAACTCTTTTCTTGTTTTATTTTTTTCTTAAAAAATTTGAATGTATATGAGTGTTTTGCATCCATGGATGTCATTGCACCATGGTGTCCCTGCTGCCCTCAAAGGCCAGAAGAGGGTGTAAGATCCCCTGAAACTGGATTACACACAATTGTGAGCTGCCATGTGGTGCTGGGGATCAAACCCGGGTCCTCCAGCAGAGCAGCCAGTGCTCTAACTGCTCAGCCCTCTTTCCAGCCTTTCTTACTGCAGTGCTGGTGGTTTTCATCTGCCTCATCTCTCAAACTACATCTAAGAATGTCACTACAGCCACATTCATTCAAAGAATGCCGTCCTCACCTAATTATTCTGTTACTGTTGAGGTTTTGCTGGCCCCTTTTCCTGATTCATTGCTTGGCACCATTGCTTTTTTTAACTAGCTCCTGATTTTTCTGTCATTTATATTTGTAAATGAAAGGGCGAGATTGATAATACATATGAAATGGCCAGTGTTTGTATCCTGCAGCTATTTCAGTTCCTCAGAAAGACCCTGTCCCTTGAATGGGTAGATAAAGGCAGCTGTTGGGAGTGGGTTGCTGGGGGTGGGAGACAGTCTGATGTCATCTCAAGATTATTGGAATTGCCAGAGTTCAGTAAGATGTTGTTTTGGTTTTTGAGACAGAATTTCTGTGTGTAGCCCTGGCTGTCCTGAAACTCAATCTATAGACCAGGCTGGCCTTGAACTCACAGAAATCCACCTGCCTCTGCCTCCTGAGTGCTGGGATTAAAGATGTGCACCACCAACACCCAGCAGGATATTTTTAAAAGAGATTTATTATTTTTCTTTTATGGCTCTGAGTGTTTTGCCTACATGTGTGTAAGTGTACCATACATGAGTCTAGAAGAGGGTGTCAGATCCACTTAAACTGGAGTTACAGGTGGCTGTGACCTGACCTGTTGGTGCTGGGACTCAAACCTGGGTCCTCCTGAAGAACAATAAGTGTTCTTAACTGCTGAGCCAGCTCTTCAGCACCCGTTATACGAATGTCTTAGTAAGATGGGGAGACTGAAGCTGATTTTCATTTAACACCCTCTGGCATCTTCACACTCTTCACTTTTATTAATCTAAACTCTCTTCTGTTGTTTACACGAGGCCATGATAATGAGAGGAGGGAAGCTTGTTTGTGGAGTCTCAACTCTCCTCTGCCCCATGGATGTTCAGACTTCAGACTGTGATATACCAGGTTTTGTTTTTAAATGTATTCATCTTTTAAGAAATGAAGATTTTCCCCCATAGGGTAGTGTAATTAGCCCATCATTGTGATGCGCTTTCTGATAACTTGTTTATATAATCCCAGTTTCAGAATGGCCTTCACAGTTTTAGAAATCTAAAGTAACCAAAGAGATTACTTTGCCTATGAATTTAGAAGGCTTAAGATAATAACAAAACAAAAACAAAACAAAACAAAACAAAAAAACAAAACCAGGAACATTAGTTAATAGGTAGGAAGTGGCTGACATGTTTATAAAATTATTAATTCTCACCTTTATTCTTAGAATAGCTTGAATATTTTTTAATGGTGCCTTTTAATATCATCTAATCCTAAAGACATCTCATCTGACACAGGCTTTAATTAATTAGCTTATTGTGATGGTGGGGTTGGAAGCCAGGGGCTTGTCTTTGCTAAGCAAGTGCTCCATGTCTGAGCCACAGCCTAACCTTGAGACAGCTTTCCTCCTCCTCTTCTTTAACATTAACTAGTAGTCTGGTTTTTGAACCAAGAGAAGAAGCTCAGTGGACTCTATGCTGGTCTCTGTGCTCATCAGAGTTAAGTTGTATTTGCTGGCAGAAAAGCACACACAAGAGGAACGAATGTGCAGTGTTCCAGGATTGCTTGTTCGCTTCCCAGGTAGTCCAGTTGACAGTGGTTACAGTCTAGTTCAAAGCCCCAGCTCTCACTGGCCCCAGCTCTCACTGGCCCCAGTTCTCACTGGCTCCAGCTCTCACTGGCTCCATCTCTCATTGGCCCCAGTTCTCACTGGCTCCAGTTCTCACTGGCCCCAGTTTTCACTGTCTCCATCTGTCACTGTCTCCATCTCTCACTGGCTCCAGCTCTCACTGTCTCCAGCTCTCACTGTCTCCAGCTCTCACTGGCCCCAGTTCTCACTGTCTCTAGTTCTCACTGTCTTTAGTTCTCACTGTCTCCATCTCTCACTGGCCCCAGTTCTCAATGGCTCCACCTTTCATTGGCTCCAGTTCTCATTGGCAGATACTGATCATGCAGAGATGTTTCAGAACATTGATCATGAAAATATTCCTTGCTATGCTGAAGGAATAGTGAAAGACAATTGTGAAATGCAGAATTAAAAGTGATGACAGCAACAACAACAGGATACAGTTGAACAAGAAAAGGAAGTCAGTGGCAGGAAGGGACTGTAAGTTGAATTCTGTATCTATCAAAGTATTCCTAGCTAGAGCTTAGAAGGCAATCCTTGAATATAATTCTGAGTGGGATCATGTATCATATGGTCCCTTGGAATGTACATAGCTGCATGGAGTTGTATACCGTTATTTTGTTTTTAAGATTTTTCCTGATGTACAATTTTGAAAACTAAAGTGGCAGTGGGATATGTTTCTAGATCAGCTCCATGCAATGTATGTACCATCTGAGGAGATGGAAGTGTTCTGTATCCCTTTAGTCTGACATAACAGCTACTAGTCACATATGGCTATTGATGTATCTGGCTTATGTATTTGAGAACTGAAAATTTACTTTGATTTAGTTAGATCTTATGTAAGTAAGTTACAGGTTACTGTATCTGGCTACTTTTAGACTTTAGTCTTTCCTCTGGAAGAACCAAAGGAAGAGAGTGTTGGGGCACAGACACGAGGATGAATCTACCTTCAGTTGTGTAGGCCTACCTCCTCATCCTCATCATTTGCAGGACAAATAAAAATCCCAGTTTGTGGAGGATCCACCCCTAGGTTGCTTGTATCTTCATCTTGATCACTCTGATCTGATGAGTTTTGGTTTTTACACATGTGGTCCTGAGCTCAGCACTGTTGGGACAATTTTTTTGTTTTCCACCTGGATGAATTTTGAAAAGCTTGCAGAATAGGATTAAAGGTACTTTCTCCATTTACTCTTTCCAAAAGTCATGTACCCCGTTTACTGGTAGTGATACTAATCTTGTTGGATAGGGCAGCCTTTGGCATCAAATGAGAAATAAATGATTTGCCAAATATTGTTCTTAAGACCAGAGATTTCTCAATGTGTGCATGCAGATTGTGATTTGGAAGGTTCAGAAGGGACCCTAGATTCTGCATTTCTCTCCAGTCACCATTTTGAGCAATATAGCTTTACTCTTGGTCAGTCAAGATTATAAAACTGTTTTTGACAGCTCCTGGTGGCCACCACCAGATGGCACCATGTCCACTTGCTTTGGTTGCTGTTGCTAGGCCTTTTCTTAGGACCAGGAGTAAGATGGAGCCTTTGTCTGCTGCTGCCTGTGTTCTCCTCCTCCCTGCCTCCTGAGGCTTTGCCTAGTGAGCTTGGATCCAGGCTCTGGAAGAGCTGGATGTTTTCTGCTGAGTTCTGTCAACACTGGGAGGGAGGCTTCTTCTTTTCAGTTAGTGCAGGCTGGGGCGTTGACCTAGGATGTCCGCTACATTTTCTTCCTTTTTGTAAGCCAGTATTTTTAAAGAAAATGCATGAAATGTAGGAAAGAAAATACTAATTTTCTATGGATTTACCTACCAGGAAAACTTAAAATATCTGTGAATTGATCATTTAGTCTTTTATTTTAAGCATAGTTATGGTTTTTGGTTTTTTGTTTGTTTGTTTGTTTTTTGTTTTTCGAGACAGGGTTTCTCTGTAGCTTTGGAGCCTGTCCTGGAACTTGCTTTGTAGACCTCGAACTCACAGAGATCCACTTGCCTCTGCCTCCCGAATGCTGGGATTACAGGCGTGTGTCACCACCGCTGGGCAGTTATGTATTTTTATATTTCTTTTATAAAATGGAATTGATATATTAGCTTGATGATTGCATTGTATGTAATAAAATTTACCAGTTTTATCTTTTATACCTTGAGTGATAGTATTTGGGTAAAACAGAAGTCTTTTTTTGAAATGATTTATTTCTATTTTTGATGACTTCTGAGCTCTGTTGCAACTTCAGAAGCTTCCTTTAATTTTGACTTCAAATATTTTATAAAATTGGAGTTTTGTGTAACAATGACAATCTTTTGTTAATTATACTTTGGCATATTTTTATTCTGTCTTGCTATGTTTCAGTTAATAGTCATCTTTTTAAAAAAAATCTCAATTATGGGACACAAGCAACTTTGTTTTCTGATGTTTCTTTTGTCTCTTATTAAGCTTGTGGACATTTTGAAAAAAGGAACAGAAAACTTAGATGATAAAAAAGCACCTGAAGCCTTCATCTAGGGACACCATTTGTCACATTTAGAATGCTGCTTTTAAGCATTTTGTGTTGTTTATAACATTTTATGAACCTCCCCCGATGCTGGAGGTTTTCCAGTCTGCAACTGTCTTCTTAACTAGTTTGTGTCATGCAGTCATGTGTTTATTGTACAGCATTATCTCTTTGTTTCTGTTCATTTTCATGTGACTTTTATGCTAAACTAATTTTCTTGGGGGAAGAATGATCTTTCAGGAAGACTTTTAAACGTGTGGTACAGGGGGACCAGTACAAGCTCCCATCAGCCCAGTAGGAATGAAGTCTCCTCTTACAGAGGCTGTTCTTCCCTTCTCTCCTGTGGTTTCAGTGTAGTCCTAGGTATTTTTGGATGCAGGGAAGAGGCAAAGTCCAGGAGTCAAAGTCAGTCTCTGTAACACTATGCGTAGTTTCTGTCTCAGTGACAAGTGGTTGCCGTGTCCTCCCTGTAGTAGTGAGGGTGGCTCCTGCGGCTTCACAGCTCAGGCTCTTGGATTATGAGTCTATAGGTATTTATCACAGACATGGGTGTAGGTATATTTCTGGTGTTTGACTTTAGAAGGCACATCAAATAATGTGACTCTTCCTGGACCTCCTCAGATCTCCATTACTGTTCTCTGTGCCCCTGACTTTGGAGTGCCTTCACTTTGACTTGGGGAGTATGGAGGCTGTTTTGCTAATGATCCTTCAAGTTTTTGTAGTGCTGGCAATAAAAGCTGGTGCTCTAATAATTTTTTATATGCCTGTCTTGGTTAGAGTTTCTATTGCTGTGAAGAGACACCATGACCACAGCAGCTCTTATAAAGGAAAAATCATTTAATTGGGGTGACTTATATTTCAGCGGTTTAGTCCATTATCATCATGGTGTGACATGGTGGCAGATAGACATGGTGAAGTAGCTGAGTGCCCTACATCTTGGGTTTGCAGGCAATGGGGAAGTGGTCTGAGACAGTGGGCCTGGCTTGAGCATATATGAGCCTTCAGAGCTCCACAGTGACACACTTCCTCCACCAAGGCCACCCCTCCTCTAACAGAGCCACACCTCAGCCGCTCCCTTTGGGGCCATTTCCTTTCCAACCACAGTGCCATAGTCATTTCTCTCTTCTGTAGATACTAGCCGAGGTGGATGTATAGGCTATTGTAGAATTGAATGCTGTTTAATTTATTTTCTTCCTGAGAAAATCAGGAAACTATCCTAAAAGAACTTTAGATGATCCACCTTAGATAATTATGGAAGATTTTAGGTCCTAAGTAGCTAAAGTTTAGCATTTTAAAAATTGAGGCCTGGGGGTGGCACATGCCTTTATCCCTAGCATTCAGGAGGCAAAGGCAGGCAGAGCTCTGTGAGTCTGAAGCCAGCCTGGTCTACATAGTGAGTTCCAGACCAGCCAGGGATACACAGTGAGACCAAAAAAAAAAAACAAAACAAAACAAAACAAAAAAACCCTCAAAAAAAAGTTGGGGATGGGGAGGTGGCTAAAGATGTAGCTCAGTGGTAGGATGTTTCCCTAACAAGTACAGGACCTTGAGTTCAATCCTTAGTACTAGAAAGATTGGCTTTGTAAGGGGATGTGACAGTTTTACAGAGAATTCAAGAAAAGATACCTGGAGAAACCCCAAATGCTTTTCAGGGTATGTAGCATATCACAGTGGTTACGGCCAAAGCTGAGCCTGGGACTCTAGGCTCCACCATTTGCCGGATATGTGACTTAGACTGATCAGTTGTCTCTGGTGCTGTTATCCTGCCTCTTTTTTTCCCCTCAGCTAAGAGCCAACTGCACAATGTATAGTAAACAGTTCTTCATCCTTTACTAAAATGCTCATGTCCAGTAGCTGTTAGAGTGAGGTTAGGTAAATTGGATTATATAAAAGGTCAGCCTAGTTTTGTATAATAATGGACCAAGGATAAAAGGAGTCTGGTGTGCCCCAGACTCTAGGATGGGACCACCTCCTTTGAGATTAGATGCAGACATTTTGGACAAATTGCATTTAGGAAACCTTTGAGCTGGGAATTTCATGATGCCTGAACTGTCCTCATGTAAACTTACTCAAGGTTGTGAAAGTAAAAATTCAATTACTGAAGTCTGGCAAAAAACTTCCCAAAGGCTCTATGTTGTATGGTATGTGGCCTCAGGCCTCCTGGCTTTGCTGAGGATTGTATGTTCCTGTGCTCATCTCTCTCCCCCGCCACACTCAAATTGGCTTAAATTGTTTTTTAAAATATTTTTTGACTTATATGTTAGAAATCCCACAATTGGCTTCGTTGTCACCTGGGTCCACGTCTTTCATCTTTAGCTCAGCCTGTCCTCTGGCCAGCTGTCATCTTCAACTTTCAGTGGGATTATCCCAAGTCTCTAACCTCAGACTTGTCAGCATGTTTGGATTTATGGACTCACCTCTCTCTTACAACAGTTGAATACCCCCACTTTTGATCACAGCAGCTGAATCTGTGATGGGGGAGAGTCTTGGTTAGCTGAGACCTAACTCCTTCGGTCTTGGCAGGGAGTGTGCTGCTCCTGGAGGACATGAGCAGCTTCTGAAGGTCAGAACTGTAGAAATCTGTTTAAAAGTTTGCCTTGTTAAAGTAAGATGACAGACTAGCCTATATTTAATTTCTCTTGTATTAGAATGAATATTCATTTCAAAGATCTAGAAAAAGATGGGAAGCAAAAGCCAGTAAGAGCAAATCAAGTTTCTTTTTTTTGGTTAATCTTTGATTTCTCCCATCTGCTGTAGTTGGAGAAAGAGAGATCATAGGAACCTTTTTGGGAGTGGTTTATCCTTATCCTACTTTTTCAGTAAATTTGAATTTCAGATAAACAATTTTCAGTGTAAATATATCCTCAGTATTACATGAGCTCTACTAAAAAATTGTTTGTTCACTTGAAATTCAAATTTAGCCAAGAGCAGTGGCACATACCTGTAATCAGTACCAGCTGCTTAGGAGTCTGAGGAAGGGGGATTTGAGTTCAAGGCCTATCTGGGCTACATAGTATATTCAAAGTTAGCCGATATAACCGACAGGTAGGGTAGAGGCAGGACGAGTCCAGCCGGTCTCTCCCTGGGGCTGAGCAGGATGATGAGTGTCGGAATGACCCCGACCTCCCCCATCCACTGGAGAGAAACACACTGGGCCGGGAGTCTTATGGAAGCAGGAACTCGCTTTTTTGTATCAGGACTGAATTTATTTAGATTGGGGTGATGGAGGGGGTGGGATATAGAGTGAGGATAGCGGGCCAATGAGATGATGCCATCTCAGCAGTTACTAGGCAGAGGCTTATTCTAGGTCAGGTAGTGCTAAGTCACTCGGTACCTGGAAGTCATGTCCCAGGACAGGTCGTCAAATTTGAGAGCTAGGCTCCGGAAGTTACACTGGGCCTCAAGCCCGGGCCTTGTAGGGCTCAACACTTATGTACCATGACCAAGTTAGAAACTAAAGACTAATACGTCCTCTGGCTCATCTCTAATACCTTTTGGATTTTTCAGCTCTTCTTTCATATTTCCCTGTAATTCAATGTATCTGAGTAGAGTATCCTCCCAATGTTATGAAAAAGTGAAGGCAGACCTTTCCTTTGCCCCGAACCAAACATTCTGTCTTTAAACACATCTTAACTCTGGACTCTGGGCTAGGCTCTATCTACTTTACTGGGAGTTTTCATTCTTGGCCCTGGAGCCTGAGTCAGTGCCTGTTCTGACATTCATTAGTGATTAAGTAACTTGTCCAAAGTAATCCATTATTTCTTCATAAAACTTTCACAGTGCTTAAAAGTTGATTTATAAACCATTTTAATTATGTGTGTATGTTGGGTTTTAGTTGGGTGAGGAAGAGAAATCATATGAACAAATTTGGAATATAGTTTATTCTTATTTTGAAAGAAATTCCTGCTGGCCTGGTTTGT
The DNA here is from genome assembly GCF_903995425.1 of Onychomys torridus. NCBI lineage: Eukaryota > Metazoa > Chordata > Mammalia > Rodentia > Cricetidae > Onychomys > Onychomys torridus. Next base: position 103,830,703 of record NC_050449.1, read on the forward strand.
GACGTTAACCGAGATTGTGCCAACACCTTCATCAAGTTCTTACTGGAGAGACAAAAGTGGCCTGAAGTACTTCTGCTGCTCACCCGCAAAGTCAGTGGGCAGTCACATCTCAGAAACTGCCTCATCAAAGACTGTGACCTCTCAGACCTGGACATCTGTACTGTCATTCCCCATCTCAGCTCCTGGGACCAGAGGAAGACGCAGCTTCTGAGCCGCCTGATTGACAGTGGAGGTGAGTGTGCCAGGGCATAGTGGGCCAGAGGCTCTGTGAGTTGTCTGGACAGCATCTCAACTGTAGCCTATCTGTCCCTTCCTGTGGAGAAACCAGCACATTTGCATCCTTTTCTCCCAGTATCTCCTTGTTGGAAACAGTGAGGGGTTAAAGAACATTTAACCCCTAAGTGAGTTGCCTTGAGGAAGGAATGCTGCGTTCTTCTGAACGCCCGTTAGTCCTTTCCTATTTTTCTCTTATGTGGGAAGCACCATGTACGTGGATGGTCCTTGGCTTTGGCTTAGTCACAGTGGTCAATTCCACCTGGCTTTTGGCTAAACATTTTCTGCCCTGGATATTATGTGGCCCTTTGTCCGCTCTTGTGGCATTCTTTTCAGTAGAATTTATGGTGCTTGTTTATAGAGAAACAGCCAAGTAGTTCATGGGCAGAAACATTGGATGCTCCAGTAAGAGCACAGAGTTGGCTGTGTGTCTAGAATGTGCAGGACATTGTGCTAGATTGGATTTAATTTAAAGAAATAATTCAGAAATACCAGCCTCTTCCTCCCCAAATTCCCTACATCACTATTCTTGCCCTACTAGATGTGTGGCCTTGAGTAGGCTGTCATACCCTTATCTGTTTATAAAATGGGAATAACAACAGTCTGTATTTCTTAGAGTTGCTTTGCACATTAAATGAACTTATGTGTGCAGGATCTTGGAATAGTGCCTTGGCTGTGTGGTTTTGCCCTCTGAGTTGTAACCCTTCAAGAGTAGTATTGATCCTTGTCTTTCACACTGCTGCACACAGCACAGAGCCTCCAGGTATTGGCTCATAGGGAGATGGAGTGCTGTTTACCAGTTATTTCTTCAAGCCTCTTCCTTGTGTGCTGCTATCTCAGAAAGTACTGCTGTGACAGAATTCCTGTTTTAGTCTTTGATTCAGCCAACACTCACAGAGCCTCTCCAGCATCAGGTGCTAGTAGAGCAAGCAGGGCTGCAGATTTACAGGGATGGGTTGCCTCCGGGTGGAGGTTATGGAGGCTGCAGTGCAAGGGGAGTGTGGACTGAGTTTAAAAGAAGGTGAGGTGGTGAGTGGAGTGGAGGCGTGTCAGGGAGGGAAGAAGCAAAGCATTAGGAAGTATACTCAGGTTCTGACTCTATCAGGCAGATGCTGTTAGAAATCATTAAGGTGCCAGGCTGTGGTGGCACACGCCTTAATCCCAGCACTTGAGAGGCAGAGGCAGGTGGATCTCTGTGAGTTCGAGGCCATCCTGGTCTACAGAGCGAGATCCAGGAAAGACTCAAAGCTACCAGAGAAACCCTATCTCGAAATCCTCCCTGCCCCCCAAAAAAAGGTTTCCATTGTTCCAGTGCCCGATCCTCACTCTATGGAAGGAACTGTGGTAAGACTAGAGGAGGGACAGGAGAGGTGGGAGGGTATGGCCAGAGAACAGCACCCTGAAGGAGCAGGATTTTCTGAGGGCCCAGGAAGCCTTGCTGCTCCGAAAGGGTGTGTGTGGTGAGGGAACATCTTGGAAGTCAGATCAACAACTTCCCCCTCTCACTGAGCCAGGGTCTGCCTCCTTCCAGGGTCATGACGCTCTCTTTCTCTCATTCTCCCAGCACTGCCTGAGGGTCTCCAAGAGAGCCAGGACAGGCCACTCCTCATGTGCCTGAGACACGAGGACTTCGACCTGGCTTTTATTCTCTTGACCAAGGGTGCAGACCCCCGTGGTGTTTCTCTCATGGAAGGGGACACTCCTTTGCATGCAGCGCTCCACATCTTCCTGGACATCAATGGTGAGCCTCTTTCTTAAGCAGTCTGTTTCTGGAGACAGAAGCTGGATGTTAGAAGTGATGCTTTGCTCTCTTATCTGGGAAAAAGGCACTTGGAAAAGGCCTGTTTCCTGACCAGGTCTGAAGAAATGGTCCTTGTATGTCATGGTGAATGATCAGATCATAGTGGGAGTGGGGCTTAAGTTCTAAAGTTGGTTGTATATAGATTACAAATACTTTCCATATATTTTCATAATTTTTCAAGAATCCTGATTTACAGGATCTTGCTGTAATATCATCAGGTAATTTTAGGAGGTACCACTGATAGCCAGGCTGGCAGATATTTGTTGACAGGGGCTATCTTGTGTATAGCCTCTGCTTACTGGTTGCCAGTATACTTTCCTGATTGTGATAACCAAACTGCCTCCACATTGCCAGATTTCCCATGGGTAAGTTAGCTTGGTTGAGAACATTGGGTCATTTAATGAGTATTACCTCTTTCGAGAAGGTCAGTGTTATATGATGCCTCAAACTGGCACGCTTTCATACCCACAGTTCTGCTGTCCCCTGAGAAGAGTGGCATTGCACTCACAGGATTCTGTTTGTGTCTTTCAGCTGACATTGGCTTTAACTTCCTCAGCCACCTGTTGGACTTATTTCTGTCCAACCCTTCCGAATTTTATTACCTTAATCCTAACGTTCAAGATAGCAATGGAAACACATTGATGCACCTCCTTTTCCAGAAGGGCATGTTGAAGCGCACGAAGAAGCTGATAGATCTGCTGGTGAAGTTTGACATCAACTTCAACCTGAAGAACAAAGAGGGTAAAGGCGTAAGGCACCGTGTTAAGAAAAATGATGCTCTGCTTTTGGCCTGGAACAAAGCTGTGACAGAGAGTCGGCGGAAGAACCGGCAAGACCCTGCTGCCCACCTGGGGAGGGTCTCCAGGTCTTCTGCCCCTGGCCATATGTCTCAGCTCAAGTCCCAAACTTCCTTCAGGTCTCTGCCATGTGGTGCCACTGACAAAACCCTTTCCTCTGGAGTCACAGAGATTCTCCCTGATGTTCAGGTAACCAGGCATGAGCCTGAAGCCATCAGGACACGTTCCCTGAGAGACCGCCTTGTACAGGACATCACAGTTCTGATCCAGCAGGTTGAGTTGGATATGTCTCTACCAGAGGACTATCCCCAGCGAGGCTCTTTCAAGGTAGCAGCTGGCACAGAAGGAAAGAAAGACAAACTCCAGGGAGCTCAGAGTGGAGGGAGCTCTGGCTGTAGTACAAACAACCCTGTTGTCTCCGAGGCTGGGGATGGGCACGCTCAGGCAGGCCCAGGGGCCTCACAGCTTGTTCCTGTAGGTAACAGATTGGGAGTAGCCAGTGATAATCAGGAAAATTGGACCATGCAGGAGATTGAGGCCTGTCTGCAGGACTTTGATAACATGACCTGGGAGATTGAGTGCACTTCAGAAATGCTAAAGAAGCTGTCCAGTAAGGTTATGACCAAAGTTATAAAGAAGAAAACAATCCTTGCCATCCAGCAGTTGGGGAATGGTGAATGGACCCAGGGCCTGCAGAAGAGGCTGAAACACTCAAAAGGAAACATCCAACTCTTTGAAGCAAAGCTGGACAAAGGTGCCAGGATGTTGTGGGAGCTTGCCATTGACTTCTCTGCTCGGTGCAGTGAGAACTCTGAGAAAATTATGGGTACAGATCGGAACACCTGCTCTCTGGAAAAATCAGGGCGGGTCTATACAGAGATCATCCGCATCTGGGACATTGTCTTAGATCACTGCAAGCTGTCAGATTCCATCATGGCCATCTGCAGTGCTTATACCCGGGGCTTGTCCTGTGTCCTTCGGAAGAAGCTGAAGGGTATCAACAAAGGGCAAGTATCAGCTAACATGAAAATCCAAAAGCGAATACCCCGATGCTATGTGGAAGACACTGAGTCTGAGAAGAGCATAGAGCAGGTAGATCCTGAGTACTTTCCCCCAGCCAGTGCTGTGGAGACAGAGTACAACATCATGAAGTTCCACAGCTTCAGCACCAACATGGCCTTAAACATCCTCAATGACATGACAGCAACGGTGGAGTATCCATTCAGAGTGGGTGAGCTTGAGTACGCTGTGATTGACCTCAACCCTAGGCCTCTAGAGCCCATCATCCTCATTGGGCGGAGTGGCACTGGGAAAACAACCTGTTGCTTGTACAGGCTTTGGAAGAAATTCCATGTTTACTGGGAGAAAGCTGAGCAGGCAGGAAGCCCACTGCTGTCCAAACAGATCTTGCCAAAGAGAAGATTGGAAGTAGAGCCTGGAAAAGAAGGTCGGGAAGAAGATGAGGAGGAAGAGGAGGGTTCCATCAAAGTGGAGACAGTGGATAATATAGATGAGGAGCAAGAGAGTGAAGGCTGTGCTGGGGGAGCCACTGTAGAGCCAGCAGGGGACAGCCAAATAGCAGGAGGATGTGTGCCAGAACACCCACACCAGCTGGAACACCTCCATCAGATCTTTGTGACCAAGAACCACGTTCTGTGTCAGGAGGTGCAAAGGAATTTTATTGAGCTCAGCAAGTCTACCAAGGCCACCAGTCACTACAAACCACTGGATCCCAGTGTCCACAAACTCCAGGACCTGAGGGATGAGAACTTCCCTCTGTTTGTCACTTCCAAACAGTTGCTCCTCCTGCTTGATGCTTCTCTGCCAAAGCCTTTTTTTCTGAGAAATGAAGATGGAAGCTTAAAAAGAGCCATTGTAGGATGGTCCACACAGGAAGAATTTAGCATCCCCAGCTGGGAAGAGGATGATGAAGAGGTTGAGGCAGATGGGAACTATAGTGAGGAGGAGAAAGCTACAGAAACACATGCAGGTGATAGTGATCCCCGGGTGTATGTGACATTTGAGGTGTTCACCAATGAGATATGGCCCAAAATGATCAAAGGGAGAAGTTCCTACAACCCGGCACTGATTTGGAAAGAAATAAAATCATTCCTGAAGGGCTCTTTTGAGGCTCTTAGTTGTCCTCATGGGAGACTGACTGAGGAAGCCTATAAGAAGTTAGGAAGGAAACGATCCCCCAATTTCAAAGAAGACAGGAGTGAGATCTACAACCTCTTCTGCCTGTATCAGCAGATCAGGTCCCAGAAAGGGTACTTTGATGAAGAAGATGTCCTGTACAATCTGTCCTGGAGGCTATCAAAGCTCAGGGTACTCCCCTGGTCCATCCACGAGCTCTATGGTGATGAGATTCAGGATTTCACCCAAGCAGAGCTGGCATTGCTGATGAAATGCATCAATGACCCCAATGCCATGTTCCTCACTGGAGACACTGCCCAAAGCATCATGAAGGGTGTGGCCTTCCGCTTCAGTGATCTGCTCTCTCTGTTCCACTATGCCAGCAGAAACACAGTAGATAAGCAGTGTGCTGTCCGAAAGCCCAAGAGGATTCACCAGCTGCACCAGAATTACAGATCTCACTCAGGTACCTCAGGCCATGGCTCATCTGCTGGGGAGGGGCTGGGGCATTGGCCTTGGGCTATGTCTGTATTAGAAGTAAGACTAAGGGTTTGAAGTTTGCTAGTAAATATGTTCATGAGTAAGAGAACTTAGGATTTTTGCCTCCACTTGTCTGTAAATGCATCACTGAAAATGTGGTTTGATAGAAATGAATCTTAAGGGACCATGTATTCCATGTTTTTGTGATGCAGACATTTAAAGTGCTCTGGAAACCTTTGCTAACTAGCACTCCTTTGTAGTGACACCAGTCATCTGGCCTGGGTGCATCTGCTCTAACCTGGTAGAGATTGTTGTTGACAAGAAGCAGTTCTTCTTATGCTGGTCTTTAACAGCTTTTGCATCTCTTGGAATTTTACAGTAGTGGGAAGTGACAGCAGTCAGGCAGGAGCAACAGCAGGTGGCATTGTTGACTGGCACAGAAGTTGTGCAGGCACCAGGGAGTAGAACCTTTAACTCTACAAATGCTACGGCTCTTGTGTAAGCCTGGGAAGTCAGAATTTCTTTTCTTGTTTTTATTTTAAAATTAGAAAAAATTAAAATACAGGTACATCTCTTTACCCCTCATTATATTCCCCCCAAAGCCTCCCATCTCCCCCTCCTCAAATTCATGGCTTCCTATTCTTTAATTATTATTGTTTTACACACACACACACACACACACACACACACACACACACACACACTCCTTACTCAGTCTGTTCATTGTTGTTTGTAGGGAACTTATCCTCAAGGAAGACCAATTATCCCTCTCTCTGTAGTCCAGCAGTAGTGGTAGGGCCCAGTTTCCCACTTCCACATTAGCACGTTTGTGGGTGTTAGCATTGTTCAGGGGACATGGCTGAAACTCAGGGTTTTTTTTACCCTTGGCTACATTTGGTGTTGCACCTTCCAGGTGGGTTTAAGTACCAGGACTTTTCAGCTCTTGACAGTGGCCAGTGGTTTAACTCTCAAGCCTGGGGTCTCTGAAACCAGCTATTTGGAACCCTTCCAGCCACCTGGGCCTACAGTGTCCCTTTGGCTCCTTAATGGATTTTCTCCTTCTGCAGCCTTAGTTCTCTTCTCTTTCTGTTTACTCCATCCCACTTCCCTGTCCTGGCTGCTCTGCTGAACTCAGTGCTTCTTCATCAGCCAGCTGTGTGTCAGCTGCTCAGCTGCTGCTACTTCTACCGCCATGGCCTCTCTCCTGCCACTGTCTTCATGACACTCTGCTGCCTCAGCTGACTGACTGCTTCTTTCTTCATGTTACCAGTTCAGTGGACTCAAAATAGAGGAGAAAAGATCGTTCACTTCTAGAAGCCTTGTATTGTGTCTAATATTGTGACACTGAGGGAGGGAGGCAGCTCAGGAGGAGGTCTCTCAGCTCCCTGAGCCAAATGGCCTGCTTATACAGCAGAGCAGGGGTTCTTGTACCAGTCACAGCACACCTTGAATGTAAACAATGGTTGTCTCTTTAATACCATTCCTAGCTACCCTTCTGCTGAGTCACTAGGGGAATTACTCTTCCTCTGGTGTAGGTGGAAATTGTTGCAGGGCCATCTAGAGTTCATTGAGCCTAGTGATAGCAAAGTTTCCTAGAAACTGACTGTCGCTGTGCCTTCAGGAGCTGGGGTAGTCAGCTGCCACCATACATAGTTTTCTCAAGGCATTCATGGAATTCCAAATGGCTGGTGCTGGCACAAGGGTAAGTCCACTGACTGTTTGACAGATAGTCCTTTTGCTCAAGATGGCCAGGGCAGCAAGGGAGAATTTAACAGCTGTCAGTTAGGGCATCAAAGTGCCCCACCTCCCAACTTCCTTGCTTAATTATAAGACATTAAAGAACTTATTAATGCTGGATGTGGTGGTGCACACTTGTAATTCCAGGACTCTGCAGGCAGAGGCAGGCAAATCTTTGAGTTCAAGGCCAGCCTGGTTTACATAGTGAGACCCTATCTCAACATCAAAATGCAAAAAGGACTTATTAACTCTAATGATGAACTTTGAATTTTCACAATACTTAACACTTGTCCAGTGCCATCAAGAAAAGGCAAGTCTACTTTATTTATGTCAGAAATACTTGCTTAGAGTAAGTAATATTTGGTTATAATTCATCAATACTTAAAACAGCTTTTCTCTCAGACAAGCCAATTGGGAAATCATTACACTTGAGAACTTTTTTTCCTTTTGCATTTTTCATGTATCTGCATGTTGTGTATGTGTGTGTGTTGTGTGTCCTAAGTGTATTGGTACACACATGTGGGTTTGCAGATAGGTGTACATGCATGTGTGTATAGAGGCCCAAGGCTGAAGTTAGAAGTCACCTTTGATCCTTCTCTAACTTATTTATTGAGGCAGCCATCCCTCATTGCTCTCTTCTTTTTACTCCCTGGCAACAGCTCATCTTTCTGTTTCCATGGAGTTGCCTATTATGGATGTCTCATGTAAGTAGAAGGATATAGTATGTAGCTATTTTGTATGGTTTATTTTACTTAATATTTCAAGGTTTACCCAAGTAATCCAAGCATAGCATGTGTGTGTGTATTTCCCTTTTATGGTTGGCCTGTATTCCTTATATATGGTGATAGCAAAAATTACTTACCTAGTTTCCTGGATGATATTTAAGTGAATTCCAGTTGTTCACCATGGTACTTTTGTGCCCCTTTTAGGCCCCCATTAGTGCAAATCTTTGGCCCTTGCTAGATCTTAATGAAAGGGAATCACAGTTGGCAACTGATTTTCTTAGGAACAGCAGTTACTAATTATGTCCATGATTGGTCTATACTGGAAACCTTTAATAATTAAAGAATTAAATAATACATTTTCTTCTTACTATTTGATAATAGTTGTGATAACACATGGAATTTCATGGTGTTCTGCCTTGATCATTGTAATCTATCTGGTGTTAGGCAAATGACATATGGCTTCAAAGGGAACTAGAGAGACCCAGAAATATAGGTATTCAGTCTAACTTAAGATACCATCACTTAGAGGAGTTCAGTTATTTTTAAGGTGATAGAGTCCATTAGCAATATCTCCATTGTGTCATCTGCCCCATTGGGTTCTTGTAAGGATTCCATGGAGTGATTTTCATGAGGGTGACTATTGTCTCTCAGGCTTTGGTCAGTATTGCTTCAGAGTGTAGATAAGAAATGAGACCTGGTGGAAAAAAGCTTTTTACAAAGTATATTCTCTGACTCTGATAATTTTTCTTTGTACGGTACTATTTCAGCAGTAAAAGGATGATAGAGCCTTTGGTTGTCTTCAGCTAACAATTACTGATGCTGTTACCATGGTAATATTGCTTCCAGTGCTGTGGGGACCAATGAGAGGAGACAGGGATTTTTGGTTTCTTACTCTATTCTTACCATATCATATGGACATTCCAGTATCTGTAGTTGTAGAGACTTGTCTTCCTTGAGTTCTTTAGGCAGTGATCTTCCAGTTGTCATCAGAAGTGGCCATCTCAGCACAGCAGCGCATTCCTGCCCTCGTCCACTACATCCAGAGTGAGATGGGCTAGGACCACATTGTTACCCAAGTGGGAACTAGATGTAAGCTTGGAATGAAGTATTCTGCCTGGGTCAGTGATGTATACTGCCTCATTTGTGAAAAGGAAAACCAAACAAATATCCAAAAAAACTCAGCCATGCTGTGCAGTGTCTGACAGATGCTTTCTCCTTCATCCTAGGAATCCTCAATCTTGCATCTGGAGTGGTGGACTTACTTCAGTTCTACTTCCCAGAATCCTTTGATCGCCTTCCAAGAGATTCTGGACTTTTTGATGGTCCCAAGCCAACTCTCTTGGACTCTTGCAGTGTAAGCGACTTGGCAATTTTGCTGCGAGGGAACAAAAGAAAAACCCAGCCCATTGAATTTGGTGCCCACCAGGTAAGCTTGTTGGGATTGTATGTTCTGAAATAAGTAAGTTTGAAGTTTCAGTCATGAAGAAGAAGGAACAGCAGCTGAATTATTAAACAAGAATCCAGTAGCTCTTGATCTAGGATGGGTGAGTGCTTGAGAAAGGCCAGTGCCTGGGACTATCTTTCCAGTCCTTGCTGACCATGTCTACCCCGGCCATTTCTCTCTAAAACCATTACTCATTTCCTAGGGAAACAGATGACACTTTCCTTTATTTGTCTTTATAGAATCTCATATTATTTGGGTTTATTTTATTTTAGGTGATTCTTGTGGCCAATGAAACAGCAAAGGAGAAAATTCCAGAAGAGCTGGGGTTAGCACTTGTGCTAACTGTTTATGAGGCAAAAGGATTGGAATTTGATGATGTCCTCCTTTACAACTTTTTTACTGATTCTGAGGTATGTCACACGGAATTCTCTTCACACAGTCAAGGTCTGTGCCTGAGCAGAACTTCTGCTCTGCTGAAGACAGTTTGGAGCTAAGGTTGAGAGTTTGTCACAGGTGCCTGTGTGTGTTGTAGAACATCTTGTATTTAGTGCGGGGGTTTGTGAGTTAATGGGGGGGAGTGTATTTGTGTCTTCTGAATGGCCAGAACTCAGGGGCCAGTTTTCTTTAGCTGCTGTTATCATTGGCTCCCAGGGATGCATGCCTAAGTTGGAGCAAGTTCTAAGCAGAGCCTTACATGAAAGCAAGGTTAGGAATGTCCACTCTATGAGGACAGAACTGGGCACAGTCAGTTGATAGAAAAACAACTCCAGGAAGACAGTGAGGCTTGGTTCCAGTCTGCTGATCAGGTAATGTGGGTGACAAAAACAGCCACCCTGTCTCTAGCTCCCTTTGGCATGCTTCACTGTCACAGCTTCACATGTGTAGACCACAGTAGCCAGAGTCCCTGGATTGACCCCCAGTGACTTCTCTGTCAGCCTTAATGTAGTTCCTGGGTCCTTGCCATGTGTTTTTGTGTTTTGTTTTTTTAAGTCTCCAAATTACTGTTGGAGAACCACTAAGTCAAGACCATTGCCATCGGCGTCTAGCCACTGGCTTCCTTTCACTAACATTGTCTTTTGGTGGGGACTCAGGCTGGCTGCTATGGGTCTTCTTTGTGCTATAGCTGGCTGTGTTCTGGCCCCTGTTGCAGACTTTCTGTTACATACCTGGAGAGGCTATTTTATACCTAAATCAGTGTACCTTTAGCTGTGATTCCTTAAAATCTACTTCTGATCTGACCCTTGAAATAGAATCTTTCCTTAAATTTTTCTGATCATTCTAAAATGTCATATTTGATTTAACAGTATTTATGTCTGATACTGCAACAGGTGCTTCACAGTTTATAAAGAACTTTTTGAATGCAATTTCTCATCCCGCCAATGCTCTAAGTATTTTTATGACCTTTGTTCTGTAGGTAAAGCCAAAGGTTATTGGGTTAAGTAAGTTGTCCAAAGTTATAATATTCATAGCAGAATCTGAAGAAAACCCAAATGCTTTGAGCTCCAGATACCTTTTGTTTGTCCTCCCTTCCTTTTCACATGTGAATTGGCTTCTAGAACCTTCCACAGTGAATAGCTCTATCATGCCATTTCTTATGTCCACCCCTTCCTGGGAGGCTTGTTAAGAAAAGCAGATGCATGCTCATTAACCCTGCTACCATTGTTCATCTCTGAGGTCTAACTTTTTTTTCCTAATAACACATCCACTGGTCATGGTTGGACTGAGGCTCTCCTGAAAGAGAAAGGGGTAAGAATTTGTTATTCCTGTCCTTTATTAAGTGCCATTTGTATGCACATGCCAGTGATAAAGTCAAAGGTCAAAGATTTAAGGATCTATGTGGGGGAGCTTTGCTTTAAAAAAAAAGTTACTCTTTTCACCAGCTCCTGGGAATGGCACAGGCTTCTCCCTGTCCTCCTGCTGCCGACTGAGAATTCTGTGAAATTCAGAAATACAAAAGCAACGAACACCTAAACCGAGTCTTTTGGAAGCATTTGCTTTATTCTGTGTATATAATGAGACCTCTAGTGAGATTTTGATACAGTGCTTCCTGGTGTAATGCAATTGTGCATTCCCTGGTGCAAAGTATGCCCCCAATTTATCCTTTACAACCTCCGGGCCAGAAAAATTCTACAGGGAGAGGAAATGCATTAAAAAAAAAAAAAAAAAAAAAAGAGGCAAGGGAAAGTAGATCAAACCTCCCCCCCTCCATGGTCTGGATTCAGGTTTCTTTCGAGGTGGTTGGATGAAGGTTGCTGAACAGTGATCAATGTTTGACATGGGGGACAGTGCAGATCATCTGTCTTTGTCCCTCTTTGTGTCCTAGGCAGGCATTGCTTTGGAACATCTGGCATTTGGGCCTGGGTGGGGGTTTGGGCCTGGATGTGCCTGGACATGGGTGGGCACTGTCTGTAGTTCTTCTCTGTAGACTGGATTTTGCTGATCAACCACACAATCCCGGGTTGTCTTCAGAGGGGGGAGACAACAAGGAGTGGTCATGCCAGACTCTCACCCTAGGGGAAAAGTTACTCTCTCAGACAGCTCTATACTATCCTCCTTGGGAATTTAGAAGAGCGATTGCTATTTACACTATTTTTGAGGGCATTCTTTCTTTCACACTCATATGTGAGAGGGATGGGGGGACCTTGAACCACGAATTTTGTGGGAGATTTGCTAGTGGAATCCAGGCCTTTTCCTTGGAAGAAGCAGCTCTTTTCATTGTCCCAAGTGCTTCAGGCCTGTTATCTTTGCTATGAACACACATGCACCTTCCTGTCTCCATCTTGAAAATAAAAAAGGTTTGCTTCCTGGAAATAGGTAGCCACAAACCATCTGAGCAGTTTTGCTTCTCTCCCAGCAGTTGAATATATATGGCGCTTCCCTGGCCCCTTTGGCAGTCATTTTGCCTCTTTGCCTGCCAGGAGGGTCCTCTTGAATGTCAGCACTTTTACCTGCTTTCCTTGACTCTGCCTGCTCAGTGGCTTTGCAAAGAGGATGTTATGAGTATGTCCTAAAGAGTTTTTCTGAACCTTTCAGCTGTTCAAATGACTTCACCTGTGGTTTACTTCATTTTTTGAAGTATAGTAATGAATCTCATAATTGATTTTAATAGTAAACAACCAGCCCTGTTTAGTAGACAGTGTTTTAGGCATTTATCTTAGTTTAGTCATGTAGTTAAGCAGAATAACCTAAAGTAAGCATCTATCAGCTCTATCCACTCCATGCTTTGGGCATTCTTGAACATCACAAAGGTGTGTGTGCAGTTGGCACTGCTTTACAAAATTGAAAAGCTGGGAGAATAAAGTGGCTGCATTTAGAGGACACCGAGAATTGTGGAATTTGAGACTCCTCGGAATTTTGCATTTTAAGTACCACATGTACTGGACAATTCAGCCTTGCTGGGGTCAGAAACCAATTCTGAAGCCTGCTGACCAATTCCAGTTCACTGTCTGTTTCTCATATCTTCATACTAAAAATGGATTTTATGTTTTTGAATGGTTAGAAAAAACCCAAAGAATAATATCTCATGGCACATGGAAATTATGTGAAACTCAGTTTAGCATTGACCAATATCTTTATTGGAATACAGCATGTCCATTCATTCACATGTTGTCTGTGGTTACTTAAGCACTGTGGCAGGTTGACCAATGAAAGACCATGTAACATGCAAGTATGGCCCTTTGCAGTGGTTCTCAACCTTTCTAATGCTGTGACCCTTTAATACAGTTCCTCGTGTTGTGCCGACCCCCAACCATAAAATTTCATTATTTCATAACTGTAATTTTGCTACTGTTATGAATCATAATGTAAATATCTGTTTTCAGATGGTCTTAGGCAACCCTGTGAAAAGGTCATTTGCCCCCCCCCCCCCCAAGGGTTTCACAACCTACAGGTTGAGAACCACTTCTTTAGAGGAAAACTTGCTGTCCCCTAGTCATATAACCACATTAGCTTTGGGGGTTTGGGTAAAAGAAAGAATGAATTAAAAGCAAGCACTATGCCCTCAACATTATCTCCTTTTCTTTACCAACAAATTGAGTTGTCCTGTTATCCACTATTTTGAGAACACTGTGTCCAAGGTCAGCTAGTAAGTGGAAGAATTAGTTATTAATATGCCTTGTCTATTGTTTGTCATGTCACATACAGCATCTGTTTTTTCTCCATTCATTGGTTGATTAATTTAGGTAATTCTGCCACCTGTGTCTAAATGTTGTCCCTATGTGGTCTTTCTTAACCACATTGTGAGAAGGAGTAAGGCTCCCTCTGTCCTTACTATATGCTGACATTCTTTGAATTACTGTAACACCCTGGGCCCTTAGCATTCTTGCCTGTAGAGGGTTCCTCTATCTGGCTTCTCAGTCATTTGCCCAAGTGTTGGTGTATTTTCATGGTGGCTTCTCCGACTCCTGCCTATGCAGCATCTATTCTGAGGCCATGGGATGTTCCCCATACAGCTTGTGTTGAAGGCTCCACACCTGTAGTTGGGGCTCAGTCTCCCAAGAAGCTTGGGAGGCACTTCAAAAGCAAATTCTGTTGTTCTTCAACTTGTTGTTGTTGTTCAGGCTTACAAGGAATGGAAGATCATTTCTTCATTCACACCGTCATCTGACTCCAGAGAAGAAAACCGGCCATTGGTTGAGGTTCCCCTGGAGAAATCAGGCTCCTCTCAGGCTCGGCCCCTTATGGTGAGCCCAGAAATGTACAAGGTGAGTATCTGCAGTTCATCCACACACTGATTTAACATGGAACCTGTAAGTAGGAGTTGGAGAGAGATGAGCTGAGAAGTGGAGAATTGCACCTTCCATTCCATTGACAGTGGGATGGGGGAGGGAAAGGTGGTCTTGTCTGCCCCCTCCCTCTCTACAGATCACTGGACCTTATGGAGGTGGAAGGGCCTTCCATCTCCTGCGGAACTAAACTCTATTCAGAAAAGTTGATAAAACCACAGAATGTGATAGTTGCCATACAAGGCATGGCTATCTTAATTTTAAAAAGCAAGTCACACACACACACACACACACACACACACACACACAAAACAAAAACAAACAAACAAAACCCCCCAAAAACAAAAAACCTTAAAGAAAAAGCAAGTCACAGCATTTGTGAGGTCCTGGTATCCTTCTCAAAGGTTTGCAATAATTCTTTAAAACTTGATTTTTAAAACAGGTTTATTTTATTATTTATGTGTGTGTGTTTGGGTTCCTGGGAAGCTGGTAGAGGATGTTGGATCTACTGGGGCCGCAGTTACTGTCATCCATGAGTTACCGGCTGGGAACTTACATGACAAAGAATGGAATTCAGTTCTCTGCAAGAGCAGCTAGTGATGTTAACTGAAGAACAAACTTTGTAGTCTCCAAAACTTTCCTTTTTCTTTTTTTGTGGGCCAATGAGATGGTTCAAAATGCTTGCCAGGCAAACCTGACTACCTGAGCTCAATTCCTAGAACCTACATATAAGGAGAAGGAGAGAACTTACTCCACAAAGTTGTCCTGTGACTTGTACACATGTGCTCACAATGCATATACCCTATACATACAAATAATAAATAAAATAAACTTTAAAATTAGCATAGTTTTTTATATTTTTCTAAGATCAGAGTAAGCTCCTTAAAACATATTCACATTGTCACTTGGACACAAGACTCATCATCTGTGTCCTAAATCTTATTGTTAGCTTCTCAATGGAGAGCTGAAACAGCTGTACACTGCCATCACACGGGCTCGGGTCAACCTTTGGATCTTTGATGAAAACCTAGAGAAACGGGCTCCTGCTTTCAAATATTTCATTAGGAGAGATTTTGTCCAAGTTGTAAAGACAGATGAAAATAAAGGTAAGATCTCATTAAAATATAGGTAAGATCTCATTAAAATATTCTTGCTGTCGGAGGAGAGATGTGTCTCTCTACTGTTCTGATTATCATGTAGAAAGGGCAGTTTTTATTGTTTTGTGCTTTATACTGCTGAAGATTAAACCCAGGTCCTTATTCATGTGAGGCTGAATTCTCTACCACTGATCTATGCTTCTAGTCTAGGGTGTAGAGTTTTGTTTTGGTTAATAGCACCTTCTCCATGATTTTCTAAGAAAAAGCATTTTAACTTTTTTATGTTAAGGTGTCTGGGAAAGAGTGTTTGTTGCACATTTGGGGACACTTTGCTACTTCAGGGAATTTGTCCTTTAAAAGCGAGTGTTTTGGATAAGGGCTGCAGGAACTAGGTCACAGTGTTATAATACAAGTAGTACTATAAGCTTTTGGGCAGCTTGATTGAAGTTGCCTTGTAGTGGGTAGCCATCCCAGCATTGGCCTGGAAGTTCCAACCCCCATTGAGGCTTTGGTAATGCCAGCCCGGCTAGCTCAGTCAGTAGAGCATGGGACTCTTAATCCCAGGGTCGTGGGTTCGAGCCCCATGTTGGGTGCCAGATATTGGTGAATTTATTAAGGCCACTCCACATAATTAAAAGGGAGGTTTATTTTGTGGGGTAACTTACAAATGAAGGGATAGGTTGTAGGGTCTGACAAAGGTATGGCACAGTCCAGCGGTGTTCTCTGGAGAACTCTGCTTGGTCTCCCTCTAGTGTCCAGGGTCCCAGAACCAAGCCAGACCTCTCCTCTCCCTCCTGGGTCTTCTGCTTCCTCCCTCAGCCCCGCCTTGTGGGCGTGACCATTACGAAGCCTCAATGGGGGTTGGAACTTCCAGGCCAAAGCTGGGATGGCTACCCACTACACATAGCCCTAGTTGTAATAATAAAAAATGAAAGTAGTCCAAATATCCAGTATGGAAAAGGCTAAAATATCATGCTATTATTAAAAAGACTAAGATGGATTTCTACTTATTGGTATGGAAAGATGTTCAAGGTATGATACATAAAAACAAGCAAAATACAAACAGGGTAGAATGATCCAATTTTAAAGAACTTTATATTAATACAAATATAAAAACTGTATGTACATTAGCATATAGCAGAATAGAACATTTGCATGTACATATGTATGTAAATATGCATATGAAATATGTTTGTATGTCTATAACTGTTAAACCAAACTCATTTTGCACACTGGTACATTAAGGAATTGGTTATTGAGTGTCCTGTTACTGTTCTATTGCTATGAAGAGAGATGCTATGATCAAGGGAACTCTTAGAAAGCACTGAATTAGGGGCTTGCTTACAATTTTAGAGGAGTAGTCAGTGATCATTATGGTAGGAAGAAGACAGGCATGGTGTGGAGTAGTAGCTGAGAGCTTTACATCCTGATCCATAAGTAGCAGGCAGCAGGAAGAGAGAGACAATGGGCCTGGCATGGGCTTTTGAAAACTTCAAGGCCCATCCCCATACCTCTTCCAACAAGGCCACACCTCCCAATCCTTCCCAAACAGTTCCACCAACTGGGGACCAAGCATGCAAACATACGTGCCAATAGGGGCCATTATCATTCCAACCAGCACAGTGAGATTGATTGTACTGTCTGGCTCTCTGCCTTCTGAGTGTCACAGCACAAGGACCAAGAATTCAGATAGCAAGGGAGCCATCATTTGTATCTATTCAACTCCTGGTTGTGAGTAACAAAAGACCCTATGGTGAGCTGGTCTGGATAAAGAAAATGCATAAATACACATTTGCATAGCTGCTACTTCTGAAGCAGACTTTACAATGCTTCTCTTTGTATAGACCTTATGTATATGTGTTTGTTGAGTAGATGTGGACATCATTTCCTTCTCCTTTAGATACTCTGCAGTATTAGAAGGGTTTAAAAATGATCACATATTATTATTATTGTAATTTACAAAGATTAGCTAATTAAAAAATGAAGTTCTCTAAGTAAGAGAACCATGGGGAAAAACAATCTTCCCTCTATGGAGAAGAAAACTGCCTTTTTTTCTTGAGAACTAGTCAATGAGTTAGTTCCTCTAGACTATGGTTAATTTCTTGAAGGGTTATCTACTTATCAGAGCTTACCTACTGTAGAGAGGCTTGCTGCTTGCCTGGCTATTTCTAGTTATTGCTCATAGCTCAACTGGGGACCAGGATCCAATGTTCTTTTCCTAGGGCCCAACTGTTGTGCTATGTGAGAAAAGTTGAAGGCTTAAAATTAAAAATTCATCTTTTCAAGGATCTTGCCATCTGAGTAGTCACATGACCTTGTTCAGGACCAACTTCCTCTTCATGGACCCTTTTCCATCATTAAAAAGAAAAGGAGTGGGTTGGCCTAGTATATAATTTTCAATTTCTTTTTTTTTTTCTGTTTTGATTTTTCAAGACAGGGTTTCTCTGTGTAGCTCTGGAGGTCTTGAAATGAGACAGGCTGGCCTCAAACTCAGAGATCTGCCTTCTTCTGTCTCCTGAGTGTGGGGATTAAAGGCAGGTGTCACCACTGCCCAGCTCACTCATACTCCTTTTAATCACCAAATATGCTTTAATTCCCACTGGAAGAGATGATTAAGATGAGTAGTTTTTACTTGCAAAGTTAAAATGTTCAAGAATGACAGTTCCTTCTGTATCATGGTAGCAGTAGGATCACAAGAGCAAGGGCAGGCTTAACCACAAGTTGTAGTTGAACACAGGAAACTCTCCCAGACCGTCTGTCTCTCCAGTCCAGGGAATGTGAGGTGAGTGTGGTGATGATACACTTTGGGCTGCTTTAGCATGGTCACCTTGTCCTCCTCAGCTGTAGGATGGGGTTTGGCTGTGGGAATATACTCCCACCTGGAACATGGAGTCCACACTCAAGGCTGCAGTCATTGCTGCACTGTGCTTCAGAAGACTTTGGAAGGAAAGCAGGGAGGGAGCAGGCTGTGAAGCTCTGTCTGGGTTTTGTTCCTTCTGAACACCGTTGCTTTGCTTCTCTAGTTGCTACTTGTTAGTCTAGGCATCTCTGGTCCCTTGAGCTTTGATCTGGCTTGCTGACATTGTCTTAATATTCACTGTATCTCTGGTCCTTCATGAGCTGTGCATTGCTGCTTGTTGCTGGTGACATTCTGAGGGCCAATGGTGGGGAGGGCTGGTATAGTTACAGAGAGCCTGGTGTAGAACAGAAAGGGCAGACTGTGGATGGTTATAGTAGTGTGTGCTCACCAACAGCAATGTATTTGATTGCCTACTGTGATGAGGACAACACCTGCAGTTGGAAGCACAAAAAATGGGTTTTGTTTAGCTTAGAATTTTTCAGCTTTACAGTGCTATAGAATTGATACACTTCAGTAGAAACCATATTTTGAAATTTCACCTTTTCCTCAGCTGGTAATAAGTGGGTACAGTTAGCAACCACAGTGTGCTGGATTGTTAAGCCATGATGTCTGGTAGGTTAGTTGTTTTTAAAGCTCTTTTGAATTATGATATTACTGTGGGGTTTATTGAGATGCAACTCTATCAGAAGCTGAATAGCATGTTTTTTGTAAACTCCTGTTACCTTGTTCCTTGTTGAATTCTGGGAGCTTGCTAAGAACTAGTTGGCTTTTTATTTCCAATGAGGAATTAATAATTGCTATGTGTCTTCTAGTTCATAGCTACAGACAAGGAAAGTAGAACAGAATTTAAAAAGCAAATTATGTCTGTTTCTCACTTCCACCTCCTCCTTCTGAAACCTACACCAACCTGTCTTGGTGCTAAAATACATCTTGATGAAGTCTAGAAGGTCAACACAGTGCATTTGCCTGCAATACAGCAACAAAAGTCATTTTCTCCCATTTCTAGTAACTAGAAGTCCAAGATCAAGGAGTAGACTGGGTTAGTTTCTTCTGAGGCCTCTCTTGAGCTTCCAGATGAAGAACACCTTCTCACTGTGTCCTCACTTGGTCTTTCCTTTATGTGGCACTACTGTGGTGTGTGTGTGTGTGTGTGTGTGTGTGTGTGTGTGTGTGTGTGTGTGTGTGTGTGTGGTGTATGTATCCTGATTTCTTACAAGAAACAAGTGAGACTGGATTAAGGCCCACCCTAAAAACTTCATTATATAGCTCTTCTCTACAAAAAAAAAAGCCCTATTTTGAAGTAGTAGAGATTAAGAATTCAACAAATGAATTGGGGGTGGGGTGTAGTTTAGGCTCCAAACAGATATGTTGATGGTTACTGCCTAGAGAAACAAACTGACTTTCCACTTTCATTTTAGACTTTGACGATAGCATGTTTGTTAAGACCTCAACTCCTGGTGAGTGGATCACACAAGGAGACTATTATGCCAAGCACCAGTGCTGGAAGGTAAGGAGCTGGGGCCAGAAGCCAAGGGTGAGGGATGCCTGTGACTGCTGGCTTTGGCAGATCTCATGGGAAGGTTTCCCACTGTCACACTGGTGACTAGGACAAAGTGAGGATGGCAGTGATTGTGCCACTTCGGAGTTTATCCTCACAGTAGAGCCCTCTGCCTGGTTCCCTCCCAGTCAGTGCAGTCCTTCATTTCAGCAAAGTGCCAGCACATACTGATAGGTAGATAGAGTGACATGGCCTGTCCCCTGTCAAGAAACTCTCCTATTTATTTTCATGATGGAGTTTTGCAGCTCAGTCAAACTTTTTATCTCTTCTCTTTGTCAGCTGCAGCTGGTTAGAGATGTTCCCCTCTGTAGCTGCACAATGGCTGCTTCAGCAGCCCTGGGCACCCCACTCAGCAGCATTCCACATGGAAGGAGGGCAGACGCTTGCTTCTTTAGGGTCTCCCTTTAGATCCAAAGTCCCCGGTGGACTTCCCCATACTTCTCCTGGTCAGTACTAGGTGACATGCACCTCTTCTTTGCAAAGTCATCTGGGAGTATAGTCCTGCCTGTCAGCTTCAGCCCTGTAGTAGATGAGATTTTTTGATCTGGCAAGAAAGGAAGGAGCATGCTGTGGGTAGCCACAGTATCTACTACCACAGGCTGAGCTCAGGAAACGCACACCTCCTGAGCTGACTGCCTGGGTGCCTGGGCACTGGGTACCCATGACTGAGAGCAGCTGTGCTGGGTTTGGCAGAAGGCATTCTCTCCTTCTGTACTACATGTATGGGGTCCAGCTTCTCAAGTGTCACAGAAACAGGCCTGCAGCTTCCCTTCCATGTCTAAACAGACTGTGGGGCTCAGGGTTCCGCTAGCGACCCTTCTTATTGGGGTCTGCAGCTGGGCCTGAGTGAAGGAACTAGGCGGCAGTGAAGACTCTAGAGCTGAGGTCAGAACTGATTCAAGCTGCCGCGAGGTGTAGACAAGAGACAGGCCTCTTCAGGTTTCCTTAGCCTCAATTCCTAGAAGAGTTTCGTTTGCTGTGGCGGGGGAAGTAGTTTACATGTACAGAAAAGAATTCTTATCTGGGTTTCTCAGCCACCTGTTGCTGCATAACAAATACTCCTGCCCAAACTTAGTGACTTATCACAAGTCATTTGTGCTGCTCCCCGTTCTGTGGGCTGGCAGTTCAATAGCTAAATAGCTTCTGGACCCACCTAGGGGAATTGTGTGTTGACACAGCTGCCATTCAGTTGTGGTGTTCTGTTTCTGGTGATTAGCTGGTTACTGGCTCTGGTAATGGGGAGTGGGTGTGGGGTCACTAGGATTCTTGAAAAACTTGTCTCTGATCCTCTAGCAGGTCACTTTGGGCTAGTATATATGATGCCAGGGTTAAAAAAAAAAATGTCAGTCCTAGAGGCCTGGTCTTAGAATTAACCCTGTAGCACTTCTACTGAATTCCCTTGGCTGGATAAGTCACAGCTCACATTAAAGGACAGGGAGACAGACAGACTCATGAATGCTGGGGTAGAAGCAGCAAAGGTGTATTCAAAGGAGTGTGTCAGAGGTCAGAGGTATGAGGGCTGTGGCCCCTTTGGATCTCTAGCGATGAGGTGAAGAAAAAACCATGCTATTATAGATCTGGTATGTATGGAAAGTCATTTTCAAAATATGTACTATTTAGCTATAGAAAGTGATAGAGCTCCAAACTTTTATTGATCCTTGTTATAATTGGGAAGAAGCACTGAACATTGGCTATTGTTGTAAAACCAAAATATTTTTTGGCAGGGTGGAGGGAGGCAGCAGGGAGGGAATGGCAAGGCAGGATGGGCAGCCACAGGTGTGGGCACGAGACCGGAGAGTATAATATGAAGTCTTACCCTTCATTCCTTTCAGAACATCATTGATGTTGCCCATATGTGTTGTCCATGGGTTTCCAATTATTTATCCCTTTAAAAATACCTTTTGAATGTTTGAATCTAAAATTTTTTTAGGGGAGCCGGCACAGATGAGAATGTTATAAAAAGCCTTCTCCTCGCCTGACTTTATTTTGACCCCCGCTAAAGGACTTCAGGACTCAGGTGGCTTATTGAGTTTTTGGCTGCATGTCAATGAATGTGTCAGAACAACCATGCAAGATCATTCATCCAACAAATACTTGTTGAACGATGGGCCAGACATTATATTTAGATCCTAAAAATATGATGGTGAGCAGCAGTGGTACATAGACAAGTGCACAGTTCAGTGGTTGCAGGTGTCACAGATGAGAGCCAGCTGTCCCCAGAGCCACCTGTCCTGGTCAGGGAAGCCTTCTTTGAGAAAGGGGGTCTTGAGCTGAGATTTGTAGAATAAATGAAGTGAACTAGGCAGAGAAAGGAAGGGGGAGCATTTCAGCTAGAACAATGCATGCAAAGGCCCCACCTGGGAAGGAGGGTGGCACTGGTTCCAGACCCATGGGGCTGGGATGATGGGGGCAAAGAGCATGAGTGGGAGAGGTTGTTCTGTCTGATTCACCAAAAAGCACCACTCAGTGCCTCCCATACCGACATTGAGAGCTAATGCTGGTGCAGTGCAAGCCTACTGCTTCTGTAGCTCGTACTTTGAGACAATGCAAGACCTCCTGTTTCAGAAGAGCAGCTTTCTGCTGGCCAGGATTTGGGTTATGCTTGGAGACCCTTTGACACTCCTTTGCACACGTCATAGTCAGAGGTTTGTTAACATAGACCTGCATGCTCCAAGGATCTGGGCGTGCCCTGATGCTATCTCTATTGCATTTCTACTCCACCACGTCTACACTGCTGTCCATCAGCACACAGGGCCACTGTAGTAGCAGCTGTGTCAAAGCCCAGAGAAGCTGGTGGGTGACTTTGGGCTCATTGCTCCATGGCTCTGACTAAGGTTGCTACTATATACAGTGAGGAGGCATATGCCTTCTGCATGAGGCTGTTGGAAGTTTAAACAAAGTTGGTGTTGTGGTAGCCTATAGATATATATGTTGTAGTCACCTTTTTTCATGGCTACTGGCTATTTCCTAATGAAACCGTTGGGTTGTGTTAGCCGGTCCCACAGCTGGGCTCTGTCTTTGGAGACTCCCCACTTTAAATCACCTGCACCTTTCTGTTCTTCCCTGTCAGATTGGACTGGGCCAGACACAGGGCTCTGTCCATAGCAACATAATGCATGCATTAATTCTTGTTCTGTTACCTCCATTACCTTGCTGGGAATCAAACCTTTGACATATTCCAGGTTGCAGCTAAGTGTTACCAGAAAGGAGATGCAGTTGAGAAAGAGAAGTTGGCTCTGGCCCACTACACTGCTCTGAATATGAAGTCAAAGAAAGTCAGCCCCAAGTAAGTGTCCCAGGATTAGTTCAGCTGCTCCCTGATGAGAGCAGCAGGTTGGATATACTAGCCATATTTCATTGACAATGCTGCTGATTTTCTCCCTTCCCCCAGGGAGAAGGAGCTGCAATATTTGGAACTGGCTAAGACTTACTTGGAG
Source organism: Onychomys torridus (assembly GCF_903995425.1). Lineage (NCBI taxonomy): Eukaryota > Metazoa > Chordata > Mammalia > Rodentia > Cricetidae > Onychomys > Onychomys torridus. The sequence continues at coordinate 103,853,772 of NC_050449.1, forward strand.
TGCAATGAGCCAAAGCTATCTCTTAAGTGTTTGAGCTACGCTAAGGAGTTCCAGCTCTCTGCCCAGTTATGTGAGAGGCTGGGAAAGGTATGGCCCCAACCCAAAGGTGCTCCTTGAAGAATGGGGCTTCATCTGATCAAATGCAGGGATGGGCCCTCAGCCTCTGCTTGTGCAGAAAGAGACTCCAATCCTTGAAGGGAGGAGAAGCTGGCCCTGTTATCTGTGATCTTCCTTTCTTCACTTTGCTCAACAGAGTGTGTGTGTCTTTGTGTTCATCCACATCTGTGTTAATATTCAAGGCCTGAAGTCACCCATTGGGAGGCTAAGTCACAGACCCAAACCAGATGGATGTTAGAATATTCTTGCTTTCTCTTTCCATATGTTCAGTCTGGAGTCAGCTTGAGTGAATAGTCTGGTGTATTCATGGAGAGTTTTTTGTGTTCCTAGTAATTACCTAGATCATTATGGTCTAATTCAGCATCCATGTGCAGCTACTTGATATAAAGTTAATTAAATGGAAGTAAAGTTAAAAGCTTGAACCTCGGTGTCACTAGCCATAGTGTGAATTATCACTGTTACAGAATAGAATCATTGCCCAAAACTCTGTTGGGGCAGAACTTCTAGTCTGGAACATAGCTTCTCAGTGGTCAGCAAACTGGCAGTGGGCCACAAATGGCTGCTTGTCTGTGACAAGGTTAAAACAGGAGAAGAAAGGAAGCAGAAATTGTTCATAGGTACATTGCATTGATATGTACCCAAGTGGTGGGCATTTTCTCAGCAGTTCCTTTGTTTCTTTCTCTCTCTCTCTCTCTCTCTCTCTCTCTCTCTCTCTCTCTCTCTCTCTCTCTCTCTCTGTGTGTGTGTGTGTGTGTGTCTGTGTCTGTTTGCCTGTCTGTCTGCCCACCCTGTGCCCAAAGTTGATGTCAGGAATCATCTTCCATCTCTCTTTCACCTTACTCATTGAGGCAGGGTCAGTGAATCAAATCCAGAACTCACTGGTATGGCCAGTTTTGCTTGCTAGCTTGCTCTGGGATTCCATCTTTACTTTCCAAAGCCACTCTCCTCACCAGGCATTTAAGTGAGTTCTGGTGATCAGAATTCTGATCTTGGGGCTTATATAGCAAGCACTGAACTGTCTCCCCAGCCCAGCAATTCCTTGTCAGTGTATCAATTGTGGTGGAGTAAGAATTTTAAAACAGTCTGCCAGTTGCAAAAACTGGGTTAGAAAGCATGGGACTGAACTGTTGCGTTTTCTACCTAGGTTTCCTACCCTCTATTTGGAACATGGCTTTCTATGTCTGTGTGTCAGTGTGATAGTTTCTAGGATCCTTGGCACACCCTGGATATTGAAGTCAGAGTGGGGAATAGCGAATGAGAGCTCCTGAGAAGTTGAAGTTGTGGGCCCCAGGTCAGTGTCTAAGAAAGAGATTAGTCCCTCCCAATGCTGCAGACCTGACTCAGTGTTTGTTATGGGATGTGACTTACATGGAATATGGGGTAGAATAGGGATACTACATTTTAGTGGGAACAGACATCCTACATCCTAGGAATTAAGATAGTTTCTAGGCTTTCCAGTTTCTTTACTCTCTTCCCTTCAATCTTTGGTGCTACCATCTTGAAGCATACAAGGCTACAAGATGCAGGTATCGCCTATCACTTCCCCACTTTGCCTCCCAGTGCCGGCCATGGGAAAGGAGCCAGGCATCACTTGTCTTTTTAACCTTGCCTCAGCCTCATATGCTTGTATTGCTGAAGATTAGATAGTGGTGTTTCCTATACACATGGATTTTAAGCTTGTCTAAACTTGTCTTGTTCTGTGTCTTGGCTTTCCCACCTTTTCTCTTGTGTTAAGCTGTGTCTCTGACCATGGTTACCATTCCAGATTGAGCGTTCTCTGTACCACTGCCCCATTTCTCCAGTGATGAAAGTTCAGGCTGCCCACTAGTGCCTGGTTGCCACACACAACACTGTGGTGTGGCAGTCCTACTGGAGCCATTTATGATGTGTTGTGCTATCATCTCATTTTACTAGGTACAGCCACCTTTCTGTCCAGAATGGCCATGCCATGTTGTGTGTAAAGATTCTGTGTTCCATATGTCTTTGGCCATGTTTAGCAGATTCTAATTTTTGCAAGCCTCTAGATGTATCTCATTGTGGATTAAATTTCCATTCCTCTGGACTGAGGTTGAGCAGCTTCATGTCAGCTATTCACATTCTCCTGGTGTAAATGGTGGTTTATAGCCTTTGGTGTCTTTAAAATTCTGGTTTCAAAAGTCTTTACTTTGTAGCGACAGAAATTCTTTTTATGTTCTAGACCTGCCAGTTTTTATATGGTAGCTTCTAGTCAGATATGGCTACTTAAGATTAATTAAAATGAAATAAAATTTAAATTTCAGTTTTCAGGATACAGTATCCCATATAACAAGGTCTCTATTCACACTTAGTGGCCACTAGATTGGATCACACAATAGTAAGACAGGTCTGTTCTCGTAGAGATCTGTTGCACAGTGCTGCTCCCAGTGCTGACATTGGTTTTCTTCCTTGCCTCTTCTTTCTCTTCCTTCTTTTCCTCCTTTTCCAGTGCTGGGAATTGAACCTGGGCCTTACATACATCTTAAGCAAGTGCTCCATCACTGAACTGAACTTGAAATTGCCTTTTTTTTTTTTTTTGAGCTGAGGATCGAACCCAGGGCCTTGCGCTTGCTAGGCAAGTGCTCTACCACTGAGCTAAATCCCCAACCCACAAAATTTCTTTTTTTCTTAGCTTTATTTCATAAGATCTTTGTTGAACAGATTTGAAGTCATAAAATTCATTAACTTTTCTCCTAAGATTTGTATCTTTAGGTTTTATATGGAACATTTTTGCTTACAGGTCACAGATATTCCCATATATTTTTCCTCAATAATTTTTGTATCTAAATTTTTAAACTTTTTAATCTTTATTTTTGATGTGTGTGTGTGTGTGTGTGTGTGTGTGTGTGTGTGTGTGTGTGTGTACTGCATGCATGCAGTGTCTGAGGAGACCAGAAGAGGGCATTAGATCCTCTGGGACTGGAGGTATGGCTGGTTGTGAGCTGCCATGTAGGGGCTGGGTTTTGAACTTGGGTCCTCTGCAAGACAAGCAAGTGCTCTTAACTGCCGAGTCTTCTCTCTAGCCCCTGTATTTAAATTGAATCCACCTGGACTCCATCTTTGTATATGATGTGACATTGGGACTTAACTTTGCCCCTTTATTTTAAAAGGAATTAGTTTTTATCTATACTATAGTGGTTTTAACTGGATTCTAAGAAATAGATATATAATTACTTTTATTATCCATGTAATAGTTTTTTAAGCTTAAAAATTACAATACTTTAAATAACAGTAAAATTTTACTGTTCTAGATAAGAGATGCTGCCTATTTCTATAAGCGAAGCCAGTGCTTCAAAGATGCTTTCCGATGCTTTGAGCAGATTCAGGAGTTTGACCTTGCACTCAGGATGTACTGCCAAGAGGAGCTATTTGAAGAAGCCGCTATTGCAGTGGAAAAGTAGGTGGCTTTATTCTTTTGCATCTTTCTGCCTTCTTCTCCCTTCCCTCAGGATGGCCTGCTGTGGTGTCACTCTGCTGCTTCTGAAGTGCCTGGCCATGTCAATCTCCCTCACAGGAGAGGACACTTCAGTGCAGTATCAGAGCTCCTTGAGAGTGGACTCTGCCTTTCAGCCTCATGCCAAGCTCTGACCCATCATCACAGGAGAGGGCTAAAGATGAAGGATGTATCCCAGCGTGTTTATAATAGGATATCCTGACTCTAGCCAGTGGAGTGCAAGGACCCCTGAGAGCTTTATCAGTGTAACATGATTCCAGTCACTTGCACGAACACCTAGCAAAAAAGCAGAATTGCAAGCTAGATGAAAAACAAAGAGTGTTGCTGCCACAGCTGGTGTTTACACACAGCCACATTGTGTCCTTTTTCAGTATCACAATCATGTTTACCAAAGCCCAATACCCAACATGGTTATTATGTTTTGGTTTTCAGTACGAGTATATTTTGCCTGGACAACTAAACATTTCTATAAATGTTTGAGTGCCAGATAGGTTTAGATCTTTTCTTTAATATCTGCTCATGGCAGCTTTATTTAAGTTGCTTTGTACTGCATTTTGGAAGGACCTTCCTATTTTGGTGGTAACAAGTTGTCATGTATACCCTCTGTTGTAGTTGTACTGGTTTGTCAGGACTGCCAGCCCATAAGCAAATACTGACATGGAGGCTTACTTCTTATTAATTATAAAAGCTCAGCCTTACCTTAAGCTTGTTCCTAGCTAGTTCTTACAACTTAAATTAACCCATATTTTTTAATCTGCATTCCTCCATGAGGCTTGTTACCTCATCTCTGTACTGCCTGCCCATCCTGCTTCCTCCTCCTCTGGCTGGCGACTCCACCTTTCTTCCTAGCGTTCTCTCTCTGCTCAGAGTCTCGCCTATATTCTCCTGCCTAGCTATTGGCTGTTCAGCTTTTTATTACACCAATCACAGCAACATGTCCTCACGCAGTGTACAAATATCTCACAACACTCTGTCTTTACAGATATGAAGAAATGGTAAAGAACAAGACCTTTCCCATTCCTAAGCTTTCCTATTCTGCCAGCCAGTTTTACTTGGAAGCTGCTGCAAAGTACCTGAGTGCAAATAAGAGTAAGGAGATGATGGCTGTTCTTTCCAAGCTTGACGTAGAAGATCAGCTGGTGTTCCTGAAGTCACGGAAATGCCTAGGAGAAGCGGCAGAATTGCTGAACAAGGAGGGTCGGAGAGAAGAGGCTGCCCTATTGATGAAGCAACATGGCTGTCTCCTGGAGGCTGCCAGGCTCACTGCTAACAAGGACTTCCAGGCCTCATGCCTACTGGGGGTTGCCCGCATCAATGTAGCCAGAGGTTCTGACATAGAACATACAAAGGCTATTCTGAGAGAAGCGCTTGATCTTTGCTATCAAACCAGCCAGCTGTCCGGCATTGCAGAGGCCCAGTTCCTGCAAGGTGTTATCCTGAGGGACTTTCAGAAGCTTAGAGATGCCTTCATCAAGTTTGACATGCTCAACCACTCAGCAGGAGTGGTAGAAGCCCTCTATGAAGCAGCCAGCCAGTGTGAGTCTGAGCATCAGAAGGTTCTGGCCCTGGCTCCAGGTGGCTTGGAAGTCCTTCTCAACCTGGTCAGGGCCCTTAAAAATGTGACAAACAATGCTGAGAAAGAAATGGTCAAATCTTGCTTTGAGTTTTTTGGCATTTCTCAAGTGGATGCTAAATATTGCCAGATAGCCCAGAATGACCCTGGGCCCATATTAAGAATAATTTTTGAACTGGATTTGACCTTGAGTGAGAAGAAAACAAAAGATCACTTCTTAATAGTGACTGATCAAGTGAAGTTAGCCCTGAACAAGCACCTTTTGAGCAGACTGTGTCAGATCACACAGATCCTGCTTGGGAAGACCTATTCGGGGATCTGCATGAGATTTATTGTGGGTTTGAAATGTGAGGATGAACAGTGTGAAGATTTCCACAGGCCCCTCAGACGCTGTGAGGCCAAGTGCATGGTTCAGTCAAAAATGCACTTGGTAGCAATTAATGGGTTGCTTCTGGAAGCCAAGAAAGTATTCCCTAAGGTCTTAGCTGAAGAACTTGAAGAAATAGATTCTATTTTGTCTCTAGATACATATGGCCTTTGCAAAGCCTTCCTAAACCTCCTCTTCCCCCGGCATTTCCATCAGAGAGTGCTGTCAGAAAACCCCATGGCCTGCAAAGAAATCCTCAAGCCAAATTACAAATCCTTCCGCTCCTACCGGTTCGCCTTGAAAGAGTACATCCATGACCTGTTTCAAAAAGAAAGTGCACACAGCCGCAGGGAGTCCACAGACCTGTGGGTGAGCGCCATGCAGGCTTTCCTTCTGTCCTCCAGCTACCCGGAGGACTTTGAGAAGCTGCTTCACCAGGAGGAGGACAGTTATAACCGGGAACTGAAAGCGCTAGAGTCTGACCGAGAGGACAGAAGCAAGGGGAGAGGCAGCAGAGTGAAAGGCGTGGAAGGAAAATTCGGCATGTTGGTGCCCAACAAGGAAGATGAGAATGTGGAGAAGTCCTATCTGTGCTTCATCCGGCTGCTGGAGACTTCCATGGACCAGCTCTATGTGCATAGGAACCCTGAAGACTACAAGAGGCTCTTTTTCCGCTTCATGAACGTCCTCATTAGGAGGTGCAAAGCGCCGCTGGTCCCCAGTATTAGCAACACAGTGGTGCTGCTGGAGCTGCAGTTCATCCACTGTGGAGTGGTGCTGGCCCGCCTCTGGAAGAACGCTGTCTTGTGTCTCCCCAAGAGCTACATTGCACTCTTGCACTTCTGGGAGTTCCTGTTCAGCAAGAAGGACAGGGAATCTGGGGATGTGTTCTCCATCATCCAAGAGTACAAGCCAAAGGATGTGGCCAGAGCCATCCGGGACTTCCGGTTCCACCTCTCCTACCTTGTCAAGGTGATGTGTGGTTACGAGAATATGAACTTCAATGTTCTGCTTGACGCCTTCAGTGAAATAGACTATGTGATCTCTGGGGAGGCAGAACGGACACTGGTGCTGTGTTTGGTGATGCTGGTGAATGCTGAGGAAGTCCTGCAGCCCTTCTGCAAGCCACTTCTGTACCGCCGTTTCCGGGAGATCCAGACAAGGCTGCAGCTGATGAGCATGAACTGGCCAGACCAGGTGCCCAAGAGGCTGCTGAAAGTGGTACAGCGGGTGTTGATGGCAGTCAGTGTGAAGTCTGTGGCCGAGGCACTGCAGGACCTGCTCTTTGAGCGGGATGAAGAGTACCTGGTTGATTGCCACTGGCGGTGGGACAGTGTGCACACCAAAGGCACTGTGGTCCGTGGCCTCTGTCATGAAGAGGTCAGACTGAACCGCTTGCTCTGTATGGGCCCCGTGGACCAGTTTGCTGACCCAGAGTGGGATTTTGGTGAAGATGAGACACATGAATTAGATGAACTGGCCCTGGAAGACCGAGATCATTTTCTGGCTGCCATACTTTCCCAGAAGCAGCGGAAGGCCTTGATCCAGCGCAAGCTGCGCAGAGCCTGCCTGGTGGTGTCTCTGTGCATCAGCTGGAGAAGATGGATCCAGACAGAGCATAGCAGGGAGGAGGCTAGGGAGCTCAGGGCTGGGAATTTCAAAAGAGCCGATGTAGACAGGACCCAGTGTGACCTGTGTGGTGTGAAGTTCACCCGCAGCCCTGAAAGCTACTTCAGTCCTGGTAAAGCATTTGAGGGAACATCAGAGGCTGTGATCATTTCCAGGGCTGAACTGGAAGGGAGAGAGTGTCGAGAGAGAATCAGTGAGTCATATGAGCAACACATTCGCTTGGAAGGCCACCGGAGGCAGCAGGCAGCCTACCAGAAATATCTAGAGTTTTTCCATGAAAAGGTGGACCCAGCCATCGAAGAAGGCAAAGTAGTGGTGCAGGACATTGAGCAGAGCATCTGGATCCGTGGCCACTTGGGCTCCAAGGAGCAGAGCCACATGCTGCAGAGAAAGGTGCAGGAGCACATCAGGAGGGTTTCAGATCTGGTGGAGGAGCTCTACAGACGGAAGGCCTGGGCTGAAGGTGAGAGCTCATGGGATTGGTCCAGGTACTAGTAGACCTGCCAGGGGCTTAGTTACCGCTGACTTAGGGGGGGACAAGAAAAGGCTGTTCTCAGATTCCAGCAAAATCTCACTGTTGAATATTTGTGGTTAGTGTAAGCTGGTATGGTTTCTCTGGGTGCTTCAGATGAGGAAGTGGTTTGCTGTCTAATTCTATGGAGAAGACACAGGGAGAAGGTTTACAGTTGTGAGAAAACTCTTTGAGGTGCTGTTGTGTTACTCATCCAGTGATCGTTTCTTTCAACTAGATGCTGAGCCCTAGGGTAGAAACTGAGTACATGTGTCTCTTCTTAGGATAGCCCTGAGTTACACTCAGTGTGAGCTTCCATAGTAAGTGTTCTCATCTGCTCTGCAGTCAAGTTTCCCCCTTGCTTCTTTACTAGCTGTTTCTTAGCAGCACTGGAAATGAAGCATAAACTTAACAAAATTACATTGAAAAAGTTCTGTAGTTTAGACACTTTTCCCAGGTTAGGGCTTAATGAACTTTTGAGTACAAGTTTGCCGGAAAGGTTTGCTTTTGGCAATCCGCAGATGCACAGCTGTGGCACTGAGCTAGTGCTTAAGGCAGCCAGTGCTTATGGTGGCAGAAGGCAGCTTTGGGTTGTGGGGATGTTGGCCTAGTGCTTGATGCTCTAATGCCTGAAGCCATCTCTTTACTCAGAGCCTCTGTGCTTTGGTTTCTGTAGCCGAGGAGGTGATGACTCGACAGGTCAAAATTCTGGCCCTGTCAGTCAAGAATGCTCAGGAGTGGCTGAAGAAGACAGAGCTCCGCTTAAAAGATGAAGGTAAGGCCTGTTCTCCTAGGACAGGTGATACTTTGGATCCTGTGGTTTTTGGTACTGCTGGCTTCCAGGTGAGTGAGTGTCAGGTGGGTTTGTCAGTGATGTCAAGAATATTTGCCAAACTGCTCCCTCAGACACATAGAATTTCTCCATCTGATGAAGGGCATTATTTTGGGCTTATAGTTGTTGCTTCTGAGTTATTTTAGATGTCCAGTCATCGTGCAGACGCACCATAGCAACTCCTAAGGAGAGGTAGTGGTGTAAAGCCATTCCTTGATAAGAGTGTTTACCTGCGTCAGTGAACCATGTTAGCCAGTGGGGATCTGGTGAATGGCTAGTATGTCCCAGCATAAGCCTGGGCCCAGAGGTTCCCTGGGGCACAGAGCAAATGGCTGGGGAAGCTGCAGAGCCTTCACCTTGTTTCTTAGCAGGACTCACACTTTTCTTACCACGTTCTGTGTGATACAGGATTTCTTCCTTCTTGCCCTTTCCAACTTCTGCCTCCTTTGAGCCACACCGCTTTTCTTTTTTCTCAGAGTGTTTTATCTAGCTTGGAGACCCTTCCAGATGCTACTGGCAAACCCCAGTCCCAGAGCTGAGGAAAACTTGGAGAAACTTGGTACAAAAGTCTTTGCTATGCTGTAGTCCCTTCTGGGTCCCATGACTTTGTGATGATTTCAAAAGAGATAATTGGCATGACAGCTCAAGGAGCCAACCTATGAAGATTTAGTTCTGGAGAAAGGTGTTTGCTTGGGCTCTGCTTGGGAAGCAACATCAGTACTCAATGGAAAGTTCTGCTCTCTCCCACCCTGGCAGAGAGTTTCATTTCTTTACTTTAAAACAATGATTCCAGAAACATCAGGTTTTACCCAGATGTTAAACTCTGTGGTAGAATAGGAAGTCACCATTTTCACTTGGGTTTTGCTTTTTTGCTTCCTAACTAGGTATTGTTCAGGAAGAGGAATATGAAAACGAAGTTGAAGACTTTGGCGAGCTCTGCCCTCGAAGGCGTTCCCGGAAATGTGGAAAACAGAGAAAATACTAACATATTTTCACCCACTTATTGCCTCTTAAACCTTAGAGCATTCCATCCTGTTTTAGAATTCCAAATGCTGGGGCAGAAGAAAAGAAGAATGTGAGCTAGTGTTAAAAAGGGACAGCCACCTTTGCTCTTCATTGTTATTGCCCATTTAGTGATGGTGTAGGGTCAGACTGCTCCCTCAGACACAGGGACCTCCAGTTTTCCAAGTCGAGGTCTAACAGTAGCACTGCTCCCCCAGACACTGTACATGTCCAGTTATTGGGGGGGTTAGTTGAAAGGAGTGCTGGGATTTCTCTGCCCAAAGCTCAGCCCCTCTAGCTCCTCTTCACTGTAAGAGAATGAAGCTTTTAAGATTGGCACACCTCATCTTGGAGTGCCCCTGCTCCAGGCCAGGAAATCCCTCTGTGGATCCCTTATCTCTTGCCACACTGCTGTAAATCAGCAAGCAGAACCAAGACTATTTGTGTCCAGAGTTCATTTGGGCCTTGCCATCAACCGCCCCTGAGCCTAGGCTACCTTCTGGTTGTCTGAGTGGCTTCTGGGGTATATTTTCCTTTTCTCTCTAGTGACTTTCTGCCGCTCCCAAGTCTGTCCTCCCCCACCCCTGCGATCATTCTCAGCTACTTGTGCAAGTCATGGTTAGGCTACCTCAGAATGTAGGCAAGCTTCTGCCCAGTAGCCTTAGGGCATCCTTTTCATTAGAGGAACACTTGAGGGTGTTTCCAGCCTGTTCCAAGGTGGTCTTGCCTTTGCCTTGTGTAGATGATATGAGAAGCGCCTTGTGTCGACCTTGCACATCTATGGTTTTTGGTTCTCCCCGCTATATATGACACCCATGCTCCAGTTGACAGCTCCAGTTCTGCCCACTGGGCTCTTCAGGTGTGGAACAATGGACAGAAGAGGAACCAGCCTTTTAATGGTGCATCTTTGGGATTTGGCTGTGGATCACTGCCATGTGGCCTGTAGGCCCTACCAGAGGGGTTGCATGAGGCCTGTGTTCCCCTCCACTCACTGCCAGCAACTCTCAGCCTGTTCTCATTTGGGAAGCCTTCCTTCCTCGGATGGCCACTACCTGCTCTTTTGCCACTCCGCCCAGGTCCTGCTGTCTCTGGAGGCTTCGTTTCAACACAGAACCAGCTTTTCTTCCACGATGCTGCTGCTTTCACTGCCCACTGCCCTCCATCATCTTCCTAAAGATGTGTTTCCTTGAAATGTTGGTTTGGTAATTCTTATTAAGTTATGTTTCTTTCTCATTTTCCAGATTTTTTTTATAAACTTGCCAGAAAAAAATCTAATCAAATAGTGCTGTCTTATCACATTTTTATATAAAGTTATAGCATCTCTCTTACCTGCTGTTGTCTTTTGTTTATTTACAATTCCCACTGAGAACAAATGTGTGACTGTTGGTGCTGGCTCCTTTGGAGCTGCTGGTTGATGCTTCCCCATGAGTGCCTGAATTCAGCTCTGTCTGCTGAGATGAAGAAATTCAAGGTCAGAGAAACATAGCTGAGTGTAGGCACTCAGGCTTAGGAGTGTTGCTGAGGGCTAACCTTGAACAAATTCTTTTCAGTCTGTCTGCTTCTCTACAGTAGGGTTTGGAGTGCATGGACTTATCCCTAGCAAGGATCATGGCCCTAGAAGGTAGGAGACCTGGAATAACATCCCTTTCCTGCCCATGAGCTGAATAACTTGAGATGGACCAGATCTGCTCAACCCAGTGTTCAAGTGTCTCACCTTCCACAGAGCCTTCTGACCTGGTGTAGGAGATCTAGTGCCATGAGAAGACAGTGGTGACAGAGAGGCATAGTGCATGAGGGTGGCAGCAGCATTTGTCTACCCCAATCGGGCCTCAGTTGACTCTTTGAGAAGTTGGACTAAGATCCCTTCCTACCTGGCAGAGTAGGCCTGTAAGCTGTGGGGTTTGGATACCCTCCGGTCTTAATGCTGTGATGTCCATGGTCACTTACATGAGGTAGCAGGACATGTGAGCTGAAGCATGCCAAGTGTTCCATTGTGGATTTAGGATTAAGGGTCTTAGCACAGGGACAGATAATCCCACTGCCTTTTCTACCTGTAGCATCTGGTATGTACCCAAAGCCCTTCCCTACAGTCCTTCTCTACAGCTTTTAAAGTCCCAAGAAGAGAATGGAAGTCAGCAGGAGGGTCAGGAATATCAACAGTGACCTGAGCTCAAGAGCCCAGTCCTGTGGCAGGAGTTTTGCTGTCCCAGTTGTGCCTGGAAAACAGGATGTGGGCATTTCTCAAGGTCCCAAGACCATTGTAGGATACAAAACAAAATTATGATGATTGTGGGTGGGTAGGGTTTACATTCCTCCCTCACAGAAATGACCTTCAGGCCAAACAGCTGGGTTATCCTATGGCCCAGGAAAATGACCCAAATCTCAAAATCTTAACAAAACAACTTCTGCATTTTATGCAGTCCTTATATGAAGCATTCAACTTATATTTTTAAACGTTACTGGCTTTAGCTGTGACTTCCTGTGTTTCCAGCTTATAGCACTAAGTCTTTCATAATCCTTGGGTTTAATGGACTGATAATAGGGTACACACATGGATCTTGCTTGTGTGAAACGTCTCTTTTACTTAACTTGACTCAGATCACGTTCTGTGCTCCATTCCTCTTGTGGAAATCCAACACAAGTCATTATTGAGAAGCCCCCTGCTTACTTGGAGTAGCCTCTTCTCCCTAACCTCTCCCCCTCTCAAAATGAAAGACATCCTTCAGAGCTGTTCCCAGCAGGCTTATCTGGGCCTAGGCTACCTTAATGTGTGCCAGGATCCATATCTATAATTGTCACAGTTCTGTGTCCCTGGGGTCACCCTCAAGTTCAGGGTTTGGAGGGTGGATAAGTTAATGCAGCAGATACATGTCTCTGCTACGAATTTTTTTTTTTCTAGGTGACTGCAACTGGTTTTAGTCGGATCTTGTCACTATAAATCTACCTTAGAGATTATGCCTCTGGAACAAAATGCCAGCTGGGTGGTGAGGTGCTGTCTTCCCACTCAGCAGCCCCCATTCCCATCAGATATTAAGAGTTCATCAATAACTTTGACTCTACGCTGCAGGGAGAAACTAGGTCTTTGGCAATGAGACAGTGGGTCCTCCCTCCTGGCCACCCACTCACTCACCCTCCCTAGGAAAAGGCTCTTCTTAACTCAGGTGGAGGGAGAAACCATCAGGCAGCAAGGCATCTAGGGTGTGTGTGTGTGTGTGTGTGTGTGTGTGTGTGTGTGTGTGTGTGTGTGTGTGTATGTGTGCACCTTTGAGACAGGATCACTCTTGTCTGCTGCATTTTGTAGGCTATCTGGCCCTCAAGTTTCCAGGGATTCTCCTTTGCCTCCCACCTTTTCATAGGAGCCCTATGATTACAGATGTATGTGCCACTACACCCACATTTTCTGTGGGTTCTGGAGTTGAGAACTCAGGTCTTCACACATTGCTTTCTTTACCTGCTGAACCATCTCCCCAGCACTGCTGGGCATTCTTTTTTTTATATTAAATTTTTTATTCATTTTACATACCAATCGAGATCCCCCTCTTCCCTCCTCCTGCCCCTCCAGCCTCCCTCTCCCCCAACCCACTCCCATTCCCTCCTACAAGAAGGTACGGCCTCCCATGGGGAGTCAGCAGAGCCTGGTACATTCAGTAGAGGCAGGTCCAAGCCCCTCCCCTGCCTCAAGGCTGTGCGAGGTGTCCCACCATAGGTAGTGGGCTCCAAAAAGCCAGATCATGCACCAGGGATGGACAGGGATGGATCCTCATCCTACTGCCAGGGGGGCCCTTAAGCAAGTCAAGCTACACAACTGTCTTATGCAGAGGGCCTAGTCTAGTCCCACAGAGGCTCCACAGCTATTGATCTAAATTTCATGAGTTCCCACTAGTTTGCTTTGGTTGTCTCTGTATGATCTTGATGCCACTTACTCACAGAATCCCTCTTCTCTCTCTTCGACTGGACTCTTGGAGCTTGGCTTGGTGCTTGGCTGTGGATCTCTGCATCTGCTTCCATCAGTTACTAGATAAAGGATCTATAATGACAGGATATTCACTGATCTGATTACTGGGGTAACCCAGTTCAGGCACCCTCTCCACTATTACTAGTAGTCTAAGCTGGGGTCATCCTTTTGGATTCCTGGGAACTTCCCAGTACCCGGTTTCTCCCTATCCCCATGAAGTCTCCCTCTATCAAGATATCTCTTTCCTTGTTCTCCCACTGTGCCCCTGCTCCAGCTCTACCATCCTGCCAGGCATGCTTTAGGTGAGCTGTTTAGAAGTGCATCTGGGTCCTGCAGGACTCCAACCTTGTTTAGAATTCTGCTCTCTGCTTGGGGCATGCACACTTGTGACCTGAGTCTCTGTTGGGACCTTGGCTGCAGCAGAGGAGTGGGTTGCAGCCACTGCAGTATCTGGAGTGACACCTACAATGAAAATGTGGCTTTCTGTACTGTGTGTGAATCCAGACGACTCATTTCAACTCTCGAGTCCAGATGGACATTGTAACATGGAAATAGTGACCCAGCTTCTAGTCTGGCTGTAAATACCTTTTCCTCCTTGCCCACCTTCCATAGATGAACCAAGAATCTGAAATGGTTCCAAGTAGGGATTTGTGTCCAGAGCAGGGAGAGGCAGTCACAAGCAAGGACCAGCTCAAAGGACAAAGCTGGGTTAGCTTTTGTGTGCCCTTTGTTGAGAGGGGAACATTTGTACGATGGCTTTGTTACCAAGGGCCCATCCTTCTTTTAGAGCCAGAGACTATTTTTAACTTAAGTTTTAGTGATTCTGCAGGCCAGCTGTTTCAGGAAGATATGTAGGTCAGTCTGATTTTTGGGAGTCATCATTTTTAAGGTTAGGGAGTGAGATGGGGGAAGAGAACACAAGTAATTCTGGAGTTCTGGAGGCGTCCATGGAGATCTCCACCCACCCTGCGGAAAGCCACCACCCAGATGCACCGTCTGGAGGATCTGCATGGGGCCTGGAGGAGGAATATTCTTTTGTTACACTTCGAGTGAAGTATGCTGGTTTCTATTCTTTTCCCCGTCATTTGCCATCACCAAGTCATAATTGGGAGAAGACTGACCAGGCCCCTGTTGGGAGGCTGTGGGAGAAGGGCCCTCTTCCCCCTGCAGGGACTGGAAACTGACGGTGTCTACTCAAATGAACGTGAATTTGCTTTCAGATCCAGCGCTCTTTGTTCTTTGCAAGAAATTGTGTGTGTGTGTGTGTGTGTGTGTGTGTGTGTGTGTGTGTGTGTGTGTGTATGTGTGTGGCTTCATCTTTACATATGTTCATGTGTATACATGTGTTTGTGTATGTGTGTATACACATGTAGGCCAAATGGAAACCTCAGTTATCATTTCTCAGGAGCCATCCACCTTGTCTTTTTGGGACAAGGTTTCTCACTTTTACCTGAAGCTCACTGGTTCCCCTATTCAGCTAGGCTGGCTAGCCATTGAGCCCCAGGAATTTACCTGTCCCTGCCTCCCTGATGGTGGGATTACAAATGTGTGCCATGCCCAGCTTTAATTTCACATAAATTCTGGGGATCAAACTCAGGTCTTTGTGTTTGTAAAGAGACAAGCACTTACTGAGTCATCTCTCCAGCTCAAAATAAAATTTTGATTATGACAAAATTCATATAACCATAAGATTGACTGTTTTGTTTTAAGTGTGCAATTCAGTAGTGTTGAGTATATTCACATCACCATACAACCCACCTCCAGAACTTACAAACCTATAACTGATTTTATAATCTATAAATCACCCGTTGACACCAACTCCCCTTCCCATCTCCCCAGGCCCTGGGAGCCTGTTCTAGAATGCAAAAATTGAAACACCTTTTCTAAGGCTACAGAGTGTTGGCAAAGATCACTCACTGAAATTTAAGCTGAATGAAAGGCTTGGTAGTTCAACATACTTTTGTCAAAAAATAAGTAAAAGCACAGTCCAGAATTGTTGATGGTGTTGACCTTGAGAATTCTGTAAGAGGTGGATTTTATAAAATAGTTTGTATTGTATTTGTTGACACGGAGCAATGGAAATGTTTCTGGGAGTCAAACTGGAGAGAGGTTCAAGAAAGTAAATGCTTGTTGTTTAAAGAGATGGTCAGGAGAGAATTCATTGTGATGCTTACAGAGAGACCCTGGGTGTGTTAGCAAAACCTTGGAAGAGGTTGTCATGTGTTTCATGGCATTGACAAACTTGTAGGAAAAGCAACTCTTGGGGACACCCTTGAGTTCCACACATAACTGGATTCTCACCCAGTTGATCCAGTTGGCATGCATCCGCAGCCTCTGGTGAAGAAGAAGGAGCCTTATCGCTAAGGTTGTCTGTACAACCCTTCTTCATCCCCAGATCCTCTTAAGTCCTGCTCTGGGTAATCTTGACTCTCTCCTTCCTACCTTCCTGCCTGAGAGTATCCTTGCCCTGAGTCTCACAGCTGCCAGTTCCTCTTTTACCTCCCCTAGGTTTCCTTCAGTAATAACTGCCCTTTATGATCCGAGCCCTTCATACTGGTTCACACAGTCTCTTCCCAGTGAATATTAATTACACCAAATCCAAGAGGAATGTCACTACTGTATCCATTGTGCGGGTGGAGATGGGGTTCAAAGAACTCTATGGAGCCTCGATGCTCAGCATTCCCTCTCTAGCCATACTCCGTGTAACTTGGGACAGTGTGGAAGCAGGGTGGATGTGTACTTGAAGTTTTAGGCATGCCTTTCTTCCATCTTCCACTCCACCATCTGCTCCTTCCTTCCTTCAGTCTCCTTCGAGCAGTGCCAGCATGCATACTCTCTCTCGCTTGCGCTCTCTCTCTCTCTCTCTCTCTCTCTCTCTCTCTCTCTCTCTCTCGTGTGTGTGTGTGTGTGTGTGTGTGTGTGTGTGTGTGTGTGTGTGTATGTGTGTGTGTGTGTGTCTTAATATGCACACACACACAGTTGCTTGATGGGGCCAGGATAAGGTGTAGGATCCCTGGGACTGACTGGAGTTACAGGTGATTGTGAGCCACCTGACATGGGAGTTGGGAACCAAACATGAGTGTTCTGCAAGTACATGCTCTTAATCGCCTAGGCATTTCTCAAGCTCCTCCTTTGGCTTTTTTCATGCTGTTCTTGCAGATGCTAATGTGAGTGGGAGGACCTGTTTTCTCATAGGCACTGCCCAGGAGTTCTGGTTACCTGCCCAGGTGCAGGCTGAGCCCTTTACAGAATCCATTTTCCTGTAGGAGAGCTCAGAGATGAGCCCAGTGATGGAATTCTGTCATCTAATAGTCTTGTTGGCCCTGAAGAGAGACTCTAGAATATCAGCATCGGACACCTCCAAGGAATGGAAAGCATCACTCACATGATATGCTCCTGATTTTACAAGGGGGACTTAGAACTATATGCAAATATAGGTGGTGACTTTTCAATTTAGTCAAAGCTGGGCAAAAAAGACTTCCTGGAGCTACGTGGTGTCAGAAGATGGCTGTATAGAAGGCAGGACGCAGTCTATCATTCTGAGACTTTGTGGTCTTGGTGACAAATACCAGAGTCCTCCTTGGCAGCCCAAAGTAATGCCCTTGATCTGTTGTGCTGGCTCATCAACCCTGCTCTGAAGAACCCAGGTTAGCTAGTGCTTCCAGGGAGGCCTGGGCTTGCGACAGTTGCACTTCCCCAGAATTCTATTAGTTCTACTATCCAGAGCTTTCCAGGGGGCTGGGAAAGAAGCTCAGTTGGCAGAGTGCTGGATTAGAAAGTCTGAAGCCCTGGGTTTGCTCTCCAGTGCTGCTTAAAACCAGATATGGTGGTGTACATTTGTAACCCCAGCAGCTGGGAGGTAGAAGCAGGAGGATAAATTCAAGGCTATCCTCAGTTACACTGTGTGAGATTGACGGTGGCCTCTAATTAGTTAGATTAATTAATAGAGAGTTCCAGTTGACATTTTAAAAGCAGTTTATTATTTTTATTTTATATGCATGCATGTCTTGTTGCATGTATGTTCATGAACCATATATGTGGCTGGTACCCACAGAGGCCAGAAGGAGGTGTCAAACTCCCTAGGACTGGAATTACAGATGGCAAAGCCACCATGTGGCTGCTGGGAACTAAACTCAGGTCTTTTGGAAGAGCGGGCAGTGTTCTTAAACCATGAGGCATCCCCCAATAACCCCCACACCAGCATGTGAACATTTTAAAGTAAAATAAATTCTTTTAGAATGAAAATAGATTCTAAAGATGCTAAAGCTCATAGGACACATGCATTGGAGGAGGCAGGGCATGGCTCCTGGGCAGAGCTGTGAAGAAGGCACAGGGATCTGGGGCATGCAGGAGAGGTGCATATAAGTGAATTTCTTGCCCATTCTGTAACTTCTTTACATTATTTTCAAAGGTTCAAAAATGCACAGGCTGCCTAAGGATGTCCAGATGGAATTAAATCCACTGTAGATTAAATGAACCAGAGTCTAGGAATGTTTCTGAGAAGCAGTCTTGGCCAAGGAATGAACTCTGTTTTGTCTACCCTCGCTACTGGAGATATTTTAAAAAGTGAAGTGGGAGCATGCAATAAGAAAGGATCTAAAAATCCTTTTGTCATCTTTGTGCTGATGGGAGTAGGTGTACGTGGGAGGGTCATGCAGGGAGAGGGATATTCTGCTCAGTGTTGGATGGGATGCCTGTCCTTGGCATCAAGAGGAAGAATAGGGGGCTTACTGCTCCAAAAGTTAGTTACCATATTATATATAACTAATGTCCCTTTAAGCATGGGTTGGGATAAAGAAATATTTCCTATATTACCACCTGGCTACGGACTACCCTAAGTTACTCCATATTGTGTAAAAGTCGGCTTTAAGGCTGTGCCTTGCCCTGAGAGACTCCATCTTACAAACAGCATTTGACTTCATTCTTGAATCTAAATGTTAGGACGACTGCACCTTGATGACCATATAAACAGCACCACCTGTCTGTCACCACCCACAAGGCACAAATAGATCAAATAACCTGTTCTGGAAGTAAAAAGGTGCTGCCCCATATATTGCCAAACAAATTGACTCTATGTACATGGATATGTTAAAATCAGAAGTCAGGTCCAAGAAGTTATCAGACACATCAGACCAAGGAACAGGTACAACATGCTCACCTGGACCCATAAAAAAGAGGACACACTGCAAGGCAATGGCCTTACCTACCTGTCACCTGACCACCACCACATACGGTATGTGTGTGTGTGTGTGTGTGTGTGTGTGTGTGTGTGTGTGTGTGTGAAGGAACTAATAGGCAGAGAACTCTCATCTATTCCAGGGAGTTCAGTTCAGCTTTGTGTTGCTGTTGATGCTGTTGGTCCTGTTCTATAGCTTGACCCAGCCCTTACGCTTGGCTCAATTCTGGCCAAGCAACCTGAATCTACAATTGGTCTTGGAGGAGTGTTAGTGTATATAGGAAGTGGAAAATTAACTGTAGGTGAGACTGATGAAGTCCCCATGGGCTCATTAAAATCATATCACCTGCTAAGAATCAAGAATTCCAACACGGATTCTGGAGAGACAGCTCAGTGGTTAAGAATATTTGTTGCTCTTGTGGCGGACTGAGGTTCAGTTCCCAGCAGCCACATGGTAGCTCACAACTATCCATAACTCCATTTATAGGGGTTCTGATGCCCTCTTCTGGCCTCTGTGGGCAATGCACATGTGGTGCATAGACATGCATGCAGGCAAAACACTTGTACAATTAAAATAAATATCTTTTTTTTTTTTAAAAAAAGAAAGTCCCAACATAACTTTAACAACACTTGCTGAAGCTCTTTCTTCTTTGCCAACTATAAATTTTCTAAGTATTCCACCTCTGTTGCCCTAAATAGACATCTCCTAACTCCTCTGTGCAGCCATAGTTTTATCTCAGGTTACAATCCCACAAGGCTTGCTTATAAAGTTATTTGGAGAAACTAATCCACAGAGCAATTAAAAGAATTAATGCCTATTGTTAAAAAACAGACTGCTCTGGATGTGATCAAGAACAGAACAGCTTCAGTAGATAGAACAAAAAATTCAGAAGAGACCATAAAACAAGTATTTTGACAAATTTAAACTGATCAGAGACCAAAACTAAAAATATAAGTGGCATTGAATTGTAAGTTTATTGAACACAGGCATGGATGTAAGAATAATTTCACCAAAGTCTTGGTATCCAGATTGGCCTTTTCAGGAGGTAAATAACTTCTAGGAATTGGAACTTTATCTCATGTAAAACAAAGTACAAGATGGACTGAGTATACAGGGACAGACAGACAGATAGGAAAATTAAAGCCTTGTGTGGCTGACATAGCAGTGAATTTATGGGGACCTAATTTGTTGCAGCAATGAAAAACACAGCATTCCTTCAACCTCAGAAACAAACCATAAAATAAAGAATACTTCTGAGAGAAATATTAAAAGGTATTATCAGGAACAATCACAGACTGTTGAGGTTGTACATAAGCAGGGTACAACAGCTGTTCGTCTTCCAAAGGTACCAACAGCCCTATCTTTAAAATGGTTAACTGACAAACCTGTGGAGGTAGAACAATGACCTTTGACATCAGAAAAATTACAGGCACTAGAACAGCTAGTACAGGAGCAGCTAAATGCTCAACATATTGAAGAATCAACTAGTCCTTGGAATTCCATATTTGTTATTAGAAGAAATCTGGAAAATGGTAACAGATTTGTAAGCTATTAATGTGATCCGGCCAATGGGTTCTTTACAATTGGGATTCCGTTACCTTCTTTATTACCAAATGGATGATCTGTTATAGTGATTGATTTAAAAAACTGCTTTTTAAAACTACATCTTTACAAGAACAAAATAGAGAAAAATTTACATTCATGGTGCCCATTATAATAATTTTCAACCTGTTAGAAGATCCCAGTGGAGAGTTTTGCCACAAGGAATATTAAACAGCCCCATATTGGGTGCCAAATGCTGTTTTTCTGTCTGCTTAGTGGCTGCACCGGAAACTACTGATATTTTAACTACCATCTGCACCTTGTGGCCTACAGTCAGCACCCTGCTTCCCAGACTGCAGCCTGGTAGGATTTCTGTCCTGCCAGCACCAGCTTGGTCTGCCAAATGTTGTTTTTTTTCTAAGTTGTTCTATTTACCAATAAAGACTGGGAGTCAGATGTTGGGGTGGAAACCTGCTGGATTAGAGAAGCCAAGAAGCAACTGCTGACCTTCCTTTTTGGCTGGAGATTCATCAAGAAAGAGAGGCTCTCTACACCACCCCAAATAAAAAAAGACTGAGAATCTTGAAGTCCCTCCCTACTCCTTCCTGTGTCTCTCTGTCTGTATTGCTGGGTCCTCCATGCTCTCTGTGGTTAATTCTTGTAAACTTGTTGCTGGCTCTGCCCCATGATCCAAGGTTAATTTCATTAGCACAGTCTCAAAGATTCACAGTTCGATTAAATATTCCTCAACAGTTACTTATCAGACAGACAGGGGAGGAGATTCTTAATATCGTGTGAGAGTGTGAGATGTAACTTCAGAGCCACCAAGATGCCACAAATGGCTAATGCTGAGACACTGAAATGCAATTCTTCTTGATAAGTCCACATACACACTCTGGTGTGAATTATTCTTTCCCTAAGTGTCTTTATACTTTTAGTAAACTCTAACCCTGTTTTGTATTGGCTTGTCCTGAAATACTTTCCCATGCCATGGCCAAGGATCCAGTTTTCCCCGGGTTGACGTCCCTAAAATACTAAGGGAACTCCAAAGCCTACTGTGACTACAGAGTACTGTCTGGCCTTCCATTCCTACACCTACTAACATCTCCACTCACCTGCAGCATTATTTCCCTCCTTGAATGCTCCTCTCCTAGGCACCCAACTCCAAGAGGAATTTCCTAATCCTTTCTGTCCTGGGATCATGCTTTGTGACATCAGCCTCGAAGTCCCCCGGCTTCTGTTGTAGGACTTTGGAGCCAAAGGTAGAATAGAGTTCTAGAGTATGGCTTGCTTATTCCTGCCCCGAACTATCCAACACAGTGGTAGCACTGACTGCATGCAGCAACATAAATTGAAATTAAATCAAATGGACAACTCAGCTTCCCTGTTGCATTAACCACATTTTAAGTGCTCTGGAGACACTTGTATCTGGTGGTCACATGCCAGACAATGCAGGTACAGAATAGATAAAATTCTCCTTACTGGTAGAGTCCTGAAGGCCAGCTCCTGGCTGTCTGACCCCACATTAAGCATACAGATGGCACACAATAAGTGCCCAATGAATATTTGTTGAACTAAAGTTTCAGAAGGAGTAAGAGATCCTGAGGCCAATTGTAAAATAAAGTCTCAGGGTCCTTGGACCTGCTGTGAAGACTTCCAAAGTGAAGTTACAGTTGTCCCTAAATGGCAGAGGCAGGGGTGGAAGGGGAAGGTCCTAGAGTAGAGCATCTGATGCTCATCAGGTCCACAAGTTTGATGGAGAGCTGGGGATGAACAGTTGCTATTTGAGACACATTTTCTTGTCTAGATGAAACACATGTTCATTCACAGCTTCACACGGGATCAGGGCCAAGAGTGTACACTTGAGTGAGTACATGGGAGACTGTCAAAATGTTTGAGGAAAGCTGTCTCATTTGCTCTTTATTCCTTTCTGCTCCTCTGCCCTGCCCATCCAGGTGGCTGGATTCCTGGGGGACCAGGACACCCTGAGCTGAGCTGAGATGGAAGCATATGGGTATTCTATTGAGATAATAAGACCTGGCCAATGGGGGAAAGAGATGGGCTCCAGGTTTTTCCACACCCAAGTCTGGGAAATCTTCAGCTATGTATCAACCTGAGCTTCAAACAGAGGCAGCAAGAGCAAACTGGTTTCCTGGGAAATCCAGGTTGTGGGTCCTCTGCTGTGAATTGGAGGGTCTACTTGTCAGGCTCAAATCAAGCAGCATATCACCTCTCCTTTCAAACTCTGCTGCCATCTCTATAAATGCTTCTTGGAATTAATATCACAAAAGGATTTTTAGGACTGCATGATATACCATTATGTATGTTATGTACCACATTTTCCTTACATATTCATCACCTGGTGGATGAGAGTTGTTTCTGTGTGTGTGTGAGAGAGAGATATCATGGCCAGTGTTGCAGTGAACATGAGTGCATCAGTGTCTGTGACATACTGATGTCATTTCCTGTGAGTATCTACCCAGAAGCAGGATTGCTAGATCTTACAGCTGTTTGATTTTTAATTCTTTGAGGAATCTCCTTATTGTTCATTATGACACTGTCAAAGATTAGATTTTTCTGGACCACCTAAATGGCTTCTTTGCAAGGAATGTTTTATTTCCAATTTGTCTTTAACTGTAGGATATAAACGTTATGAGCCTTGGTGGCTTCTGAACTCTGTGTTTTAGACCCATGTCTTAGTTTGAGTTTTTATTGCTGTGAAGACACACCATGACCACAGCAACTCTTACAAAGAAAACATTAATTGAGGTGGCAGCTTAGTGTTTCAGAGGTTCAGTCCATTATCAACATGATGGGGAGCATGGCAGCAGGTAGGAAGACATGGTGCTGGAGCTGAGAGTCCTACATCTTGACTCAGAGGCAACAGGAAGTTGACTGACTGTCACACTGAAGGAAGCTTGAGAAAAAGAGACTTCAAAACCTGCCCCCACAGTGAACAATCCCTCCAACAAGGCCACACCTCCTAATAGTGCCACTCCCTTTGGGGGCCATTTTCTTTCAAACTACCACAACCCACAAAAAGGCCAGAATATAACTCACTCTACTAGCAGACCTTTGGCCTCAGAATTGGTTACCAGAAGAAAAACTTCTCTGGCCCTGGGTGCCCTTGAATTTGCTCTAAGATCTTTCCAAATGTTCTCTGACTTATTGGCTCCCTTCTGCTCTCACATGTTAACATAGGCAGCCAGGAGGGCTAGACTTGGTTCTCTATACAAGGACCCAAGGCTGGTGGCCACATGACATCAGAACTAAAAGTCTTGGGAGTTGCAGATACGTCTCAGTAGGTAAAGTGCTTGTCATCATGCTTGAGCTCAGTTCCTCATAGTCCATATTAAGTGGCATATGGTAGTATGTGCCTGTAATGCCAGTTTCCTATAGCAAGATAGGAGATGGAGACCAGAGAATCCCCAGAAGCTCAAGGACTGGCTAGCCTGGCATATGCCATGGTGAACAAGAGACCCTGTCTCAAGCAAAGTCCTCTGACACCCTTGGCACACATGCACCATGCCCTCTCCATACATACTAGAAAAAGCCAAAGTTCTCAGATATGAAGAGAAAGATTTGTTGACCTTGACCCAAACAGTCACTAAATTTACCCTGCAGTGGACAGTGCAGGGCTCAGGACATGACTGATCACACGTTGAAGCAGATTCTGAGTACTTTTTCATACATTGTTCTCCACCCAAGCCAAGAGAGGCACCTCAGATCACCAGGACTGAGCAGGCTGAGTTCCAAGCACTGAACTGGGCCATTGGTGGGGAAGTGGAATGACAAGGTCAGTTTGCCAGCTCCAGTGTGAGAGGGACAGGAACACAGAGACACATAGTGGTCCTTGTCAGTGGAGACCGTTGCTGCTCTTGACGTTGTTGAGATCAGAAAACATTTCAGTGGCTGGGCACTGAGGTCAGTCAGTAGTCTCTAGTATGCACAAAGCCTGTGATTTTATCAGCATCACTGCTTATACTGGATGCTATCACATCATCTCAGCATTCAAGAGGGAGAAGCCCACAATTCAGAGAAGTACATGGTCATCCTTGGCTACATTGTGAGGTCATGGCAAGCTTTGAAAAAAAAAAAAGATGTTTTAATCTTATCTTCTGTGTTCTGGCATGAGGACCACTGATGCTGCCTCTACCCATGTGTGTGTGTGTGTCTTTTCTCTTTTTTAAGATCCTAAAACTTAGCTAGATGGTGGTGGCACATGCCTTTAATCCCAACACTCAGAAGGCAGATGCAGGCACCCAGCCTGGTTTACACAGCAAGTTCCAGGACAGTTAGGGCTACACAGAGAAACACTGTCTCTAGAAAAACCAAACAAAAATAAAAAAAACAATCAAACAAAAAACTTAACCAACCAAACAAACACCAAAAAACAAAACAAACAAACAAACAAACAAACAAAAACCAAACCAAATTTAAAACAAAAACAAAAACAAAAACCCGGGATCCTCCTGGAAGAGAGCTTACTTGGTAAAAATCAGTTTTGCCCACCTGTGTTGGAAGGTGTCTGTCAGATTTGCCTGTGGCATGGCTGTGTTGCCTAGCAACCTGGTTCAGATGGCTACAACAGTCGGCTGACTTGATAGAGGACTCCACCTCTGCTTGTCTCCCCTTGTGTGTCCTCTCCACCTGGAGAGCGGCTATTGTAAGACCAGTCAGGAGAGAAACTCTTACTGGCCTCTCTGTCATGCTTTCAATTCCAGTAGTTTTGCTTATTATCTATTTAATGTGTGTGTGTGTGTTTGTGTGTGTGTGTGTGTGTGTGTGTGTGCAAGTGCCAAGAGTGTTTGGGTGCCCATGGAGATCAGAAGAGGACAAAAGATTCCCTGGACTTGGAGTTACAGGCTGTTGTGAGCTGTTCGATCTGGGTACTGGAAACTGATCTCATACCCTTTGTAAGAGCAGTGCATTTTCTTAACTGCTGAGCCATTTCTTCAGCCCATTAACTTGTTACTTTCTGATGAAAGCCCATCATTTCTCATTGCTTGTTTCTTACTCAAAAATCCCGAGTTCTTCTCTTTTTCCTTCTTCCACATCCCACACACCAAGTCCCTAGAGCATTTTTGGGAGCCTATGCAGAGCAAATGGATCTGGAAAAGCCTGCCGAGATGTGCACATTTGGTAACGGCTGTGTTTCGTTGTCACCATAGCAACTGTTTATGAGACAGTACAGCTAAATACCCAGGATATTTCTTTGTCATATTGGAAGATGGATTTTCAGCCCAACACCTATATGGCCTCCATGGGCAGGGCAAGGAAAAGTTGAATTTGCTTTATTGGGAGCTGAACAATTCCTAGTGGCTTCCAAAGCAAAAATGGCAGAGATCAAGTGGCTTATAGCAAACAAAATCATTTCAATATACAAATATTGAGGGGACATATTCAGTCTATAGACCCTAGAGAGAGATCTCTAAAGGAAGCATTATTGCTGTAGCTGAAAAGAGTGATATGCCATTCAGTCTTAGACTTTATTTAGCATTGACCATCCCTTAGGTCAGATAATATGTGGAACACATTTGAAACTGTAGTTATGACTATTTCATAACACATCCTTTCTGGCTTTTTGATTCTATTTGCACCTTGCCTCTTTGGGGAAGATCACCCTTTATCCAATTGAGCACTAGCTCTGAGCACTTGTTTGTGCCCCAAAAATAGGCTGTGTTTTCCAGTGCCTTATATTGGAAATGAAAAGGTGTGGGGTGGTTTGGGAGTCAATGGGGAAACTGAGGTAGAATGTTCTTTTAGGTAAAAGGTTTCTTAGAAGAGTTATTGACACCATATATACACAAATAGACTGCAGCCCCGAGGGAGGGGCTCTCAGGAGAGTTCAGGCCCACTAAGCAGAGTGGTGGGGATGGAAGGGGTGTCCTTCCTTATAGGTCTCAGAGGAAAAGGAATGTTTCATGAAGTCAAGGTGTCTTGGTTCCCTTAAAGATAATGAGGGGAAGGGAGGGTGGGTCTAGAATGTGTGATTCTGAGGATATGGGGGGATTAGGAAGAGGGATACAACTAGCTGAGGTGGACCCATTATACAGATGAGGGCATGTGTCACTACCAGGAGCCCTCTGATGTCCTGGAGTCTGGCAAACTGAAGTCTAAAATCTTCACTGGGGACGTGAGGATGACACTTGCCTAGTCCTGGGCTGGGCACTGGGTAGTCTGTTAGGAGGTTAGAGATCCATAGACAGGTTCTCCTTCACAGAAGATAAGGAAAAAGAGGAAGCCGATAGTGGGTAGTCTGCTTTGTATTCTAACCATGCCTGTGCCTATCTGGTTCTCTTGTGAAGCCTCTGCACACAGCATTGGCAGGTAATATGCTTAGATAGCTGGGTATGAGGACATGTCCCTGTCAACTCAGTAGGAGGCTCAGAAGTTTAAGGCCAGTTTCAGCTACACAGCTACTTTAAGGAGTGGTATGGTCCACCGTGAGGTGTCCCTGCTGTGTCAGTCAGCAATGAAGACAGACATGCACACAGAAGGATCTCATGGAAGCAATTCCTCAGTTGAGATGAACTCTTTTCAGGTATGTATAGGTTTGTGTCAAGTCAACAAAAACTAGGAAGGAACGCCACTGCAAACCAGCTTGTGGAGGTCAGCAGCACCGATGAACATTGTGGGGTGCACAGGTCAGCCATACCACAGGGATATTTGGGCTAGGGAGGTCGCTGAGTGGGTGCACAGGTATGCTTTCACAATAGGGATTATCTGAGGGGCCAACAAGATGGCTGAGCATTAGGTAAATGTGCTTGCTTCTAAGCTTAATGACCTGAGATCAATCTCTAGGACCCATGTGGTAGAGGGAGTGAATCAACTTCATAAGTTGCCCTCTGAGCTTCATATACATGACTGTGTCTGTATACATGAAAACACACACACACACACACACACACACACACACACACACACACAGATTAAATGTAAAAAACAAACAAACAAACAAAACAAAACAATTCAGCTCAAAATGCCAATAGC
The DNA here is from genome assembly GCF_903995425.1 of Onychomys torridus. Classification (NCBI taxonomy): domain Eukaryota; kingdom Metazoa; phylum Chordata; class Mammalia; order Rodentia; family Cricetidae; genus Onychomys; species Onychomys torridus. The sequence goes on from NC_050449.1 coordinate 103,880,939, forward strand.
ACTAAGGTTGATGTACCTTGTTCTATGTAAAAACATACTTTTGGATGGTTTTGGTTTTGAATGGCAGGAGTAGGTCAGATAAAGAATTACTAATTATGTGTGCAGTAATTGCCTGGGAACATACCAGTATTTTTTTTTTAATGTTACTGTCCATTGGAGGTTGGGTTCCATGGGAAACTCATGTTGAGAAGGAGCTTAGCCTGCAGTGTGTCTATTAAATAGAGCCCTTGGGCTCAGTACCGATGGAAGGGAGAGGAAGGATGCAGATGTGGGACAAGGAAAAGCTGAGCTGCAGAGCAGAACTAATGGAAGCCTGCAGTGACCTGCTGGGGAACTTCAGAGCCCCAGAGATTCCTGATGGCTTCGGGTGAGAGTGGCCAGGCTTGCCCAGCAAGTGGGTCAGTAAAGTGTGGGCTGTCCTGACAAGTCTGTGCAGCCGAGACGCCCTCTAGGGCTGACTGCTCAGGATCAGCCCTGGCTGGGTCCAGGACCAGGAGCCTCTTTCTGCAGCCTGCCACAGTGAACATCACATTTGGAATCTGGCAACATGAAGCAGCACTTGGAAGCATCAGAGTTAGAGACTTTTAGAGGAGAGCAAATATGGGAGAATGAAGAAATAGGAAAAATGGCCAAGTGAGACAGGGAAGCACATCAACGGACATTCCCAGGGCAAGTCCAGATGCCTGCCAGACACAGCTCCTCCTGTGCATCTCCATCAAGATCTTATTGTTCTGTGTTTTACACAGCATTCACAGCGGAAGCTGATATCTTCACCACAGTGGTGTGTGTGTGTGTGTGTGTGTGTGTGTGTGTGTGTGTGTGTGATGATATAGGTCTGCTCTGAGTGGGACTGGAAATGTAGGGTGGCTCAAGGCAAGATGAAGGACATCCAATTTGGTTACACCAACGGTTCTGGAAGCACTCAGCTTAGAGGAAGAAGGTCTCTTTGCCTCTGGTCCCACATGCAGACTCCTAACTGTGAGGCTGTCAAGGTGAGTGGTCAGTGACTATCAGGACGAGAAGGAGAACTGTTGGCAGAACAGACACTATGTGCAGGAGACAGTGAACTTGCACTTTCTTCTTGCCTTTTTAGGTGAGCAGGACTATTTCTTTAACATATATTTTTATTGATTCTTTGGGAATTTCACATCATACACCCTAATCTCACTCATTTCCTAGTCCTTCCATCTCCACCCTCTACCTTTGTAGCTTCCCCTTCAAAACAAAAAAGAAAAGGAAAAAAAAATAAAATTATTTTAAAAAACCCCAAGCATCTCATTCCTCCATCTTTCCTGCCTCTCCATCACATATTCATTCATTGTGGTGGTATGGGGACATGCTGTTTGTCATGCAGTCTACCCTTTTCCCCAAACAGCTTTACTTGCAAATGTTCATTGCATGAGTTGTTGATCTGGTTCAAGACCCCTGGCTTCTGCTACACCATCAATTCTGGACCCTCACCAAAACTCCCGTCTGATATCCTGCTGTTGCCCCCAGTCATGGAGATGCAATGACTATAGTTCCACAGGACCAGTCCCTTCATGAACCCCAGCAGGTCATAGATGGGGTAGATGTTGAGGTGGGCCAACTCAAAAGCCTGAGTGTTAGCTGAGTTGGTTAGCCCAGACCTCCACCAGGACAACTTCTCCCTTCAGGTGAGGAGCAGAGCCAGCTCTCCTGAGCCCACACCATTGGGGTCAGCTCTCCTGTGCCACCACGCTCAACACAGCCCTTGGACATCAACACAGTCCAGACCAAGGGCATCCATACGGCCTTTGGTGGTAAAAGGGGCCATGAACATCGACACAGACTCTGGCTGCAGTAGTGCCAAAGACCCAGACATGGCTCTTGGAGGCAGCTTCTCAGGCCACTCACGTCTGCCTGTTCTTCACTGCCATCTCATCTTCAGGTCTGCTGTTCTCCACAGCACATAAACAGCGCCCAATTCTCTTTCTCTCCCGTTTCTCCACCCCATATTTACACATCATAGTGGCACCTGGTGGTCCTTGTGTGCAGCAGCAGGTGGGCCTCAAGTAGGGCAATTTAGATCGGTAAAGGTGGACAGAGTGCCAGTGAGAACTGACTGCATCCATTCACATATATAAATGCCAGTGGCCATGTCAGAGAAACAGCAGGTGGCAATTGAAGTTTAGGGTGTCAGACCACCAGGAAGAAACTCTCTGATGGGTTAATCTCAGTTAGGCTAGGCCCGAGACCACAGACCCTGGAAACTCTTTTGCTTCTGCTGTGCCTTTACATGTTTGCTGCTATCTTTCTCTGGTATCTGGCATGGTGCAAATGAATGTGAGGAGCCCCCCACTGCCTGTAATGTAGTGTGTTTGTCTCATGGAAACCCCCTGCTCTACTGAGCATTTTATCTGTGGATTGTCATGAGAATGATTCCTCCCTAAGCTGCACTGTCTAAATTGATAATAATAAATTTAGCTTACACAGAGTTTTGATGAATAAAAATAAATACAAGAAAATGCCACACAGGGCCTAAGGAGCTGCATAGGCCTTAGCTTAAGCTAATGATTAAGAAATCAACTGAGTCCCCAGGAGCCAGGCTGGCTCTAATTCTCTTACTGCTGAAAGACACAGTCACAGGTTTTGGTGTACATCATCAGCTGATAACTTCAGGTGAGAGCAGATGTTTTGATAATAACTTTGAGATGAAAAACCCCAGAAAACAATCTAAAGTTCACAAGGACACATAGCTGAGGTAAAAAATACAAAGCAGCTCAATTTTTACTGGCTGACATACTTTCCTTGCTAGGGTTGGTTGATGATCAAAGGTGATGATTAATTCCTTATATTCATTTCTGCCCTCAATCTCCTGATATAAAAACTATTAATGAGTGGGTATATACCCTAAAGATTTAAAATAGAGCTGAATGATTCTTTTTCATACATAGAAGTTTATGTTTATGATTCCTTTAAGATTCCTTATAAGATTACCTTCCGAGATAAGTAATAAAGTGATTGGCTCCTTCTTTGTAACTGCATATGCAGCCTGCCAATAAAAGAGTTAGCTGTGAAAAAATACTTTCTGCTTGCTTATGTTCTGTTAATCTACAACAAGTTGCTTGAGTATGAATGTATGTGGATTCTTGGGATAATTTGTTTTTCACCTGTAATATGTGAAGTGTTTAATCATGTAAGGGACATGGAAAATGTGTTTTACTGCTTGTTTTGTATACATTGTAATCATTCACTTGAAAAACAGAATGTAACCACATTGTAATTTTTATATTTCCTGAAAGATTTTGCTGGGATATATAAGCTGTAAGGGAAAGAACAGAGATAGAGTTAGAGTTAAAATGGACTAAAAGGAAAACATCAAGAACGAGAGAGTTAGAAGGAACTAGAAGGGAAACATCAAGAATAAAGATAGAGTTAGAAGGAAAACATCCAGAATGAGAGAAGGAAATCACCAGGAAAATAATGAATAGAGAATGCAAAAGAAGAATAAAGAAAAGGTCTGAAGGAAACCATCAAGAGAGTGTGAGTGTCTTTTTCCCTAACCCCCTCAGATAGAAAAGTCTAGTATAGGCTGGGCGGTGGTGGTGCATGCCTTTAATCTCAGCACTTGGGAGGCAGAGACAGGCGGATCTTTGTGAGTTCGAGGCCAGCCTGGTCTACAGCACGAGCTCCAGGACAAGCACCAAAACTATGTAGAGAAACCCTGTCTTGAAAAAAAAAAAGAAGAAAATAAAAAAAGAAAAGAAAAGTCCCTTTTTCCCTTGGGCTGTCTGAAGGTTGGTTCCTCAAGCAGTGATATATAACCAAGACCCTGTCTATGTAAAACTGGAAATGTTTTATACAGAAATGGTTAGTCTTAGATACTAGGGGAAACATGAAAATTGTTGATTTATATTCACTATCCAGCTTAGGATGCCAAAAGAATGATGCTACAACCCAGAAGACAGATAGGAGGGAATTTAAACATTGGTGTGGGGCTATAAAATAGATACCCAAACTGGAAGAACTTTAGCAATGTATCCCTCCCACCTTTACTTTCCTCCTCTCTACTCTGAAACACACACACACACACACACACACACACACACACACACACACACACCACACCATACCACACCACATACACGACACACATGGAGTGGGGTGAGAGAATACCAAAGAACCAAGGCCAGAGAAGAAAGTGCTGAATCAGAATTTGACTCCACTGTGGCAAATTGAGTGAGGAATTAATGGATTGTTTCCACCATTGACACTGGGCTTTGATGTTCTGACTTCCTTTTGCCAACGTACTGTGCTGTTTATTATATGGAAATGTGAGCCTTAAGTACATTGAAAATTCTGGAAGTTTCCCTTGTTCTTTTCTTTCTTCCATATATATAGTGTATCCTAGAGAGGAGAGTATACTTTTAGCCTAGATCACAGAATTTGGAAGACTCTACTGAGGATGCAATTAAAGAAGAAATTGAGACCAAGCCTTTGGTAAAGCCTAGTATGGCTATCGCTCATACTGTCTTTTAATTTTTGGTCTACCTCTCAATAAGAGGTGTGGGTGGTATTGAGGCAAGGTGAAAGGGGCCTCCATGTTTAGGGGTGATCATAACAAACAAGGAAAATCAATATGGTCAGAATTGATATGTAAGATTAAATGTAGTGAAATAAAATCATTCATCAATATGGGGAAGAGGCATTAAGAAAAATCACTACTGCTTTCTCAGTCTTAGTACCAGCCTATCTTTCCAAACTGATGTTTCCTGCCAGGATAATAATTCAATTAATACTAAAGCTATATCCCTGTTGTCCTCATTTGTGGGTATCTATGCCATTGCTGCAGCTCTTGGTTAACCTTTTGCTTTCTGAGGTTGGATGCCTGAGCATGCAGACCAGTTCTAACCCTCTGCTTCTCAGGGTCTGTGTCTCACCTTGCTGTTCGGGAACTCACAGAAACCATCTCTAACACACAGAGCTGGCTTTCAGTCTGGTGTGAAGTTTTCCCTGGGGAGAGCCAGAGCTCCATGAGGACTCTTCCACCAGGTTTTAATTTGGAAACTGTTATGTGATTCAGGAGCTATCTCGTCCCCTCTACTGTCTCCTGGGGCTCCCCACTTCCACACACCCCTGTTGCTCATCTCCTTCCTGTAACTGTGCTCTAGAAAAGGATGAGTATTACCTCTCACGAGATGAAGACATTAAAAAAGTGTTTATTGAACCAGTGTTCCATGGCGGACTAAGCCCTGGGAATGGGGTTGTTGTTGATGCAAGGAGCACATGAGCAGAGATTTACATCTCCTTTGTTCACTGATGACTCCAGAGGGCCTACATCAGTATAGGCTGAACTACATTTTTTCCTATGAGGCTTTAAGACTTAAGGTGGAGTGGCATGTGAAGAGTTCGAGGCAGGGAAGAGACTTCCTTCTAAAACCCACCTCAGCCAAGGCCCACAGGCAGTCACTGACAGGCTCTGCAGCTAAAGGCAAGTGAGTGGTCCCAGCTGTCTCCCAAATGTTGAGTTGATGTTGGCATCATTTACTGAGCCAGGGAACACTGGAGAAGGAACAGGTTAGATTTGGGATGCTTCTGTGGTATCTAGACAGGAGTTATGTGGGTGATAAGTTGACCAGTGGGTATCCAGCTTGGGGAAGGGATGGCATAAAGGGATAGGCACAGAGGAATCCCTGAAGAGTGTCAGCAAAAGGGAGACCCCTGGAGCAATGGTACTTAACAAGGAGGTGCATTCTTTGAAAGAGGAAAGAAGGACCAGAAAGGTGAGTACTATAAATGTCAAGGGTACAAGGCAGGATGAAGACAGGGAAGCGACAGTGACATGGAAAGAAAAGATGCCTTGCAGCTGAGAATTTGACCTGCTTTTCTGCTGAGAAAGGTAGGCAACTTCAGATTGCATTGATAAAGCTCAATTGTCCATGGGGACTAAACGTGTTTTATAAAAGGATTCTTGTCAAAGACAATAAATAATTCTCCATAGGGCAAAGTGACACATTTCTAAAGATACCTAAGTCAAGAGTGTCAAGGACTGTAAATAGGCTGTGCTTACTCAGGGCCAATGACGTGTAACCATTCCTAAATCAAAACAAAGCTGTAATGCACAAATCTACCTTCCAACTTGTTTAAGAAAAATTCTCTAGTCTTTAAACCTTGTAATAAGTTACATTCTCATGACAATGTTACTTAGAAAGACAGATTTAATCATACACACACACACACACACACACACACACACACACACACACACGCACATAGGGGGAGAGAGACAGAGAGAGAGGAGGGAGAGAGACAGAGACAGAGAGGAGAGAGATATCAGTTGTAAAGACATCTGAGTGTGGGACTGGAGAGATAGCTCAGTGGTTAAGAGCACTGGCTGTTCTTTCAAAGGACCCAGGTTCAATCCCCAGCACCCACATGGAGGCTCATAGCTGTCTGTAACTCCAGCTCCAGTAGACTTGACACCCCCCCCCCACATACATGTATGACTAAATAAATAAAAGTTACTTACAAAAAAAAAAAAAGACATCTGAGTGTAACTTGTCTATGCTAAGTCCACATCCATGCTGTGAAGTGTGATTTAGTCTTTCTTGGAACACCTTGCTTTCCATTAAAAAAATTCCAACTCCATATGAGCTAATCTTGAAATTCTTTTCTTTTTTTCCTTTAATAATTTATGTGTAGACATGTATGCTTGAGTGTATGTATGTGCACCATGTACATGAAGGGGCCTTCAGGGGCCAGAAGAGGGGGTGGGCTCTCCTGGAACTGGAGTTACAAGTGTTTGTGAAACACTGGGCCTGGCTGGAAACTGAACTGGGCCCCCTGCAAGAGCAGCAAACAGTCACCCTTAACTACTGAGCCTTCTCTCTAGTCCCCTGAAATTCTTTTTATCGTCCTAGGCATGAATCCTGGCTTTGCCTTAGCAGATGTTTCTGTAAAGATCCCCATCTGGCTATTGCTAGTCACAGCATGGTGTGAGGCTAGGTCGACATCCTCACCAAACCACTGCGGACAGATATGGAAGGGTTTTGGTGGTGATAGAGTGGCCAGTGTCCATACAGTAGAATGTTATAATCATGACCCCCGTGCTAAGGAAGAATACTTTGGAGAGCTGGTGAGGACATGGGAAGTATTCTAAAGAAAGGTCCTTGCGCCCTTCCACACTGAGAATTGAGACAATGGAGGCAACCTGGGGCCCAGTGACTTTACCTCTTAGAAAAACACCCATTAAACTACCTCAAAACTGAATATTTACATCCTTTGGCCTTTGTCTCATGGTGTGCACATGTTCCTGTGTCTGGTGTATATATATCCTGTATATGAAGGTGCTTGAGGAGACCAGAAGAGGATGTTGAATCCCCTGAAACTTCAGTTACAGGTGAGTGTGAGCCACCTAATGTGGGTTCTTTGATCCAAACAAGGGTCCTTTGAAACAACAGCAAGGGGTTTTAGCCATGGAGCCATCTCTCTAGCCATGTCTCATGGTTTTCTATAAATTTTAACCACCACATTCATGTCAGAGAGCCCCCCTCCTTTGAAAACTAGAAATAAGTTCACTTTTCTTTACAAATTTCTATTCTCTAATTTTGTTTTGGAACATGGGGAAACTGAGGTAGCAGGTGTAGACCTAAGTGCCCAGTAAAATATGAGGCCCCTTGATGGCAATGATTCCCACTGGACACAGCACTTAGAGCCCTCAGAGGAACTGACAGCAGAGCGGCAGGGCTGCAAGCCTGTGGGTTGAGGAGTGGGAAGGTGAGTTGGGAGGATGGTCCAAGACTGAGCAGACAAGCCATCTCCCAGGATGGATGGAAGCAGTTGGTTATTTTCATGCATCTGGGTAAATTCGATTTTGATAAGATCAAACCTTCCTCCACCTTAAGTCCGTGGGACATGGATCTCACAATGAAACATCAAGGTCCGTGAGGTGGGCTTCTCTAGGTGGGGGAGAGTTCAGCATTCACATCACCTGGGGACATGTCAGAGAGGACGAGGTTTGGCCTTACCCTGGTGCTTCAGTCAGAGGGCAGGGAGCCTTCTCCATGTTCTCCTCCAGAGGCCTGAATCAACAGCCTCAAAGTCTATCAACTGACAGTCCCCAACAGTGGTCTCAAATAAACCCTTGCTCCCCACAGTTGTTTCTGTCAGGCATTTGCTCAGAGAGACAAGGAAGAAAATAAATACCATGGGTTGTCAGCTTCCTGAAGCCAGTTTTTCTTGAATCCAGATGAAAAGAATGAGGCATCTCTGCCTCTGGAAGTGAGGTCAATAACTTAAGGTCACTCTCCTTTGAGACACATGCTTCAGTATGCTGCTTATAAATGGACATAAACAAGGAGTCAAGGTCACATGATTCACATATATAAATAAGTTTATATAAACATAAATACTTATATATTTATATTTAACCCCATTTGAACATCCTATCAGAATGTGCCTACAGTGAACCACAAAATCAGCCTTGTAGTGAGGACTTTCTCCATTTGATAAGGAGACAGAACCTGGGAAGCTAGCAAATACCTTCAAGGCCTCTGGTCAGTGAGTGCTTGAGATAAATGCTAGCCCAGGTCTGACTGAGGCCTCTGGTTGATGAGTGCTTGTGGGAAATGCTAGCCCAGGTCTGACTGGGAACTTTGTTCATTTCTTCAAACTGTATAAACAAATGCTATAGGCTGGCTTCTTTGGAAACAGATGCTGAGGCAGAATGTGAGGAACAGACAAGCTGTTCACTAGGAATGAAAAGCCACTAAGGGAAAGGAGATGCAGAGGCTGGGAAGTGTCCTGAGGGGCAGGCTGGGTGTATTGGGGTGGAATCACCTGGAGTTGGTCTGACGCTCACTGAATGCAAGGCCTCCTCGCCCTCCTTCCTTGATGTGGGCAGTCCTAGCTAGGGCCTGACCTCCCTGAGACAGCTCTCTGCAGCTGATGTTGCTTCTTGAAGAGAGTAATGGTAGTTTCCTTGACATGGCTCTTGGTGGCTGATCTCTCTGCCTGAAGCAGTAAGATTTGCAGTATCTCCTTGATGTAAGTCCATTCCCTCTGTAGTGAGGAGGGGCACTAAGCTCCAAGCTTGGGGAAGAGGGGAGGGCCTGGCGTGGTGGCAGCTCTCTGTCTCTGGTAGAGCCATCTGCTGGGAGAGTGAGTGGACTCTTAGTGGAGCTTGGGGAGTAAGAAGCCTCTGGGAAGGGAAGGTGTGTGTGGAGCCTAAAGGGGAGACATGGACTGTGTTAGTAAAGGCCCCAGTTGAAAGGTGTGGGCCCTCTAGACCCCGAGTTGGGGGAGTAGCCTCCAGTTAAAGTCACTTACAGAATGACTTCCTCTGTGGTTGGTACATGAAGGACAGCACATGGTAGAGAGAAGAATAAATAGGAACAAGCATCCAGTATAGGCTGCACAAGGGCTCTGAGACGCAGAAGAACTGGTCTAAACCTCGGGATAAGGCCAGAGTGATCAAACTCCAGTGAACAAAGCCAGAGGAAAAGGCCAGAGAGGAAACACAGCAGACCAAGTTGTGTAGGAGCTGGCGGCCACTAGGAAGCTTGCATGCAATCCTAGATGCCGGGGAAGCCATTTGGAGGAGGAGGCAGAGGACAGCCCTGGAGGGAAGGTTCAGGAGCACTGATCAAGGCTTTCTTAAACAAAGGATACAAACTAAGGTTTTGCTGTTTGCATTTCTCTGAATTCTGCAAAGTGAGTAGGAGTTAGACAGATGGGGTAGATGGAATAGGCATCTGACAGTGTTCTAGGCCAGGGCTTGGCAGTGTTTCCCTACAAAGGGCCATAGTAAACATGTTCAGATTTGTGGGCCATGTGATGTCTGCTGCTGTTAGGGCACGAGAGCAGCCACAGAGAGTTTTTCAATGAACAGGCATAGTCTGAATACCAATAAAACTTTATTTACAAAAGCAAGTGGCAAACAGGATTGGTTTGTGGGTTATCTTTGGCAGCCACTGACGTTTGTAGGCTAAGGGAACACTAGGTGTAAGGGCACCAAGGGAAGATGTAATGAGGGCTTCACAAAGAGTTGATTCCAGGCCATTGTAGCTCTTGAGAAGGATGAAGAGGTAGGAATGTGCTGGGTAATTTAATTTCAATACTTAAAATTTAATTATAAAAATAGAGAAAAGAGTCCCTAAGTCAACCCCACAGCTTGCTGAGTTTTCCTAACCAGATATCTGTAATAATAACCAGCAGCTTCACGTGAAACTAGATCATAGTTAGGAGAAGGACTACTCTGCACCCTTGCTCCGAGAATAAGCACTATTTTGGGTTCTAGAAAATACATAGGCTTGGCTGCTTTGTATTTTATATAAATGAACTTTTGCCGTGCACACTCGATACCCAGCTCCTTTCACTCTGGTGTTGGTGAGAACCAGCAGAAAGGCAGTGACTGTAAATTGTTCAGTCTCACCGGGTAATTGTTTTGACCATTCTAATATGGAATGCACCTTGGTCACCAGAATGACATGAATGGCATACATCAGCTGTCACTCATGGTGTTCCTTGTCAGCCTCTAGGTTGGATCAGAGACTGAAGACAGTAGCCTGATCCAGAGGCCCTTTATTGGAGTCTTTCCTCTAGAGGGAGTGCCTTGCTGTGCTGCCCTGGTTACCAAGAGCTCCTGATCCCTGTGGAGCTTCCTCGGGCTCAGGGGGACCGAGCAGGAAGCGGCATCCTTGGGAGTCTTATTAGCTGTTCTTCAGAATGTCTCTGGGTCATGCAGTCCCATGACTTAGGTCCCAGAGGAATTATTGGGGGTCTGCTGGCATCAACTCTATCTCTCCAGGACACATTTTTTTTTCCACTGAGCTGATTTCTTGTGAACAATTCCCATGATGCTTTTACATCTGTCTCTAATGCCCTTTATGGAGGACAAGTTCTCTGGGAACTGGAAGTGTGTCATGAGCTCTCATCATTTCACTCTTAGGTTCTTCCTCAGAATTATCTATCTGGACTCAGAATTTTATCTGATGACAGTTGCTTGGAATCTAGTCTGTATCTTCCTGTATCCTTCAGCAGAGGGCTGAAGATACATCTTTTGGGGCCTCAAATCCACCACAAAATCCTCATAGCCATTGTACTAATTACTTTGTTTATTGCTGTGACCAAATACCTGAGAGAAGTTACTCAAGCTAGGGAAGGTTCATTTTTGCTTACAGTTTGAGGGGATATGGTCCTTTATGGCAGGGAAGCCATAACAGCAGGAAGGGAGGCGTTTGGTCGCCTTGCATCTGCAGTCAGCAAGCAGAGAGGTGAAAGCTGGATCTCAGCTAGCCTTTCTCTTTTCATGGAGTTTGGAGCTCAACCCATGAAACGGTGCTACTCACATTTAGGCTGAATCTTCCCACTAGAAAATCCTTCACAGACACCCTGGAGGTGTGTTTCCATGGTGCTTCTAGTCAAGCTGACAATGAAGATTAGCCATCACGGCCATTGTGACTTGTGGTTTGAAGGAGAAACATTCCCCACTGGCTCATGCATTTGAAAATTTGATCCTCATTTGCTGGTTTAGGAAGGTTATTGAATCTTTAGGAGATGAAATATTGATGAAGAAGTACATCACTGAGGGGCAGGCTTTGAGGTTTTGTGGCCTGCTTCCACTTCCTGTTCTCTCTTGCTCTCCTTCCTGTATGCAGATAACATGTGATCACTCATGCTCCTGCTGCTGTACCTTCCCCATCTTGGTGGACTGTATCACTCTGGAACTGTAAGCCCAAATAAACCCTTTATCCTTAACTTGATTTCTGTCAGGGTATTCTATCACAGCTGTGGAAAAATAGCTAATGCATAGCTGTAGGCAAGAGGAAGAAAAGATGAGGAGCCATAAGACAGAGAACATGGTTTTCATTATTAGAATAGCTGCATGATGCTGGCTAAGTTACTCAGACAGGTGTCTAATGTATAAATGGGATAAGTTATGTCTATCTCATTTCCACAGCTTTCCAAGGTCAGAGTGCTCTACATAAAGTCTAGTAGAAGGAATTCAGTAAACATCTTTCCCCCATCTTTTTGCATCTAAAAGTCTTTTCCTAGGATAGTGTCTCTTAGAAAGGCAATTATTGAGAAAATAGCTTTACAGCCCACTATTCCTCATTGTGACCCTGTAAAGCAACACCATAAGTGTTCTTCTCATCACATGCTCACCGGTGCTGAGTGTATGAGCCAGAGGTCCTTATCACTATTCATGTTTGTTCTCACTACACCTTATCACTCTGGTAGTCACTGCAGCTCCCTAGTTTTTCCATTTGTCATTATTTTAGTCGCTTTTAAAATTCTTTGTTTCCTTTTCTATTTGAGACAGAGTCTTATTACGTAGCATTAACTGGTCTGGAACTTGCGATGTAGAACAGGCTGGCCTTGAACTCATAGAGATCTGCCTGCCTCAAGGTGTGCTCCGCTACAACCAGCAATTGTTTCTTTTTAAGATAAGCTTTCATTATTCTTGACAACTGTATACATATACACAATACAGTACGATCATGCCCTACAAAATGCAGTGTGCTCACTTCTCCTTTCTTTAGGAGGTGAAGTCTCAATCTTCCCTGTTGAGGCTGAGCTGCGCTTGCAGCTTGCTGTGGGTGACAGAACGTGGTGAGAAGAAGGATGTTATGTTACTTTAGAGCCAGTGTCACTAAAACCTGTGCACACTGCCAGCTGTTCTCTCAGGACCCAGGCACTGCATGCCAACCTTGATCAACCTGCTAAGGGAGCAGCAGAGGCAAGCCTGCCTGACAGAGCTCTCTTGAACCAGACAGTACCTAGCCACTCTCTATCAGCCAACTGTAAGAGCATGAGGGAGCCCATCTGAGTCTACATCATTAACCACATCATGAAGTAAGGGGCTAAATACGGGCTGTGATTTTATGACACTGGGTCTTGGAGTTAGTGTTTTGTTCGTGTTGTTTATGCTGTGCATGTTGGTTAGGTATGCTCATATGTACGTGTGTTTGTACATGTGTGAACATATGTGTGTATGCAAGTGTGCATGCATGTAAAGGCCAGAGGGTGGCACCTCATGTCTTCTTTGATCACCCCCTAACTGATATTGAAGCAGTATCTCTCACTTGTATCGGAACTCATCTATTCTGCTAGTTTAGAGTACACAAGACAATTCGCTTACAGCCAGCAACACAGCTGAGCACATTGTAGATGCCCAACAATTGAGTCTCTGTCTCAGAGCCAAGGTGACACCTTCTCAAAGTTCAAGGTGTAGGAGGCACCATTATTCTGGGAAGCTAGTCTTTTGTCACTGACTGCGTGTCACACATTCTTTTCTGTAAGAGAAAACATTTTTTTAACCATTATCTTGACTCTTTGTTACCCTCAGTTTACATCTGCTCTCTTTAAGTTACTCTTTCCCCCTAAAGACTAAGCTAAACAGCACTTGACCCTGCAGGACACTTGACTGTTGACACCCCCCATTCTTTGTTGACCATCTCCAGAGATCTGGAGCACAAAGTGTTGCAGATAGGAAGCTGCAACATGAATCCCAACCGTTCCTTTAAGCAAAAGTCAAGCTGCCAAGAGCTGAGGAATTATATAATTATCAGTTTTGCTTGCTAGATAATTGTACTTTTAAATGCTTTTCTCAAAATAGCTTTTCTCTCTCTCTCTCTCTCTCTTTCTTTCTTTCTTCTTTTTTTTAAATAAAAGTCTACATTTGCTACCTTCTCTAACTTATGGATACTTTGAATTTTCTTTCTTTCTTGGCATGATTTTTCTTGGTGCTAAAATGCTGTAAGAAACAGTATTATTATAAGTAAACAGAGAAAAGTTGGGGGGGTCTTTTAAAGAAAAGATCTGTACTGTGTTCTCCAGTACTGGGTCTGGCATGTTCCAGCCACGCTTAGTGGGATGTTCTTAGCACTCACTTCATAGTTGCAAAATTCTTGAAATTTCAAACGAGGAATGTCTATGCAAGTGTGAAAGACAAAGGTGTGAACTCTTAAAACCACAAAAAATGCCTGCCCATCCTGGCTGACTGGCCTGCATTCTTTGCAAATGGAGATATGCTGTCATTTCTTTTTAAAACCCATTTCCTCAGAAATGTGTTCTTTAAAAAACTTAGATCACTCGTGGGAGTTTGGGACCATCAAAGTTACCACCCTTCATTTCCAAGAAATAGTCACAAATGTTAAATGTTGTAGTGTATGATGCTAAGGAAAAATTCAACACTAATAACAATAGTAGCTTCGAATACGATGTGGGAGAGGTAGGTCCTGCCTTCTCTATCTGTTGACTTGAGCAATGGAGTTCTTTCTCTCTAAGCTTCCATCCATCCCCTTTCATGTTTATTGCTACTAAATCACCATTCTAGGTCCTTAGGATGCCAGCAGGTGTCAGCTAATGCAGGAATTTGGTTTGTGAAGACCACACAGAATGGCTTGAGTCACATGGTCTCAGAGTCCAGATGGTGAGTGTCAGAGTTTATCAATAAATGCTTCTTGATTGGAATTGTGTCTCTTTATTATTTTATTTTAGTTATTAAAGATGCACACACAAAACAATGCCAATGTGACTGGTTTAAACCACATGCAGACCCTGGAGGTATCTTCATCTCTATACTTACGTAAGCATACTTATTACTGTAACTGTGTCTGACTGGGAAAAGCAGAGTTATTCTTATTGCCTGTTTCTCCTCGGAGCATGCTGGGAAAGGAGACATTAGTTGCAATTTGATCAATGTCATGATTTTTATGGGTCCCTCAGGTATGGTACAGTGACCACAGGGCACATTGGTTCCAACTTCTGATTGTTCTCTGCCAACATGGTTCCTTCCATATAAATTAGCTTGTAGGAGCAGGCCCTTATCTGGGTGGGAATATTTTCCTTTGTTTTGGTGTGTGGCTGATGTTTCATCAGCTTTGTCCTCAGCATCTATTCTCCAGTTTATCCTACATATCCTCCATGCCGTCTCTTTTGCAGGGGGGTGAGAGTCGTTCAAGCATGGCTTCTCATTCATCTGTTACATGTGGTAAGAGCTGGCTCATGCTTTACAGGGTTTTGTCCAAATATGAGTGCAAGTAATTCAACCTTACACACACACACACACACACACAAGTACGTCCTCAGTGCTGGACGCAAGGTACAGATCACTGTTTGCTACAACATTATTGTGTTATAGCAATAAAAACAAGGGTAGTTTTCAAAACCGCTAACCAATAATGAGATGTGGAGTGCCAACAGGAAAGTAGAAACCGTCTCAAGTCTCTATCACGTAGTGATGGATTCATGGCAAGATTTTGGGTATTTCGGGCTCCTGGCATACTTTTGAAACTTAGTCTGCACATCTAAAAACAAACACACTGCCTACAGTTGAACATTGTGGCTGAAAAACCAACTAGATTTAAGTCTGAAAAAGCTGGACTGTACAATAATATATTTTATCCTATTGAACTACCAAGCCTATCCTACACACACACACACACACACACACACACACACACAAGTCGTTTGTGTCTAATTCACCCCTACTGATGAGATCCACTGAGCTGCAAATACTAGCAGACTCCCCAGTGTAGTGGATAGCCATCCCAGCATTGGCCTGGAAGTTCCAACCCCCATTGAGGCTTCAGTAATGATCACACCCACAAGGCGGGGCAGAGGAGGGAGCGGAAGACCCAGGATCAAGAGGAGGTGGCTCTCTTGGTTCGGGGACGCTGGACGCAGGAGGTAGACCGAGCAGAGTTCTCCAGAGAACACCGCCGGACTGTGCTATACCCTTGCCAGACCCTGTAACCTACCCCTTCATTTGTAAGTTACCCCACAAAATAAACCTCCCTTTGAACTACGTGGAGTGGCCTTAATAATTTCACCAATACCCCAGTTCTCTTAACACATTCATCCTTGATTCAGTTGGCTTTTGATAAACTCTTCGTGTTCTTCCCAAGTCAAAGGATAGCTAGATCACCCAAGCTATGTGTGCTGCACAAATATAAAGAGAGAGAGGACAGCTTTTCCTGCCTGTCACATTGCTGAAGAGGTTTGCTATGCTAAGTTTCGGGTCTGAAGACTGCCTAGACCTCAAAGCCAGGCCTGACATGCTGCTAGGTTTTTGTTGTTGTTTATCCATTTGTTCTTTTGTTTTGGTGGTGGTGGTGGTGTGTATGATGTGATGTGCATATGTGTATGAGGTATGTGTGATTATTTCTGTGTGGTCATACCACAGTGTGTGTGTGTAAAGATAACTCTCAGGATTCAGTTCTTGACATCCATCTTTTCTTTTCTTTTTCTTTTTCTTTTTTTGAGGTGGGGTTCTCTTGTGAGATGCTGTGGATTCTAGAATAGCAGGCCCAGGAACTTCTAGGTGATTTCTCCTATCTCTGTCTTCCATTTCATGGTAGCAGTGTTGGGATTATAGATGTATGCCATGACATCCAGATTTTCATGTGTGTTCAGAGGATATAAACTCAGGTCCTGTGCAGTGAGCACTTTTCACCCACTGACCCTTCACACAGTCCTATTCATTTTCTTGAGACAACCTCACTGCATAGTCCAGGCTATCCTCCATCTCTCCATCCTCCTGCCTCAGTCCCATCTAGTCTGGGATTAAAGCAATAGGTTCTAAATTGGATGTTATACTCAAAATAAAATATTCTCCCGATGTTTTAAAAAGAGGATGCTAACTCAGTAAACTTGGTAAAGCCTCTGAATTTTCCAGTGGTGGCTCTGATTATTTAAGGGAGAGCTTTTCCCCCCTATATTTCTCCACTGAATTTCTGCAGCTATGTGAAGTAAGGAAAATGGATTATAAACATTGGCAAATCAACTCTACATGTAAACTGTGAAGAAAATTAGATGTAGCAAAATAGATCCAACTGTGCACAGGAGAATGATGCCAGGAGCTCCAAGTGATTTTGCCCAGTCACACAGTATTTTTTTTGTTATTGTCTTCCTTTTGATTGATTTATCTATTTGTTTGCTCTTTAAAGAAAATAGTAGAATCATGAAGGAAGAGGTAAAAATCTGGTGACCGCTAGATCAGAAACATCAACTCAAAATACTGCTTTCACCTCAGAAGAAATAAACAGTAATTGATTCTGACCCAAATATGAATGACCAGGACCTGAGGACACGGATTCAGGTTGCTCTCAATAGACATGAGCCAACGGGAAAACAGGTACATGAAAGTTTTAGTCACAGACGAAAGTCATAAATCAAGGCATTTCCCAAACACATTAGTAATAACATCAGGTAGGCGGTCACCACAGAGCAGAGGAGACTGCTGCAGGTTTCAGATGCCATCTGGCGATGTTCTTAACTCTTGGGTTGGTGGAAGCTATGGTCTGCTAAGTTAATGCACACCAACAGTTTTGTCTGATGATGGAAATCACTCTGGGTCAGACACAGAGGTGGACAGTGGATGACTATGAAGGAGGCTGAAGATAACCCAAGATATGAATTTATTTGTTGTTGTTTTTAAAGATTTATTTACTTTTATGTGTATGTATGTCTTGCATCTTGTCTATTATGTACAAGGAGCCAAAATAGAGTGTTGGATCCCCTGGAACTACAGTTAAGGACAGTTTTGAGCCATCATGTGGGTTCTGGGAACATAACCCGGGTCCTCTGCAAGCAGCAAAGGCTCTTAACCACTGAAGCCCTGTTTGTTTATTACTTTAGTTTTTGGACAGGATCTCTTATAACTTAGTCTGGCTTCAAACTTATAGAAATCCTGTCTCAGCCACGGTGCTTGGTTCGGATGTATGGGATCAAAACTGACAGGTCTCAGGAGGTGAGAACAGAAGAGAGGTTTATGAATGAACTGAGACCGGTGAGAGCAGTGGGGTAAAGTAAAACTGGGACAGAAGCGGTTTCCTGGGGCAACCCAGAGAGACAGAACGAAGAGTCCATCCCAGCCAGTCTGAAGATAACAGGAGTGAGTGGGAAGGAGGAATATCCTGGGCTGATGCCTGGCTGCTGATGCAGCTGAGTTGACTGAGCACTTGCCTAGCATGTGGGAAGGCCTGGGTTTCATCCCCACCACTCCATAAACTGAGCCATATCTCTAGCCTCCTGTAGCTTGTAGTACATTATCCCAAGTACTTGGGAGGTGGAGGCAGGAGCATCAGAGGTTCAAAGCCATCCATTTTTGTTGCCTGGGGGACCAGCTTCCAACAGTGTAGGGCTCAAAGAATTCCATGGAGTAGGCAGCATACTATGACTTTTCTATCTGAGGGGGTTAAGGGAAAAGACACTCACACTCTCTTGATGGTTTCCTTCAGACCTTTTCTTTATTCTTCTTTTGCATTCTCTTTCTATATTTTCTATTCTGTGTTCTAAATTCTCTTTTCTTATCTCTATCCAGAAATGTCCCTTCTGTCTTTCTTGGTGATTTCCTTCTAGCGGGATGTTTTCCTCCTAGTTCTCTCATTCTTGATGTTTTCTCTCTATTTTGCCCTTACACTTTATATACCTCAGCAAAATCTTTCAAGCAATATAAAAATTACAGTGTGGTTACATTCTATTTTTCAAGTGAATGATTACAATGAATATAAATTAAAAACAGCATGTTATCCATATCTATTACATGATTAAACATTTTACATGTTACAGGTGAAAAACAAATTATCCCTATGAACCCACGTACATTCATACCCAAGCAACTTGTTATAGATTAACCGTGTAGGCAAGCAAGATATTTTTCTCAGTCAGGTCTTTTACTGGCAGGTTGTGTTTCTCAGTTACAAAGAAAGGACCAATCACTTTTTTACTTATCTCAAAAGATAATCTTTTTTTAAAAAAGATTTATTTATTTATTATGTATACAGTGTTCTATCTGCATGTATGCCTGCAGGCCAGACAAGGGTACCAGATCTCATTACAAATGGTTGCTGGGAATTGAACTCAGAACTTTTGGAAGAGCAGCCAATGCTCTTAACTACTGAGCCATCTCTCCAGCCCCTCAAAAGGTAATCTTATAAAAAAAAATCTTAAAAGAACCACAACCCTAAACTTTTATACACAAAAAAGAGTCAGGTCTACTTTAAATCTTTAGGGTGCATATCCACTCATTAAAGGTTTTTTATATCAGGAGATTGAGGGAAGAAATGGGTTTAAGAATTCATCATCATCTTTGATCATCAACCAACCCCTAGTAAGGAAAGTACATCAGCTAGTAACAATTGGGCTGCTTTGTATTTTTGACCCTAGTCGAATGAATTTATAACTCATCTATGTGTTCTTGTGAACTTTAGATTGTTATCTAGGTTTTTTTTTTTTTAATCTCAAAGCTATTATCAAAACATCTGACCTAACTTGAAGTTATTTTAAGGCTTTGTTTCAGCTATGATGCACTCCGAAAAACTGTGAACACATCTGCCAACATTAAAGTGAAAAGAATTTAAGCTAGCTGGGCTACTGGGACTCAGTTGTTTTCCTTAATCATTAACCTAAGCCACAGTCTATATGGCTCCTCAATAGAAACTCATGTATTCTAGCTGTGTGACACTTCCTTGCTTTACTTATTATCTTCAAAACTCTATTTAAACTAACATTATTATTATCAATTAGACAGTACAGCTTAGAAAGAAATCATCTTCACAGTAATCCACAGGTAAAAATGCCCAGTAGAATGGGATGTTTCCATGAGATAAACACACTACATTTCAGGCAGTGGGGATCTCGCCACACCCATTCACACCATGCCAGATACCAGAGAACGATGGCAGCAGCAAACACGTGAAGGCACAGCTGAAGCAAAGGGCATTCTGGAGTCTGTGGTCTTGGGGTCTTTCCTGTCTGAGATTCAGCCATCAGGGATTTCCTCCTGGAGGGCTGACACTCCGAATTTCATTTGCCATCTGCTGCTTCTCTGACATGGCCACCGGCAATCCATGGCTATATGGGGAGTTTGAGGCCAGACTGGGATACATGCATGAGTCCTTGTTTCAGGCATATATATATATATATCAAGATGTTTACCTGGGGAGGAGAGGTTGATGGTAGTTGTGGGGAGGGAGGCATATAAGAATTTTCTATCCTGTGGCAATCAACCCACTCTTGGGCATACACCCAAGGGATGCTCAAGGATACCACAAGGACACTTGCTCAACTATGTTCATAGCAGATTTATTCATAATAGCCAGATCCTAGAAACAACCTAGATGTCCCTCTATTGAGGAATGGATAAAGAAAATGTGGTACATTTACACAGTGGAGTGTTACTCAGCTGTTAAAAACAAGGACACCAGGAAATTTGAAGGCAAATGGATGGAACTAGAAAAAATCATCCTGAGTGAGGTAACCCAGATCCAGAAAAACAAACATGGTATGTACACACTCATAAGTGGATATTAGCTGTAAAATAAAGTATAACTATGCTACAATCTACAGATTCAGAGAGACTTGGTAACAAGGAGAGTTCATGGGGAGACACCCAGAACTCCCTGGGAAGGGGAAACATAAGAGATTTTGAGGTGGGGAGGGGAACATGAGCAATCAGATTAGGGGTGGCACAGGGGGGAGAATGCTGGGGGAGAATGCTGGGGGGCACATTTCTGGGTCAGGCAGAAGCCTGGCACAGGGGAATCTCCCAGGAGTCAATGAGGAAGATCCCAGCTTAGACTCCTAGCAATAGTGGATGAGTAGCCTGAACTGGCTGTTTCCTGTGACCAGATTGGTGTCTGACCCAATTATTACCAGAGAGGCAGATGCAGAGACCCACAGCCAAACATTAGGTGGAGTTCAGGAATCCTGCAGAAGAGGAGGAGAAAGGAATGTAGAAGCCAGAGGGTGGGTCAAGGACACCACAGGAAGGCTCTTAGGGGCTCACAGAGACTGAACTGATAACCAGGGAGCTTGCATGGGATTGATCTAGGCACTTTGCATATATATTACAGTTGTGTAGCTTGGTCCTCTGTGGGACTCCTAACAGCAGGAACAGGGGCTGTCTCCGACTCTTTTACTGGCTTTAGGGACCCAACTCCTCATACTATGTTGCCTTGCCCATCCCTAATACATGGGGAAGTGCTTAGTCTTACTGCAAACTTGATCCCCATGTGCTAAGGGTGGGCCATGTTTTATTGATACTCATAGGAGACCTGCCCTTTCCTGGATGGAGATGGAAGAGGAGGGTACTTGAGGGGGTGGGAGAGGAGAATGGGAGAGAGTGATTGGGAAAGGAGAATGTGGAGTTGGGGGTGGGGGGTCGGGGGAGAAGAGGCTGTGGCCGGAATGTAAAATAAATAGATGAATTAAAAAAGAAGAATAATCTATTAATCTGATGAGAAGACTATGGACTGTCCCACTGCAGGCTCATTAGACTAGTGAGTGCTATCATGGAAGAGTCCTCATTTTTACCCTTCTGACGATTCCATGTGAAGTGCCCTCCCCCCATGTGATTCTGGGAAAAATAGGGAAGTTTCTCTCAGAGGTTTAATGATCTCCATCAAAATCTCTCTTCCAAGTCACCCTTAAACACACAGTGGCATCCCAGTCAGGGTAGCCTTCCTGGACACGTTTCCAGGTCCGTCCTCAGTAATGTCTACAGGTGTGGCCTGGATCTGATTGGCGGTTTTCCCACATAATGTAACTTCCTCTCAGGTCTTAAAGTGCCCCAGCATTTCAGTATGACGGTTACTCCGTTATTCATCTCTTCTTTCCCACTGTTTTACAGATGTTTTGGACAGAGAGGGACCTCTCTGTTCTAAAGGAGGTGAGCCAGAGTCTGGCTAGTTAGAATAAATGAGCTGCGGTAAGTGTATTCTTTCCTTGGAGAAGGTGGATCCTGAAACATGGCAATTGTAAGGGGCATTTCAGAGTAAGGACATGGAGTTCCATCATGCTGCTTTTGAATGATTTGGAGATTTACTTTTTCTTCCCTTCCTTCCTTCCTTCCTTCCTTCCTTCCTTCCTTCCTTCCTCCCTCCCTCCCTCCCTCCCTCCCTCCCTCTTTCTTCCTTCCTTCCTTCCTTCCTTCCTTCCTTCCTTCCTTCCTTCCTTCCTTCCTTCCTTCCTGTGTGCGTGCACGTGGTGTGTGTGTGTGTGTGTGTGTATGTGGGAGAGGCTTCAAATGCATGTAGAGGCTGGATGTTAATTAGGAAATCATTCTTGATCACTCTTTCATATTATTCATTGGGGGTGGAGTCTTTTGAACCTAGAGCTTAGCTCGACAATGACCATATGGCTAGTCTTGTTATCTAGCTGCTCTGGAGTTCTCCCATCTGTGCCTCTGAAGCACTGTACTAGCCTAGCCTGGCACTTAGGGAGGTTCTGGAGATCCTAACTCCAGCCCTCAGCCTGACTGGCAAGTGCTCTAACCACTGACCTCTCTCTCCACCCCTTGGACTTTCCTTAGACACTCTCAAAATGCCTTTGACTCTTCCATTTAATTTGGCTCTATGAGTGAGTTTTCCTCACTTATGACCAAAGTAGTCCTATGCCTTGGCCAGGTTCCATGGTTACTGTTCCACTCCCTTGAGCTACACTAAATAATTTCTAGTTCAGTGGCTCACCATGAGCATGGTGTTCCTTCCTAGACCTCTAGTTTGCATTTAAATGACTGCCTATGTCTGCATTCAGTGTTTCTCTTTGTGTGAAAAGAAATTCTTTTATTTAAGGATTGACACAAATACCATTTCTCAGGTAATAATACTGTAGTGGCTTCAACAGACAAGGTGTCTTCTCTCTTAAAAGGGAAATTTAAAGTTGACATAGCTTTGTTATGTCACAAGGGATTTGGGCCTCTGTTTTATTGCCCTGTAATTTTTTCGGGCTTGTCTTAAAACTTTAAGGCTACCATATAATCCGAGAAGGCTGCAGGGGCTCCAGCCATCACTATCCATCATATTAGATAGCTTTTGCTGCAACGATCTTCAGGGACCAAGTAGCTCAGAACCTAGTTGTTTATAACTATAGGCAGTTGTCTATCTGTGTCACTTCTGGGTCTACAGTCCCATGTGGAGTCCCACATCATGTCAAATGTTAGCTGCCAGCTCACACTGAGATCTGATTCATCTTTCTCTACATTCTCCTTGGGCAGCAGCTACTCAACTATTGGCAGGAGCAGATCCTAGGGAGTGAATCCCAGAGGGTACACATCCAATAGCAGCCCATTGGTCATGTAAGTAAGATGGCCACAATTAAGGACAAGATGTTGAGAAATGCTGTAGTTTGAAGGACAAGGGATGTTGTTATCATTTGGATCTGGGATTTCCCTCAAAAATCTAGGAGTTGAAGGCTTGTTCCCTAGTCTGTGATGCTATTAGGAGGTGGGGGGACCATTTGGTAGGAGGAAGTTAGGTCATGGGCATCACATCCTTGAAGGGATACTGGGGACCCACACCTTCTTGTCTTTGCTTTCTGCCTATCATAATAGAAATAGGGCTCTTCTCCCTTGTGTTCTTGTCATGACATGCATGCCACCACCAGGGCCAAGCAAGCATGATTTGAAACCTCCAAGACTGTGAGCCAAGCCAAGTATTCCCTCCATTTCAAGTGGTTAACTCAGGGAGCTGGAGAGACGGCTCAGTGGTTAAGAGTGCTTGCTTCTTCTGTAGAGGACTTGAATTTGGTTCCCAATACCACATGATATGGCTCACAAATGCTTATAACTTGAGCTCCAGGGCATCTGATGCTCTCTGCTGAACTCTGTGAGCACCTACACTCATGTGTACATACCCACCCACACACTTGTACTCATAATTTAAAATAATAAAAAGATGTTTAAATTTTGGTCATTGGTTAGCTTGGGTGTTATGTCACAGTAGTAGAAAACTGTGGATTTTCTAATTCTATTAGAAGATGGAATCACCCCTATAATCTAACATACTATAGACATCATTGTTGGATGCCAGGATGAGGCAGGAGGTTGGAAGAGACAATGTGATGCATCTATTAGCCTCAGAAACACTTTGAGAGTTCCAGTTATATTTCCACAAAGCTTCCCAGTTATATTTCGGTGGCCCAAAAAACTTACGGTCATTTTGGGTACTAGGACAGCTGGGAAATATATTCTTTATTGTGGATTGCGATGTGTCCAGCTAAAAATTGGGGTTTTGTTAATAGGTCAGAAGGGAAAAAACGGGCTGTGAATAGGTGAACAGCAGTTTTCTGCACAGCATGCAGCAGCGAGGGGAGAGAACAGCATTTCATTGTGGTGTATTGTCTTGAGCTGAATGCTTCTTCCCTACGCTGGGTGTGTTCATCAAAGCCATGTGTAAATGACGGTAATCCACCCAGCCATCAGCTGTTGCTGGACTACTGCTGCGCAAGGCAGAAAACACACCATCAGATCTCTCAAGCCCAGTTTGGCTTAGTCTCTCTTCTCCCAAATATAAACGACAGTAAAGAGTGGCTGTTAAAGGCCCCTAAGGAGAAAATGCTGGAGTACTCATTTGTTACTGCAACTCTGACCTGTAGGCATGGGGCATGGGGTGCCGAGAAGGGGCCGTTCCACAAAAGACCTTCCATGGTGTCAATAACCCCAAGATGGGAGGACATCCTGCAGTGTGTCTCTGAACTTGTGGGTTTGGACCACTGTGTCCTAACGTTGACTCTGGGCGCAGGAGTTCCTACAGTCTGACTTCTGTACTGCAGGGAGAAGCAGGGCTGCTGGGCTTCCAGGCCTCCTTGACTTGGGAGTCAATCACTGAGAGCACTGAGGAGAAACAGGTCAAAACCAGTCCCCAAGTTCCTTGGCCAGACAGCTTTGCAGAGAGAAAGGGGGAAGGAAGGAGAGGAAGGAGGAGACTGAGGGAAGGAGATGGGAGAGAGAGGTCTCTTAGGGTCCTGGCTGTTCTGAGAGCTCTCCGGGAGTGTCTGCCTGCCCAAGTTCACCGCCAACTCCACCGCCCCCAGGCGGCCTAGGGCGAGGTGGGGCGGGGCGGGGCGGGGCCGGCGGGTGGCGGGGCGGCGGCGCGCGGTTGTCAAGCTTGCGCCGCCGGGGAGACTGTCTGTACTGTGGCTGCTGCCTGCGCCAACCAAAGCGAGGAGACCCAAGCTGCTCTGTGCAGTGTGTAGTCCCCGAGCCTTCCCGTTCCGCTCGGCCGCCGTCGGGCCACGTCAGGGAACTGCCACCTGCAGCCAGGCCGCCAGCCATGCCAGCCGCGCCCGCCCTGCGCCCGCCGCCGCCGCCCACGACCCCGGCCCCTCCGGCTCCTCCCAGCCGCCCTGCGCCTCCCATCCCGGGTAAGTGACCGTGGCGACTGTCGGTGGGAACCCCACTCTGGAGCGATGGGCAACAGAGGCAGACCCCACGGGGCCGCACTGTGCATGCGTGTGTGCATGCGTGCGTGTGTTGTGCGCCTGTGTGCACTTGTGCAATCCCTCTCTCTACACCACGGGAAACTCGCTTGCTACGGGGTGACAGCGGCTGGAGCTGCTACCTTGCCTGAGCAGCCAGAGCGCCATTCCTGGAAAAACACACTGGGCCGGTATAGCAAGGCTGCAGGAGGAAGGCACATAGAGCGGGGAGCTGTAATTGATTAATTGTCTTCATGTACCAGACACTAGTCACCTAGGGACCTCCCTTATTCCATCCTTTCCAGAAAGAATCAGTTTTGAGAATCTAGAGCCACCGCCTGGCCTAGGATCACCCCAGAGTAGTGGAATAGTTTCTTGAACCCTGCTCTCCAGAGCGCTGATTCTAGCTAGGGACACAGAACAAAGGCGGGATTAGGAAAAAACACAGCCAGCAGAGCCCTTGGGAAGTAGCAGGATAAATCAGAGCGGGAGAAACAGGACCATCAATTCATTTCAAATATAGAGCCACGTTTTCACTCCTTTCCACGTCTGGCTCTGGGGGCGAGGTGTGGTGTAGAAAGGATAGGGCTGCACCCGGGCTGGGCAGAGGCGTCTGGGGACACCTTCCCAGAGTCTCTGCCTGCTGGGAATGGGGGTGAGAAGTTGTGGAGGGAATTAGGTTGTTCGCTCCTGACAGTGAGTCATTTTTCCACCTCACTCCTGAGTCCAGACCATTTCCTTCCCTCTACTTGATGGTAGTTGTCCTGTGGAAGCTAGGTCCCGTTGTCAACAGCTCTTATAACACATGTTGGCATTAGGGAGATCTGGACAGTGATGAGTGTGTTGGGCTGTGGAGTGGAGTCTGTTGCTTCTTACAGGGGTGATCTGCTGGGCTGGTGTTGGGCTAAGGATCACAACGAAATGAGGTACCCAGAGCTATAGGCAGGTGCACATTATCCCCGGTACAGGCAGCAGAAAGCAGAGCCCAGGGAGGGCTGCAGAGCTGGAGTGCTGGTTTGTCTACGGCCCAGCTTCAGCAAAGCATGTTGGCATACAACAGTGTTGTTAGTGTGGCCGCAGGAGAAAGAGCAGAGAGAGGCAGACATGATTTCTGAGTTATACTCTCCAACTCTCTTCATTTAACTTTGAAGAAGGTCTTTGAGCATGGTCCCTTTATGGTGCCCTGAGTACTTTGCTCCCAGAGGCAAGCCCCTCTGTCTTTGTTGGAGGGAACTTTGCACTAATTTGCTCATACAAGCTCAGAGCAAGGACTTGGTAGAATTGCACATCTCTCTGGGGCAGGCCCTGACAAGGAACTGGTGGGCCTTCAAGAGAACATTGTCTAGCTCCCAGGCTCTTCACTAGGATGCCAAGTCAGACATGATGCCCTTTGTTTACCAAAAGTTCCTGTGGCATTCCATCAGGTTGACCCTCAAGGCTCTTTGCTGGCCTTGTGTGGCTTGCTTGGGTTTCTTAGCTCACTTCTTCATTCTCCAACCATTCTTTTCCTATGAACAACTGCTAACAGGCTAACACACTCACTCACTCTCATAGGAATTCTTCTTCAGTATCTGGTTCCCAGGAACAACAACAAAACAAAACGAAGAAACAAACAAACAAACAAACAAACAAACAAACAAAAAACCCAAACCGCAAAACATGGAGTCATTTCCCTCCTGACCTACTGAGCTTTCTTTCGCTGTGGTAAACACCATGACCAAAAGCACCTTGGGAAGGAAAGGGTTGATTTCAGCTTGCAGGCTGCGGTCCACTATGAAGAGAAGTCAGGGTAGGAACCTGGAGGCAGAAACTGAAGCAGAGGCCACTGCTTGGTGGTTTGCTGCCCATGGCTTAGTCGCTTGCTTTTTTATACAATCCAGGTTGACTTGCCCAAGGGTGGCGCTGCCCACGGTGATCTGGACCCTCCCACATCTATCATTAATCAAGAAAATGCTCACAGACTTGCCTTTAGGCCAGTCTTATGGAGGCATTTTCTCAGTTGAGGTTCCCTCTTCCCAAATGACCTGGCTTGGGTCAACTTGATAAAAACTAACCAGCACACATTTCCTTCACTTCTCCCCACCCCCTTCTCCTCTCTCCATCCTTTCTTCCTTTTGGGGGGCATGATATCATACAAACTAGGCTGGTTTTGAACTATTTGAGGCTGGTCTTGAACTCATGATCCTTCTGCTTCCACCTCTTAAGTGTTGGGATTACAAATGTGTCTCCATATCTGACAGCCTTCTCAGACAATATATTTCCTCCTTGCTCTGTTCAAACAGCAGTGAACAGCCTGAGTCCTCTAGGGTGGGTAAATTCATGGAGAGTGCCCTGTTTAGGCCCATAGGTCTTGATGCCCAGACTGGGACTGGCAAGCCACAGTGCCATGGCCCTCATCAAAGTGCCTTTGGCAGTACACACAATGCTCAGTGGCACAGCCCTTGGGCTTGGGGCTCAGAGATGTAAAAACAAACCAGAGAGTTGTTGTTGGGCTGTCCCAAGTTCTCATCTCTCTCTCTCTCTCTCTCTCTCTCTCTCTCTCTCTCTCTCTCTCTCTCTCTGTGTGTGTGTGTGTGTGTGTGTGTGTGTGTGTGTGTGTGTGAAATCCTCCCAATTCCCAGTTCAAGAGAAATTTCCCTCTTATGTTTCCCCTAATGTTTCAGGAAAATATTTTGCTTTTCTCTGGACAAGCTGAGTCAATAAAGGCCTTAGTGTCTTTCTAAATGCAACAAAGGGAAGGAACGTGCTGTATGACCCTTGGTCTCACGGCTGCAGTCACAGTGGTGCCTTGCTAGGGTGAGTGACTGGTTTCTCTCAGCCTGGTCTTGGAGCTTCTTGGGGGTCCCCTTTCCACAGCAGGGTCTCGCTGAGAGGACTGCTTTCCTCAGAGGCCTTTGATTGATGGTGTCCAGGGTTCTGTGTGTGCTCATGCTCCAGGTTTCTTCTTTCCCAGGTGGCTGCTGTTAACATCTGAATTTGTCCTGTCTGGTGGCAGAACACCCCTGTTTGTTTTTTTTTTTTTTTAAATACAGGTTTTCTCTGTGTAACATCGTTAGGTGTCCTGGAACTCAATTTGTAGACCAGGCTGGTCTTGAACTCACAGAAATCTGCCTGCCTCTACCTCCAGAGTGCTGGGATTAGAGGTGTGTGCCACCACACCCAATGTTAGAGCCCTTTTAAAGTGTCTGTGGAGGAGTTATATGAAAGGAGTGTTTCTGTGAACTACCTGGTAGTGTAGGTCAGAAATCTAGGAAGGTGGAGGAAGAGGAAGAAGACATCTGTCCTGGGAACCGGGGAGGGGCTTCAGCTTCCATTTCTAGTTGTCTGAAGCTTCCCAGAGACCCCAGGCAAGACTATGAACTTCTCTGGGAATCCAGAGTCTTCATCTTCCTTTCCTTAATGATAGTCATTCCATTTACCTCAGTATTGTTTGTTGATTAAAGGGGAAATCTTTTCATGAACTCATCAAACAGTTATTGAGCAAGCTTATAAAGTACTTACTTGGGGATAAGAGGCCATTTCCTGGGGACCGTGGCGTTTGTGGAGGCATCCTGTAGGTAGTGAGAGAGAGAAGAGAGATAAATTCGGGGTCAAGCGGTGGCGTGAAGGGTCAAGAAGTCTCTAGACTGTATTACCCTAAAAAATTATCACAAGTTTGCAGATTACGAGGTGCCAGGTCTGTATGGGTATGGAGTAAGGGCTTGAGTCCTTCAGACCTGCCTGGAAATCCTGGCTCTGAAACTTCAAGGCCACATGATCCTGTGACCAACCCACTCTGAACTTGTTTCCTTTATTGGTAAGGTGGGTGTGTTCCAGATGTTCTGAGGAGACTGATGTGCAGCGCCTACCAGATGCTACAACTGAAAACAATTGAAGTGACTGACATGTTTAGGTGGGAGAGATTGTTCGACTGTACTAAACTTTTAAACAGCTTTGGGCATTTGAACCATCTGGCGATGTAGGTAAAAATGGAGATTTGGATTCAGAATGTCTTGGAGTCTGAGATTCTGCCTTTTTTTTTTTCTTTTCCTCCCCTCTCCCTGTTTCTAAATTCTTGTAGGCCTTTCTTGTTTGGGGACCACACTTTTAATACAAGGTCTGTAGTCATTTCTGAATGAAAGTCTGAATCCTCCTGGGGACCGAGCAGTGTATGGGAGACATGGGCCAATTCCTCAGCGGGTAAATTCAGGATTCTTGGAAGGGTCTGGCTTGGAGCCAGCTGAAGACCACTGAGGGATGCTGTTATTAAGTAAGATGTTGTCCTTGGTGGTTGTTGTTTCTAATCCAGCTGCTGTCAGGTGCCCTAGAATAAACCCTCTTGAGAAAGTCCCTCCTGACTAAATGGCCAATACAGCGTCTTTCTTATTCTGGCCTTGAGGATTCAGGAGTACACAGGTTATTGGTCCTATGACAGTGTGGAGGGTGGACCTGGTAGGATCTGACATTGAAATAGATAATTATAACATACAGGTGAAAGCATTTTATAAAGCTGGTGGGCAATTGGAGGGGGTACACTGAGATTCTAGGTCACTCCAGTCAGGATGTTTATCTTCAAGAAAACAAATAACAGATGTGGGTGAGGATGGGGGTGGGGAAGAACCCTGATACACTGTAGGTGGAGATATAAATTAGTCCAGGCTCTGTGGAAATTAGCATGAAATGTCTTAAAAAAAAAAAAAGCCCAAAACCCTGAAAATGCAACAACCACATGATCCAGCTATACCATTCCTGCATACGAAACTGAAGTCAATAGTCAAAATCAGCACATAGTAGAAATATTTGATACCTGTGTTTATTACAGTGCTATTCACAATAATCAGAGTATGGAATCAGGATATCCACCAACAGATGAACAGATAAAGAAAACAGGTTTTATATATACATACATATACATATACATATACATACATATACATATACATACATACATACATATATATATATATATATATATATATATATATAAATGAATTTAACACGAAGAAAAATGAAATAGAAACAAATTAAACTGGGGAATACTGTGATGGTCTGAGGGCTCAGGGGGTGAAGGCACTTGCCACCAAGAAGGATAACCTGAGCCCGAGTCCTAGAACTCTTACGACTGAAGGAGAGAACCAGCTCACACATATGTGATCTTGTACACACACATAGAAGCAAAGAAAGAAATGCTTAAAAAAGACAAATACTTCATGTCGCTTCATACATGGAACTGCTCCCTCTCTATATATTAAATAATTATTTTTATGTTGTGTGTGGGTGTTCTTCTTGCATGTATGTCTGTGTACCATGTGACCGATGTACTGGCGGCCAGAAGAGGACATTAGCTCCCCAGATGCTGGAGTTACCGATGGCTGTGGTTTCCCTTAACTGGCCCTCATCACATCTGACCTCACCCAGAGCTTCCTGCTCCCTTCAAGCCCATGCCATATACCCTGGACAAAGTGATGTCTCTTAAACCACAGAGCTGATTTCTCCCTTAGTTTAGAGTGCGCAATGCACCCTGGGAAAGCCTGACACACTCTGGGGGATCACAGGTTCTCAAAAAAAATTGCTCTTACTTTGTTTTTATTTTCATGATGTTGAATCACTTACATGACTGTGTTCTGGTCAAGTTTTACCACATACATATTTTCTCACATGTATTCTTGAGTTAGCAATACAATTTGCATAAGGAAATATACATTTTTGGAGATATGATTTAACTATGTAGCTCTGACTTTCCTGGAGCTCATTACATAGAGCAGCCTGGCCTTGAACTCACAGAGATCCACGTGCTTCTACCTTCCAAGAGGAAATATTAGGTTTACTTTTTATTTATTTGTGTGTATGTGTATTTATGAATGTGTTTGCACTTGTTTGCACTTGCATGTGGAGGTCAGAGGTCAACAGTAGATGTCTTCCTCAATCATTCTCTCACTGAATCTAGAACTTGCCTTCTAGGCTGGCTGGCCAGCACAGTCCACAGACCCTCCTTCCTATGCTTTCCTAACTCAGGGATCACAGGTGCACACCACCCTCATAGGTTTTTTTTTTTTTTAACATGGGTGCTGAAAATTGAACTTGGGTCCTCATGCTTGTTTGACAAGCACTTTACCAACTGGGCTTTCTCCCCAAACTCACTAAATATTATTTTCATTGTCTAGTAAGAAAAATAACAAATAAACATTATAATGTGGAGATCTCAGACTGATGAGAGAATGGAGCCACCAGACGGCGCATAGGGCGGGGCACACAGCACATCACACTCATGACCTGTAAGGAGTCTTCTGAGACTGAACCAAAGATTCTATTTTAACGAAAAAAGCACCAGCCATCAAGTTCAGGTCCTGACCATATTCAGTTCACAGCTATGATGGAAGTGTATCTAGATGCTTGTCCTTGGTTTATGGTTACAGAAGGTCACTGGGCATCAGAACTACTGAGTGCCACTGCATGTGGGGGATGTAGTGTAGGGACAGTGATTTAAGCCAACACCAGGGAACTGCATCTTTTTGTTTCTCCCTTTAAAGGGCTTCAACAAAATTTTAAGAGGCCAGTAAACTTTCCACTCTGTTTCTAAAGGCAGAGATGCTTAAAATTCTTGTGAAGAGTGACATGGTTGGGGGTAAATGATCTCTACACAACTAGGGGACAAGGAAATGCACTTTGAGGAAGGGAAGAGAGAGAACAGGAAACATACAGACAAAATGTCATGCACTAAACTTGTGTGTGGTTTCCAGACTGAAGTCTTATGTTAACCAAAATGTTCAGTATGGAATATTTTTAGGGCTGGTGAGGTGGCTCAGTGGGTAAAAACACCTGCCACCAAATCTTATGAACTTGGCTCAGTTGATGGAATCCACACGGTGGAAAGAGAGAACTAACTCCAGGAAGTTGTCATCATCTGGCTGTCACACATGTGCTGTGGTGTGTGTCAGTGCACACACACACACACACACACACACACACACACACAGAGAGAGAGAGAGAGAGAGAGAGAGAGAGAGAGAGAGAGAGAGAGAGGAGAGAGAGACAGAGAGAGACACACAGAGAGAATAATACTTTAAAAAGTAAAACCAGAAATATTTTTAATGTTATTCACTGCTTTCTTTCTGTATAACGATTAACCTAACATACCAACAGACAGAAGAACCATGAGCCAGCATCCCCAAGTGGCTACTTCTCTCCTTTTTTTTTTTTTTTTTTTTTTTTTTTAAATCAGGGTTGACCTTTTAGCCTCCCTGCCTTGGGAGAATCAAAGCAGAGCCTCGGACTTTCCAGGGAGGCATGGAGCCTCTTTCCTCTGCTGCTGTTGTAACTGACCATAGGGTTCTTGTGACTGGGCCAGAGAGGTGGCCCAGCTGGTAAAATGCTTTCTCTGCCAGTATGGGGACCTGAGTTTGGATCCCTGGCAGCCATGTGAGCACATGCCAGCAGTCCTGGCTCTGGGGAGATGGTCACAGGAGGAGCCCAGGGCCCCCTGGCCAGCCAGTTTAGCTGGGGAAAAACAAAGAAAAGAAAAGAAGGAGGGAAGCGACTGGGAAAACACCCGATGTCACCCTCTGGCTTCCACATCTACACACATGGACATGTGGACCTTCGTCCACGTGAATGTGAACCTCTCCAATGGAGAAGATCCCACAAGCATTGCTTCTGCGGGACTCTACAGGGAGTATCTTTGGGCCTCAAGGTTGACTGAGATTTTAGGAATGGCTGTGCCTGGATGACTTAGGTGAAGCTGGTTGAGCTTCTTATGGGTGTTGTTTTGGTTTCACGTGTCTGCAGCTAGAGCTGTCTGGAAGTTCAGTTTCTGTGTGGCAGAGACCTTTGGTCTTGCCAGATACCCACATGTTCCCCCTTCTTAGCTGATGCCATTGTCTCTGTCCATGGTCCCTGAGCACACCACCTCTTGTCCTTTGCAAGCTGCCTTGGCCCTGTTAGAGGGCTTTCTCTGGTTGCAGGGGCATGGCTGAGCTTTCTTAGTGCAGTCAAGAAGCTCTGGGCAGTTCCTGAGCAGTAGAACCATCCTCAATTGCCAGGGGACAAAGATAGTTATGAGTGTCCATGTCCCCCAGGCAGGACAGCCATGGATGGGAGGCATGTCTCCAGTTTCCAGAGATTCTTAGCAGAGTAAGTACAAATCAATTCAAATCTTTTCCCCACTTCTGCTTTGGGGAGAACTCAACACTCATTTGGGCTCGTGTGAGCAGCTACTGTAAGTGGACTGTGGGTGGGAGTACAGTTTGCCATGTCCCATGCTAGGCAGTCAAAAGTCAGGGCACTTCCTCTGCTCTGTTGCGGTTCTGGGGACCGAGTTCCTTAGATGGAGGAGCTGATGTAGAAGAAGCCTTGTAGTCACACCGGGATTCATTAGCACAAAAACCTACTGTGGTGACCCCTTGGCTCCTTGACATTTACTAACGGAGGCATTTGCTTGTCCGACTCTGGACACCAGGAGGACCCTCTAAGGGACTTCTACCAAAGCCTGTGCCTTTCTACCTCCCCATCCTCTGTGGAGCATTCTGGGGATCCTTGACCCACACTTTCACTTTTAATTTTTTTTTATTTTTACTTTTTATCTATTCTTTTACTTTTTTTTGAGGCATGGTTTCATATATCCCAGACTGGCCTTCAACCAGCTATAAAGCCAAGGGTGACTTTGGACTTGTGATTGCCCTGCCTCCATTTCCCGAGTGCTGGTGTCACAGGAAGATGCCAGCACACCTGGTGCTTTGCATGTTCTAGGCAAGCCTCTACCAGCTGAGTTACACCCCCACCGCTGGCTGATTCTCACTGCTAAACTGTGGGGGTAATAGTAAAGTAAAAATGAATGATTTTCTCTGTCACTTTTCCTTCCTCCAGAAGACACCTTGGTGTTATTTTTGAAATTTATCCAAATTTACTCCATTTCTAAATCATTGGTCCATTGTCCCAATATTTAATAAAAACGACTCCGGATTGCCTGCTTGGGTTGCAATCATCTTTGATTCTATATTAAATTATAGTGTGAAGTGGCAGTTATTTGGAGGCTAGAGTTATGTTGTTTGCTTGAATTTCTGAAAAAGTACCATTGTGACCAAATCTCTGTAGTGCGTGCTACAAATTCTTAAACCCACACAGGCTCGTACAACTGAATGTAGGGGTCAAGAAACATCTGGCAATAGAAGGGTTTCTGAACACACAACCAAAAATTAATACAAAGGCAAACAGGTAATAAGCCAGAGGTGCTTCTGGTAGTGCTCACGACTGTTTCCTCGTGTGATTTCACCGTAGCTTTGCCTCTTAACCCAAAACATGCACTTGGCCTTTGCAGTGCTGCCGTGCCCTTTGACCCCGTGGAACCCTGGGTAAGACACCTTGGCTCTGATTTCAAGACTATTACAGTTTATGAATTGTCGTGGTTTTTCCATGCATACAAAATTTTCTGCTCTTATAAAAGCACAATGGTTCAATTACAAAAGACTACTAAAGGCCTTTAATGTTTTCATGTTGCCATCCTTCAGTTTGCAAGTATAAAATTGGTAATATTTGTAATGTTTCAGAATGATTGACTTCGAGAATGGTTGTTTAAATTTCTGGCTTGAGTTTCATAAAGAATAATTCAATGAATTTTGATTAGGATTAGGACAGAATTTTTAACAGTTTCTGAAATGGCCCCAAACATATTGTTGCCATCTTTTTACTATGTATTTATGCAAAATGGCATTCTCAGTATTGATGATTATAAAATCAAAACATCTGTCAACTCTTGAGAGACACTGAAGATGTCTGTATCCTACAGAATCAGTGCTGTTGGAACTGGAGAGAGGGTTCTTGTGATTGGTCTAAACAGATAGCTCAGCTGGTGCAAGTATGGGGACCTGAGTTTGGATCCCTGGCAGCCATGTGAGAAGCTGTGCATGGGAGCACATGCCAGCAGTCCTGGCTCTTGGGAGGTGGTCACAGGAGGAGCCCGGGGTCCCCTGGCCAGCCAGTTTAGCTGAAAGTGACCCCCAGCTTCACTGAGAGAATGTTTCAAAGAGAAAACAAGGTAGAAAATGATTGAGGAAAACACTTGATGCCAACTTCTGGCTTCCACATCTACACACATGTACCCTGTTCCCACATGACTGTTCATCAGATGCACACCTGCCTCCCAAGAGACTGTACACTGCCTGAGGATAGGCCCCTTGTCCTTTATCTACGTTTTCCACTCGTGGAACATATCCCAAGAAGCAGATCCCACAGGCATGTGCTCCTGCAGGACTGGACAGGAAGAGTGGAAAAGTCTAGGAAACCCCACTGTGTTTTATGAGCCTCACTCTTCACCCCCTCCTTGTTCTCTTCTGAAACTTACACTAGTGTTTAGACGGCCTCGAACCTACTAGTTACAATGGGGAAGAGCTGGGAGCTGTTTAGAGCGGGTTTGACTTCTAGACTGCAGTTCCCACGACTCTTCCAATACCTCTGACAGTGTGTGTGTGTGTGTGTGTGTGTGTGTGTGTGTGTGTGTGTGTGTGTGTGTTTATACCAGAGGACAACCTTGAGTGTTGTTCCTCAGTAGCTCAGCATTTTTGTTTTTTGGTTTTTGGTTTTTTTTGGAGCTGAGGATCGAACCCAGAGCCTTGCGCTTGCTGGGCAAGTGCTCTACCACTGAGCTAAATCCCCAACCCCAGCAGTTTGTTTTTGAGACCATGTTTGACTTGGAATTCCCATTAAGCCGGGCTGATGGCAGTGGATCTGCCTTATCTGTCCCCCAGTGCTAGGGTTTCAAGCAGGTGCCGCTCCATCCAGCTTTGTACTCTTCAGATGGGCGCTGGGGTCCTTCTACATATGCGGAAAGCACTTTGCCAACCAAGCCTCCCCCTCAAAGCCCTCTTGTCATTTTACACTAGTCCTTACATCGATCAACACATTTCTAGTTAAAGCTATTCTCAGGAATTTTCAAAAGTTGACTTAAAAAAAAACAAAAAACCAACTTACTGAAGTTTCTGTAGGAAAGCTGGTGTTTGTATAAACTTGCCTTTATATGTTGAAATTAACACATAAGAAAAGTACGTCATTAAGTATTTTTACCTTACATTTTGTAGTAGGAAAACATATAAAATGCTTCCATGAGCCCAATTTGCTTTTCCATGTGGCTCAGAATGAATAAATAGGCATGTCCTAGAATTGAAGTGGGTTTATAGAGGGACAGAGGGAGCAAGGAGACTCATAGGCTCACAGGGTCCTGTTCTCACAGCCAAGTACACAGTTAGAGATGCTGTGAAGACAAACGGCTTGGGTACGGCGTGCATTTTCTCTTTGAGACATAATCTCTCACATGTATAAAACCCACTTGTGTCCACACATCAAAGGTTTCTTGCAGACAATTGGCACTTGTCAGTAATAACATAGCCTGGGTAACAGCAGATGGTGCCAGAGGTAGCCGCCTCTGCACTGATGCTAAGACGAGCCTGGCAGGCCAGACTGGTTAACATAAAAGCAAGTGTAAGGACACCGTGTCCCAAGTTATGTTCTTAACCTGTGCACATGTTGAGAAGACAAAACAATAGTTTCTACTTCAAGAATAAAAGGAAACAGAAGCACCAGCTCCCTTTATATTTTGGGATTTGGGTTCACCTGCAGCCCTGGGTTTTCAGAGCCCCCAGCATCTGACTTAAGAGAAAGTTCCAGTTTGTGGGTGGAAATTTGCTGTGTGTTGGCTGTGGAAGCCATTTTGTGCTTTTTCTGAGCATTGCTTTATTAAGTTAGACATTTGATGATTTGATTGTTTTTAAGCACAGACTGGACAGCTGAAGGGGTTTCCCTGCTCTTGGAGAGGGTGTTTTCCAGAGATGATATGGTAAAAGGAAGACAGTTGCCACGCTCACAAGAAGGAGGCAATCTGGGTGCCTGAGACAGTCCAGGGTCCTGTGTTCCTGGCATCTATGATGGTTACTCCTGTTTTCTAAACCATTTGGTCTGTTACAAAGCAAAACCATCATGTCTGCCCAGCCTCTCTCTGTTTAGTTTCTTAGACTTTGTAGCCAGTACCAAGCAGTGAAGCATGTTGGTGGAGGTGTGTGTGTGGGCGGGGAGGGGTGGAGTGGGGGGTGCAGGGTGTGGGCGTAGGAGCAGACTGGGCTTCCTCCCTTGGACTCCAGGATACTGGCTGGGACACAGGCACAGTGTGTGGGTTCTTAAATGCTCTTAGGAATGTGGAGAGAAAGAAGGTTCAGTTGGTCAAGTGTTTGCCACGCATGAGGATATGAGTTTAGATCTCCAGTACCCATGTAAAAAGTCAGGTGTGACAACACAGTGTCTCATGCTGGAGAGATGGTAGGAGGATCACTGGGGCTTGCTGGCCAGCTAGTCTAGCCAGGCAGTGAACTCTCCTGTAGTGAGAGATGGTGTCTCAAAAAATAAGGTGAAGGGGCAGGTGAAAAGGCTGGTCTGGTCTGGTAGAGGTACTTTATAGTCTTGAGCTTGGTGACCTGAGTTCGAGCCCTGGAATCCATGTAAAAGTGAGGGAGAGAGCCAGCTTCACAATGCTTCCTGGTATCCATACTCACACAATAGCATGAATGTACACTATTGTGTGTGTGAGTGAACACACACAATAATAATTACAAATGGGAAATAAAGTGGAGAGTGAGTAAGGAAGATACTAGATCTCTCTCACACACACAGGCACACATGCACACATGCACACATGTGCACACACACATACAAATCATGACCAGTGGACTTTTACTTTTCATGATGGAGCACAGCATTAATTATGTATTCATTTCACAGGGAAAAAGGAACATTTTACATTCCCCATGTTGCCTTGAGTAACAGCCAAACTTGGCCTTCCTGATGCACGAGCTGTCTCCATCTGGAGGCTGGCATTGTGTTTCTTTAACCTGCAATTAACTGCCTCCTATAACACAGCCAGTGATAGGCAGATCCTTTCATGGTTTAGCAACTTTTTCTTACATGTTCTTCATTCTTCCCTTATTCTTGACAGAATCTACTTTTAGTGTGATAGCTTTAAAAACAGGTTACCAGGACAATCACCAGCAATAGCCAGGCATTAGCCATTCATTCACTCACATGTATTCATTGAGAGTCTACTATATGCCACCGTGGTAGACATAAGCAACATCATAGAAGCTGTGATATTAGAGCTGGGGGGGTCAGGGGCAGAGGTCAGAGCATCTCAGTTCCTCCGTTGGGACTGTAGAGTGTTGGTGCTGGGGCAGAAGCTTTGTGTCTTCAGCAGGTGACTGAGAGGAGGACATGGGGTCTCTGACAGACCTGAGCAAAGAAGGGTATATGAAAGAAATGTTGGAAGGTGCTCCAGTGAGCTCTGGGAACTATTCACTGCTATGCTTACACACACATCCTTATGGGGGAACACCTCAGTGTGAGTCTCTGGAGAACTCCAGTGCATGCCTGACACCTAGGACTTCATTTTGGGTAGCTTCCTTGTGCGGTCACAGTGCCTGCCTCTCTGTCACTCGTCACTGATCAGGCCTGGTGTAAATGAGTGTGTGGGATTCATGGGTGAATGGAGCAGGTTTAGGCAGCAGATGGCGATGCAAGGTAAAACTGGGCACCGTTGGGCCCTCGGTGCCAACATAGCAAGAGCAGTGGTTAGAGACAGCTGCCTGCCTGGGGATAGGGGGTGTCACCAGCCAGAGGCATGATGGACTTGCACGAAGCTGATTGAGAAGTTTTAGATAAAATGTGGGCCAGAGTAGCTGGGCATGGTGGCCCACATCTTTTTTTTTCCCTCCCGAGACAGGGTTTTTTTGTGTAGCTTTGGAGACTGTCCTGGATCTTGTTCTGTAGACCAGGCTGGCCTCAAACTCAGAGATCTGCCTGGCTCTACCTCCCAAGTGCTGGGATTAAAGGTGGGCGCTGCCACCACCTGGCCTTGTGGCCACCTCTTTAATCCCAGCACTCAGGAGGCTGAGGCAGGATGATCTCTCTGAGTTTGAAGTTAGCCTGGTCTACAAAGCAAGATCCAGAATAGCCAGAACTACACAGGGAGACCCTGTCTCAAAAGGAGGAGGAGAAAGAAGAGGAGGGATGGGAGAGGGAAATGGGGAGGGGAGAGTGAGAGAGAGAGAGTTGGGACAAAATGATAGAAAACCCCATGTACATGGTTATATGGTCGATGTGCTTGCCTGGTACATTCTGATGGTTACAGACTCAGGCTACAGGCTGTTTTCATTAGTGTCACCTATAGCTTCCCTCATATAATGCCCATTCACTGCTAGCCTACCTCAGTCCTGGCAATAGCTTGGCATGCTTGGAATCAGCAAATCCATTTATTTAGTAGACACCGCTCTTGAAAGCCATGTTTCTCTTTCTTTCTTTCTTTCTTTCTTTCTTTCTTTCTTTCTTTCTTTCTTTCTTTCTTTCTTTCTTTACTTTCTCTCTCTTTCTTTCCCTTCCTCCCTCCCTCCCTTTCCCCCTCCCCTCTCTCTTTTTCTTTCTTTCTTTCTTTCTTTCTTTCTTTCTTTCTTTCTTTCTTTACTTTCTCTCTCTTTCTTTCCCTTCCTCCCTCCCTCCCTTTCCCCCTCCCCTCTCTCTTTTTCTTTCTTTCTTTCTTTCTTTCTTTCTTTCTTTCTTTCTTTCTTTCTTTCTTTCTTTCTGCCACATGGCAAGAGACAGTATTGAAAGGTCTCCCACAGAAACTTAGCCATCACTCCCCAGGGAAGCCAGAACCGTAAGGAGCAACTGGAGGGGCCAAGGCCATCTGTGTTTAATGCCCCCAGAAAATGGGGTGGGCTCTGTGGGGGAGCTGATCTTCTTGCAGTGGAGCAGCCTTAGTGGCACTGTGGTTACATGTGCTGAGTGCTTGCTGCACACACCAGAGCCTATGGCTGGCACCTTGCTCCCGTCTTCACAGGGTGAGCCACAGAGGGAGGATGCTGGACTCTGCCAGCACCCGTGATGCTCTCCTGGCCTCCCTAGTACTCTTGAGTGGGTACTGGAATGGCTGCCTGAGCTCTGTGGATACCCGCTGCTGTGGCGAGTGTCCACCAGCCCTTTTCTTCTTCAAGTGTGAAGAAAACCAAACCTCATCTGAATCCCTAGGTGGAAGAAATGTTTGCACCTTAGGTCTGATTTGTGCCAACATTCTCCTTTGTTTGGACTCTTCATCCACTTTAGAATTTCTTTTTTAGAACATTCTGTCTGCAGGGACATGGGGAAGCTCACCTGTTTATCACCAGCTCTGGGAACACGGTGTGACTGTGTTTTGCCCAGTGGGATGCCGGCTGGCTTCACAACTAGGGCAAAGCTGGGCTCCAGCTGTGTTGCTGAGGTGTTGATACCCCTGCAGAGTCTTGTGTCTGTTCCATTTTCTCCACAGACCCTGAAAGTTTGCTTTAATGTTGTGGTTACAAAGGACAACCTCAGTGCACCAGAACTCTCATTCAAAACCACTCAGGATCCAGGAAGAATTGTTTTAGTGCCGCTGTGGACCTGTGTGGTGATTGCTAACTCTGCAGCTATCAAGGGTTGCTTGATTATATTGATAGATGTCATCATACACAAATATTTATATTCAGACAGCATTTGCACCCAACACAGTCCTCCTGAGACTGGATTTGTGACTTTACTTTTGTTTACAAAGGATTTCTATTCCAATATAAGCTGTTCTTAGGAATTTTTACCAGAAAGTCAAGTGGATCATATAAGCCACCATGTTATTGAATATTTATGAGAAGTATCTTTGTCAGTCAGGTGTACCCAAGACTCAGATAACAGCACAGTGAAGTCAGGTAATATTTGTCTTCCATGGAATTAATACATTTCATTTGTGTTATTTATTGGCACAAAATCATTCAAAACATTTACCTATGATTTATTTTACAGCCAACCCTACTATTTCCCAAATGTACCATTTCTCATGAATATGAATACAATCTGTAACTTAAAAATATTTATTTTTTAATTATATATTATATCTATTTTTAAATTATATGTATGTGTGGGGCTACAGGCATATGCAGGTCTCTGTAGGTAGAGGCCAGAGGAGGGTGCTGGATCCCCTGGAACTGGAGTTAGTGTTAGTGAGCAGCAGCTGTGGGTGCTTGATCTGAATTTTGGTCCTCTTCAAGACCACTAAATGTTCTTAACCACTGAGCAATCTTTCCATCCCCCAAAGCTATATATTTTGAAATATCCCTCTTAAGATTATTTTAAGTGCTCACTGTTTAGTTTCTTCTGGGTTCACTGAGGTGGTCTTACTAGGAAGTCAATGTCACTTAAAAGAGGATCTTTGGGGGGCAAGGGATGGAACTCACTGTGTAGTTCAGACTGGCCTCCAACTCATAGCAATCCCCCCGCTCCAATATCCTGAGTACTGGGATTACAGGTGTACACCACCACAGTCTACTCTAAAAAAAGTGACTGTTTAAAGAATCTGCAGGCCGTGTCACTCTTCTGTCCTGTCCAGTGACAGTCTTCTGCCTGTTCAGATGCACACGACAAATGGGTCAGTCCCAGGTCAGGTACTGACTGATGGTTCAGGTGTCTTTATACCCATCTAACCCATCCAAACAGAACTGCGAGGATACAAAAGTGAGTAAACAAAGGCATGTGAGTTGGTGCTAAAAAAAATGTAGCTGGGCAGTGGTGGCAGGTAGATCTCTGAATTTGAGAACAGCCTAGTCTATGGAGTGAGTTCCAGGACAGCCAGGGCCACACAGAGAAACTCTGTCTTGAAAAACAAAGGCAGTGCTGTGCATGGACTCCATGGGCATATGTATGGGCAGGTGCTCTGCTATGGAGCCAACGGCCCACTGACTCACAGCCCAGCCCGGGGTGTTTGCCTTCCTGGTGTCTTCTGCAGCCTCACTTATAGCACATGTCCTTCTTCCTTTCTTGTTGACAGCATCAAACATCTGACAGAAAGCAACTTGGGGAAGCAAAGTTTCGGTTGGCTCACGGTTTGAGCAGAAACAATCCACTGTGACAGGGAAGGCGTGATGGCCAACGGCTCGGGCGTGGGCCAGGCACTTGCTCATATCTCAGCAGAACATGGAGGGAGGACAGGACCTCTCAAGGGCCCAGTTCCTCCGGTGGGGTCCAACTCCTAAAGGTTCTGCAGCTTTCCCAAACAGCATCTCTCCGGGGGCCAAATTATTCAAACACAGGAATCTGTGGGGTCCATCTTACCTTTAAACCTAACAGGGAGAGGGTGTGTTAACTCTTCCTCCAGCCCCGTGTGTTTGCAGTGCTGTCCGACACTGGCCTGGGCAGCCTGGAGTAACGAGTTGGAACAAGCCAGTGGTGGACTCTTAGTGTCTGGGTGGCTGGAGGAGAAGTGGGCATAAGGTGGGTGAGTGCTTCTGAAAGGGCCTACCCAAAAGCCTTCCTTATGTAGCACACAGCCCAAAGCAAAGCTACTGAGAATCTCCTCTGTTGGAGTTAGGTTTAACAATTCAGGTCAAAGAAAGACTCAGCTGGGCCTGGAAACTGCACCCTTTTGGGAATTCACGGAGTGGGTGGTGGAGCCTTGGGGATGCAGTTGTAAGCGAACTGGGAGGAAACATTAAACCCAGAGGTAGGAAAGAAAGACCAGCTGTCCCCAGAGAGAGCCCCTGGAGGTTCAAAGCAGGCCAGCCTCCTCAAGTGTCCTAGAGAAAAACGATGTGAGGGACGGGGTGGATTGGCATGGAGAACGCTGGCAAGGAGGCTATTCAGGTAGAGTCAGGCTACTTCAGAACCAGTGAGAGGAAAGAGGAGCTGGGGAGTCCATGCCAGGCAATGGCTGGAATGCCCATCTGGAGGATAGGGAGCCAGAGAGAAGGGTCACCATTACTGCCAGCTCTGGGAGCAAATGGGGCCATGTTAATAGTAATGCCCAGTGTGCTGAGTCCCAGCAGCCTTCTGCTCACACAGGCCCTCCACCTGCAACCTCAGTTGGCAGAGCATTGAATCACTTAGATATACTGTGGCTCCTCCCCCTGTTACTATGCAACTTCTGACTCCTCCCTCTGCTGCTCTCCTGTAGCCTTCTTTCCACAGCTTCTGCTGGGCCCGTACAGGGTGGCAGGCAGGGGCCACATCGACCTGGTCACCTGGGGTCCGAGCTCATGCAAGCTTTGGAAATTTAGCCCCTTCCCCCTTCCATTCTCCCTGTAGCTCTGAGGTTCTTGAACCAACTTTGTAGGATTGGTGAACATACTTGGATAAGCACCGGCACCATGCTGCCCCCACCTCTCTTGTCTGAGTCAGGGTCTCTAGCTGTCCTTAACTTGCTGTGTATGAGAGGATGTCTAAACTTGGGATTCTCCTGCCTCCATTTCCCAAGTACTGGTATTCCAGATGTATACCCCACATCCGGCTTATGCAGTTCTGGGGACAGAACTCAGGGCTTCATGAGTGCTAGTACCCTACCAGCATAGCTACACCCCAATTTCTGTTCCCTCTTCAGACATAGAGCCTGATATCTCTTCCCAGGATCTCAGGAGCCTGTGCACAAAAATGTCTTCCTTCCTGCTCTTGTGGCAACTAGTGCCAATAAAGGTGTACACTCAAGTCTGGGCCTGTTTGCTGTTTCCTGTAGAAGGTAATCAAGCTGGATGTCCCATGTTACTGTTCTTGGTGGCATGTTTTGATAATATCACCAGTTTCTCACTATAAAATTAAACACTTGCAGACAAGCAACACTCCTAGGAGACCCTGGATTTTGACTCTATATCTTTGCTACTCAGAGTGTGGGGCAGACACCAGTAACATCGATTATGAGAAATGCAAATTTTGGAACTCATTCCCAGAAGACTGACTGGACACCAGTG
This sequence comes from Onychomys torridus, assembly GCF_903995425.1. Classification (NCBI taxonomy): domain Eukaryota; kingdom Metazoa; phylum Chordata; class Mammalia; order Rodentia; family Cricetidae; genus Onychomys; species Onychomys torridus. Next base: position 103,924,849 of record NC_050449.1, read on the forward strand.
TATGTTTAACAAGCTTTAGGTGGTTTCTGTGTACTCTGGCATTCAGGAAGGCCTGGACTACAGAATGCAGCAAATTGGAAATTAACCAGCAAGCTGCTGGCTTAAATATTAATATAGGTACTCAGGGAGACAGTAGGTAAAGGAGGGGAGATCTCACAGTCTGGGTGCCTCCATTTTTCTTTCTTTCTTTCTTTCTTTCTTTCTTTCTTTCTTTCTTTCTTTCTATCTAGAGTTGTTTTTGTTTGTTTGTTTGTTTGTTTTTGTTTTTGTTTTTTTCCTCCTGGGATGTCTTTAGGATGTATCCTGAGGTTCTGGGACCTCCTGCTTTCTGGCTGCAAGGGTGTGAGGATTTTAAGACAATAAGTGTGGCAGAGATGTAAGTGGAAGTGTGATATGTGGGAAGTGGGGACCAACTGAGAGAGTGAGAAAGGACAGGAGTTTTGAAAGGTTTCAGGGATAGACCTTCAAAGTGAGGAAAGGTGTACTCACTTAGAGATAGTCCAGAAGCCAGGCATGGTGGCACACATCTTTAGTAATCCCAGCACTCAGGAGGTAGAGGCAGGAGGATCGAGGGCTTCAAGAACATCTTTAGCTACATAGGGAGCTTGAAACTAGTCTGAGCTACATGAGACACTGTCTTTAAAGAAGGAGCCTAGGAACACTGGAGGTGATACCAAGTCACAGCAGTTCTCCTGTGGCTGTCATGAACAGCTTAGGAAAATGTATCTGCCAACAGTCAGGCAGGATAGACTAAGGACTGGCAGGTGCTACTCAAAGAGAGCCAGTCAGGTGCTGTGCCTCTGTGCTGGGAGGCACTGAGGGAAATGGTGACTAGTGGGTCAGCAGCTAAAACCAATGCAAAGTAGAGGCACTTCTAAGGTAATAGTAGAGAAACAAATTTCATCTCCCTCTGGGTGTCTCAGTCAATGTCATAAAGGCGGTAACGATCGATGGTGGCAACGTTTGGGAGAGCTTGGCGTATCATACAGTGATGATGCTGTATGAAAAGCAACATGGCACTTTTGTTTTCTTAGTTGGTGTTCCCACTTTCCATCATTTGGATGTTGGCTGGGTTCCCGATGCACAGAACAGGAGCATTTCCACAGCTTACTGTGACGCCCTGTTCCAGTTTGAAATTCATGTAGAAAACTCTCTTTGGGATGCTTGCATTATCAAATGTGACTTCACAGAGGTTTTCCTGATTGCATATCCACAAGTGAGCAGAGTGAGTTTGTTCCCAAATGGTGTCTGGAAAAGGGCCAGAACAAACAACTCATGGAAAGGGAAAATTTCCTCCAGTCCCCCCCATCTCTGCCTCCCAAGCGAATAATCTCAGCACTGAATCTGGAGGCTGCAGTGATTAATCTGGGGGAAATCACCAAGAACTGAAAGGCCAATCACAGGGAAAGTATTTTAAGGGAATTTCCCTGTTAGGGAGAGCAAGTTAACAATGCTCTATTAGATATGGTAACTTTTTATTGGATGTTACAAGATATTTTAAAACACCAATTTCATTTTTTTTTTAAAGACAGGATTTCTCTGTGTTTTCACATGTAGATCAGGCTGGCCTTGAACTCACAGAGATCTGCCTGCCTCTGCCTCCTCAAGTGCTGGGATTAAAGGCATATGCTATCACTGCCCAGCCAATTTCCATTTTAAAATACACACACAGTTTCTAAACGCTTCAGGAACAATTAGGTATTATTTATGTCCTATAGCAACTGGGTGTAATTCTCCTCTTTAAAAAAAAAATAAAGTTTTATGTGTGTGTTGTCTTGCCTGCATGTATGTCTGTGTACCACATAGGTGCCTGGTGTTGGAAGAGACTGTTTGACCCCCTGAGACTGGAGTTACAGGTGGTTGTGAGGCATCATATGGGTACTGGGAATCAGACCTGGGTCCTTTGCAAGAGCAGCCAGTGCTCTTAATCACTGAGCCATCTCTCCAGTCCTTACTCTTTCTTTTTCTAGTGATTACCATAGCTTCTTGGAAGGTACTACTGATCAGAGGCATGGCTTGTTTTCATTTGTATGAATTATATACGTGGGTTATGACTAAACAATGACTAGGAAAAGGTAAACTCTCCTTGTGATAAAAAAAAAATAAGAGACAGTGCAAACATATTAGGCTTTTGTTATTTTTGTCTTGATTATACACTTGGTGATTGGCAGCTGGTCTCCTAACTATAAGAAATGATAAATAATTAGAGAGGAAACTGGGTGAGTGTGATTCCCAGAGCTGGTCACCATGGAATCATGGTGTGGGAACTCACCTGATTGGCAGCGGCAAGTAATAGACATGGCGTCTTGAAGTCAAACAAATCCCAGGGCATAATGCCATGGCAAGCTGGTTTAGGTACTGGGCATTCTTGACGCTAGCATCCTAGGGCCAGCGATCAGGAAGCTGAGTTATCCTACCAGAAGGCCTATGCACCTAGGTTTGTTGGATATCTCTTTCAGTTACTACAGGAATGGCAAATTTATCCTGCTGGATCATATTTAGCATCTCTTCTCTTTGACTTTGAGATTTGTGTGGGTCTGGGGGAAACTTAAGCTTGCAGGACACATTTTCTTTCATAATGTGGAAAACCCAGCACCATTGGAGAGCCCCTCTGGACCGAGCAGGGCGCCAGCTCCCTCAGTGTGAATGAGACATTGTGGCTGTTTGGCACTGTCCTGCTTTGCTATCTGTTGCTATGATACACACCATGACCAAAAGTAACTTGGGGAGGAAAGGGTTTATTTGGCTTACATGTCCTGATCACAGTCTGTCACTGAAGGAAGTCAGGGCAGGAATGCAAACAGGAGCAGAGGAAGGGACCACAGAGAAATGCTGCTTATTGGCTTGCTCCTAGGCTCACATTTAGCTGGCTTTCTTATACAGCCCAGGCCTATCTGCCCAGGAGTGTGGCACCTTCCACAGTGGTCTGGGCCCTCACACATCCGTCAACAATTAAGAAAGCGCCACCCAGACATGCCTATGGGCCAGTTTGATGAAGGCATTTTCTCTCCCAAAATGACAAAATGACAGGCAGGTAGAAAAACTGAAACTCACAGGGATTATAGAATGTGCCTGCATGCACTCAGCTAATGACACTCGGGTAGATTCAGAATTTAACAGAAGTCGTCTGACTCTACATTCCATATTACAGCTGCAAAGTGAAGTGTTCTCACACTCGGAGCAAATGGGCCACTCTTGCCTGGTTGCCCTTTACACGTCTTCCTTGGCGGTTTTCCTGGTGGAGGGCGAATGTCTGATCACAGACTCTTTCCCTCCAGATTCAATCCACTCACTAGGTCTGTTCAGTGATGATGCTTGATGCTCGAAACAGTGACACTGCTATTTGTGGCAATGGTTGATCTAGATTGTCAACTTGAAAGGGTCTAGACTCCCGTAGGAGACAAATCTATGAGTGGGTTCTCAAAGAAGTTTCCAAATCAGGCTAATTGAGGTGGGACGATCCATGGGAACTGTGGTGGCACCAGTCCATGGGCTGGAGTCCTGGGCTGGAAAAAACCAAAACCAAAAACAACAACAACAACAACAACAACAAAGAGCCAATTAAACATCAGCCTCATCTCTTTCTGCTTTCTGATTATGGATGAAATGTAACTAGCTTCCTCACCCTCCTGCTTCTATGATTTTCCTTCCATGGTGGATTATATCCCTGAGCCCAAATAAACAGCCACCCCCAAGTCGCTTCTGTCATAGCTACAAGAAAAGAAATGAATACAGTCAGTAACACAGCTGCATTTCCCCTGGGGCTCCCAGTTCCTTGCTGTGCCAGGAACTCTGTAGGCCCCAGTGTTTGCAGGAGGGTGAAGGACTGAGTTCTCTGTCTTCCTTTAGACTATGTTGCTTCCGGTGATCTGGGTGTCTAGGTAGTGGACTGGGCATAATTGATGTTCTGTTGTGGAAACTGGGTTGTCTTCTTGGTTCAGAGATGTGGTGCCATCAGCCTACTCTCCTAACCTCCTGGGATCCATGAAAGCTTTGGGCAGAGTCTTTTGGAAACGTCTAAGTACAGCTACCCTCTTCCACCCAGGTCTGGGTACCTTGGGGTCAAACTGCCCATCAGAAGACCGATGTTTGGGCTCTTGAGGATGCAGGTCCTGCTAGAGCCCACATCTTCATTATCTTACGTTGCTCTCCAGTGTGGGTCCTGTTTCATGAGCTCCACTTCACACCACCCTGATGCACCATCTAAGACCTCTCTGGGGTCTTTCTAAGCCTCCTTCCATGATGAATGTCCACCTTCGCCAGTGTGTTTACAGATTTGTGTCTGCCTGGTTGTCCTCTGAGGACCCAGCTTCTCTTCCTCCATGGAACAGAGGACACTTCTCTTGCAAAGCCCATGGATTTTGAAGGCAGGGCTGGGGATTTTGCTTCTCAGGGCTGCTTCAGAGCTTGCTACTTTCCCACCTTCCAATACTGTTCTAGTCAGGCTTGTATCATCCCTCGGCTTGATACTCTCATGTAGAGACCGACCATTTCTCTGACATTTTTCTGCTCCACCTTGAGTTTTACATTTATTTGTGGTAACCTCAGGACCACATGGACAACTGTCCAACTCCATGGCAGGGTCCTGGGACTCTCTACTAGGGGCCTCCACCCCATTTAGTGCTGAAGGCTCAAGTTAACTCCTGTCTTTCAATAGTTCTAGATCCTCTTTCTTCTCATATTGCATTTGATCTGCCTCCTGACTTTCTAGTGGTGGTTTCTAATCCTAGCCAATATTTTATCCTTTGGGTTACCTTATTCTTTCTCTACTCCTACTTGGGAAAGCCCTTACCTGGGGTATTGGCTGAGATAACAGTTCTCTGTACCAAGAGTTTGATAAGTCTGAATCAAGGTCCTACCCTATATGAAGAGCATGAGGAAACAAGTTACCTTATCTTCTTATGCTTTTCACGCATACCCATGCATTTCATGGTCACCTCCCTCATAACCTTCTTCAGGTCCACAACACAGGGAGTTCAGATCAGTGTTTCTGCTGCCTACAACTGGGGCAGGGTAACTGTGAGAAGTATAACAGATGTCTGTAAATAAATCCCTCCACGGTAACTGTGATTGTCACACTCATAATTTCATGGCATGTGGGAAGATCAGTGCCAGCTATTACTTTCTCATCTGATCGACAATGTGCCTAGATAGAAATTGTCTCAGAACAGATTGTATGTTATAATTAAAAAACAAAACACGTTCTGCGTGGACATGTGGGCCAAGCTGTCCATCCCTGCGCAAGTGAGGTTTCTGCTGTGGTGGATTGAAATACATTTACAGGTAATCACTTTGAAACTTAGGACAATATAGTTACTTTTAAAATATTTTTGTTTTATTTTAAAATATTTGTGTGTGGGTTTGTGCAAATATGAGTGCCATTAGCTGAGAGGCCAGAAGAAGGAGCTGGATCCCCAGGAGCTAGAGTCACAGGTGGTTGTGAACTGCCTGATATGGGCGCTGGAAATTGAACTTGGGTCCTCTGCAAGACCACTTTGTGCTCTTAATCACTGGGCCATTTCTCCTGCCCCTGCTTTCAACCTTTTAAAACTAATTTTATTATTATTTTATTTTATGTGCATGAGTGTTTTCCTGCATGAAAATATGTACACCATGTATATGCCTGGTGGCCAAGGAGGTATGTATGTTGGATCCTTTGGAACGATATGTTGTGAGCCACTATAGGGATTCTGGAAATCCAGCACCTGGAATCTTCTGAAAGAGCAGCCAGTACTCTTAACCAGGGAGCCATCTCTCTAACCACATTTTTTTTTTTTTTTTTCAGATAGTGTCTCACTATGTAGACCAGGCTGGTCTTAGACTCACAGAAATCCACCTGCCTCTGACTCCTGAGTGCTATGATTGAAGGCGTGTGCTATTGTGCCTACCTTGTTTATCTGAGACAAGGTCTCATTTGTAGCCTGCTAGTCTGGAACTCAGGCTCTAGCCTCAGTCTCATGGAAATTTCCTAATTCAGCATCCCCAGTTATAAGCTTGTGTTACTGTACTGGGAAAGAATCCAGGGCTTTGTATATTGTACATGTTAATTTCACTTTGTAACACTGAGATATATTTTATTTTAAATAAGGAGGGGAAAAATCTTTCAGAGAATGAGGTTTCTTTATATGGATTGAAATCAAGATCTTTACAGCAACATTTTATGCAGACTCTCAATTAGAGCTTTAAACCCTCCTCTCCCCCACTGCCTTGGCCCGGCCCTGTTTATGATGCCAGGCAAAGCTGTGCACACAGACTTATACCTAAATTGAATGAAATGATAACACAAAGCTGATACTAACATTGGAAAGTAGGTATTGATAAGGTCAGTATTTTGTTAAATGAACTATAATCACTTTCCTATTTACTTAACAAAACTGGGAAGGAAATGTCATCCTTCCTACTGTCATAGATGAAGGACATGGAAATGCAGATACTTTGCCCACGTCTATAGATGTAGTTAGAGGTCATTCCAGGATAGAAATCCTGGGCATACCCTCTTCTCATAATTGCCTTCCCTGTAGGAGATGAAAATCTAGCTGGGTAAAAGGATGGGAAGGATCAGAGACCCTTGAAGTTCTGGAATGTTTTAGCTTCATGTTGCATCCTAGGTAGATAGTTTGGAGCTTTAATTTGTGTTCAATGGACCAGATTATGACTCCAGAAGGTCCCAGGCGTGGCCTGGCTCAGGGGAGGTCTCTGCAAAAGAGCCGCCTCAGCCTTTTGCTGACTCAGTTCCAGGCTTCTGTTCTTCCATGGAGGAGATTGAAGCTAAGACATAATGTTTAAAGGTCGATCATTTTATATACTTAAACAGTGACAGTAGAATAGTAATATATATACACACATATACATATATACAAACACACATATACATATAGAACACACATATACATATATATATATACACACATATACATATATACAAACACACATATACATATAGAACACACATATACATATATATATACACACATATACATATATACAAACACATTTACATATAGAACACACACAGACACACCACACACACACACATGCACACGAATATATTGTGGCTGGGACATGAAGCAGTTCTCTCATGAGCTGGCCAGCTGCTCTGTCACACTTCCAGCACCTTTATCAGTCAAGTTTGATGAAGGCCAAAGGATTCCTTAAACCCACTTTGACTAACCTCCTTTGTCTTTTTCCTGTTGCAGGCCACCGAGGCCCGGGTGACCATTCTCTAAAATGCTTAAGCTCGAAGATTTCTGAGCGAAAGCTGCAAAGCTCCTGGCTGCCTGCTGGGCGAGGACCTCTGGAGAAACCTGTCCTGGGGCCACGTGGTGCCGTCATGCCCATGTTCAATCCTCAAAGTGGGCTTCACTCAGTCCGTGCTGAGCACAGCCCGCTGAAGCCCAGGGTGGTGACGGTGGTGAAGCTGGGCGGGCAGCCCCTCCGCAAGGCCACCCTGCTCCTCAACAGGCGGTCGGTGCAGACCTTTGAGCAGCTCCTAGCAGACATTTCCGAAGCCTTGGGCTTTCCACGGTGGAGGAATGACCGTGTGCGGAAGCTGTTCACCCTCAAGGGCAGGGAGGTCAAGAGTGTGTCTGACTTCTTCAGGGAGGGGGATGCTTTCATAGCTATGGGCAAAGAGCCTCTAACATTGAAGAGCATCCAGTTGGCTATGGAGGAGCTGTATCCCAAGAATCGGGCCCTTGCCTTGGCCCCACACAGCAGAGCCGCCTCCCCAAGGCTGAGAAGCAGACCTCCCAGCAAGCTTCTGAAAGGAGGCCACCGCTGTGGAGAGGTGGGAAGCTGTAGTGAGGTTATGGGGAGCAGGACAGTCACCAGGCATCAGGGCAAGACCTCTACAGAGCTGGCCTTGGAAGACAAGGTGAGGACCCAGAAGAAGTGGGTAAGAGGGAAACAGGAAGCAGAACCTGGTGCCCTGCCAACACCCAGGGAAGCCACTCTGGAGGAGACTCATGCCAGCGGAGAGAAGCACCTGGGGGTGGAGATCGAAAAGACCTCGGGGGAGATCGTCAGGTGTGAGAGGTGTAAGCGAGAAAGAGAGCTGCAGCTGGGCCTGCAGAGGGAGCGGTGCCCTCTGGGCATCAGTGAGCTAGACCTGGGGAGGGGTCAGAAGTGGGATCCGGAGAAGCTGGTGAGGACCAAGAGCTGCAGGAGGGCTTCTGAGGCAAACTCAGCGGATGGGGAGGAAGGATGGAAGGGTGATAGCCATCGGAGCAGCCCCAGGAATCCCCCTCAGGAGCTGAGGAGACCCAGCAACAACTCAGACAAGAAAGAGAACAGAGGCTCGGAACCTCAGGAAAGTCACCCTCAAGGAGCAGCCAAGGCGCAGAAGGACGTCGTGGAAGGTCCACCAGCTGTACAGGAAGTGGATGCGAGGAAAGACGCCCGGCACACATGCAGGAATAAGCATGGCACCTGGCTCCTGAGAGAGCACCAGGCCGAACCCCCGCAGCTTCCCAGGACCCGAGGGGAGGAGAAGGAAGCAGACCACGAGAAGAAGCCAGGTGGGTCAGGAGGAAGGAGAATGGTGCTGGAAAAGGAGCCTAAGACGAAGCTGGAAGAGAGCAAGCCGGAACGGCCCAGTGGCCGGAAGCTGCGGCCGCTGGGCATCATCTCAGCTGATGTGGAGAAGCACTATGAAATCGGTCGGGTCATTGGGGACGGGAACTTTGCCGTCGTGAAAGAGAGCAAGCACCGCGAGACCAAGCAGGCTTACGCCATGAAGATTATTGACAAGTCCAAGCTAAAGGGCAAGGAGGACATCGTTGACAGCGAGATTTTAATTATTCAGAGCCTCTCTCACCCCAACATCGTGAAACTGCACGAGGTCTATGAAACCGAAGCGGAGATCTACCTGATCATGGAGTATGTTCAGGGAGGGGACCTTTTCGATGCCATCATAGAAAGTGTAAAGTTTCCAGAGCCTGATGCCGCACTCATGGTCACAGACTTGTGTAAGGCCCTGGTCCACATGCACGACAAGAAGATCGTCCACCGGGATCTGAAACCGGAAAACCTTCTGGTAAGCCCGGAGTTGTGCGGTTACCGGAGAGGGAGTTATAAAATGAAGGATAGAATGAATAGCAGCTGCATCATGCTGTTTGAGAATTACACTACTTTAATGTGCTTCTTTCAGTACCTAAAACTTTGGCTATAGTTGCTAAATTGCTGAATAAATTTGTTTTGATTGTTACGGAAATATAAGCCTTTTGATTTAAATAAGTCAAAATGTTTCCTCTTCTCTAGGAGAGAAATGTATTTGCTTTGATGGTGGCCATGTGACTTAATTTCTTGAATATTTACATATCCTCTGGCATAGGCAATGAATGTCTACCAGTGGTGGCTTCTCCCTCAAGCTTTGCAACTTCCATCTGACACTCCCCGTGTCCTCTTTGAGGACAATGCTTTGCCAAGGACTTTCCAGTCGGTAGATCTGGAGAGATCTGTGTGTGGATTGCATGAGACTGGTGGGCAAGTGTCTTGGTTTCTATGCTGGATGAAATACCACAACCAAAAGCAAATTGAGGAGGAAAGGGCATATTTGGCTTATGCTTCCACATTGCAGTTGATTATTGAAGGAAATCAGGCAGAACAGGCACTCAAACAGGACAGGAACCTGAAGGCAGGAGCTGATGCAGAGGCCACAGAGGGGTGCTGCTTTCTGGCTTGCTCCCTATGGCTTACTCAGTCTGCTTTCTTATAGAACTCAGGACCACCAGCCCAGTGATCATACCACCCACAATGGACTGTGCCCTCCCTCATCAATCACTAATTAAGAAAATGCCTTACAAGCTTCCCTACAGCCTGATCTTATGGAGGCATTTTCTTAATTGAGGTTCTCTCCTCTTGGATGACTTTAGCTTGTGTCAAGTTGACACAAGACTCTCTAGCATAGGAAGACAGGTCCTCCAAATTCGCTTCCTAGTTTTTTGGTTTCTTTCTCTAGACGAAGTCCTTATCCTTTCTGGACCTTAGCGTTGTGTGATTCTTCCTAGGGAGACATGAACAAAATCCTGTGCAGTCCAGACAGGGCACAAGTGACAGACAAATGATTCCAACCAAGTTTAGCTTAGTGAACGCTTGATTTTGTTCGAGTTGCTTAGAGGAATGTATGTGGTGATATATTGTGTACCCTAATAAATTTACCTGAAGATCAGAGAGACAAAGGAACAAGCCACCTTTTACCTTTAGGACTCCTCAGACTGAAAAGCCTTCCTCAGCTGAAAGACTTTAGTTCCTGTCTCCTTACACCTTATATACCTTTTCCTGCCACCTATATCATTTCTTGTCTGAACTTTCCTAGTGCTGGCATTAAAGGCATGTGTGCTTTCCAAGCAAATGCATGAGATCTCAAGTGCTGGGATTAAGGTGTGTGACTCCCAAGTATTAGGATTAAAGGTGTGTGCCACTACTGTCCGGCTCTGTTTCTCTCCTAGACTCAATCAATCTCATGTTGTCCAGGGTGGCTTTGAACTCACAGAGATCCAGACGGATCTCTACCTCCTGAGTGCTAGGATTAAAGGTGTGTGCCACCACTGCCTGGCTTCTTTCTATGTTTAATCCAGTAGCTTGTTCTGATCTCTGATCTTCAGGCAAATTTATTAGGGTACACAATATATTACCACAAATGTGGCTGAGAAGTTCCTCAGAGGATTGTGGGAAACTCAAAGGCAGCTGCATCCCGCTTACCCCAGCATGGGTGGTGATGACTCACCCAAGCTACACCCTGGAGCTCTGCTCAGCCTGGGGAGGCTTCATGGAAGAGTCTCTTCTTTCTTCTCTAGCAGTTGTTTGCCGTTTTTTATAAAACCTGGGGGGGGGGGGGAGTTGAGTGGGGGGGGGGGAACCGCCTGTGTCTTATAACTTTCTAAGCCTCATGAGTCCTAAGAGCCTTCCTCTTTGACCTCTCTAAGAATGAAGGTTAGAAGGGAATAGCTGCATAACATGTAGTTTCCTGATTTATTTTATTAAAATTTTTTTTTCCTGGTGCTGGAGAGATGGCTCAGTGATTAAGGACACTTGCCACTGGAGGACCTAGCACCCATGTTTGGCACCTAACTACTGTCTGTAACTGCAGCTCCAGGGGATCTAACACCCTTTTTTAACCTCCCCAGGCACCTGAACACATATATACATGCACAGATAATACACTCATTATACATTGCTAAGCAACCAAATCTTTAAGGTGTGTGTGTGTGTGTGTGTGTGTGTGTGTGTGTGTGTGTGTGTGTGTGAGAGAGAGAGAGAGAGAGAGAGAGAGAGAGAGAGAGAGAGAGAGAGAGAGGGGGGGAAAGGGAATGCATGCAATGGCATCAGGTGTAGAGGTCAGAGGACAGCTTTATGGAATCAGTTCTCACTTTCCACCTTTACTTCATTTCTAGGGATGGAACTAAGGTACCAAGGTTAGTCTGTCAAGGATCTTTACTCAGTGGGTCATCCTTTTAGCTCTAGCTTCCTGATTTAATAGGAAAAGAACAGTAACAATAGTATCTTGGGAGGTTGAGTGAGAACAGACATGAGAAAAAGCAGGGGCCTCCTGATAGGAAGAGGTCAGCACATTAACCCAGGTTGGCTGTGATACTCTCCTGTTTAACATAAAAATGTCACAGTACACCTACTTCCCAGAGGGCCACTCTGTGTCTTGGGTGGATCAAGACAAAAGCAAATCTCATTGTAATAATGTCAGAATGCATTGCTTATGTTGTGAGTGTGGTTAAATGTCCCCATGATGTCTATCAAGACTGTTGCTTCATTCTCCCACCTTCACACAAGATCAAGACACCTAGTCATAGATGTGGTGCTGCATGCCTGTAGCCCCAGGCATAGACAGCCAGATGTGGTGCTACATGCCTATAACCCCAGGCATAGACAGCCAGATGTGGTACTACATGCCTGTAACCCCAGTCATAGACAGCCAGACTTAGGAGGTAGAGGCAGGAGGATCAGGACTTGAAGGTCATCATTGGTTATTTCAAGGACCAGCCTGTTCTTTTTAATGACCCATCTATTGTTGTTGATTATTGTTTGAGACAGGGTTTCTCTGTGTAGCCCTGGCTGTCCTTGAACTCACTCTGTAGACTAGCCTGGCCACAAACTCAGAGATTCACCTGTCTCTGCCTCCTGAGTGCTGAGAGTAATGGCATATGCCACCACCTGCAGGCTAATGCCCATCTTAACAGAGACACCATGGAACTACTCATCTTGACCCTGCCCAACCCAAAGCCAACCCCTGCTTTTTTGAACTGTCCCCAATCACCCAGCATAGTTCCAATCTTCTGAGTGTTTTGGATGCTTTCTGAGTTAAATGAAGATTCTAGCAGAGTGTGTTCCCTCTTACTGCGGTGAGCTAATGAACTCAACATGTCTTATAAGTACATCCCTGGGAGTCTTGGTCAGAACAACAAATCTCACACTGTTACCATCTGGAATCTTTGTCTCATTTTATTCTTCATAGCTGTGATCACCACCTGACACATTCTGATCATCACCTGACATATTCTGATCATATCTGATAAGTTTTCTTCATACCTGACATGTTATGATCACCACCTGACAGATTCTGATCACCACCTGACAGGTTCTGATCTCACCTGACGCTTTCTGATCACCACCTGACAGGTTCTGGTCACACTGGACACTTTATGATCACTACCGGACAGGTTCTGATCACATCTGACAGGTTCTGTCACTACCTGATATGTTCTACATCTCATATTTAGGAAAATTTACTAGAGGGCTAGAGATATGGCTCAGTGGTTAAGGGCTGTTCTTTCAGAGGACCTGTGTTTGATTTCAACGTGTTGGCTCCCAACTTATCTATAACTCCAATTCCAGGGGGATCCAATGTCCTCTTCTGGTCTCTTTGGGCACCAGACATCCATGTGGTGCACAGATATACATGCAGGCAAAATACTCATGCACATAAAATAAATACCATTTTAAAAATTATTAAAAGTTGAACTACATTTTTACTTATGTATTGTGTTGAGGGAGATGGGTAGAAGGTGAGCATGCACATGCCACATTTCAAGGGAGGACAACTTGTAGGAGTCAATTCTCTCCTGTCATGTGGGTCCTGAAGATGGAACTCAGGCTTAGTGACAAGAGTATTAGCGTATTTACCCAACTGAGCCATCTCACTAGCTTGTTTTTTTTTTTTTTTTTTTTTTTTTTTTTTGTTTTTTTTTTGAGCTTAGGACTGAATTCCAGGCCTTACACTTGCTAGGCAAGCGCTCTACCACTGAGCTAAATCCCCAACCCCTCACTAGCTTGACGAAACAACATGATCAAGAGAAAATTAGGAAGGAGAGGGTTTGCTTGGCTCATACATCCTGGATCATGGTTCACTGGAAGAAGCCAAGGCAGGAACTCAAAGCAGTCCCTGGAGGCAGGAACTGAAGCAAAGACCATGGACGGTGCTCCTCACTGGCTGGTGGCTGGCTCAGTCTGGAGGGGCCCTCACTGGCTCATTCTCCATGACTTGCTCAGCCTGCTTTCTCATTCAACCTAGAACTACCTGCCCAGGGGTGGCACCTCTTTCAGTGGGCTAGGCCCTCCTACTTCAGCCATTAATTAAGAAAGTGCGTTATAGACTTGCCTACAGGCAATCCAATGGTGACAATTTCTTAATGAGGTTCTTTTCCCAGAGAACTCTAGGTTTTTTGTCAAGCTAATAAAACCAACCAGCACACAAATATTTTATTGATGATGATGATGATGATGATGATGATGATGTGTGTGTGTGTGTGTGTGTGTGTGTGTGTGTGTGTGTGGTGCATGTATGTGACTGTAGGTGTGCACATGACATGGTGCACACATGGTGCTCCGAGGATAACTTCGGGAGTCGGTTCTCTCCTTTCATCTTGTTGGAGGCAATCTTTCTTGTTACTGGTTCTGTGTGCTACAAGGTAGCAGGCCCTGGGGCTTCTGAGCCTTTCTCCCATCTCTGTCCCCACCTTCTTGTAGGAGTGCCGGGATTGCATGCACATGTCCCAGAATCTGGCTTTTTACATGATTTCCAGAGGTTCAACTCACATCATGAGGCTTGCACAAATTTTTTTTTTTTTTTTTTTTTTTTACCAACTGAGCTGTCTCCTATCTATATTTCCTTTCATTTCTTACTTCTCTCACTGGAAAGATAGGTCCATGATTACAGCACAATTTTATTCAGACTATACCATGAACTTGAGGACAATTTTGCCACATGGTAGACAATTAACAGACATTAGCTGAACACCATCATTTCATGCTGCCAGGGAAGCAGCAAGCACTCCATTGAGATCAGTGTATAGAAAGGAATGTGGCACCCAGGCATTATCATGAAGGCACACTCAGAGACCAGTTCCTGCAGACAAAGCAGTAGTGAATGGAGACAGTTATGCCAACAAGTTGCCTTTTTTAAAAATGGAGCAAAGGGGTCAGGAATTGAGCATGTTTCCTTTAATGTGCATGGCTGCAGAGCTGTGTCCCTGAACTGCCCCCATGAGCAGGTTGAAGGCAGACTGAGTCAAGCTCATTTTCTGGTGAAATGAGGTTTATGTTGACCATTAACTCAGGCACTCCTGTTTTTGCCAACTTTAATAGAATTGCAAGAATAATTTGGCTGGTTGCCTGCATGGTCTGAATTAGTCTTCTGTAACTCTCTTGGGGAAGTGGAATTTTTATATTTGTTGTGGTCCTTGTCCCTTCTCTACTGCTTTTTAGAACTTTTTGTTATTATTATCAATATTTTTGGGGTGATGTGTTTGCTGACTTGCCTTCAGTTTGCTGTGTAGCCTGAGGATGACCTTGAACATGGGATCCTCCTGCCTACATCTCCCAAAAGCTGCAGTTACAGGCCTATGCTGCACCTGGTTTATAGGGTTCTGGGGATCTAACCCAGGGTTTCATGTGTGCTAGGCAAGCACTCTGAAAACTGAGTCACAGGCCCTGCCACTCACCCATTTTTGTTGTCTGTCTTTTGGGTCTGAGCTGAGGCATTTTCCACATGTGATGTCCAGAGCCTGCTCTTGTGGTTACAGTTTTCACTGAATCCTTTAAGCAGGCGAGATTTATATGAGAGTCCAGGTAGGTCCTGTGAGCTGTCATTCCCTACAGATGCCTACTGATGCCTCTACCAGTCATACAAGCCCATAGTTTCCACATGTGAGATCAGATGTCTCCCAGGACCATTTTCACGTGGGGACAATTGGCTTACCTTGTGTTTTCTAACAATGTACTGGAATCAGTCTGGGGATCAGCCTGTTCTCACAGTGTGAGGGGACGGAGTTGCCAGCAGTGTCTCACTGGAGAGTGAGCTCCACAGTAGTTGAGTATGGGAAGTTGCTCTGGGCAGTAGGAACAGTAAAGGTGATGTACTCAATGTGGACAAATCTCTATGAAAGTTCAGGCAGGCATAGTTCTTCATGGAATTAAATATCATAGCTGACATCTTTTAGTGTTTTGAGGTAGTGGAGTGTGTGTGTGTATGCGCGCGCGCGCGCGCATGTGCGCGCAGATGTATAACTTTAAAAACAGCAGAAAGCTATGTATGATCTATCTTTTGTAGAATATTTAATGCATTGCTCTTCCTGGGTGATTTGTCAGTATGCACTTATTGAAACGGGTATGTCTATCACACTTGTGAAACATATTTCTCTTTTTTTCTAGCTGAGTAAAGTTTGGCATATCATGTCCTGAGCCTAAAAATTGTCCAGTGCTAGGTTTTTTTTTTTGTTATTGTTGTTTTCAGACAAAGATGAGGTTTATGCTGGACTTGACAACTGCTGGTTGTCTGGGTACCATTTCCAAATTTGTTGATAGGATAGTTATGTTGCAAATTTGTTTAGTTTTCCAAGATTCAATAGTCATCATTGTTGCCATGGTGATCACCATCAACCAGTTGGTGTTCTTCACTCACCTAAACTTGTTGTTAAATGAATGCTTCCTTCCTGAATGCTTCTTTCCTTTACAGGATGGCTGCTGGGTCTCTGTTAGACCTGTCTTTGCTAAGCCTGGGAAAATGATTATTTTATCATTAGCTTCTGACTGAGCAGTGGGTTATAACTGCAGCTGCTTTTACAGACACTTTCTGAGCACACAAAGAGCTCTTAATGAACGTGGCTGCTTATCATGATGTTTTAATCAACAGAAATATTTACATCTGCTAATTAGGCCCTGGAGTAACGTTTCAGGCCTGTATTGCCAAGTTCATCTGATCCCACTGATCTCATTTCCTGATATTACAATTCTTCTTCCCTTAGGGTTATTTAGACTCCTGAGATCTTGCAAACAAAGTTTTAATTATGGGAATTTCCAGCTTGCAGAAATATCCATGTTAATTGCTTCTTCTGTCAGTATGTGATCCCTGGAGGGGTTGGGATAGTGTTGACTGAGTCCCAGGGAAGGAAGGAGGAAGACACAGGATGACAAGAGATGGAGATGAGACCAGCTTACTCAAGATGGGGAGTATAGCCATCCAGTCTGGGTATTGTCAGCTAAGATGGCTGGGTGAGCAGGGGAGTGATGGAAGAGATGCGCAGCTGGAGTGTGGCCATTCTAGAAGCATCTCTTCCAGTGGGACGGGGAGAGCAGAGCCTTGTTCTGGAAAGGCGCTGGGAGACATGAGATAGGGGGTGATCAGTTGCTCCTCCAGCTGAAATACAAAGAGTTAGATTTCCCTGGATCTTATCACTGTTCCCCAGCCCAGGTGCTGCATCTTTGAGTGCTTGGAGCAGGAGAAAAGGTGGTGGTGTGGGGGGACAGGTCACAGCTTGGGTGGAGACAGAGGGAGGTCCTTGTTCTGATGTCTCCTTGGTCTTGAGATGAAGGACATTTGTCTAGCTG
Organism: Onychomys torridus; assembly: GCF_903995425.1. Classification (NCBI taxonomy): domain Eukaryota; kingdom Metazoa; phylum Chordata; class Mammalia; order Rodentia; family Cricetidae; genus Onychomys; species Onychomys torridus. The sequence continues at coordinate 103,941,685 of NC_050449.1, forward strand.
TCTAACTCCTGAATGTGGCTGGGATTGTGCACTGATATGTGTCCTTAAGGTGATAAGGAAAGCCTAGAATGAGATGACCCAACACATCTCTTGCCCATTTTTCCTTCCATAATTTTGTTGACCTTAATTCCCTATGCTCTCCTCCCCTCCCTTCTGATATGATATACAAGAAGGACTCCATGATAATAATTCTCCCTGATCTACATAATATTTCTTCTACTAGCTCTCTTTTCTCCTTATCTAGAAGCTAGCCATATAACCCTCTTTTCTTATTAATGCTCCAAGTATGAACAATTTTAAATTAACAATGCAGCATTTCTCATTAGTTATACTTCATTAAATGAAGCAACATGGATTAAATATATTACTAATATTATGACAATATTATATATTATTAATAATATGAAATAAAGAGGGAGTGAAATGAAACAGGCTTTTAGTTCAGGTCATTTTGTTAGGGTGAATACTGGCAATATCTTGCTGTCACCTTCCTAGGAGAATGTGTTCTTGTGAGCCCTTTGAGGTTCTAAGATTATAGTTCTCAAAATTCTTTTAGTTGGAGAAAGCAGCCCAGCAGATCTCTTCCATGAGTTTCCAAGATCTAGCTGTCTTTAGGCTTTGTCTCTTCTAGAAGGATCTGTTTCATCTTCTTCTGGAAGTCCTGTCTGTTGCAGGTTATGTAAGGTCAGGGGAGGAATCTGCAGCCAGGCCATGGTGAGCTTCTTGCTGGGCTCCAGCAGGAGATGCTGAGGTTGATTTTAGGCATTCAGTAGAAGTGAATAGAGACAGGTGGTCATCCTACAGTGATGCCCTGTCCTGTAAATGGTTGGGATGGTGGGTGAGGAGAGAGGACTCTGGTGTTTCTGATCTGCAGCTAGTTAGTGTGAGATTCATATTTTTTGATGGAGGAAGGAGATTGCAGGCTAATTAGAGGAATGTGAGCATGACTGAGTTCATGGGTGCTGAAAAGCTTCACCCGGTATATATAGATATACAGACATCTATTTTAAGGTCTCTCTCTCTCTCTCTCTCTCTCTCTCTCTCTCTCTCTCTCTCTGTGTGTGTGTGTGTGTGTGTGTGTGTGTGTGTGTGTGTGTGTGAAGGAGATCACAAAATGGAACAGGAACAGTTGCTGAAGGGATGTGTAGAAATGGGCTGTTTGTTTTTTTAAGTTGGGAGGTTTGGCCATATATGATAATGGAGCCCTTCTCTGGGCTGGGGTTCTAATCTCTGAGACAGGAGCAGGGTGAGTGAGAAGTCACTGTTCCTCATCTTTCTTTTTTTGTTTTTTGAGACAGGGTTTCTCTGTAGCTTTGGAGGCTGTCCTGGAACTTGCTTTGTAGAGCAGGCTGGCCTCAACTCACAGAGATCCACCTGCCTCTGCCTCCCGAGTGCTGGGATTACAGGTGTGCACCTGGCTCCTCATCTTTTTTCTTTTCTTTTCTTTTCTTTTCTTTTCTTTTCTTTTCTTTTCTTTTCTTTTCTTTTCTCTTCTCTTCTCTTCTCTTCTCTTCCTTACTTCCTTTCTTCCTTCCTTCCTTTTTTGGTTTTTTGAGACAGGGTTTCTCTGTGTAGCTTTGCACCTTTCCTGGAACTCACTCTATAGCCCAGGCTGGCCTCAAACTCACAGAGATCCACCTGTCTCTGCCTCCCGAGTGCTGGGATTAAAGGTGTGTGCCACCACCACCCGGCTCATCTTTCTTTCTTTCTTTTTTAGATTTTAAAATATTTTAGATTTATTTTTTTATTCATTTTACATACCAACCACAGTTCTCTCTCTTATCCCGCCTCCTGCCCTCCCCGCCTCCTCCCTTCTTTATCCCCTCCTCCAACAGGGTAAGTTCTCCCATGGGGGGACAGCTAAGCCTGGTACATTCAGTTGAGGCAGGACCAAGCCCCTCCCCACTTTATCAGGAATGAGCAAGGTGTCTGACCATAGGTAATGGGATCCAGAAAGCCAGCTCCTGAATCAGGGATAGATCCTGATCACACTGCCAGGGGCCTCTCACACAGACCCAGCTACACAACTATCTCCTATATGCAAAGGGTCTAGTCTGGTCCCATGCAGGTTCCACAGCTGCCGGTCTAAAGTTTGTGATTCCTTTGAGCTTGGTTTAGTTGTCTGTGTAGATTTCTTCAGCATGATCTTGACCCTCCTTGCTCATATAATCCTTCTTCCCTCTCTTCAACTGGACTGTTAGAGCTCAGCCTGGTGCATGGTTGTGGATCTTTGCATCTGCTTCCATCAGTTACTGGATGAAGGCTCTATGATGACAGAGTATTCACCAGTCCAGGCACCCTCACCACTGTTGCTAGTAGTCTAATCTGGGATGAGTTGTCCTTGTGGATTCCTGGGAATTTCTCTAGCACCAGGTTTCTCTCTTACTACATAATGTCTCCCTCTATCAAGATATCTCTTTCATTGCTCTCCTACCCCATCCCTCTCCCAGCTCGACCATCCCATTCCCCTATGTTCTCACCCCCATCCCCTACCCTCTATTGCCCCCCACCCCCAGTTTACTCATTGGGATCTCCTGTGTTTCAATTTCCCAAGGTGATCCATATGTCCTTCTTAGGGTCCTCCTTGTTTCCTAGCTTTTTTGGAGTTGTGGGTTTTTGTCTGATTATCTTTTGCTTTACATCTAGTACATACCATGTTTGCCTTTCTGAGTCTGGGTTACCTCACTCAGGATGATATTTTCTAGTTCCACCCATTTGCCTGCAAATTCCATGATGTCATTGTTTTTTACAGTTGAGTAATACTCCATTGTATATATGTACCGCGTTTTTCTTTATCCATTCTTTGGTTAAGGGTCATTTGGTTGCTTCCAGGGTCTGGCTATTCTGAATAACACTGCTATGAACATAGTTGAGCAAGTGTCCTTGTGGTATGCTTGAGCATCCCTTGGGATATATACCCAAGGTATCATTGGCTCTTCAGGTAGATTGATTCCCAATTATCTGCCACACTGATTTCCAAAGTGGCTGTACAAGCTTGCATTCCCACCAACAGTGGAGGAGCATTCCCCTTGCTCCACATCCTTTCCAACATAATCTGTCTTCAGTGTTTTTGATCTTAGCCGTTCTGACAGGTGTAAGATGGTATCTCAGAGTTGTTTTGATTTGCATTTCCCCGATGACTATGGATGTTGAGCAATTCCTTAAATGTCTTTCAGCCATTTGAGATTCTTCTGTTGAGAATTCTCTGTTTAGCTCTGTAGCCCATTTTTTTTTTTTTTAAACTGGGTTGTTCAGTATTTAGAAGTCTAGCTTTTTGAATTCTTTATATATTTTGGAGATCAGCCCTTTGTCAGATGTGGGGTTGGTGAAGATCTTTTCCCATTCTGTAGGCTGTCATTTTGTCTTATTGACTGTGTTCTTTGCTCTACAAAAGCTTCTCAGTTTCAGTAGGTCCCATTTATTAATTGTTGCTCTCAGTGTCTGTGCTACTGGTGTTATATTTAGGACGTGGTCTCCTGTGCCAGTGCATACTGGGCTCCTTCCTACTGTCTCCTCTATCAGGTTCAGTGTAGCTGAATTTATGTTGAGGTCTTTGATCCACTTGGATTTGAATTTTGTGCATGGTGATAGATATGGATCTATTTGCAATCTTCAACATGTTGATATACAGTTATGCCAGCACCATTTGTTGAAAATGCTTTCTTCCATTGTACAGTTTTGGCTTCTTTGTCAAGAATGAGGTGTTCATAGGTGTGTGGATAAATGTCAGGATCTTCAATTCAATTCCACTGGTCCACATGTCGGTTTTTATGCCAGTACCAGGCTGTTTTCATTACTATAGCTCTATAGTAGAGCTTGAAGTCAGGGATGGTGATGCCTCCAGAAGTTGCTTTATTGTAAAGGGTTGTTTTAGATATCCTATGTTTTCTTTTTTTCATGTGAAGTTGAGTATTGTTCTTTTGAGGTCTGTGAAGAATTGTGTTGGGATTTTAATGGGGATTGCATTGAATCTGTAGATTGCTTTTGGTAAGATTGCTATTTTTATTATGTTGGTTCTACCTATCCATAAGTACAGATCTTTCATTTTCCAATATCTTCTTCAATTTCTTTCTTCAAGGGCTAGGAGAACAAAGACTCCCTCTTGGTCCAATCGGAGTGGTGGAGTCTGTCCTGTTCCTCTTCTTTAGTTTGATTTCTCATCCTCCCAGCTGACAGTGGTGATGTGATATGCAGTGAAATACAAAGCTATCAGATCCAGCTCAGGAAACACCTATGTCTGACTGTCCTCCCTCAGCAGGCTGACTGTCTGAACCAGATGCTGGACTGAAAAGACAAAGCAATCTGGTGGCTGCAGTACTCTGGGCTGCAGTGCCCTGGGCTGCTGTGCTCTCTGGTATATTCAGATTAAAGCTGAGTTTGTTTCCCCAACTAGAAGATGATAAAAAATTAAATTGCGTACCAAATGGTGAGTTTCATTAGGATGTTCTCATAATCTTTTGGTTTTTGCTGATCATCCTTCCCCACACTCCTTTCTAGAACCTTTACCTATCTTTGCTAGTCCCCCTCCTCTTGGGTATTTTATTAATCTTTCTTTATCTGCCCCCATCCTTGCTCCCCATCCTGTGAAGCCTCTTCTCCTCTCAAGGGTCTCTTTTCAAGTATGACCTGTATTCACCCTCTCTATACACACATGTAAGAAATGAAGTCTAGAATCTATATTTGAGAAAACATGTCACATTTTGTTTTTCTAAGTCCAGGTTGCTTTGCTTAACATGATAATTTCCAGTTCTATTAATTTTTTCTCTGCAGCTGTCATGATATCATTCTTCTTTATGTCTGCATAAAGTTCCATCATGTACATACATGTGGCACAGTTTCTTAACCATTCTTCTGTTGATGGACATCTAGGTTGGTTCTCTTTCCTGGCTGTTGTGAACAGCGACTGTAAACATGATGGTCAAGGATTACGGTACCTTTTATGTTCTAGTGTAAATTAGTTTGTGCCATTGGCATTTTGATATGATGTGGTTTCTAAGATTGTTTCAGTTCTTATTAGTTGGAAATGTGCTTTGGAGGGAAATGATCCAAAGAACCATGAAGATTCAAACAGGAATCTAACAGAGATAAGTAAGCTTACCCCAAGGCGCCTTGCTGTTGGTCTGTACTCTGCTGCCCTCTTATGCTCAGAGACTAGAAGTGTATTTTTAATTTTATTTCTTTATTAAGGTGTTTGTATGCTTGGTGTTTTTTCTTTTTTCTTTTCATTTTCTTTTTCTTTTTCTTTTTTTCTTTTTTTTTTTTTTTTGAGCTAGGGTCTTCCTCGCTGTACAGAGGAAGCTGGCTGGAATTCCCTATCCTCCTGAGTGCTGGGATTACAGACACATATATACCTCACAATGGATTACATAACTATGTTTAAATTGACATACTATGGAAGTACAGAGTGGAGGTGAACTGATTACATCCCTGACAGGAATGTAGCTCAGTTGATAGAGTACTGACTGGACAAGTTCCTGGGTTCGATCCCAAGCCCTGCATTAATCAGGCATACTGGTACATACCTATAATCATAGCCCTTGGGATCGGGAGGTGGGAGGGTCAGAAGTTCACAGTCACCCCGAGCTACATAGCTTGGTCCACATGATGCCCTGTCTGAAAAATTGTTTTGTTCTCTTGAGGTTTTGATAGTTAGGCTTTCAGGATACAAGTGTGGTCATCTGATGCTCACACCACTAGTGTACACTACCTGGATTCAAAGCACGACACTCTTTCGATGGCTGGAAAGGGGGACCTAGACACAGACAAACCAGTCAGTCACTCATGCTGTGTGCAGCCATCTCTGCATCCTGTCAGGCAGAGGGCCTGGACCAGCCCAGCAAGAACATGGTCCAGAACAGTGAGTTTAGATAAACTTGGAGATATGTGTTGGGGGTGAGCTGAGACATGGGCAAGTGATTTGGGACAGACTGCTTCCAAACCCAGGAAAGCCAGAAAGGCCTTGAGATAGAGGCATTGAAATAGACATTTAATGGGGCCTTCAGCTGCTTGGTCAAATGAGAGTCCTAAGTATTACCCACCCCTACCCAAGAGACCAAGTCCCACAAGGACTTGGGAGGAGTCCTAGGATCATAACTTAGAGAATTCCGAAAGTGGGCTGTGGTGGAGATATTCGCCTTGCTTCCCATCTTTGGAAGGGATGTGTCCTCATTCACAGTCACCCCAGAGGGGACACTGAGAAAGCAGGTAGGGATGGACTTCTGGGTCAGCACAAGAGGATCTAAGGTGAATAAGTGTCCGGTGGGGGAATGTGTTAGATAAGTTTATTGTTTGGGTGGAGGTCTGATCTGATGGTGAGATAGGAAGTGTTCTGAAGCAAAGAATTAAGGTGCCTGTCTGAGGAGACAAGCCAGTGGGAAGAGTGCTTGCTATGAAAGCAAGAGGACCCAAGTTCAAATCCCTGGCACCCACATAAAAGCTGGGCATGACCATGCACCTGTAATTGCTGTGTTGGAGAATGGAGACAGGTGGGTACTGGGTGCTGGCTAACCATCCCGGGTGAACTGTCAGGTTCAGTGAGAGATCCTGTCTCATTAAATAAGGGGGAGAGAGAGAGAGAGAGAGAGAGAGAGAGAGAGAGAGAGAGAGAGAAACAATGTACTCCTGTCTACACACATACATGTCCATGTACCACCTCTCACAGAAAATAGATACATAATAAAATAATAATAGACAACTCTGAGCTTATTAAGGAAACCCTGACTGTAGAAGCTAGAGTCTTAGCCATACTGGTCCTTCTAAGCAATGGCTGGTGGTCCATGTAGCGCAAATTCTAATTGGTATTAATAATAAAAACCCAGAGTCAGATGTCAGGGTAAATGCTGAAAGATCAGAGAATTAAAGGAACTAGCCACAGTCACCTCTTACCTCTCCAACTCCTTAGTCCAAAAAGGGATGAGCTCCTGTCTCCTTCCGCCTTATAATGCTGGGATTAAAGGTGTGTGCCACCACTGCCTGGCCTCTATGATTATCTAGTGGCTTCCTCCACACTCTCAGGCAAGCTCTTTTTGTTAGAGCACAAACAAAATATCACCACAGTTACGCAGAGAAAAGAGTAGCATATTATGTTTTAGACAGGCCCATACAATCATTTAAAAACTGATGTGATGTTTTGAGAATATATCCAGGACACTGAACATAATACAATTTCAAATGAAAGTCTGAATTTTTCAGAACCTTTCATCTGGTCTCTACTGGCCCAGTGGGACTTGGCTTTGGAATTGGGAGTTTCCAGTTAATTTTTGATAGGAATAACCATTTTATTTTGGTGTATTTAATTGGCTAGATACTTTTAATGCTGATCATTTGGCTGGAAATATTTGCAAATATTTTTGAGGGGAACATTTTTTCTCAACAATTACCTAGTAAATATGATGAATGCAGATAGTCCATCTGGTGATTCCAGGCACCAACAATATTTTATTTTTCTTTATTTCCCAACTAGATTTTTTAGTCTAAATTATTCTGTTGTTTCTTTCAGGCTGCATCTGTCTCTTTGAGCAGAGTGGCCAAACTGTGTTTGGGGTCTGAAACTATGGTTTCTTCTTGGCCAGGTTAATTTAGGAGACAATAATGTGTAGCCACTTGGATGGGGTTCTGCAGGGTACCCACTAGGATTTCCAGGTTCTCAGAACAAGGAACTGGACCAGGACACACAGTAGTGACAGAAACAGAGTTTACTAGGGAAGAAAAGCACTTTAGAGAGTGGGAACAAGCCTGAGTTGGTCATTTCCTTCCAAATTGGTCAGAAGTTCCATGACTCCCATGATGATGGGCAGTTAGGGATCTGTGTAGAGCACTCTCCCTGTGCATGCTTTTTCCAGATGTAAGGGAGGGTTTCCAGCCTTTTTCTCTGTCATTGTTTCCTTTCATATGTCAGTCTTGACCCAGACTCAGCAACTAAGACACTTGCAACTTGTAGAGATGCCAGTTTACTGGTGGAGTCACGTGTATGGAAATCTGACCTAGTCAGGATCTCCCTTCCCCTCCCCCACTGGAATGTCTACTGAGAGAATTTCGAGGCTGTGCACAGAGAATGGTGTGGAGATGGCAGTGTTTATTACAGTGAAGTGGAACACTTTCAAGGGGACAGTGCCCAAAGGGACCACTTCCAAGTGGGGAGAGTAGACAATGGCCAAACAGACCACTGTGCCGACCTTTATTATCTACATCGTAGGCAGGCTTTACCCTGTTTCTAAATTTTCTAGAATAGACAGCTTTCCCTAATGGGTTTTCCTGCCCGGGTGATTCATAGGCCTATGGATGAATTCTGGACGGTCATAAGGGTGTGTTCTTGTTCGCTACTAGGAAGCTTGCAACTAGCTAGACTAGATAGTGATTCCACAATCTTCTGGTTAGTTCAGAAAGTCATGCCTCTACATGAGGCCAGAAAGTCCACTCAGATCCCATCCTTTTGATTTATAGTCACAATTCTGCTACTTCAGTTTTACATTTAACAGGAGGGTTTACAATGGAGGGGGTACATTCTTAAAGACCCTGAGTATGTAACCATCTACCTAGCAGGGAGAGACAGAATGGCTGCTCCAGCCTGCCCTGCCAGTTGTCACCATGACTCAGATACAGGGAGACCCACCATTGCCCCTTGGGCTCCACCACCTAGTGCTGATAGGAGCACAGGGGGTCTGTGTTCAGGTCCAGAAGAAACACAAGGGTGTGAGCTGCAGACAAGCTGGGCATTCTTGCAAGTATGGCAGCAGTGGTGAGTCTTTCTTTTGGATAAAACCAGCCTGTTTTATCCAGTAAGTTTTCATCCAGCATGCGAATAACAGCTTTGCTCATCATCTGACCTTATCCACTGACTTCTATGGTGTGATATAGACAGTTTGGTTTTACTTGGGTATGTGCTTACTAATATTAAAGGAGGCCAGAGTTTGAATTTGTGTCGGTTGTCTTAATTTTTGCCCAGATGGAACCAGCTTCTATTGTTTGGAAGTACCATGTATCTTGGACTTATAGGAAGATAGTACAAGGTTTGAACACTCATTGTTTGTGCCATGTGGAATACAACATACACTTATTTATTTGAAGTGGGTTGGGAGTGTGTGCCACAACATATGTGTTGGCTGGAGTCAAGTTTTCTCACTTTCCACCATGTGGGTCCTGGGAATCGAACCCAGGTCATGAGTTTTGATGGCAAGTACCTTTACTCACTCAGCCATCTCATTGTCCAGACCTTTTCTTGTTCTTAGATAAGTTAGTTTATGCTCTAAGTACCACTGATTCTTGTTATAACACAGTGCTGTCCAGTAGAGATAGTTTCCATCTACACTGTCCAGCTTGGTGCCCAACTCACAGGGGACTGTTGGACATACACACGTGCCCAATGTAGCTGGGAAACTCGGTTTTGATCAGTGAATTTGAACATCCCATTTGATAACATGGTGATGCTGTGCTGCTCTGACCTGGCTGCACACACACACTGTCTCAGTATTCCCTCTTTGCTTCCATCACAGTGTTGATGATTTGGATGTTTCGATTCCGTCTAGGTTCAGCGAAATGAAGACAAGTCTACCACCTTAAAGCTGGCTGATTTTGGCCTGGCTAAACATGTGGTGAGGCCTATATTTACCGTATGTGGGACGCCTACATATGTAGCTCCTGAAATTCTTTCTGAGAAAGGTAAGTGTTACCCTTTGCTTTTTGGTACTCAAGCTCAGCAAGCAACAAATGCCTTGTTTAGTGTCTTCTAACAAGGAGCAGTAAAAAAAAAAAAAAAAAAAAAAAAAAAAAAAAAAAAAAAAAAAAAAAACTCAGAGTGCTGGAACTCATGCTTGCTAAAAAATTTATTTATTTGTGTGTGTGTGTGTGTGTGTGTGTGTGTGTGTGTGTGTGTGTGTAGGCAGGACAATGGGATGAAAGAAAGAACTGGGAGAGAATATCTGTTCAGTGAAGGCCATTTATACCCAGGTCTACTATTTGGAAAATGGAAACATTTCTTATGTTAAAAAGTTTAAAAATTCCTTGACAAACCTCCATCTAAAGGCAAAAGAGATCTCGTTTCAAACTCAGAATATTCATTCCTCATTTATGAGGATCAAATGAACTACTTTGTAAAGCATATAAACAAAAAACATATGGAAGATGGCTTGATAGCTGTTCCACTGTTAAGTGAATTTACCTATTGGCTGAGAGAGGCTTGCCTGGGTTGAGAGCTTAGTCATAGGATGAAGGCATGGCTAGTTCCCCATCAACACAGACACCTGAAGCTGTGATGAGGAGATGCAGCATGCACGAGGCTAGGGGGTGGAGACTTCAGAACACTAGTTGTACTGGATGTAGAGAGTCAGTGGGTTGGGTAGACTGAGCCGAGATTTATCCCAAATAGGAAGTGTTTAAATTTTGAATGATGGGTGTCATGGCCACTGTACTGTGGTAACAGTGGTACAAAAGAACACCAGAAGACGTAGGACATTTTAATGCAAGCAAAGTTGAGTTAGATAAGAGACAAAGCAAATTAGCATAAGCTTGTGAGGAAAGGCACACCAACTAAAACAGTATAGATTCACATCAGAATAGAGACATCGGTATAGACTACATCAGTATAGAGACATTAGTATAGAGACATCAATATAGAGACATTAGTATATAGAGAGACATCAGTATAGACCCACAGTGTTGTCTTATTGGCAAGGATGGGAAGTCCTGGATAAATATGTTATATTGGGACTCTTTAATCTGATAGCTAAATTGGTGAGCTGGTAGCTGTCCAGTGATACCAGGATGAGGACAGTTAAGCTCAAACAAGCCATGGGTCCTGCCTGAAGGAGGGAAAGCTGTCATAGAGGGCCGGGCTACATGGAAGATGGAACTGGATTACAAAAGAACAAGTTTTTGAGGCCAAGGGCAAGGTTTAAGAGAAGGTGGGGGCAGAAGAATCTGTCCCCAAGAGCTAATAGTGCTTGAGAATTGAACAGTCATCATCAAGCTGGCTGTCTTGTCCACTTAAGCCTCTTATTGATTTGTGTCTTGGCAAGCTTGCTCTGAGGCTTAGTAATGAACTTCTAATGTCCATTTAAAGCTACCAGTTGTGTTCATTTCCTAGAGGTGAGAAATCAGAAAGTGCTTGAAAATGTGTGCATGCCCGTTTATGGGAGGGTGATAGGTGAGGCACATAAAATCCTCAGCTGGGCATCACTGTTCTAGTTACATTCTGTTCCTGTGGCAAATACCATGACCAAAAAAACTACTTGGGCAAGGAAAAGGCTTGTTTCATCTTGCACTTCCAGATCACAGTCAGTCACTTAGGGAAGTCAGGTGGGTATGCAAGGCAGGAACCTGAAGGCAGACTGCTTGCTATTCCAACTTACTCACAAGCAAGGAATACAGTAGAAACCAAGGTAGAATGATTCTTGGTGGCTTGCTCACAGGCTCATGTTAAACTAGCTTTCTTGTTCAGCTCAAGCCTAGGGATGGTCCTGCATATAGTGAGCTTGGCCCTTTTACCTATATCAATTAATAATCAAGACAATTCTCTACAGATACTCACAGGCTCACAGTCAACGGAAACTCCCCTCTCAGGGGACTCTAGGCCATATAAAAGTTGACAGGAAAAGCTAACTAAGACAGTTACTTTGTATATCTCCTCTCCACTAAGTTACATTATACTATAGCTAGTGATCATATTTGTTACATTTCTTTATGCCGAGAAGAAAATACCCGACAAAAGCAACTTAAGGGAGGCGGGAGGGGCTTTGTTGTTGTTGTTGTAGCACAGTTCAAGAGATAGAGCATAACACCTTCTACCTGCTTGTTGAGGGGTTTCCTGTCTGTGTTCTTGCAGGTTATGGCCTGGAGGTAGACATGTGGGCTGCAGGTGTGATCCTCTACATCCTCCTGTGTGGCTTCCCCCCTTTCAGAAGTCCTGACAGGGACCAGGATGAACTCTTCAACATCATCCAGCTGGGCCACTTTGAATTCCTTGCTCCTTACTGGGACAACATCTCTGATGGTAAGATTTGGGGTGCTTTCTGTGATGGGAAGGAGAGCTGTGGGCCTCTTTCTACTCTTTTAAAGAGTGGCTGGGAGAGGTGTTTAGAGGGTGTGGATGAAGCTTGGAGTGGTGTGTCAACTGTTCTCATGCATAGGTGAGGGACTTGGAGGTTTTTTAGTTTAGATGTGGCCTTCCAGTCTGTGGATCCTCCTGGGATTTGGAAGGGGTGTTATGTTAACTTTTCCTGGGAAAGATGTTGTCATGTCAGCACCATAGGTGAACACACACTTGTGTCTCTTTCCACAAAGGCAGAATTTATTGAGTAACAGTAAATTCACAAAGCAATTTTAATGGTAGCAATTTACCATATTGGTAATTGGGCCAAGGTTAGCACATGTTCTTGTATTCCAGTCTTAGTTACTAATACTAACTCTTACATCATATAGCACAGGATAAATACACACACACACATGCACACATACATGCATGCACACCATACTACTGAATAGATACAAAAGGTTGAAAAGGGTTGCAGCAGAATTTCAAGAGGTTTCAGAAGTGGGCAGAAATGTAAGTAGAATCTGTATTGATAAGATAAGGAACTCAATTAGAAACAGTTACACGGCTGCCATTGTCAGGCAGGCTGCTGTCCCTCACTGGTTTTGAGAGCGAAGTGGTAACATTGAGTCTGGCTGAGAGGTTAAAGGGCAGATGGGCCATAGCCACAGCTGGCTGACGGATATGTGGCAGGTCCAGACAGGCAATCAGGAGCATGGGCAGGTGGCAGCTGAGTAGGCTTTGTCAGCAGTGGGGACAGAGCTGAACTGAAACCCCAGGGACACCTGGGAGCACTCTGCCTGTTGGTCCTTGATACACATACCAGTCATCACGAAACAGGATGATGGGGGACTCTTGCCATTGCAGTTCTGAGTGTCCTCTTTATGGGTCCAAGTCTGGGTGCTGCTCCCCTTTCTCAGTCTGGTGTGTTTAAGTTCTTGGGCCTGGTGCCCATGTTTCCCTATGGTCTCAATTCACTACAATAAATTTATAAGTGGCTCATTTTCTCCTATGGAGAATAAGTTATAGGCCTGAGCTTCATGAGTGGTACTATGTGGACAGTCTTAGTTCACCCAGGTGCACTGCCCACTCTGTCCTCAGGATGGATGGATGGTCCCAGTCATGTGTTCACCCAGGTGCATAGCCCTCCCTTATCCCCAGGATGGAGTCAAATGTATGTATAAAATGGAGTCTGTCAGGACAAGGGAAGTCTGAAAAAGCCATTGTTTTCACCAATATGGGGTCCAGTGCAGCCTGATTACAGTAGACATCAAGAAGAAACATCTCTTTACTCGAGATACACCCACAGACCACAGACCAGAGCAGGGAGTCCATAGAAGTGCAGCTTGGGGACCAGTGAGTTTATTGACTTTACTCACATAGTATGGGTGAAGAGTGACTTACAGGAACAAGAGTGACCCAAACATAGTTGCATCACTGAACAGTCCCACCATATCATGGATGATGACCTTGTGGAAGTTGCCTTATAGAGTTATCTTTTCTGTTAGCCTTCCATTTTCTTTATACTCCAGCACTTTCCAAGATCACTTGTAGTTGGGTGTAGTCATAAGTTTCTCCGGTCCTACCTGGCCCCACCCTCCTATATTTCTTCAGTACCTCCCAGCCCGACAGTCCCTTATAAAATAATCACTCATAGGCTTACTATGAATTGCAAAGTCTATGGCCTATTGGCTCAGGCTTCTCACTAGCTAGCTCTTACAATTTAATCCATTTCTATTAATCTATGCATTGCCACATGGCTTCGTGGCTTACCGGTCAGTACTTTCACATCTTGCTTCTCCTGGGGTCAGCTCACATCATCTGCCCCTCTCTCCTTTCTTCTCCTTTCTCTCCAGTTCGAATGTACCACCTCACCTTACTCTGCCTCACCATTGGCCAAACAGCTTTGTTTATCAACCAATCCAAGCAACACATATTCACAGCAGTTGGGGGAAGGGAGAAAGAGGAATGGACTACCAACTGTAGCTCCTTATCCATCAGCACCGCAGACCTAGCTACCTCTATATGGTTCTGCTCAGATGGTTGCTATGGTTACTGGACTAACGTCATAGGCACTCCAAAATGGTCATGGGATGGTCAGGTAAAGAAAAAAAAATACTGTAATAGAGTGGTGCAGAGCCTGCCCAGCTTGAACTAGGCAGGGCAGGAGAAGTCTGTGACTTCTGGACTCTGGAGCTTACTTATGGGGAGGGGCTGACAGGTGTGGGAACAGCTGATACTGAGTTAGGGGCACCTTTCAAGAAGGGTGAAAACATGGGTGTTTTCTTTCTGTGTTCCGTGAATCAGGAAGGAGAGCCTACAGAGCTGGGGTGAAGGGTAGGGGGTTGAGGATTGGGAAGGCAGGGCCTTGGGAGGATTCTCTATTTTCTACTCACCTACCACCCTGCCTACCAGTTAGTTTTAGAGGGAGAGAGAGAAGTGGGTAGGTTTGAGAGAGAAGCTAAGTTGAATGTCCCTCAAGGGAGCCATAGATAGATAAGCATGGCAGGGTAGAGGTCTGAAGCAAGAGCCTTCTAGTTCTACCAGACAAAGTAGGTCTCTATGTAGCAGGAATCTTAACAGGTCTCATTAATAAAAATAAACCTGAGGCCAGTTATTGGGGTGACTGCTGGAAGATCAGAGAAGCAGAATGAGCCACAGCTACCTCACCTTGCCAGTTCCTCAACTGATCCTGTTTCCTCAGACTGGAAGTCTCTGAGTCCTCATCTGGAATGGGTCTCAGCTGAACTGTTGCTCAAAAGCCTAAAAGCTTAACCAGCCAAATGCCACTAGTTCCTGGTCCTCACGCTGTATATACCTTTCTGCTTTCTATCATCACTCCCTGAGATTAAAGATGTGAGTCACCATGCTTGGCTGTATCCTTGAACACACAGAGATCCAGTCGGATCTCTGCCTCTGGAATGCTAGGATTAAAGGCGTGTGCTACCACTGCCTAACCTCTATGTTTAATATTGTGGCTGTTCTGTCTCTAACCCTAGATAAATTTATTAGAGTGCACAATATTTCAGGGAATGCAATACCACCACACCCCCTTTTTGTCTAAAATTAAAAAAAGCTTATAAGAAAACTATCCAATAAGTATATATAATATATACAGTCAAGAATTACATTAACAATGTAATTGACAGGTTCAGACAAAAAACTTCATTAATAAATTTTGGGGCACACAATACCACCACATCTCTACATTTAGAGATTTCTGAGAGAGGGGGTGGTGGTGGTAGTGGTTCTGGGCCCAGTGGAAGCAGACTTAGTTAATATGTGATCTATGCTGTGTACCTACATTCAGATTGCCTCTGATTCCCAGGCAGGAGAGAGGGGCTAGGCTCTTAGTGAGAAGGATGGAAGGCTGCAGCTGCTGTGAATCTCTTTACAGCTGGATGTGGTCTGTCAGTCATCCACAGTAGATTGCAGTGGGGCGGGGCCAGATCCATGAGGCATTTCCCTGTAGCACCTGGGGGGTAAGGAGGTGGGGTGGGGTTGGAGGTGGGATCTGGTTTCTGACAATCTTCTCATCTCTCCAGGATCAGAGAGGATTTGACTGGGAAGTAAAATTCATTTGATTTAGTGTTAATGGCTGCTTAGGTTTCTTTACATGTTTTTCAGTTTTGTCAGTATGCAGAAATATTTATCAGCTTAGGAAAAGGGAACATGTTTTATTTAAAAGTTGGTTAGTTTGATATAAAAATTTAAAGTACATAGATGTGGTGCATGGTCTATTTCCTTGGCCTGGGTATGTAGATGTTAGAGGTGGGGCTAGAAAAAGTGAACAGCTGTCTTCTACAGACCTAGCCCTGGCCACACATGGCTAATTCTAAACAATTATTTCATGGTTAATAAAGTATGGTTTTATTTATTCAGCATCACTAGCTAGATTTCTCTTCCCCTTTTCTTTCTCTCCCATTTCCTCTTCCCTTTCCTCTATCATTTCCTCTTCCCCTTTCTCTCCCATTTCCTCTTCCCTTTCCTCTACCATTTCCTCTTCTTTTCCTCTATCATTTCCTCTTCCCCTTTCTCTACCATTTCCTCTTTCTTTCCTCTATCATTTCCTCTTCCCTTTCCTTTATCATTTCATCTTCACTTTCCTCTATCATTTCCTCTTCCCTTTCCTTTATCATTTCATCTTCACTTTCCTCTAACATTTCCTCTTCCCTTTCCTCTTTCTTTCCTTCCCTACTTTTCCTTTTGTCTGCACATTTTATCCTCTCCTCCTCTGCTCTGCTCTCCCCTCCTCTCCTCTGCTTTGCTCTCCTCTCCCCTCCCCTGCTCTCCTCTCCTCTCCCCTCCTCTTCTCTCCCTTCCCCTCTCCTCCCCTCCTCTCCCCTGCTCCCCTCCCCTCTCCTCTCCTCTGCTTTCCTCCTCTCCCCTCCCCTTTCCCCTCCTCTCTACTCTTGTCTCTGCTCTCCTCTCCTCTTCCCCCTGCTTTTCTTTCCTTCCTCCTCTTTCTTCTTTTTCTTCATTTCTTCCCTTTTTCTTTTATTAAACTATTATGATGTTTTGGACAGGGCCTCACTCTAGTTCAGACTACCTGGAAACTCACTATGTAGCTCCCTCGGGCTAGCTCAGACTCAAGTGACCCTCCTGCTTTAGCTTAACCTAATCTCTGAAGCTCAGTGGTCATGAGTGGTTGGAACAGGTCTGGGACGTTCCATCTTTTGTCATTCTGAACAAGGAGAACCTGTTTGCATTCCCATAGTGCTGATGTTGGATGCGTGGGCTCCCACTTCATGGCTCAGAAGGAAAGAACACTGTAAACCACATGTATTCACCACCCTTTCCCTGGTTTTTACCCCTCCCACAGCTGCCAAAGATCTGGTGAGACATTTGCTGGTAGTGGACCCCAAGAAGCGGTACACGGCCCACCAGGTCCTTCAGCATCCCTGGATTGAGATGGCTGGCCATCCAAGCATGGTGAACCCACAGAAGGAGGAGCCCTCCAGCAGGGAGGGTCGCTTCCAGAGCCAGCACAAGAAGGTTGCAGAGCAGGTGGCATAATCCTGTCTGGGGCATCTATCCAGCCTGCTCTCCTTGAGGACACAGGAGGGTGGAAATCTAGAAGAAGACCATGCAAGGTGCTTCCCAGACTAGAGAAAGAGAAGAGACACCTGGAATATTCTAAAGAGTGTTTAAAAAGGAAGTCTTAATATTAAATGCTCTATGATATTTTAGATTTGTATATCTACAGTCTTTAATACTTTTTGGGTAAGAATTGCCACAAATGAAGAATTTTGATAATAACAATTCTGTTTCCTCTTTGTAGTCAAGTTCATAGTGGGTTACATGAGTGTGCTTGCCATGGCTTGAGCTCCCCCGTATGATGAATGAGGTGAACCCTGGCTTTTCTATTTTAATAAAACATGTCTGAGCTACAGAAAAATAACTGCCCTGTTCAGTGGTGGGGAAAGCTGGGGAGTACAGTTCAACACAGCTGTGTTTTAATCTTTGACAGTTGTGGTAAAATCTTGTTTTCATCTCAGAATAGCAAAGAGACCAACAAATATGATTCTGTGGGCTGAAATCCCATAAAACACCTTTTTTTGGGGGGGGGACTTCTGCAGGCTGACTGATTAGAACTTCATGATTATGGAGAATTGGAATGTACAGATTGAGAGCCCAAAATTATCTTTAGTCTCCTTAATAGTTATGTATCACCAAACTGTATATTTGATCTGGCAGATAAAGCTGTTAGAACATATTAACTCAGCTGACTGCTAGCTTCTACTAATCCCAAAGCTAAGTTGTTGTAGCATCCAGAGCCTACAGAAAAGACATCCCTGCTCTGCCGTAAGCCCCTACCTGATTCCATCACCAGTATACTTGGTAAATTCATTGATTTGTGACTTTGTATTTTGTGATAATAATAAAAATCATGTAACCATTTCCAGGATGGGATGTGTCATTTGGGACAACATGAATGCATGTTGCCAGGCCACGGCCACTCACAATTGGCTCAAAATAAACGATTTCTTATTCTTTTTGAAGCCAGAGCTGTGTATTTTGTGTCGACAATTCTCATCCTACTTCACAGATGGGGAAATTGGGGTTGGGAGGGGCCTGATTTGCCCATCATTACTTAGCTTACAAAAAGTCTTAGCTGTTGGAGATGGACCTCAGTGCAGAGCAACCCGTACCCCGGTTCTTGTTCCCATGTTCTGTTCTTATTGCATCACTTTTGCTGTGGAGTTAAAGAAGCACCGAGTCCCGCTGGGGAGAGAGAAGGAGAAACGGGGAATTATCCCATTCCCAGAGACACAGGCTCTCCCGGAAGGGCTTATGGTAGTTCTGGTACCCATGCTTCTTACATCATAGAGATGATCAGATGGTGGTCTGTGGTGTGGGTAGATGCATGTAGAGAAAGATAATTAGTCTCCTACTCACCTCAGTCACTTGCAGCAGCTGGTGCATATTTCTGTGTGTGTGCACAGGTATGTGGAGGCCTGAGGACACCCTTAGGTGCTGCTCCTCAGGTACCATCCATCCTGTGTTTTGAGACACTGGTGTGGAAATCACCAACTAGATCAGGCTGGCTAGTCAGTGAGCCCTAGATATCCACTTACCACTGCCTCCCTACCATTGGGATTACAGTACTCCATCATGCCCAGCTTTTACATGGGTTCTGGGCCTTGAACTTAGGATCTCATGCTTGCAAGGTAAGAGCTTTACAGCCATCATCTCAGGTCACCTGCAGGAATTACCCTGAACTCTGTAGCAAAAGAAGTGTGGTCAAAAGACTTGAAAAATCACAACAGAACAGACATCTTACTCTGTAGCTCAGGCTGGCTTGGAACTCACTATATAGCCCAGGCTGGCCTACCACTTGTGATGACCCTCCTGTCTCAGTCTCCCCATGCTGGGATTATAGGCACCAGGTCCTCTCTGGGCCAGGGCAGGACCAGCAGCTGCCCTCTTGGACACACATCTCTAAGTGCTTGCTTCTCAAGGTGCTCGTCTGACTGCGTGCCCAGGTATGCTGCTTCTCCCTGGGAATCACAGCTTCCTGAGTGCAGCAGTCAACTGCCTCGGATGGGCATCCTTATCCCTTCTTCTCCTTACACAATGCAGAACAGCCTACATCCAGGACATCCTCACTTGAGTGTCACCTTGAAATGGCAGCTTGTAGGGTGTGACCCAAAATGAGGAACAAAAGCTAGGTGACACTTAGTGGTGAAAAGAGGGCCAGCAGTCATTTCCTGCCCACCACATCCCCCACACCCCATCTCACTCCCCATAAACCAGTCTTTCTACAGTTTGAGCAGCAGGGGGCGCTGCTAGCATTTGGAATCATAACTTTCTACAGTTTGAGCAGCAGGGGGCGCTGCTAGCATTTGGAATCATAAACGGCACAGTCGAGCACTCGAGTGGAGGATGCAGGCTGTAGGTAGTCACATGATTTGCCTTAGCCAATGGGATTTGAGCACCTAAGTCCTTGACCCCGTTGTTGGTTTATTTGCCTGTTCAGCTTGGTCCCAGTGCTTCTGCCACCTGCCACAAAAAGAGCATGCCCTGGGACTTCCGGGTCAAAGAAGACAGACCCCTGGAGGGGACCAGAAGCTGCTCATACACAGGAATAGAATGGCCCTATCTGACCTTCTAAATGACTGAGAACAACAGATAGTTGTAATTATGAGCTGTGGAAACTGTGGGGTTGTTTGTCATGAGACCACAGCATAATCAACCCAAACTAGACTGTGGTGAGTCTTGTAAGCACTCCCTTTAGAGAAAGAAGATCTAGTAAACCATTTATGATGATTAATGTTGGTTGCCAATTAATAGACTCTAGAATCATCAGGAGATGGGTCTCTGGGCATTTGTGAGGTGGGGAGACGAACCCACTGTGGGCAGCACTGTTTCCCTGGTTGCAATCCTGGGATGTAAAATGGGAAAAGGAGACCTAAGTGGTGGCACGCATCCCTCTCTGTCCTGACTGTGGGTGTGGGGTGAGCACCTGCTGTGAGTGCTGCTGGCTCTCTTTCCCACCATGATGGCCTTCAGGAGCGAAAAGAACCCCTTCTACTGTTAAGTTGCTCTTATCAGGGTAGGGTTTTTTTTTTTTTGTTTTTTTTTTTGTTTTTTTAAATCACAGCAGCAGGAAAAGGTACCAAGACTTCCTGTAATGGACTCCATCCATCCATCCATCCATCCATCCATCCATCCATCCATTCATCCATGCATCCATCCACCAAATAGCTGTGTGTGTGTGTGTGTGTGTGTGTGTGTGTGTGTGTGTGTGAGAGAGAGAGAGAGACAGAGAGAGAGAGAGACAGAGAGAGAGAGAGACAGAGAGAGAGAGAGACAGAGAGAGAGAGACAGAGAGAGAGACAGAGAGAGACAGAGACAGAGACAGAGATACACATAGAGACAGAGAGAGGGAGAGTAACAGAGTCACACAAAGACAGAAATAGGGGGATAGAGACAGAGACAAAGAGATAGAGACAGAGAATGTTGTGTGATTTCTGGAGAGACATAAATAGAGATACAGTACCAATGGCAAACCAGAGAAAAGATTCCACTCAAGTCTAGCTTGGTGATCAGTTAGCATGTTGGGGTTAATTACAGGATCATAGATGAAGAGTTACTTACAAGAGCATGTATGACTCAAAGGTGGCTGCATCACTGAGGAGCCCAGCCTGAGCAATAATTTATGGAAGCTGTGTGGTTGGAGCTCCCTGCTCAAGTTGTAGGCAGCTCTCCTGAAGAATTGACTTCCCCCGCTCTGTTGTTTACACTGTATATACAGTCTCACATTTTAGATAGTTACACTCCCAAGTCTTGTAACTTTAGTAACTTTCTGAGCCTTGGAAGTTTTATTAGTTTGATTCTTCATTTTGAACCTTCCTCCTCCCTCCTAGGGGGGTTGTTTCAATTCGGAGGAAATGGCTGCACAACAGTTAGAGAGACACAGAGTCAGAGAAATGGAAACAAACTAGAAAGAATGAAACTATTTTATACATTGTAAATGTATGTTAAACATTAAATTGTAGCGTTAATCAATACAGACAATACTAGGTGCACATTTCTTTCTTGCATTCTCTGTCTCTCTGTCTCTCTGTCTCTCTGTCTCTCTGTCTCTCTGTATGTGTGTGTGTTTTGAGACAAGGTTTCACAGAGTAGCCCCAGCTGTCCTGGAACTCATTTTGTAGACCAGGCTGACTTCGAACTCACAGAGATCTGCCTGCCTCTGTTTCTCGAGTACTGGGATTAAAGGTACATGTCCAGCACTAGGTGCACATTTCTTATTCCTGTCACCCATGGTCCACCACATAAACAAAAGAAAATCACACATTAACCTCATGTAAAGCCACATCTATGATCTGTGCCAGCTTGATGGACTGGGTGATGTTTTGTGTTCTTACAATTGTCTTTTGCATGGTGAACATAACCCTGACTATTCTGTCCCAGGTTCTTCTGAATAAGATATGTGTTTGACAAAGATAGGACACTTTGGTTCCTTTCATACAGCCCTTCCTATGACAAGTGTGCTGCAGCTTGTACCTGAATCTCTGGGCATTGGTTGATGTAAATGCATCCCTAAGACGTTAGCTCGCCTCTGGCAGAATCTCCCAGCATCCCCTGAAATGAAAAATAAACCTGCTAATGGAATCCAGTTTGATCCTATTATCAGTATGATAACCTAGTGTGTATTGTATTAACTTATTTTTGGATTATTATGACAACCTACACACCCTCAAACCACTTAAAAATTGCCGAGAACCTGATTTTATTATTTTGAGGAGGAAGGACAAACCAGTCTTTCTACATTTTGAGCAGCAGGTGGCGCTGCTAGCATTTGGAATCATAACTTTCTACAGTTTGAGCAGCAGGTGGCGCTGCTAGCATTTGTAATCAGACCGGCACAGCAGTTGAGCACGCCGGTGGAGGATGCAGTCTGTTGGTGCATTGCAGTGGGCAGGAGGCAATGCATTTGTTAACTTCATGTTTTGTTTGAGACAAGGTCTTGTTATATAGCCAGATTGGTGTCACATTTGTGATTCTCTAGCCTCAACTACCCCAGTCCTGGGGTAATAGGTGTGTACCACTGTCCCCCACTATTTATTGAGTCAGCCATACTTGTTCCAGCAAGAGTCTGGGATGCTGTTAAGCCTTTGGACATGTTCTGTATTTTTTCTTTTTAGAGTGTAATGTAGTTCTAGACCCAGCCTGGTGGTGGATGTTTTAATGGGGGAGATCTTTTTAAACACTCCTGGGTACAAGCAGACAGGGCTTTATGCCTGTCTACCCAGACCTGTCATTTGGCAGCTGGTGGGCAGCTCTAGTGTCAGGGTGAGGAGGTCTGTGGCCAGACGAAAGGCTCTGTGAATTTGACATGTGGTGACTGTACCCTGAGCAAGTATGGAAATCCTAGCATTTCTGTGTATGGTGATGTGGAGGTCATGTGTTGTCTGTGCGACCGACTGGGTTTGATTTAGGACTCAGGACAGTATGTCTTCTTTGAGAGATGTGCTTACAGGACAAACTGTGTGCATGGTTTAGGGTGAGCATCCTGCATTTTTCTGGGGAGATTAAACAGAATTGTACAACTGGAAGTGAGGGGATCGACATACCCACCTGTTACAGCTAATCATCTAGTCCCAGAGAAGGAAAATACACGTACTCCAGCGGGCAGTGGGCAGACAGCCCCTCCCCATTCTCTCTCATTTTTCCCATCACTGTGACAAAATACTTGACGACATCAACTCACAGAAAGGAAGGTTCCTTTCGGCTCCTGGTTTAGCAGTGGCAGGGGCGTGAGGCAGCAGAGACGAATGTGTGCTCGGCTTGCCTTCTCCTTTTTATTCAGTCCAGGACCCCAGACTACAGGGCAGTGCTACCTACATCCTGTTTTTACATTCTTCTTTCAATGAGACTAAGAACCCCCAAAGGAACCTCAGTTTCCCTGGTAGCATTCAGACACCTGGTGGGTCCCGATCCAGCTACAGGACAAAGTGAAGCTTGGATGCCTGATTCCAGTTCCTCACTCCGGAGGTTCTGGCCTCAGTCTGTTTTCTCTTTCCCTGTGGGCCTCTCAGTCTCTAGGGAATGGGTCACTGCTGAGACCCACCCACTATCTATCCCTGGGCACCTCAGCATCTGGTGAAGCCAGAAGCCCTGACATTTTGGTTTCCTAGATTTTTGTCCTGTTTTCATTTGAAGTCTGTGACCTCCACATGGCAAAGGAAGTGAGTGCATTGCTTTATTTGAAATTGAATTAAGTTTTTTTCTTTTTCTTTTTCTTTTTTTTTTGTTTTTTTTAGTTTTTCCTCACTACTAGGATCCATGACATCTTGACAGATGAGCAAGGGAGAGCAGGTGTGGGAAGGAATACTAGCTACAGACCGCTGTGTACTTCAGGCTGGGCAGCCCGGAAGATCACCAAGTAGCCACCAGGTGGCGCTGCATGCAGCATCGCAGGCCACTTTCCCCAGGTGAATAGCTGAGATGTGTCCGGGTGGTGGAAGTAGCTTTGTTTGGATCAGGGAGCGCCTGAGCTTTGCTTGTGCATGACAATGCCAAGCTGCTCATGCTCATGACCTTGTACCCTAGGGACTGTAGCTATATTGGTTTCTGACAAATGCTTTTCTAGCAATCTGGCTTAGCATCTTTCTCATTTTCTGCCTTGCTAGGTTTGACGTCTCAAACTGGGACCTTTCTGTCTGACAGATAAGGACTGTGTCATTGGAACAAGATGTTCTTGCTTGTGGCGATAAAGAGCCTCTACCGTGTTCAGCCTGGTGTAGTCTGATTCTCTCCTAGGGCAGGGTGGAAAGCAAGGGTGGGTGGACCAAGGCCCAGGGTGGGCTGTGCTGGAGTTAGGGGTGAAGAGAAGGATTTTAGGTGTGGGGCTGCCATGAGAAAAGGCTCACAGTTGGAAGGATGCTGGTAATTGGAGTGGGGCTGTGGGAGGGGCTTAGGAACGTACTTTCCCAGACAAGTACAAGAATGTGATTTGCATCCTGATAATGTCTGCTTTGCTACAGACATTGAAGAGGACAGACATGTTCTCAAAGTTAGAAGGATCTGTCAAATTGCTTCCTGAAACATGTTTTTGGGCTTCAATGGGGGCACAAGTTAGGGTTGCATTTGCTACTGGGGATCTTTTGGCAGGGTGGTGGACAGGCGGCATGGAGCCAGCTGTAAGCTATGGCCACATCCGAGGGCTCAAAGT
The DNA here is from genome assembly GCF_903995425.1 of Onychomys torridus. Taxonomy (NCBI): domain Eukaryota; kingdom Metazoa; phylum Chordata; class Mammalia; order Rodentia; family Cricetidae; genus Onychomys; species Onychomys torridus. The sequence continues at coordinate 103,965,894 of NC_050449.1, forward strand.
CCTCCGGGTTCATTTGTGTTCATTCTCTGAGAGAGAGGAAGCAGAAAGTGAGATAGAAGTAGAGATGGGTAGATAAACAGATAGAAAGAAGGGCTGGGCTTGAACAGCAGTCCTAGAGAACCAGTCTCTCTCTCTCCTCTTGTACCTTTCTCTTTCCTCTTCTACCTGTCTCTCTCTTTCCTGTCCCTCTCCACTGCTCTTTCTCTTCCTCACCCTCAGCCCCATCTCTTGGGTCGGGGAAGCTTAGACTAAGCCAACCTAGAACTGGCCGTCATGAAGGAGAGATACGGGATTGGAACTGAAATGTTCATATTGCACCCCTCCCCCATAACAGTTGCAGACAGTCGTGAGACCTGTGCCACTGCCAAGGGTCAGTCAACATTTCAAAATCAGAAAACTAAAATGTGCTAGACACGCCGGAAATACTCATTCTATTGATCATGACCTAAGAACTGTGTTTCTACATACTAAAAAATGGTTAGAGAATTGTTGTATGATGAAATGTGTTGTGCCTCAGAAATGTTTAGATTTTGTGTTGGAGAGATGGCCCAGCAATGAAGAGCACTGGCTGCTCTTCCAGAGGGCCCAGGTTCAGTTCTTAGCACCAGCGTGGTGGGGAATCTGATGCCCTCTTCTGGCCTCCTCAGGCATTGCACACACATGATACACAGGTATACACACAGGCCAAGCACCCATACACATACAACAAATAAATAAATAATAAATAAAAATTAAAAAATCCACACATTTAGATTTGGAGGTTGTGTTTACCTGTGGTCTAAGGTGTAACAATTTGGGAACTTAGAATATTTACTTTCTAATATATATATATATATATTTTCAAGACAGGGTTTCTCTGTGTAACAGCCCTGACTGTCCTGGAACTCACTCTGAGGACCAGGCTGGCCTCAAACTCACAGAGATCAATCTGCCTCCAGATGCTGAGATTACAAAAATATTTTTAAAGTTTTAAATTGTATTTATGTATTGTGTATATGTGATGTGGAAGGGCATGTGACCGTGTGGACATATGTGTGCCACAACACATGTAGAAGCCAGGCAACAACTTTTGTGAGTCAGTTTTGTCCTTTTATGTGGCCCGATTAACACCTGACATTGACCTCTGGCTTCCACATGCACATGCACACATACGCCCTCACATGTGCACAGACATGTGCACACACACAGATTTATTGAGCTCATGTACTGACAGGACATCTAGGTGTATGTGTTACGGCTAGAGCCTGGCTGGTCAGAGCTGGGCATGGTTGGGCTCTCCAGCTTTGGCTGCAGTGACTGGGGAAAACTCTCGTCAAGACTGAGGGTCTCTTGGGCAGGGTGTGCATCCTCCATGGACTGGCAGCAACCTATGCAGGTCCACCACTGTCATGGCAGGGCTGAGTTACAGAGGTAAGGCCCTGATGCAAACCCCTGTCTCCAGCCTTAGCTTTATGCCCAGCTCTCACTGATCAAAGCAAGGTTATACCTGACCTCAAAGCCACAGGGCAAGGAGTATGCTCCATTGTTGCCCACCTAGGGGGACTTCAAAGATGGGGGGAGGGTACGCACAGGGGGAGGTGTAGGAAATTGATTCCCAACGTGCAATAGTGTGTATGAAGGAGGCCCTGTGCATCGATCAGAAAGTCGCTCTCGATGGTTACTTCAGCCTGACACTCACACCTGAAGTCAATCTCTTTTACCATAACCTTCTTTGCGGCTCTCTTCCAAAAAAAACCCCTGCCACCCCCACCTCCTAGACAGACACATCTTACACATGCCCACTGTTCTCCTGGTGGCCCTCCCTACAGTTTTGTATGCCTGAACCTTACCCTTGCTTCACAGCTGAGTGCGGTTTCTGCTTCCTCCAAGATGCCCCAACTTGGAGCAGACTTCTTCTGAACTTGCATTATTGATCATCTCTTGTGGTTACCGATCTTGGCTTAGAGCTCTGAGTCTAGGGCATCTGGCCCAGCAGCTAGCTTACCAGGAAATGCTCACCATTCGCTCTGCATGCCCAGGACTGGAGAGCAACAGAACAGAAGGACAGGGGCTCTTCCAGAGTTGAGGAGCCGGAGCTCCTGCCTCACTCATCACTGACACAGCCTTGTCACTCTCTTGCTCATGTTTGGACCTCACTGAGGAGCAAGTCACCAGAGACTCCCAAGTCCCGGGGACCCTGCGTGTGCATCATTACTCCGGTCCATGCCTGATTCCAAGCCCCATTGATCTGTCTCTTATTGCTTTACCCAGAGCTGATTAAAAGGCAAGATAATTGGTTTGTATTAACTGGATAATGAAGTGTGTGTCTATGAGTCATGAGCCTGCTCCCTCAGAGCGTCTGTCCTGCCCTGGCAGGGTGTTTTCACCTGTTGTTCCCACTTGTAGCGCTTCCAGGTGCCGGAAGAAGTCAACGCCCTCCTAAGCCCACCTTTCCACAGGCCTTTTCTCAGAGTCGGGGTGAGAGCTGCCTCCATCACCCTTTGTAAGTTACACAGTTGCTGTGGCCCTCAGCTTTAATAAAAAGCTTCAATGGGGGAATATGTCAAGTGTCTAGGGCGGGCATCACACATGCGCACTGACAACAAATAGCCTTTGGTGATGGAACAGCTCAGAGACACTCCAAACAGAGAGAGCAGTGAACGTCCCTGTACCCACCTAGAGTTGATAGTAGCTAACACGCCCCATTTCTTGTCTTGTTTCTCCTGCCTTTTATCTTGGTGGGTGATTTTAATTTTTATTATTATTTTCTCTTTTTTATTTTTCGTGTGTGTGTATGTGTGTGCATTTTGTGTGTGTATGTGTATACATTATTTTTTGCATGTGTGTGGGTACATGGAAATGTAGATGCGTGTGCAAGTGTGCACCCTTGCATGTGAGACTTCAAGTTGATGGTTGATGGCTGGAATTATCCTCCATTACTCTTCTACCTTAGTCATCAAGGCGAGGCTTCTCAATCAAACCCAGATCTCATTGACATGGCTAGTCTTGGTAGCCATCTTGCTTTTGGCGATTCCTGTCTCTGCCTTCTGAGGCTGGAATTAGACATTTGCATAGGTTCTGGGGAGCTGAACTCTGATCAGCACTTTAATTGTTGAATCATCTCCCCAGCTGTTGGGCAATTTTAAAGAAAATCACAGTTTCACTCTTGAATACTCAGACAGTTGATAAATGTTCTTCTGCCTGATATTCCCCAGCATCCATGGATCTCTGGGGCTGGTAACATTCTCTGGTGATTTCTGCTCAGTATATTGAGCATCTACTCATGTTTTTTTTTTTTTTTTTTTTGGTGTGTGTGTGTGTGTGTGTGTGTGTGTGTGTGTGTGTGTGTCTCTGTGTGTGTGTGTGTGTCTGTGCACGTGCCATGTTTTCCCTTTGTTTTTCTAGGGAAATTGCAAACAAGAGATGGGAGGTTTGTTGAGCCTTGTCTCCATGTTCAGTTAATAGCTATAGTGACAGATCATAAGGCATATGATGAAGTATCCCAACAAATCAACAATAAAGGAGTGTGGTGCCACATTGACACATCGTGTGGGTCCAGATGGTGGGACTTGCATTTGGAGAGTGAACAAGATTAGGTGAGGTTGCATCTCAGCCCCCTTTAACCTCATCTGCAAGTCACAAAGGGGACATCTGCCATGTGTGAGAGAAACTGTGACCCCAGAGCCAAAAGATTCACAGGATGAGCCTGTGAGACCCTGAGAGGTGACATGGCTCACTCAGCGTGACAACCTGGCAGATGTAAATCTGGTGTAGGCATCTGGGTATCTGGTGGTCTTTCTTTGGTTAGAGACTTGCTCCTGTGCTCTGTAGCATCGTAGGCATCCTCAGAAGAGCTTCTGAGTGGCCTGAGGCACCATTTGAGCTCTCAAATGGGAAGTTCAAGACTTCTGTATCACCTCCATGGTCCCCATAAGATTTCCTCTGAGAAAAGGTTCACTACCAAAAATTAGTTTGCGAAGCACCCATCCATGCATTTCTTCACAGTCCTTGAAATGGTCTATAGGTAATTCACAGACCCCTTTCTGCTATGTGACAAGGTGAGGAGGTAAGGATTACCATATTCCTTCCAAAACTCGCAAGACGGTTTAGTGGGTAGAGGCAATTGCTGTCAAGCCTGATGACTTGAGTTCAAACCTCAGGACTCCAATAATAGAAGGAGGGGACTGATACCTATAAGTCACCCTCTGACCTCCACACATTTGCCATAGCATGCACCTATGCCCCTCCCCAACCACGTGCACATACAATTACAATAAAATAAAAATATAATAAAACCCACATTCCTTCTTGTTACCAAACCATGGAAACACATCTTGAAAAGAAAAAAAAAAATGTGTTTCTGGAAGAAAACTTACAGTATTTTTTTTTAAACATGGAGAATTCTCAGGGTGACTGAAGACCAGAACCCCTGGCCTTATTGAGTCTCCATTTCTGTACCTTTGAAATGATGATTGCCTTGGTATCCAGAAAACTGAGGTTTGCAAAGCACCATATCTTTGGGCCTGTATTCCATTAGCATGTCCATGATGGACAGTTTCCTGCCTTTTCTCAGAGCACCACTCAAGGTGTCCCTCTGCTCTGCTGTCCCCAGAGTCCTTTGACTCTCTATAATGTCACTAGGCCTCATGTAAACACACCCCAAAGGAGTAGAGGCATTAATATGCAAAGGGCAGTTATCAGGTGAAGGAGCCACGAGACTCCACTACAAACCTATGCGGTTCTCCGTCAGTGGTCCAGAGACCAGACACAACTATGGAGCATCCCATAGTCTGCTCAGGTCCTGTAGTACTCTCAGAAAAGGGGACCTTCTTCTAGGGGTTAAGAGGGTTGAATGCTCAGCATGTGGCAGGAGGCTCAGACAGATGGTATCTCTTCCTTTGCCTCCTCTGTGGGCCAGCTGAATCAGGCAGCTAGAGAAGGATGAGGTAGCCCTGGAAACCTAGATGACTGGAGTTTTATATTCTTTACCTCTGCTGTCTGTCTGTCTATCTGATCCTGAACTATATAGCTAAGGAAGTCTTGAACTCTAATTGTAATTCTAAACTTAATCCCAAACCTTCCCAGTGCTGAGATTCCAAGCATTAACATGCTTGTCTCTGTCATGCTGGAAATGGAGCCTAGGACTTTGTGCATTCTAGACAAGAACCCTACCTTTTCAACTAGATCCCCAGCACATGGTTTTTAAAAACAGTGATGTTATGTTATGGATGTTTTGGCTTTGTGTTTGTCTGTGTACCACACGAGTGTCTGTTGCCTGAGGAGGGCATTGGATCTTTTGGAACTGGAGTTACGGACAGTTGTAAGCCACAATGTGAGTGCTGGGAATTGAACCCAGGTCCTTTGCAAGAGCAGCCCACTGGTGCTCTCAACCCTAGAGCCATCTCTTCAGGCCTCCTAGTGAATGCTTTTAAAATTATAATTATGATTATTATGATTATGATTACTATTTTTATTTGGGACAGCCATTGAACCTGTATCCTCCAAAGGTTGAACAACAGTTATCTCCTTGGTCTTAGGTTTGGGAAAGATCTTCTGGGAGATTTAATTTTCTTTGGGAGTTCATGAGCATCAGAGGCCAAGATCCATTGATTGCCATGGGAGCCTCTTCTGCCAATTGCTCCCCCAGCACCTGCCTGATCTTGGGGTCAGCCTTTCAGAGAGGCCTGCATTAACCTCTCCCGTGGGTCTGGCCCGCTCTGACAGCACCTGCTCCTGCATTCTGCTTGACTCGCAGCTGCGTCCCTCTCTTTGTAGACTGCATTCTCTCTGCCTCACAGCTCAACCAGCTCCTCTCTTCCGGCTTCCATGACACAAACTGCAAAAGAAGTGACGGATGAAAGGAAAAGCTCATTTTATGGTGTAGATCCTGGTTTTGTAGTTAACCTAGACCTCACTCCACCCATGTATAGCTCAGACTGGCTTGGGTGAGCTTGTCTGGATGTAGCGTGCATGCAAATAACAGCTTAGGCCAAGCTAAAGAGTTGGCTGGGCCAAGATGTAGACAGAGGAAGAGTTCCAGCAAGGAATAGTGAGTTAGACACTGTAGAATAGCAGCTATGACTTTTGCTCCCCAGAACAGGACAGAGGTGAAAGTGCCTATGAGAATGTGCCCAGAGCTATAGCTGTAGGCGAGTGGCTGTCCCCGTCCAAATGTGGCCTTGGGTGGCAGGCGGGGAACCAGGGAATACATGTCTCCCCACATTTCGCCTTCCCTTTAGTTTTACACTAGTGACTTAATTTGCCAACCCCAAGCAGAATCCACAAGCCAAACAGTTCCACATAGGTCCTTCTGCAGCCCAGAGCAGGGCAGAGAAGAGTTCTCCAAGAGCTGGGAACCGTAATTGCGAGAACAAACCCAGGACAGAAGGTTTGGGAGCAGGATAAAGATGCAAAAATGTGTTGGTTGGTCCCATCCTCCACACCACACACAACACGGTGTGGTGCATGGGAATCATAGGCATCAGCCTTGTACAGTAGCCAGGTAGAATACAGTTTGACAGGTGGGCTGGGCACACAGTTCAGTGGTGCTTTCTACCAAGGTCAGGGTCTTGAGTTCAGTTCCCAGGACTCGTGTGGTAGAAGGAGAGAACTGATTCCTGCACGTTGTCCTCTGACCTCCACACGTGTGTGTGTGCCTGTGTGTGTGTGTGTGTGTGTGTGTGTGTGTGTGTGTGTGTGTGCGTATATTCACATGCATAAAGTAAATACATAAATACAAAATTTAGGGTTGGGGATTTAGCTCAGTGGATTTGATCCTCAGCTCAAAAAAAAAAAAAAAAAGAGATAAATACAAAATTTAAAACAAAATCTTACATATGCTGAATAATTTTAACATTATAAATAAATGTATAAAAATAAATAAAACATATTAGCCTTCTTCTACTCTGAGTTTTCCTTAAGTTAATTATTTGGGGGAAATATCTGGTTGTGATGTTCCCCCATCTTAGATTTTAAAGAAAGTATTAAACAATGAATTAGAAATATAATAAAGATAATCATTTCAGTCCTTCTACAGGATTCTGATAAAATGTTTTAGTTGAAATAAATACTGGATTTTTATTTTCAACAGTAGGAAGACAAACTGATATATACACAGGGAAATAGCATGTGAATCTAATTTTTTAGGGTTGCACCATGCCTTCCCTCACAAAATAATGAGTATATATTATATTTTATTACACACACACACACACACACACACACACAAAGTTCTGAAATCTCATTGTTGTTTTAACTTGTACTTCACTGATGACTCAGAAGGGTCATTTACTGGCCACGCCGGTTCTCTGAGCACCCAGTCAGCTCTTTGTCCTATTACAAATCGAGCTATTTATATTCACGTTGAGTTTCTTGCCTGTGCTCAGGAATAGTCCTTTATCAGATATGACTCTTGCAAATATTTTCTCTGTGGCTTGTTCTTCACTCTCCTGACAGTTTCTTTCAAACAGGAAACTTGAACCTTAGTGAAGTCCAGTGTATCAATTCTTTCTTTCATAGACTCTCTTTAGTATATCTAAAAAGTCATCTGGAACACCAAGGTCATCTAGATTTCTCTCCTGAGTTATGTTCTCAGAGACTTTAATAACTTCTCTTTTGGGACAGGGCCTCGTATATCCCAATCTAGCCTTGAACTTGTATGTAGCTAAGGATGACCTTGTCTTGCTGGTTCTCCTGCCTCCACCTCCTGAGTGCTGGGATTTTAGGCATGTGCTACCATGCTGCATTTATGAGGTACTGGAGATAGAATCCTGGGCTTCCTGCATGGAGGCAAGCACTCTGCCAACTGAGGCACATTCTTAGCTCTCTTCTAGAGTTCTGCAATTTTTCATTTTATGTTCAAGTATACAATCAATTTTGACTTTATTCCTGTGAAGGCTATGAGGTCTGTGTCTACATTGCTTTTTATTGTTGCATTTGTGTACCCAATGTGTTGTTTTTATCTCAGTTGTTCTATTTACCAATAAAGACTCAGGAGTCAGATATTGGGATGAAAACCTGTTAGAGCAGAGAAGCTGAGAACTAACCAGCTGACCTTCCTTTTTGGCCAGAGATCCAGCAAGAGAGTGTCTCTCTGCACAGTTCCAAACCAAAAGGGACCTGGAATCTCTAAGCCTCTCTTTCCTCTTTCCTGTATGTTTCTCTCTATCTGTCTTACTAGGTCCTCCATACTTTCTATGGCTAATTCTTGTCAAATACTCACTGGCTCTGCCCCCTTATCAAAGGTTAATTTTATTAACACAGTCTCAGAGTTTCACAGTGCAATCAAATATCCTGCAACACCAATGGTTCTAGTAACATTTGTTTGGAGACTCATGTATTACCTTTCCCTTTCCTCAAACACTAGTTGACTGTATGATGTGTCTGTTTCTAGGCTCTGTGTTCTGTTCCATTGATCAGTTTGTTTTTTTTTTTTTGCCAATAGTCCACTGTCGTGATTATTATGGCTTATGGAAAGCCTTGAATTTGGGTAAAATCAGCCGTTCTTCAGTATTGTAGTTGCTATTCTGGATTTTTGACCTCTGATTGTAAATTTTACAATAAATTTGCAAATATCCACAAAAACTTTTGCTGGGATTCCAGTGGATCTATAGATTAAGTCAAGAAGAACTGATGTACCAATATTGAGTCTTCCAATTCATGAGGATGTGATATGTCTGCATTTACTTAGTTCTTTGATTTCTTTCATCAGAGGTTTATAGTTTTCATCACTTATTTTGTTTTATTTGTACCTATTTTTTTTCTGGTAGTAATATAAATGGTATTTGTTGTATAACAATTTCCTGTGAGCTAAAACCTTCTATTTTGGAGGGAAGCTCAATGAGGCACAGAGTGTTCTGAAGGAGGTGACATATTCTATCCTGCAGAGAAGATCATTAAACTTAGGAAGTAAACAACTCAAAAGCTTCAGGAAGTCCCTGAAACTGACGACATCCTTACCTGGCCCATCCCCAAGTGTGGATAAACCATTAGGGCTGCGGAGAGTCATACTTAGTAAAATTCAGCTGCCTAGAAGAGGCAGAGACCAGCCAAGCTTGCTCTTTGAACTCTTGCACTGCCTTCAGGTTGTGCAGCCTGCTCCGGGTTTCCCAGGTTTTGTGAGCCGACACCCTTGCTGGGATGGGCTTCAGTGGTGTAGCTGTCTTTGTGTCCTTTCTGCTTCTGTAAGAAACCCTCCCCACTACTCCTGTAAGCAACCCCAACAAAACTTGTAGGTCCACCAACTTAGACTCTGGCAGTACTCTTACTTAGGTCTGCCTTCTTTGGGATGAGTAGATGTTTATTTTATCACCCCAGAGAAGTATTAAACAAGAGTATTATATTCTGAATTGCAAGTTTCACTTGTCCATTGCTGCTGTATTGAAAAGTGATTGCCTTTTGTATGCCAACTTTGTATTCTGAAGCCTTGATATAACTGCTAAGTGGTTCTAAGGGTTCTCAATTTTAAGAAAATCAACTTTTGTGTTCCATGTTTTTATCTACATCTTTATTCTTTTTCCTATTTACTACATGTAGGCTCCAATCTTTTTTATTCCTTTTAATCTCTTCTAACTCTGGGTTTTAGCTTTTTTCTTTTCTGGTTCTATGAGGCGTAAAGTTATTTTATTGACTTTTTAAAATTCATTTTTGTGGAGGCATTTTGCACCATGAGCTTCCTTCTTAGGACTGCTTCTTACTGCCCTCCACAGTTTTGGTTTGTTGTAATTTGTTTTCATGTACATTCAGACATTTTTCTCTTATTATTACTTTGGACTCATGGGCTGTTCAAGAGTGTTCTGTTTGATTTCTGTCTGTTTGTAAATTTTCTGCCTTTCCTACAGCTTTGATTTTCAGTGTCATAGTTCACTTGTTTAAAAAAAGTTTTATTAAAAAATTATATGGCCAGGCAGTGGTGGCACATGCCTCTAATCCCAGCACTTGGGAGGCAGAACCAGGTGGATCTCTGTGAGTTCAAGGCCAGCCTGGTCTACAGAGCAAGATCTAGGACAGGTACCAAAACTACACAGAGAAACCCTGTCTCGAAAAACAAACAAACAAAAAATTATGTGTATGTATGTGAACCTGTGTGAATGCATGTGCACCATGTGTGTGCAGTAGCCCTTGGAGGCCAGAAGAGGGCATCAGGTCACCTAGAACTGGAGTTATAGGTGGTTGTGAACCATCATGTGTGGGTGCTGGGAACTGAACCCAAGTTCTCTATGAGAGCAATAGGTAAGTACGCTCAACCACTGAACCATATCCAGCTCTTCCCACCCCAATTTCACTTTATCATGGACAGAAAAGATGGTTAAATTTGTTATAATGCATTTTGCAGCCTAACATGATCTGGAGAAAGTACCATGTATAGTTGAGAAGAATGTTCATTCTGCTACTGTTGGAGGGAACATTCTGTCTGTCTGCTAACCTCATTTTGTCTATAGTGTTGTTTAAATTTCCATTTTTCTGGTTATCTCCTTAAATTTTTTTCTGCTCATTACTGAAAGTGTTAGGGTATTGAAATTTCCTATTATTAAGATGTCACTATGGGGCTGGAGAGGTGGCTCAGAGGTTAAGAGCACTGACTGCTCTTCTGGAGGACCTAAGATCAATTCCCAGCAACCACATGGTGGCTCACGACCGTCTGTAATGAGATCTGGTGCCCTCTTCTGGCCTGCAGACATACAAGCTATATATATAATAAATAAATCTTAAAAAGAAATAAAAAAAAAGAAAAAGATGTTACCATCTCTTTTTTCAATTCCATATTTTCCTTTATGTACTTGGGTGCTGTGATATTCGGTACATACACATTTATAATCATTGTCTTTTCCTGCTGAAAGAGGTTTTATTGCTATAGATTGCCATTCGTACCTCTTGCATTTTACGTAGCCTTATTTTTCCCTCGACATGACCATGACCCCCCTTGATCTTCCTGTTGCGTGGTACGGCTTTTTCAATTCTTTCACTTTTAACTTACATTTACATTTAGAGTGGCTCTAAGCTGTGAGTCACGACTCAGTGTGGGGGTGTAAAACTGAACCTGGAGGTTGTGGAGAATTTGGCAACAGATAAAGCTTTCTAAATGTTCAACAACTAAGAATCACTTCAAAATCAAATCAAATGTGTACTGAATCAGAGATGTTTCCGGTAACCGTTGCCTATGTGACGTCACACGCCTAAGTTCTGAACACGCAAGGAATACTTTATACTGGGTGTGCCCTCACGCCACACATGCTAGTGTATGCAGTCTGAAACACTTTGGCTTAGAGACCCCTGCATGTTACCAATTGCTGTAGTTTTACTGTGTATACAAAGTTTTCTGCCCTTATGGAAACATAATGGTTTAATTATGTAGAAAATAAAGATTTTCAGGAGTCACCATGACTGGCCAGGACAAATCTCATAATAATTTATTTTAAACCTAAAAAACTTACTTCAAGCCAGGTGGTGGTGGCGTGTGCCCTTAATCCCAGCACTCTGAAGGCAGAAGCAGGTGGATCTCTGTGAGTTCGAGGTCAACTGGATCTACAAAGCAAGTTCCAGGATAGCCAGAGCTGATATATAGATAAACTCTGTCTCCAAAAACAAAATAAATCAAAACAAAACAACACCTCCCCAAACAAAAACCAAAAACCAAAACCAACCAACCAAACAAAACAAAATACCTTACTTCAATCACATACCCAACCTGCTGCCTCTCATCTCTTCCCTCCCACTCATATTCCTGCTTTCTGAAGCTACTTCTTTATATTGTGTGTGCCCGTTATACCAGTGTATTTTCTATTGTGTAACAAAATGCCTGAGTCTGAAGACTTTATGAAGGAAGGAAGGAAGCTTATTTAGCTCAACACTGTGAATATTCGAGGATGTGGGGGTGTTGGCGTGGCTCTGGTGAAGACTTCCTGGCAGATGCTGTCCCACGGCAGGACCATGAATGATTGTAGATTTACGGGAAGTTTAACCAAACCGGTACAGAGATGCCTATGTGTCCCCACATTCAGCTTTGTAACCATCACACACCAGCACTAATGGGGTCAAACCCTGAGCTCTGTGCATGCGAGGCAAGCAGTCCACCGAGTGAGCGATGTGCCCGGCTCCCTAGATTACTTTTATTTCTGGCATCTGTTGTGACACTGGGTACTGAAAAGGAGAGTGGCTGAAACTCAGAGTGCCTGAGCTGAGTCCTGCGTGGAACAAGCTGCTCACACTCTGTAATAAGTTAAGGAGATAGAAAAAGTGAGGCAGTGTTTAGTACACCACTGTGCAAAGAGGGATGTCGGCATGGAGAAAAGGCAAAAGACTGGGTTTTAAGGTCCCAGATTGGGGCTGGAGAGATGGCTCAGAGGTTAAGAGCACCGAATGCTCTTCCAGAGGTCCTGAGTTCAATTCCCAGCAACCACATGGTGGCTCACAACCATCTGTAATGTACACAATAAATAAGTAAATCTTTCTTCTAGCTCTTCTAGTACAACCCCCTTCCCAAATTCCCCATTCCCTTCTGGAGACAAAGCCTTATCTAACAAATGTTCTGGGGTTTGAGATTACTCCAGTTTCTATTGAGCTCACTCAAATAGCAGACTGCATGCAACATTCCAGCTCTCAGAGATTTGAGACAAGCAGGCACCAGCCCCCAGGGAGGAGATGAGGGGCCTAGTGCCTGTCTGCTCACCTGCGACTCTTTGAGGGTTAAGTGCACAGCATATTGAAATAGATCCTATCGATTACATCTTAGAGTCCTTCTACATGGCCTTTGCATCTGCGCCACCCATTCAGACAGGACACATTTCCCTGACAGTTATCATAAATTTTCTCTGTGTCATTGGTTATTTTCATATTGATTTTGTATGCTGAGAACAGAGGCACATTATCGACCAGTTCTATAAGCCGAAGTGTGTCTGAAGGCAGCAGACACGTGACTCCACTTCCATCTGGGTGCGGGAGGAGGGTGGCCAGAAAGCTCCGAGCTTCTCTCTTTCTTCCCCCCCCCCCCCATCTTCCTTGCCACATGTGGACAGGACCTCAGAGGAGGTGGCAGAGCTGACTATCCACCCCACTTGTGCCAATGCTGCTCAGCTAGCCTCTGCCTTTGTCTTGTTGCTGCTCAAGGCGACCCCACTGCTATGGCTGTTTCGGGTATTCTAATACCACACGCTAAGGGACAGATGTCATGCTGTCCTGGCTCCGCTCTTTTCAGCACTTAGCTAGGACATCATGGAGCACCTTAAGACTGTAAGGACTCTCGAGTTGCACTTGAACTGTGCCAGCAAGTAATTCTCCAAAGACAGCTGAACCGTGTGCTCATTGCTAACTGTGAGTCTCCGATGTTGCCTGCAGAGGACTGATGCCGCATTATTAAAGGCTGCGTGACTGGGTCCCAGATCCAGCCAGATTTCTTACTTTTACATTTATGACTGTGCGTATTTGTAATGAACGGTTGCGAGCCGATTGTTGTAGAAGGTAGCCCTCAGGGCAACACAGCCGCCACCATCTTCATCAGATCAGCTGCGTCTGTTTGCAAGCCGCCATCAGGTGTAGATGTTAACTGGAAACTCCCTCAGAGAAGGAATAGGTGGAAACGGCCATTGGACCCCCATCTGAGACTCCAGCTGCTCTTCCCTGCCATTTGTATACAATTCTGCCCTAATTACACCTGGCCTTGGGTGCATGTCTTGGGAGTTGCTAGAGTAGAGTACATAAGCTGACCCGTGAGAGGTGGGTTTCTGAGCTCATCCTCACTCCCCTTCTGGGGGCAGAGGAAGACTCAAACCTCTTCCCGTTTGCTCTGACCAGATGTCGGGAAGCCTGAAAGGTTTCAGATCCACTTCTGACATGTTCAGACAGGAAAAGAGAAACTAGCATGGTATTTTCACTTCCTTCAGCTCCACCTTTGGTCACACCTCCATGGGTGCTGTGGGTGATGGAATGTGGCTCCTACAGGCTGGCATTGCTGCTTTCACTTCTCTCTTGTTGGGCAGGAGGTTTCCTCCATCACGTCCTCCTCTGGGCTGGGAGGACGACCTTTTATCTACTCAGGCCACTGCAGACATGAATATCAGATGCACAGGCTTCCTGGTGAGGGGATATGAGCCAGGCAATGTTTAGAAAAGCTGAACTGTACTGTACAATGTGCCGCAGCACACTGCGGCCCTTAGAGGAGGTTCAAATACAAATATAACAGTGTGGCAGTGACACCGATTTCTCCTAGCATTTTATGACTGGGTAGATTTATTGGAGAAAACTGAGATCAAGGGTCATTATTATTATTTGTATAGGCCAGAGGTTCTCAACCTGTGGGTCTCACCCCTTTGGGAGTTGAACAACCCTTTCACGGGGTCGCATATCAGATATCCTGCATGTCAGATATTTATATTATGACTCATAACTGCAGCAAAATTACAGTAGTGACGAAATAATTTTATGGTTGGGGTCACAACAACATGGGAAACTATTAAAGATCACAGCACCAGGAAGGTTGAGAACCAGTGGTGTAGGCTCATGTGTACCAGGCATATATGTATATATGCATGTGCATGTTCACAAGTGTGTGTGTTTATGTGTATGTGTGTGTGTGTGTCTGTCTGTCTATCTGTGCATGCCTATGGAGTCAGAGGTTCATGTTAGCTGTTTCCATTGCTCTCCACTTTGTTTACTAAGGTTGGGTCTTTTGCTGAACCTGAGATACACAGAATCAACTGGTCTTTTTTTTTTTTTTTTTTTTTTTTTTTTTTAAGTTTTTCGAGACAGGTTCTTTGTGTAGTTTTGGTGCCTGTCCTGAATCTTGCTCTGTAGACCAGGCTGGCCTTGAACTCACAGAGATTCTCCTGGCTCTGCCTCCTGAGTGCTGGGATTAAAGGTGTGTGCCACTGCCGCCCAGCTAAAAATATTTATTAATTGTGTGTGTGTGTGTGTGTGTGTGTGTGTGTGTGTGTGTGTGTGCATGTGCACAAGTGCAGGAGCCTAGGATGCCGGAGGAATCTAATACTTCTGGAGCTGGAATTACAGGCTATTGACAGGGCTTCTGGGACCACACTTGGTTCCTCTGGAAGAACAGTTTACTCTCTCTCCCACTGAGCCGTTTGTCCAGCCTCAGGATCCTTCAGTCTAGCTGACAAATATGCCTTCCCCACAGTGGAGGCCTACCCCGGCTCAGTTGTCCTCTCTGTGAGCTAGTGATCTCCCTGTGGTGATGTGTTGGAACCCGGAAGGCTCAGGCTCCTCCCTCGTGCTGTCATTATAAAGTGATGGACTCAGTGGCATGCTTGTGGAGATAGAGGTTTCATCTCCTGCCGCCAGTTAGCTGGTGACATGAGTGGGTTTTAAATTCTCTGTGATGGAAGGGGTGCGTGACTTTTCATCCTTCCCAGGGAATAGCTTCACAATGTCGTTTCTTTCAGAAGAACGCTTTAATGGTTAGTTGAATTCATTATCTCTGTGGCAACAGTTCAAGGTATTGTTTTCAAGATGTGGTTCCTCCCCCCCCCCCCCCTTGCAACCGCCATCACTGTCCAGCCTCTAAGGCAGGGGACTTAGGTTTGGCAGTCTGTTTTCTGGCTTGTACATATTTGGCTTTCTCTTTTAGAGGTAAGCACATTTCTGAAGAGATGGCATGTGCGTTCTGAGTGTCAGCTGACAAGATGTTAATGCACTCAGCTTTTCAAATGCAAATTTTATGCGCAGAGAACACTCTTTTTATTTGTATTTATTTATTTCTGGTCGTTTTGGCTCCAGGAGCATTTACTGTTCTTTTTTTGAAGCTTTTGGTCTTCCTTTAAAAGAACAATATTTGTAACTCTGTGATCATCTGGGGGTGGGTGATAACTGAGCATGAGGTGCTTGGTGAGCAAGCGTGAGGACCTGAGTTCAGTTCAGCACCCAGGATGAGAGCTAGGCATGGTTGTAGATGAATTACTAAATGGTCTTGTTCAATAAAAAACCACAAAGCCAAATATAGGGGCAAAAGCCTAGAGATCAGGGAAATAGTGATAGCCACCAATCTTACCTCTCCAGCTCTGCCCTCTCATTGGCTCTTTGCCCAGCTACCTCACTTCCTTGTCACAGCCTGTCCATACAGACCTCCAGGTCTCTATGGTTGGTAATGGGATTAAAGTTGTGTGTCACCACGCTTGGCTGTTCCCTAGTGTGTCCTTGAACACACAGAGACCTTGCCTGCCATGTGATAGGATTAAGGACATGTGCTACCACTGCCTGACTTTTGTGTTACTGGTTTGCTATTTACTCTGATCTCCAGGCAAACTCTATTAACATACAAATAAAATATCACCATACATGGTGGCTTGCAATCCCCAGTACTTGGGAGGTAGAGACAGGAGGACTTTTGGGGTTTGCTGGTCAGCCCTATTTTCAAGCTCCAGGTCCCAGTGGGAGACCCTGTTTCAAAGTGTGGCTAGCTCCTAGGGAATGATACTGAGGTCCACTTGCACCTACACACACACTTACATGCATATGAACACACACACTTACATATACATGAACACACAGACACACACACAGACACACAGACACACACACACACACACACACACACACACACACACACACACATACACACACAGGCACATCCTAATTAGACATCATCATTAAGTCAGTCCAGGCAAGCTCCAGGAGTGAAAACTCAACATTCAGCCACTCTCTCCTATGGGGAGAACTAAGTTTCTTAGAAGAATTTTCTTTCATCTTGTTTTCTTTGTGTGACTATCCTCACATGAAACCCTAGACAGGTGTATTGGTTTTCTACTGCTGCATAACACATGACCACAAGCTTAGCCGTTTAAGTGAACATGATTCACTAACTCACCCCTGCCCATGATCTCAAACAATTTTTATCTGGGCACTCTGATAAGGAATCCATGTCCAAGCTCATTTGGGATATCGGTAGTTTAGTTTCTTGTGGTTGTAGACTGAGGTCTTTGATATATATATGTGTGTGTGTGTGTGTGTGTGTGTGTGTGTGTGTGTGTGTGTATGCCACAACACATGTGTGAGGTCAGAAGACAATTTTCAGTAGTTAGTTCTCCCTTCCCACCCTGCGGTGCCTGGGGATCACCCTTAGGTGTCAGGTTTGGTAGAAAGGGCCTTTACCCATTGATCCATCTCACTGGCCCATGAGGTCTTGTTTTCTTGTGGGCTGTCACAAGGTTGATCTTAGTTTTGGAGGTTTCTTTTATGCCCTATTCTATATCTGAGTCATTATGACACTCCACAAATCTCATTCACATCTGAATCCCCCTCACAGAAGGCAGGGTGTGATGGCTGGTCCTCACTGTCAGCTTGAGTCTGTGAAGATGTTTCAAGAGCTAGTTAACTGAGGCAGGAAGATCAGCTTCCAGTGTAGATGACGTCTTCTAACAAGTGGCTCAGATATGAAGAGGGCTGAGGATAAAGCATTGCCTTTGCTGTTTCCTCCTGAGTGTGACCATCACTGCTACTGTCATTGTCTGATGACAATGCATGCCAACATCTTTGGCTTTTCACTGTGGACTCAGTATCTACTCTCCAGGGAACTTCCAGGTGGGAAGCACTGGATTGGTACTGCTGAGGACTGCTGCATATCCATCAGTGTACATAGGTCTTGCTGCACTACCCAGCTCCTACTGTGCAAGCTGATCTAATGAATTCTCTCTGTCTCCCTGACTCTCTCTGTCTCTCTGTCTCTCTCTCTGTCTCTGTCTCTGTCTGTCTCTGTCTCTGTCTCTGTCTCTCTCTCTCTCTCTGTGTGTACATGTGCATGTGTGTTCTGTTCAGAATCCTGCCTGCCACACAGGCTTATAGAAGGGCATGTGTCTTTGAAGAATCATGACTTCTGCCAGCCACAGTGGTGACAGTGATTGAGAGCAGCATGTGTTTTGAAAAGTAGATCTGAGCACAGAGGTTGTCCACACAGAGTATAACATGGGTAGAAGTGTTTAATTTTAGAAGACAGGCTATGTCCCCCCCCAAAACCAGGATGAAGGAAAGAAAAAAAAGAGAATGCTAAAGAGGTGGTGACCCTCAGATGTTAGAATCCTCCATGTTAGTCACAGACTTCTGTTGCCACCAAGTGGGCTGACCCCTGAAATTCCAGTACTCAGTAGGCTAAGGAAAGGATAGACATAAGTTGAAGGCCATCTGGACTGCACAGTTAGAGCTTGTCCCCCAAAATAAGCCAGCCTGCCAGCCTACCAACCAATAAAAAAGAATGCCCACCCACTTTGTTTCCAAGTACCAAACTCTCTGAGCAGAGACAGACAACTTGGATTCTGGGCATCTAGTTCTCTGTGAGTATGTGTCACAGAGTGCACGCCACATGAGTGCAGTTCCTGCAGAGGCCAGAAGAGGATGTCAGGTCCTCTTGAGCTGGAGCTACAAGCAGTTAAGAGCTGTCCAACACGGGCACTGGGAATTGAACCCCGGGTTGTCTGGAAGAGCAGCAAGTGCTTTTAAGCACCGAGCCATCTCTTTAGCCACAGGGTAGCTCAGTTTTTAAGCTCTTTGCTTTCTCACCCCCTTGGTGGCTGCAGGTCACTTCATTTAACCTGCTTTTTCTGTTAAATGAGAAACTGAAGTCAGAGGAGGGGATGAAAGAAAATGACTTTCTGGACTCTGTCAGATTACCAGAGTTCATGCCACCCACAGAGTCAGAAAGCAGGAGATTTTTGTATGCCATGTTTCTGTGGAGTGTGCCTGTGATTCTTCTCATGTGTTCATTAGTCTGCTGGCAAGTGTCTGGTCCTGTGACGTAGTTGCTTTGGACTTAGAAGTTAATAACATGCAAATTTTCCTCTTGTACACGCTGTTTGGATGACCTGGAAGACACCAGCTTTAGTTTCCCCATCCATGGTTTGAATCCTTCTAGACTCAGGAGCATCAATTTTATACAGAAACAAGCTTTGGTTCCTAAAAGTTAAATCACAACTGGCACATCATGCCTTTGATGTTCAACTTGGGTATTGTAAAATCCATCTATGAAGAAAGAAATCAATTTAGTCTAGATTTTTGCTACATTCCAAATTGAGATGAATTTTTTATTAATGTATTTATTTAAATTAATAAATGAAACCAGGGTCTTCAGACAGAAAGGAACTCTCAGTGGCTGATTCGATGTGAGGATTGATTGGTATTGCAGTCAGGTAATATGGAAATCACCTACCTGCCAAGATTATCTTCTGTCCTGGTTTTGATGATAAAGTAAGCATACTTTATCTCTCAATATTGCCTAACACAGATGTGTTCAAATCCCAGCTTCCAGTTTCTTCCTAAGTAAATTGTCTAAACAAAGTGTTCACAAAACAAGACAATATCAGGTGTAACTGAGTGTAATTCATAGTCACGTCATAGATTTTGATGGAGTCTCTCATGTGTATTTCCTAGAAATGGAAAATATGAATGGAGTGACTCTTTGGAAAAACATACAATTTCCTATTCTTTACTTTCAGTGAAGTTGAAAGAAGATGGAATTAAACTGTCATTTCCACTTGATCCTAAGTTTCTAAATTAATCCTAATAATATTGTAGAACAAATGCAAGATGTGTAATATAAATTGGAAGTCATTTCACCATGTCTGGGCATGTGGCTCAGTTGGTAGGACTTCCCTCCTATGCATGAAGCTCTGGTTTCCATCCCCAGAACTGCATAAACTGAGTGTGGTGGTACACTTCTGTAAGTTCAAGGCCAGCCAGGGCTACATGAGATCTTGTCAGGGAGAGAGGTAAGGATCAGGGATGGAGTCTCACACTGGACTTCTAGGATGCTAGCATTATGGTAGATTCAGCAGCTATACCCAGAGCCCCTGAAGATACGAGAGTTTACTATTCTCTCTTACTCCTCAGTGAAAGTGCTCCAGATTCACCAGATATGCCTGGGGACCTGATGAGGGAGGACCCAGATGTCATCAGCATCACATTCTCATCCTACGGATGTGGTCCTTATTTAATCGCATTCCATGAAGAGCATGCTCAGAACATAGTTCCGAGGGGCTTTCTTCCTGGCTGACATTCAAGCAGGAAGTTTCTTCACATGCCTACTAGGAGGTCCATATGTCATCAAGAGCAATGACAGACTGTAGGGGTTCAAATCTGGCCTCATGCCAAATGGGTGATACTCAGACTGTCTATGAAATTGTTTAACATGTAATCATGGTATGTAATTAATGAGAATGGTGGCTGGTCATTGACATAGCCAAGGTGCTTGCTTACCATGGTGTAATTCTGTGGATTACAGAGTCAGCAAGATTTTTTGTTTGTTTTTGTTTTTTGTTTGTTTGATTGTTTTGAGACAGGGTTTCTCTGTGTAGTTTTCTTGCTCTGTAGATGAGGCTGGCCTTGAACTCACAGAGATCTGCCTGGCTCTGCCTCCTGAGTGTTGGGATTAAAGGCTAGCAAGTTTTAACAGTAAGGACAAAAAAGTAAAAGGAAATTCTTGTAGGGGACAGGTCATGAAGCTTGTTCAGACAAGAATGATGTCTTTAATCAACTCAAATATTCTCAAAAATCACACCGTGTGAGGTATTCACAGCTCATTACAATGATTTCTGGCACACATTCCTTGGGTTCTTAGCATTTTCTCAAGGATTGGGGAAGCAAATGCTGTTTTCCTTGTGGCTGATTGCAAGCTTGTCAATAGATGTGGCATAATTATTATTATTTTTGTTGCAATTTAGGGATGACAGAACTGTGACTTCGCGTCACTGCTTGTACTGACCTTGCAAAGTTACTACAGTTGCCTTTTATCAGATAAACAGAGAGCTGTAATTTGGTCTCTGCAGACAGAGTATCTGTGAGACCACCACAGACTGGGCTTTCCATCCTTCTTCACAGTAGAAAGTGATCTTCTTTTAACTCTGGCCACACCCACTCTCTGTGGCTCCCACCACACCCACTCTGCAGTGGGTTGTTAATTATCTCCAGCATTCTTATTCCTTTAGGACCACCCAAAGAAAGCCCCTTTGTGTCAGCTTTTATGACCCCAAATCTGTTTGGTGGGGGGTCTCCAGGCCAAAGAAAGTCATATCTGCTATGACCTTTGGTATCTGTTGTGGCTACTTTTATATCAGCTTGACACAAAAGAGAGTCACATAGGAAGGGGAAATCTCAACTGAGAAAATGCACTCACCAGATTGGCCTGTGGGCAAGCCTCTGGTGCATTTTCCTGATTGATGATGGATGTGGGAGGGCCCAGCTCACTGGGTGATATAAGAAAGCAGGCTGACAAGCCAGGAGGAGCAGCCAGTAAGCAGCACTCCTCCCTGGCTTCTGTTTCAGTTCCTGCTTCCAGGTTCCTGCTGGTCCCTATTCTGTTTGAGTTCCTGCCCCGACTTCCCTCAGTGGTCGACTGTGATGTGAAACTGTAAGCTGAAATAAACCCTTTCATCCCCAAGTTGTTTCTGGTTACAGTATTTTTTCAGAGCAATAGAAGAAATTCTAGCTTAGACAGTGTTTATTTGGAAGGCAATGATAATTATACTGATTCTTTCTGTGTGTGTGTGTTTGTGTGTGTGTGTGTGTGTATGTGTTAGTGTGTGTGTTTATGTGTGTCTGTGTATATGTGTGTATGTATGTGTGTTTATGTGTGTATGTGTATGTCTGTGTGTGAGTGTGTGTGTGTTTATGTGTGTCTGTGAGTACGTGTGCACGTGTGTATGTATGTGTGTTTATGTGTGTATGTGTGTGCCTGTGTGTGAGTGTGTGTATGTGTGAGTGTATGTGTGTGAGTATGTGTGTGTGTGTGTGTATCTGTGTGTGTGCGCGTATATATGGAGACCAGATGCTGGTGTTGGGTGTCTTCCTCTATCACTTCACCACTTTGAGGCAAGTTCTCTGACTTAACCTGGAACTCACTGTTTGGTAAGCCTGGCTGGCTACTGAGTGCCATGGATTCTTTCTCCTGCCTTTCCAGCACTGAGATTACTGGCATGTGCTACTGCCCACTGGCTTCTTTTACCTAGGTGCTTGGGGTCAAGCTCAGGTCCCTCTGCTTTCGTGGTAAACACTTTAGGACTGAGCCTGTCTCCCACCTTGAGTACATTAATCCTTACAGAGACTGTGAGGATTAAAGGGCCAGCAAGTGTAAGCCGCATGGTAGCATGATGCTCAGGCAGTGACGACATAACCTCAGATTCTCTCAGGCAGGAGACGACACTGGGGTGAAACTATATGCTTTGCTCTCCATGCTTTCGTGGCTGGAGGGGAATGCTCAGAGCTGATCACCCTGAGGATGTGAGGGTAGAGACCAAACAAACCACAAATGAACCAGAGAAGTGTCAACTGCTTTTTGTAACTGCATGGGCTACAAACACTTTCCTATTAGTGTCTTATAGATTTTAAGCTCCCAGTTTTCAGAAGGAAAGGTGAAATTTTGGAGGAGGGAGGTCACTGGGAGGTCACAGGGAGCCTGCACTGAAGGGTATATTTTGTGCCCATCCCCCACCTGTTTCCCAGCTTCTGTGAAGTGAGCAGCTTTGCTCCTACCACACTCACTCTGCAGGTTGTTGTGCCTCATTGTAGGTCTACAGTGATGGGGCCAGCTGATCGCTGAGCCCTTGGAAACCGTGAGCCACACAAGTCTTCCTACGCGATGTTGATTGCCTTAGGTGTTTTGTCCCAGTACTGGGAAACTTGGGTAACATAAGTGTAAGATAAGTGTATTAGAAATACTGTCTGTGAACAGCATTAATTCAGAGGTAGGCTGCCTCTGCAATGCTGTTCTAAGTTTCCACTCTGAGTTATCACTTATCAGTATTTGGCATGTTTGAGTGGGTAGTTTTGGCCTGAGACTAATGTTCAGGGAACTTCAGATGACATTTCAGGAACCTTTGTGCGACCTCAGCATTCTGGACACTCACCTTTCCAGCACAAGTGGCTTGTCTAAACATCACGGATTCTCACAAGAATAGGGGTGTTTGGGCAATTTATATTCTTGAGAACAGAACCACTTTCCTATTAAAATCACAGGATTACTAATAAGGCAGATCTGGATATGATGATAAGAATGTCCACAGTAGCTCTGCTTATGACAATAAAATAAATCTGTACTTACGTATTAGAGATACAAATCCCATGGTAGTTCATGCAACAGCTCCTTCCCCCCCCCCCCCCCGACTTTTCAATGTTAACCTTTGGAGCAACATCAGGCTTGCAGATGTCTCTCAAGTGCATCTCGAGTGGTCTTAAAAATGAAGGTCATGAGGAGATGGGGGTTGGGGTTGGGGGTAGGTCAGGAGGGGGAGGACATGGGGAGGAGGATGAAGGGGTTGGACAGGATGGGGAGGAGTGAATAATTGTAAAATGTAAAAGAAATTTCCAACACAACAGTAGCCATCTTGAACAATGGGGATCAGCCATGATAGTGTATTTCTTTCTTTCTTCCTTCCTTCCTTCCTTCCTTCCTTTCTTTCATCTAAAAGAGCTTTATCTTTTAAATTTATTTTATAATTTAATTTAATTTTACATATCAGCCAGGGATCCCCCTGTTCTCCTTCCTCCTGCCTCCCCCCCCAGGGCATCCCCCTATTCCCATCTCCTCCAGGGCAAGGACTCCCCTGGGGATTCAGCTCAGCCCAGTAGATTCAGTCCAGGCAGGTCCAGTCCCCTCCTCCCTTCACCCAGGCTGAGCAAAGTGTCCCTGCACAGGCCCCAGGCTCCAAACAGCCAGCTCATGCACTAAGGACAGGTCCCGGTCCCACTGCCTGGGGGCCTCCCAAACAGTTCAAACAGTCTCACTTATCCAGAGGGCCTGATCTAGTTGGGGGCTCCTCAGCTATTGGTTCATAGTTCATGTGTTTCCACTAGTTTGGCTATTTGTCCCTGTGCTTTTTCCAATCATGGTCTCAACAATTCTTTGGAAATAAATATGGTGTTTTCTTAGAAAATTGGGAATCAATCTCGCCCAAGACTCAGCTGTACCACTCTTGGGCATATTCCCAAGGAATGCTCAATCATACCACAAGGGCACATACTCAGCTATGTTCATAGCAGCATTATTTGTAATAGCCAGAACCTGGAAACAACCTAGATGCCCTTCAACTGAAGAATGGATAAATAGAATGTGGTACATATACACAATGGAGTACTACTCAGCAGAGAAAAACAATGACATCATGAGGTTTGCAGGCAAATGGATGGATCTAGAAAAAAACATCCTGAGTGAGGTAACCCAGACTCAGAGAGACAAACATGGTATGTACTCACTCATAGGTGAATACTAGATGTAAAGCAAAGGATGACTAGACTGCTATACAACTCCAGGGAGGCTACCTAGAAAACGGGACCCTAAGAAAGACACAGGGATCACCCAATGACAGAGAAATGGATGAGATCTACATGAACAAACTGGGGGGTAATGAAGGGCAAGGGTGGAGGGAAAGAGAGCTTAGGGGAGTGGGAGATCCCAGCTGGATCAAGAACAGAGAGGGAGAACAAGGAAAGAGAGACCATGATAAATGAAGACCCCATGGGAATAGGAAGAAGCAAAGTGCTAGAGAGGTCCCCAGAAATCCACAAAGATACCCCCACAATAGACTACTGGTAATGGTTGAGAGAAAGCCTGAACTGACCTAGTC
Source organism: Onychomys torridus (assembly GCF_903995425.1). Classification (NCBI taxonomy): domain Eukaryota; kingdom Metazoa; phylum Chordata; class Mammalia; order Rodentia; family Cricetidae; genus Onychomys; species Onychomys torridus. Next base: position 103,990,424 of record NC_050449.1, read on the forward strand.
CGGTGATTGGATGGCCAAACACCCTAACTGTTGTGGTAGAACTCTCATCCAGTGACTGATGGAAGCGGATGCAGAGATCCACAGCCAGGCCTGAGGAGTCCCAACGGCGAGAAAGAGGATAGTGTATTTCTTGAGTGTTCCCATTTACAGATGAGGAGAGTGCCCCTAGGTGACAATGGGGTGGTCTGAGGAAGTGATCTAGACTCATGCTAATAGTTTTGGTCTGAATTAAAGCAAATCCTAGGGCTTCATATTTTAAAATTAATGAACATGATATAATGTTCTCCCTAATAATTTATCCTTTAGTTTAATATTTATGAAGTTCAAAGTTATTACTATTAAATAAAATTGATGGCTCATAAAGCTTACTGTGCTAACTCTGAGCTTTAAGGGGCCCATGGGCTTCTGCCTGAATATCCAGTACTCTAGTTCACAGTTTTAAGTTGAACATAATTTCTACTTTATTGGACAGTCTTTGCATTCTGACTTAGAAGTAGTGCCCCTGATGATCCCTGAGGAAGTGTCAGCTCTCTGAGAAGTTGGGGTACTAGCTCTGTAGCATGCTGGGAACAAAGGGGAGCCTGAGAATGGATGAGGAGAGGGAAAGTAAGGGCTTCTCTCAGGAGCTGCTTGGGAATGGCAGGGTGCACAGGCAGTAGCCTGGCTCCTGGTGAGGACAGATGTGGTAGTTTGAGTATAATTGGCCTCCATAAACTCATAGAGAGTGGCACTATTAGGAGGTATGGCTTTGTTGGAGTAGGAAAGTGCTTGTTGGAAGAAGTGTGTCACTGTGGAGGTAGGCTTTAAGGTCTCATACATATATGCTCAAGCCATGCCCAGTGGTTCAGTTCACTTCCTATTGCCTGTCGATCAAGATGTAGGACTCTCAGCTACATCTCTAGCACCACGTCTATCTGCACATTGCCATGTCCCACCATGATGATAATGGACTAAATTACTCTGAAAATATTAGTCATCTCAATGAAATGTTTTTCCTTTATAAGAATTACTTTTGTTATGATGTCTCAGCAGGACTTCTTTCTAACTAAGACAGAAGACCTACTCAGCTCTGTCTCAGCAAAAACATGGCCAATCCCAGCATAATTAGGAATGGGTACAGGATGAAATTCTGTTCTGGGAGATGAAGTGTATCCCAGACCAAATGTGAGAATGAGTTGGTCAATCTGGCTGCACCATAGAAGGACCAAGTAAGGCTACACAAAGCTGTCTTTCAGGAGGTAGGAAAGCAGAGCTCAGCCTATCATTTGGGAATTTCTCTTGGTGCCTGTCACCATACTGGGACACTTAGAAGACCTTGGCAGAGGAGACCAGGTGGCTATGCTGGCACTTAGTGGAAAGGTAGGGTTCATCCATCCAGTTTAAATTTCAGAGGTTCCTATCTGTTTGGTTTGAAATAAAATGGCCCCCCAAAGGGAGCAGCACTGTTAGGAGATGTGGCTTTGTTGGAGTAGGTGTGGCCTTGTTGGAGGAGGTGTTGTGGCCTTGTTGGATAGTGTGTCACTGTGGAGGTAATCTCACATATGCTCAAGCCAGGCCCAGTGAGATGAACCACTTCCTGTTGCCTGCATGAGATGTAAAACTCTCAGCTCCTTCTCCAGCACCATGTCTGCTTGCATGCCACCATGTCCTACCATGAAGATGATTGACTGAACCTATGAACTGTAAGCCACCCAATTAAATATTTACCTTTATAAGAGATGCCGTGGTCATGGTGTCTCTTCACAGTGATAGAATCCCTAACTAAGATATTATCCTACACTGAATAACTGGAGAAAACAGCTCCTAACTTGATTGGCCCCAAAGCCATTAGCAATCTTAGGGCTTTTCTAGTTTTAGGATGGTGCTAGGACAGGGCCTGTGCTGGGTGCTGGAGGCACAGAGTCCTGAGGCTGGCGGGAAGGAGAGACTATGGAAGGCAAAGACACAGACAGCCAAAGGCAAAGAAGACTGAGGAAGACTCCAGCAAAGCAACAACAGAAAGAGTTCCTCAGAAGCGGCTGTCTTTCAGGCAGGTGTGTGGCACAGTGAGAAGCTGGCTCAGCCTTCAGCCCTGTTTCAGCATGATGACATGAGGCAAGATTGGGTTAAGAATAAAACTGTTCAGGCATAGGTAAGGGCCATTACACTGTGAGTCATCTTGAAGAGGCCAAGAGGGATGTCTGGCTTCAAAGAGTTTTGTTATTCATTACAATGACTTGGTCTCCCAGTGGATGTGGGTGACTGCTACATGGTAAAGCTCATGTGTGTTCCGGACTCTGCTTTGATTGTAATGTATATATTTAAGTATTATTTAATACAAATAGCTAAACACTGAATAAAAATATTATGTTCTGCCCCTAAATATCCTTGAAATTTTTACTTAATTAAAAATAGGGGCTGGGACATAGCTCAATTGGTAGCACACTTGCCTAACATGCACAAAGCCTTCGGTTTGTTCCCTAGCACCACATAAAACTGGGTAGTGGTGCATGCCTGAAATCCCAGCATGGAGGAAGAGGTAGGAGGACTAGAAGTTTGTCTATCAGTAAGTGTGGCTTGTTGGAATGAGTGTGGCCTTGCTAGAGGAAGTGTGTCACTGTAGATGTGGGCTTTGAGGTCTCATATATGCTTACACCACACCCAATAGGAGAGTGTGCCAATCTCTCCTTCTGCTGCCTGTGGATTAAGATACAGAACTCTCAGCTCCTTCTCTAGCACCATGCCTGTCTGCACACTGCCAGGTCCCCCCATAATGAAAATGGACTAATGTAGATGAGTTTCTAAAGTCTTATTAAATAAGAAACACAGAGCCAAATACTAAGTTACAATCCCAAGAGATCAGAGCACTAGTGAAGAGCCAAGACTACCTTTAGCTTACCACTCACTGCCATTGCTTCCCCTGAGAGAGAGTTTCTTCCTGTCTGAGTTGTCTTTTTATTGTCTTTCTGTTCTGCCTTCTCATTGACTCTAAACCCAACCACATGACTTCCTCATGCCTGTCTATACAGACCTCCAGGTCTCTATGGTTGTTATTGGGATTAAAGGTTCATATCACCATGCTTGGCTATGTCCTTGACCACACAGAGACTCTGCCTGCCATGTGATTGGATTAAGAGCATGGGCTACCACCACCTGACTTCTGTTCCTGGCTCGCTAATTACCTCTGATCTCCAGGAAAACTTTATTTATTAACATACAAATAAAATCACATTTCAGCACAATTAGAATATCACCACAGACTAAACCTCTGAAACTGTAAGCCAGCCCTAAGTGTTTTCCTTTGTAAGAGTTGCTATGGTCATGGTGTCTCTTCATAGCAATAGAACTCTAACAAGACATCGGGCCTTCTGATGTGCCTCCCTGACTCCTCCTCCTAGCCCCATCTACATGGATCACTCTCCCCTCCTAGCGGACAGCATCAGCCACAACACTGTGAACCTATGTTGGAGTGCACAACAGTTGGGAGCATCCTGCTGTGGCCCCCATCTCCTGGGCACAGAATTTGGGACCCACTTGGGGAGGAGACTTCAGGGACTTGAATTCCACAGATTGAGACAGGTGGACAGCATTTACTTTAATGGAAAGAACAAGAATATTTTTATGAAAATCTTTTTTTTAAATGCAAGTCAAAGGTTGCAAACAATTCCTGAGCCCAGTGGAAACCCCTGTTTTTTGGCTTTGTTGACATGACTCCACGTATTCATTTAGAAGCTGGGTTGTCATGCAGTGCTGGGGTTTTCTGTGGGCTTGGCTTTAGTATTAATTGTTAGGAACTGAAGTGATTCTTTAGGATTCATTCCTGTTTCTCCTGGAAGACCAGTGTTTATTCTGGTGGTGCCATTTTTTGTTTGCTGATGAAAGCACAATGTGTTCATGCTAATTGGATTTGTCTGTTTGGAAGTGTTTTCTGCTATCATAATGAATGCAAAAACAACAACTATCATTTACAAGAAATTCAAGAAAAATATACTCCTCATGAATGAATGTAAAGTTAATTTTGTTTGGAAACAGCAGAATTTTAAAAGGGAAGACACAAAATGTCTGTCAGCTCTTTGCCATCTGCATAGTTTTGGGAGCGTAAAGCACTCTAAAGTGTTGCTCTGAGTGTGGAGTTCTTATTAGGGTTTTGAGTGAGTCTCTTGTGTTTAAAAGAGACAAAGGTCTGTTTACTTTGACTTTTTGCAGAAACAAAGGCTTTTCAGACCAATCAGGCGGGAGGCCAGCACTGCTCCAGATGTGGTCTGAGGACTCTAGTCAAGCAGCTGTATGACTCATCCTGGAGGAGATAGAAGACTGTAGAAATGAACTGAGCTCTGCAGTGCTGGGGAATAGTATTTTAAGGTGTGTTACTTTTGTTTATGTTTTGTTTGCTTAACTCTTGCAAAGCTGTGATACTTTACCTGTTTAGAACACCTGATGGTCTAATAAAGAGCAGAGTAGCTAATAGTGAGGCAGGAGAAAGGATAGGTGGGGCTGGCAGGCAGACAGAACATATATTTAGAGAGAAATCTGGGAGGAGAAAAAAAAGAAGTATGCAGAGAAGGAGGAGGACTCCAGGGTCCAGCCACCCAGCCACACAGTGAGCCATGGAATAAGAGTAAGATTTATGGAAGTAAGAGAATGGGATAATTTAAGTTAAGGAAAGCTGGCAAGAAACAAGCCAAGCTAAAGCTGGACATTTATAATTAAGAATAAGCCCCTGTGTGTGATTTATTTGGGAGCTGGGTGGTGGACCCCCCAAAAGAGCAGAAACAAAAAACAACATTTTGGTGTACCAACACGGCTCTCAAATTTCCATGTAGGGCTTGAGAAAGCTTTGAAAAAAAATGAGATATAGCTTCTTTAAGATTTTATGCTTGATGGTAAGCCCTTGGCCAGCTAGTATATTAAGTAGGAACAAAAAACTAAGTAAAAATGCCTGCCACAGTGCAAGCATTGGCATTCTAGAGCTCTAGGAAGGTGGAATGCAGTTCTTGGTCAGACAAACCTCTGACTGGCTGTGAGTTTCACATTTGGCTTTCACGACCTGAGAAGTGGGTGGAGCCAACTGAGAGCCATGTGTGGAGGATCCAGGTGTAGGTTAGTATTTAAAGTTTTGTTTACACAGTCAAAAAAGACTGAAAATATGCAATCAAAGAGGTCCAGATGGGAAAACCTTTTAAACAGGATACAGTGTGTTTAAGAATGTGCATAGGCTTAAAAAAAAGGGTAGAGTCATAGAAAGAAATGGATAGTTTAAAAGTAATACTACAGTCTTTAAAGAGAGTGTAAAAGTAACAAAAGAAAAAAGATACATAAGATGGGAAATACACAGGTAGTCGGGATCCTGTATGTTACTGTGTTGATTTTGAATTTTTGATTGTTGAATAGCAAAGGCCAGCTACAAAGAGACCTGGAATTAAAAGAGGGACTGTTGAAATGAATCAGCCTATATGTTTTATGAATGCCTTAACTTTTAAAAAGTCAGAAAATGTATTTGTCAAGTGGGAATTAAAAATGCCTTGGAGTTTTGTTCCCATGGAAGATTGAGGCTGTGGATCCCTTCAGGGTTCATATGGATAAGGTTTGATCAGGTAAGACCCCCTGAATCTTGATAGGTGATATCTATCAGCAAAGGTTACTGCTAATCTTCCCAGGACTTGGTCATTATCTCAAAATTTTCTCTCTGGGACCCTAAAGATATCCATAGACAGCAGGAAGCAGTTTGGAGAACACAATGTCCACATTCCCAAGAGGGATGTGGGAGGCTTTTGGTTATTTGATGAGTTATGGATGTTTGCTATCATTTAGGGGAATATAGTATATTGATACCAATTTAAGGTAATTTTTGTTACAACACACTGTATATATGTTTCTACTCTTGTCTAAAGGGTTTTTGTGTATTGATGCAAATTTAAGGTTGTTTTTGTTACCACATATTGTATACATATTTCTACTCTTGTTTAAGGTATTGTACCTATGCAGTTCATTTAAAAATGTAAAGTTCTAGTTTTTGAAAACTGTTATTATAAACTATATAGGATAATCAGAAAACATAGGTTAGTGGTTAGTCATTTATAACAATCAAATTTATAGATATGTTAGGTATGCTTTCCAGATCATATAGAAATATATTTTAGATATATAGATGGTCTTCAAACATTTCAAAGGCCTATAGAATATGGCATTTAAAATGTTTTGTTAACATAAAGTTTTTCATGACAATGAGACAAATCTGTTCCTGGCAACACCATTTACTTCCAAGATGATGGGCATTGAAGAAACTCCTTTCTAAGTTTGCTTTCATTGTGGTGAAGTTAGCCACTGGGCAAAAAAACTGTTCTTGCCTTTGACTTCTGACAGTGGGCTGTGAAGACTGGACATGCAGGACCCACAGGCAAGTGACTGTTGAACTTTCCCCAAAATAAGGCAGGACAGTCCTTCAAAATTCCTGCTCCACAGAAGAGTCTGCCAGATAGTGACTGCTAAACTTTGCCAAAACAAGGCAGGACAGCCAGTCCTTAAAAATTCCTGCTTTCTTATTAAAAGAGTCTGCCAGATATTCTAGGTCTGTAGCCTGAAGATGGATGCCCCAACATTTCAGAGGAACTCTGGGTGACTGTCCAGGCAGCCAAATGTCTCTGTTGTTAGATAATATTACATCCTTCTGGGTCTTTGGTGGAGTTGAAGACTAAATAGTTATAGCTGCAGTTTTCCTTAGTTATGATAGAAAGTAAATTAGGTATAAAACTTTGGATTCACTAAGATAGGGTAGATAATGCATTGTTTTTTCTGACTATGCTGACTACAAATGGACAGAATATTGTAAATGTAAGTCTTACTTGATAAATGTTTTTGTTGTATGTAGTTATACTATGGTAAAATTAAAACCTTTCTCTTTATTTAGACAAAAGGGGAAAATGTTGCAGAATATTATTTTAAGGTGTGTTACTTTTGTTTATGTTGCATTTGTTTAACTCTGTGAAGCTGTGTTACTGTGCCTGTGTAAAACACCTGATGGTCTAATAAAGAGCTGAGTGGTCAATAGCAAGGCAGGAGAAAGGATAGGTGGGGCTAGCAGGCAGAGAGAGAGAGAGAGAGAGAGAGAGAGAGAGAGAGAGAGAGAGAGAGAGAGAGAGAATATAGAAGGAGAAATATGGGAAGAAAAAAGAAGTATCCGAGAAGGAGGACTCCAGGGCCAGTCACCCAGCTACACAGCCAGCCACTGGGTGGGAGTAAGAGCAAGATTTACAGAGGTAAGAGAACAGAAAAAGCCCAGAGGCAAAGGTAGACTTTTTTTTCTTAATTTAAATTAAGGAGAGCTGGAAAGCTGGGCATTTATAATTAATTAAATCCTTTGTGAGCAATTTATTTGGGAGCTGGGTGGCAGGTCCCCAAAGAGAAAAGAATAAAAATACAAACAACACTACTACAGGTTGCTTCCCCAGTCACATCCAAGACATGACCTGTGATTGCTGTTTGGAGAGGAGTGTAGATGGTTCTGGTAGCCAAGCTGCATGGTGTATCATGTGTGTCAAGGCAGTCATGCCCAGTAGGGACACACTGAAACTTAAAAGCAGATGTCTTGGGCTTCTCAAAAAGAAGAAGCCCGTGTCTTCTAATTCTTCCAATACATTTGTAATTCAACCCAAAGCTCAGTTAGATGTATACTATTCTCTGTGACTAGTGACGATCTAATTCAGGTTTCAGATGTATTTAATGCATTGAAAGCTTTATTATATTTTTGACAAGGTCTGAAAGGGTGAATGCAAAAAATGTAAAATGAATTTTTATAGATTGGGTTACCCAAAATTGTCTTCAGATTTTTAAAAATTGTTCTGCATTTTTGTCTTATTTTACCTGGTATAGGCTTACATAAAGACAAATTCAGACAACTCTGTAATGTCCCTTTAGCATGTTCCCCCACAGCCTACCACCCTTTCTTTCTCTTCCTTCCTATTCCTGTTAAATTAGTTCCCTCTGTTCCCCTAGATGCATCTGCTTCTGTTTACATGTTATTAAGTAAATATATGATTTTGTGTATCCATCTAAAACCTAGAAACCACAAAAGTAACAATCACTTGGTATTTATCTTTCTGGGGCAGATTTAATTCATTTCATATGATTGTCCCCATTTTCCTCCAAATGACACAACTTTGTTCTTCCAAATAGCTGAGGAATATCCATCATCATGGAGAAATGGTTCAGTAGCTCAGATCATGCCCCTGTAGAAGACCAGAGTTTGGTTCCCAGCAGTCATGTCTGGCAGCCCACAACTCCAGCTCCAAGGGATCTATAATCCTCTTCTGGACTCTGCAGGTACTGTACTTACATGCACATACACATATGTTGACAGACACACATACACATAATAAGATAATAAATCTTTGAAACCACTCAATTTTATGTGTATGAATATGTATTATATATTATATTTTCTTTATCCATTTCTGAATCAATAGACACAGATTGGTTCTATAAATTAGTTTTTTGTGAATAAGGCTGCTGCAAACATTGATATGAAAGTGTCTTTTTTCACACATTGAGCTGGTATCCAAGGATGTATGTATGACAGATCTAATCTTAGTTCTCAGTAACAAGAGAAACTATAGAATATACACAAGCTTATGGAGACAGGATAGCACACTGTTGAGTGATGAGTGGATCAGCAAGTCAATTAAGAAGAAAAAATTTAAGTTCCCATTACTGAATGAAAATGAGACCACAGCATAACCTGTGTGATGGATGGGAGGGCATAAGAAGTTGTCTGGGGTTTTTGGTGACCCGAGTCTCTGCCTCAGGATCTTCATCTCCAAGGTCTTGCTGACCACAGTGCGTCTGATCAATGGATGTAGGGCTAGCTATTCCAGCAGCCCCGGTGTGCTGTCTTTACCCGCACCCCCAGCCCCCCCAGCTGCTTCACTCAGAACCGACCACAGGGTCATTCCTAACTTAAACTGAAAACGGGCTTTGAGAGGGACTAACAGCACTTTGGCCCTGGTTATGTGCTGCTAGTTTCATTTTCAAGGACAATGCCAGGTGCCCATCACGAGGCACTTTTGGCAGTTTGATTTCCCAGTATGCACTTGGGTAAAGTAATTTCCTGGTATATTTGGTTCATTTGCCTTGACTATGTCAATGACCAAATGGAATTAACATTGTATCCACCTGTGGCTTTAGGACAGTGAACTGGTGAGGAGAAGAAAATGTCTCTGAGATGGAATATAACATACGCTCCTTTATACTACTTTTCTAGTCAATTCCCTCACCCTTTTTTCCCATATAGCACAATATAAAAAATACCCACTTCAATGAGGAGTCTCTGGCTCAGTAGTTCTAGAGACTTTACTGTGGGATGCAATCTCATTTGGGAGGCAGTGTGGAGGCCATTGAATGCACTGCCTTGCATTCCCCAAGCATATCATATCTATCTTTTGTTTTTAAGATATTTGTAATTTCTATGGGGCCCTCAGTCCTTAGAAGGATAGCTGTGTCACAAGGCTCAGGAGTCACCACAGAAGAGGGGATTGAAAGACTGTAAGTGACAGAGGTAGCGGTTGGGTTGACGCTGCAAAGTAGCATTTTTCTAAAATGAAAAGGCTGTTGCACCTGTGAACTCAGCAGCTGTGCCAAAACCCACACAAGATAAAGCCAGCCCAAATCCCAGCATGCAACGGGGAGGGGCTCATGAAGACCCACCCCTAGCTTTGGAGCTGTTAGTGACTGACTGCTTGGGGAGAGTTTTTTTCTTTGGATACAGCCCCTGATAGGCCACCTATCATCCAGTGGATGACCCTACACCCGTATGCATGCTGGTGGCACTAAGTGGGCTCAATTTTTTTTTAAAAGAATACTTGAAATTAGGAGGGAAAGGTGGTTGTGATGATATGAGAGGATTGGAAGGTAAGGTGTGGAAAGGTGGATTTGATTGAAACACCTTGCATTCATGAATGAGATCTCAACCAATAAAATAATTCTATGTAAAATACTTACTCATTGACAGTTCTTATACATGTGTGTAATGCAGTTACATTTGGTCATTTGTAATCCCGTAACCCTCTCGTATCCTTCTCATACTCCTGCTGAACCCTCTTTGTTATTCCCTTGATGAAAGGCCCTCCCATCAGTGCTACTTATTAAAATATTTGTTCATAAATGCCTCTTGTTTCCTAGACTAGAATTGGCTGTGAAGAAGGTAGCTGCCCATTGTTGTGGATATAATAGACCAAAAGGTTATGGCTGTTGTACATGCTCAGTGTCCTCAGAAGCAGTGTGGAACTTGTGTGCTCCCAAACTCCTCCGTCCACAGGCATTGCTCAGGAAACCACAGGCTCACCCAACCTGTCAGGGTTTCCTTGCTCTGGTGTAATCATTCTTTTCTTTGATGGATTCCTGCATCTCATTCTCTTGTGAATTTTTTGCTTATCAAATGAGTAAGAGGAGAGGTCCCTGTTCACACTTTGAGATGGCTGAAAGACCCGTCACACCCGGAGATGGACATTCATGTTGTCCTTCTACATATGTCAGAAGAGCCATGTTATCTAGGCAGAGAGCACCAAGGGTCCATAGAGGGTCTTACTGAAAACTGGTTGGAATTAGGGGAGAGTTTTCTGAGAAGGTACCAGCTACTACCCACTGCACAGTGAGAACTTGATATAACTCTGGAATTGGGAGAGGAAGTTGTGTTGAAGTTTGTCTTTGCATTTTGTTAGGGCCACAGTAACACATAGAACCCTGGGAGTTATAAAAAATATTTTAAAACAATTCAGTTGGTGTGAAAATGTCAATTAAGTCAACATATGGCTTGTTCCTCTTCTATGTTCAGTAACACAGTTTCATAATCAGTTCTGAAAGATGAACAGATCTGGTACACGTCTGTTTCATTTCTTCATCTGGAGATGTGAAGCAGGTTTTAAAGTTAATTGTCCCAGTATTTATCTGCATTTACCTGCTCTTCACCCCTGCCCTGTATGTTTGACAGTGTAATAGTTCTGGGATGGGGACCTGGTATGACTTTATTCTAGCTCTTCTATTAGCTATCTAAGTGCAGGGTGTTGTATTTGCTAATGATTTTGTAAGTGATGGAAACGGAAAGCATAGTTGCTGCCACAGTCACAGGAAGTGCAATTTTTGGATGGGTTGACATGGGTCTTTGCTCAGATAGATCTGTTTGTGCTGAAATTGTCAAGTCACAGAAAATCATTTAGCAGCCACCAGGAAAGTCGGATATGGACAGGGCACACGTACAGAATCAGCTGTCTTATTTATTGGTGTGGAGACCTAATCGGGAGAGAGCAAGCAACAGAAGCCCTTATCTCCAAGGCAGGCAGAGCAGGGCAGGGCAGTTCAACAAATTAGGAGAGAGCTGGAAACAGCAAGGGCCAGCGGCCTCATTGGGTGCTCTTTTTAGTTATTTCTGACAAATGTGATTTATGAAGCTCAGCTCCTTTGTCCTATTAGAGAATGGAGCTATCAGCTCCGTGTCCCAACACCATAATTTTGTTTTAAACCATTCTGTCAATTTGTATGCATTTTCTGGCCACAATTTGTGCACTTCTTTGTCAGTTCCATAAATCATTATAGATAAGCAAATCCCTCTTTTAACCTTTTTGGAAAGATAACATGACCAATACTTTCTGAACAGATTCCTGTGAGGATTGCTGTAGGGAGATAAATGCAGCCCGCCTTGATGGCACACAACCCCACAATGGCGTGATTTATGGAGGGCAGTGAGGTTTGTTTATTGGGCTCACCAAAGACTTTTCAAAAGTCTGTTTTTTTTTTTTTAAAGACCCGTGCTAAGCTATAAGAAGACATACTAAGGATTTTAGACAAACACACTGTGGTAAGAATTTCTACAGTTGCTTCTGCATATCACAGCAGGGCAAAATATGGAAATTTTAGTCAATCTCTTGAATATAACTTGTCATTTTTGAGGGATGGAAACTTTAGTTTTTTAATATATACATGTATATTTATATATGTATATACATTTAAGGTGTTTATCTAGTGTGTGAATGTGTGTGTATGTATTTGTGTGACTGTTCACAAGTGGATGAGTGCATGTGTGTAGGTGCAGGTGGAGGTCCACCTTGGGTGTTATTCCTCAGGATGCCATTTTTTTTTTACATGGGTTCTAGGGCTTAAACTCAGGTCCTTATGCTTGAGCACTTCCCTTCTGAGCTAACCCTCAGCCCTTGTTTGCGTGTTAGTTTTTTTTGTGTATTTTCATTGACTCCATCAACAAAGCCTCAGCTAAGAAGTCTTCTTATATCTCCCAAAGACACACATTTGGAGTCTGCATTTAAAACGAAGTGAATTTAATTGAGATACAGAAGAGAAATGAGTGTGTGTGGCCCATGGGAAGAGCCCTCTCCTTCACCATAACTACAATATTACATAACTCATAAAAAGAGTTTTGCACTAGAATCGTGTGTCCTGGATAGACATTAGTCAATGGTTGGGAGACAGACTGTGGAGTCAGGCTTGGTTTGCAGATTTAGCACAGTCTTCCCCTCTTCAGCTTTAGCACATGGCCATCCCTGTTCCTGCAGAACCTCTTTTGTTACTTGGCAGTAGTGCACATTCTGTCTCCTGTTCCCAGGCCCATCCTGTTCTCAATGGCCCCTGCTCATGAGAATAAAGCCTTTAACACAGGGAGCATTGCACATTTTTTTTTTTTCTGTGTAGTTCTTTCAAACATTAGAGTTTGGATTGGGCTCTGAACTGGTGGTTGCTTTGAATGTTGGTTTTCTGGAAGTATTTTTGTTTTTAATCTTTTTTGAAGCAAAACCCATAAAGAAGGAATTAGCTCTGGACAGACAGAGAGTGCCAACTTCTATGTAGTTATTATAATGCAGGCACTGAAGGGTCCATGGAGAGTTGCAGAACTGAATAGATGCTCCAAATGAGGGTGAGAACTAGATGCAGACACCCTGGCAAAGGTTAGGCTTTAGAAGGCAGCAGTTCCCATAGAGAGACAAAGCTGTGGTACCGATAGGAAGAAAACGTTAGTTCCGAAGAGGAGTTCTGGGTGGGACTCCACAGAATCTGCTAGAATCTGTGAAAATAAAACTATCTCCCCAGACTAGAGAAGAAGTAGATGTGCTTGCAGGAGTCTGCCATGGCTAGGAAGGAAGGTGACCTCCTTGTTTAACTGGGACCAAAGTTGTGTAGGGTCCCTTTTCTAGGTTATAGCCAATGAGATTCCCTTTCTTTGATTTTCTGTCCTGTTTTCTCATCAATGAGAACTGAGTGTGCCAAGGGGTCCCTAGAGCGCAGCGTCACCCAATAATTTCAAAAGCCATCTTTATTTTTTCTTGGTGTCCTGCATTCAGTAAGTGTTCTGTTAATATCCCAGAATGACCACATACAGTCATCACTTACTGGTTTAGTGAGTAACTTAAAAAAAAATCAAGTTGGGAGGGAGATGTGTTGAGGAGGGGGACATGGGAAGAGCTGAAAGGTGACATGGGCCATAAACATGATCATATTTCATTATATACATGAATGAAATTCTTAAGAGTAATGAAAAATTATAATAATAAAAATAAATTTTAAAAATAAGTAAACATTTAAAAAGATAAAAGTGGGGTGTGGCTTGGGGAGATGGAGTAGTTGGTAAAATGGTTTCCATGCAAACATGAGGACCTGATTTTGGACCCCAGAACTCACATAGAAAAGCTAGGTGGGGTGAGGCACATTTGTAGGGAGGCAGAGAAAGGTGTATCTCTAGGGGTCTGATGGCCAATCATGATAGCCTAATCAATGGCCAATTATGATAGCCTAATCAATGAACTTTGACCAATAAAAGGCCCTGTCTCAAAAACCAAGGTGGATGACTTCTGAGGAGGGACACGGAAGGTTGGTTTCTGGCTTCCACTTCACAAACACTACTCAGCCCCACCCCCCACATACATACTGTAAAAAACAAAACAGATAACAACAACAACGGTGACAAAACAATTCTCCTTGCTTCTGTATACACAGAATTAAAAAGCCTTGAAACTTGATTTTATGCTGTTAATCCTTCATTTTACTTCATAATTTACAAACTAACAGCTTTTTGATTTACAAAAAACCCAATTTATTTATTTATTTGTTTGTTTGTTTGCTTGTTTGTTTATTTTTTCCCATCCAAGTCCACCTTAGTAAACCAATGAGTTTACTGGGGTTGTTTACAGGAGTTGAGTAACTCAGAAGAGGTTACATCGCCAAGAGTCCAAACCACTGTCCAAATCATTGACAACCACACCTCCAAATAGGGTCAGTGGCTTAGCTCTAGAATACAGACTCAGGGATATATGAGGATCTTGTGAATGCCATGTGAGTCTCAGGAGTCCCATGAACCCCATGGACCATTAAATCTCATGAGCATCCTCTGCTCTTCATGAGGAAATGATAACGGGTCCCATCTATTGAGAGTCTCATGAATGAGATCACATCTTCTATTCAGGACCACACTGGTCACCTGTAATCAGAAGGAAAAAAACAACAAAAAACACCACAATCCAAGACCTGGTCTAGCGTTTCCCTCCCTCTCACATTATCTGCATTTCCTCCATGATTGCATCATTACCCTCAAGCAAGTCATGTGACTACTGTCTTACTGAATCTCTAGTAAAGTCCCTATGCTGCTGGTTCTAGTCATTTCCCTTTCCATAGATGATTTTGTTAAGCTAAAGGGCAGTTAGAATCACCCATGACCCTACATGTGCAGACTGGTGGTAACAGATTCATATGTTTCTGGAAACTTCCAAGTGCATATGTGTTTATAATGATCAAACTATGCAGTTCAATTTTATTTTAGATTGCTCCTGCTCTTTCATGGAATAATAAAACAGATTTTTCATTCCAAGTCTGTGGCTGATTCTTTGTATAAAATCGACAATATATTTAAGATGCATTTTGGAGAATTACTTAAACTCTCATTCTTCAGTTTTATTCTCTGTAGAATGGAACTTTAGATGTTATTTAGTGGAATGTATTCCACAATGAAGAGGTATAGTCCTCATTACACCAGCCGTGACTCATCATCATAGGGAAATACTCTAAGCTGACAGGAAAATAGGGGCTATATATTACTCAGTTTTACTGCAGCAGTGAATAATTCAATTCCAAATAGAGTAAAATCAACTTTTACCTTTCCAACATTACCTTTTTTTAAGATTTTATTATTTTGATTATGTGTTTCTATGTGGGTATGTGCACATGAGTGCAGGTGTCTGAAAGCCAGAGGTGTTGGGGCTGGAGTTGTAGACCATTCTGAGCCACCTGTCATGGGTGCTGGGAACTGACCTCATGTGCCCTGGAAGAGCAGTCACTGTCTCCTAACATTAAATGAATTCTTCAAGTTGGCCTTGATTCTGGAGGGCTTTGCTGGGCCGGAGGCATCTCTTTATCCCAGAACTCAGCCTCAAGAAGGAGCCTCTAGCTTCCATGCTGCTCTCACAGAAGAAGATGAGAATGCCAGGGAACAAGGTGGGTATCTGGGAGTAACCAACATGAATATCTGTGTTCCACTGCCCAACTTGTCTCTTTGGGATGAAGCAATGTACTTTGGAGAAGTACTCAACACCATGTGGCAGTCTGCTCCTTAGAGAAAAACTAGAAACAAGGACAACTGATCCCATTTGTAAAGAATTTGCTATTTAAGAGAATGCAGGCATGGTACCATACAAAGGTCACAGGTCAAGTGCCCTCACTTCCTGCTTTTTTTGAGGCAGGGTCTGATGCATCCCATGCAGCTCTAAAACTCATTGATTCTCCTGCTTCCACCTCTGCAGTGCTGGGATTACAAGCTTGTTCCACCAAAGTTTATGAAGTGCTGGAGAGCCAACCTAGGTCTTCACACATGCTGGCAAATCGCTCCACCAATTGCTCTATATGCTCTATATGCTCAGCTCAATTTTATTTTCCAAGGCAGATAACCCTGGCTGTCCTGGAATTTGCTCTGTAGACAAGGCTGTCCCGGAACACAGTGATTCACCTGCCTCTGCCTTCCCAGTGCTGAGATTAAAGAATCGCACCACCACCACCTGGCTCAGCTCATGTTTTAAAGAGAAAAACCATTTTGGTGTAGCCATCTGGGAGAAATCATAAAACATCATAAATACTTTTAGCTTATATTTATTGAGGGTTAATGAGGCCACTTTATATCCATCATCTTCAACACCTTCATAAGGCAAGTATTGTTTTTTGTTATTTTACCAATCAAGATGTTGAGGCCAGGGTTATCTAACATTAACAGTGAAAGTGGGTGGTGCCATTGGCACATAAGCAGAACTATAAAGCAGAGTCTTACTTCCTACATGCTCCATTAGGATGCCAGACATACTCCTTTCTCCCCACCATCCTGCACCTCTTAGGAGCCCTGTGGGCATTTGGGTTGTAGCTCACACATCCTGGATCAGACAGTCATATTTGAGGTCACTAAGAGGCACACATCAGATCATGGGCATTTCTCTTGTGACTGCACCCTTGTGCATGAGCCTCAGACAGCATCTGAGGGAACACATTGGGCCTCTGGCAGTGGGTCTGCTTCTTGGTTAGATGAGACCAAAGCAGATGGAACCCCTGGAGAGTGAATCCAGATGATGTCTTTAGCTGGAAACAGAGGCCTCCTAGCCTTGCTCTGGACCTAACAGAAGCGTGGGTTTATTGTGTTTCTTGTTGGTTTTGTTGACATACTCTTTTTTATTTGGGGCTAAATGTTACAAAAGCAGAGTTTGCATTGTGTTTGCCAACTCTGCCTAAGAATGCAAACAAAGCCCATGCTTGCAGTCCCCAAATGAGTGCTCTTGTCACTAAAGTGGCACAGCATGTGTTCAAATGCCTTCCTAACAATTCTCTGTAATTGTGCATGCAAGGAGTATGTGTTCACAAGTGTATGTATGTCTTTAATCACCCATGATTACATGGCATGTTGTGCCCTATCCTTTCAAAATGAGAATTATCAATATGCCAATGGCTTCCTAAATTGGATATAGGTTCCTGTGGAATAGAATTCTAATTGGAGCTGGGGTGGAAGGAGAGGTAGAATAAATGGTGGGGACACCATGTTCTGAATAAATAGAAAGAAAATCCAAGTGTGTGTTGTTGGATCCTGCTGTTCTTCAAACACGTCTGGCAGAACAGAATGAAATGGTGACCACCTTCTCTCTCGATGGGGTGGGGCTTCGGCAGTCCTAAACAGCTTCTGGCATTTCTCAAGCCTTGCTTGGTGAATGTAAATTTCAAAAGGGCTGTCCAGAGGCAAGAGAGGAACATGAGGATGAAATGGTCCCTAACGGCCCAGCTCAACCCTCCATGCTTGGGGACAGTGGTGAACAGGCCTTTTGAGTATCCCAGGCTGTCTTAGTTAGGGTTTATATTGCTGTAGGAAAACACCATGACTACAAAGCAACTTAGCAAAGTAAGATTTTATTTTATTTCATCTTACAACTCTCAGCTCACAATCTGTCACTGATGGAAGTCTGGGTAGGAACTCAAGGCAGGGACCTGGAAGAATGAAGTGAAGATATCATGGCAGCATGCTGCTTCCTGGCTTGCTCAACTTGCTTTCCTATACACATTAGGGATAGCATAGTCCACAATGCCACATCCATTTATCAAGAGAATGCCCTATAGCCTTGCCTATAGGCAATCTGGTGGAGGCATGTTCTCAGTCGAGGGTTCCTCTTCATAGCTATGTCTAGGTTTGTGTCAACTTGACAAAACCAACCAGGACAATTGACCTCTTGTCAACTTAACAGGAATATATTACTATTAAAACACAACCATTCCTTTCCCATTTATTCCCAAGATCTCATATTAATAGCAATATCTCAATATAAAACATATTCCAACTTCTAAAAGTCCTGCAGTCTTTAAAAATTCAAACATTTAAGGAATTCAGTTTCTTTAAAACATCTAGTCTTTTAACTGCAGGCTCCTGTAAAATAAAAACAGGTTAAATACTTTATTTCAAGAGGGAAGAATCAGGGCACAGTCACATTCAAATCAAAGCCAAACTGAGGTCCAACACTGTGAGACTCAGTGTCAGGCATCTGGGACTCATGATTTCTCCGCTCCAAAGAACTTGGGAAGCTCCACATCTTTGGCTCTGCCATCTAAGCTATGACACTCACAGCTTGTCTCATAGGCTCAGGCTAGCTACACTCCTCATCTGTTGTTATCTGTGGTGGCTATTCCATGGTTCTGTTCTGGGGTTTCCACTCCAGCTGGGTTGCACCTTCACCAACAGTTACCTTCAGGGACTTGGATCCTGCCTCATAGTGCTGAGCCTCTGCTGCTCTCCATGACCTCATCCAATCCTGGGCCTTCTATTGCAACAGAGGCTGCACTTTCCCCAATGGCCTTCCTGGCCTCTCATGGGGCCAAGCACTCTAAGACCAACCTTCATACCTTTAAAACCCATGCTACCTGGGAGACTCTACACATTACCAAGTTCAGCTGCCAGCACAAGGCACAGACTTGGCCCTCTCTGGACTACAGCATTGTGTGCTCAGCTGGAAACACTTCCCAGAAGAGTTTGCCTCAATGATGGTCATCACTTTCTTCCATTCTTCCTTTCCTTTCCTTTTTTATTTTTTTACTGAGACAGGGTCTCTATGTAGCCCTGGTCACCATGAAAGTCTTTATGTAGATCAGGCTGATCTCAAACTCACAGAGATCCACCTGTCTCTGCCTCCTCGGTGCTGGGATTAAAAGTGTGAGCCACCTCTGCTGGTCACTTCTTTTAATTGTTTTTGACTTCAAAAGTAATTTAGTCACACAGAGGAAAACGAAGCCCTCAAGAGGTACAGTAATCACAGACACCAATGAAGGAAGCTTAAAAAGGAGGTTGTGGGAAACTCTCCTTCATTGAATTGTGAGCATATTTGGTTAGGATGATAAAGTATTCAAGAGAAAAACATTGCAGCAACTATCAGAATTGGGGTTCCCAGAGCTCCGTTAACTCAGCAACTGCACAGGCACTACACTCTCCAACCCTAGCAACTGAGCACATGCCACTGTGGAGACTTCCAAGACTGTAAATGCGTCCTGTGCTCTAAGACACCAGGAATAGATTTCTACACTAAGAATAAGATCAGTCTGTATCCTTGTTAGCCCCGGGTCCCACTGCTCTCTTTCTAAATGAATAATGAAACAGTAATTAAAAGAACGATGCTATGTGCTCAGCATCTATGCCGCTTGCCAATCTTCCTTTCTTCATTAAAAATGTTAGCAAAGGTTACAATTTGAAATCCTTCCTTAGTGTTTCTAATCCTTCACTCTTCTTTTCCTCATTCTTTTCTATTAATCAGTTAATTAATTTCCCCAGCCCAAAGTATATCATTGGGCAGGCCTCCTGTGTGTATCAGCCAGCCTAGTTGCAGTGAGACTAGGCACCTCTTCTCCTATTAAGGCTGGATGAGGCAACCCAGTAGGAGGAAAGGGTCCCAGAAGCAGGTAACAGAGTCAGAGACAGCCCCTGCTCCCACTGTTAGAAGACCAAGCTTCACAACTGTAGCATATGTGCAGAGGGCCTAGGTCAGTACCACGAAGGCTCACTGGTAGTTAGTTCAGTCTCTGTGAGCCCCTATGAATCCAGGTTAGTTGATTCTGTGAATTTTCTTGTGGTGTCCTTGACCTCTCTGGCTCTCACAATCCTCCCTCCCTGTCTTTCATAGGATTTCCTGAGCTCTGCCTAATGGTCTTGGTCTCCCTCTTATTTCCTTCCCATGTCCTTTAAGAAGTCTAGCTGTTCTGTTCTTAGATGAATTCACATTATTTTGAATTCCCACTTTATTAGCTTTACAAAATTGGCAGATAGATGGCTTCACCTGCCTTTGCTCTCACTGGCTGATTGTGGCTACCATTTCCACTGTGCTGAGAAGATACTAAAAGGAGACTATCCGGGTTCACTAGGAAAAGAAAGTGCTATGGACTGAATGTGTAGAACTCCCAATTTATATGCTGAAGCTTAATCCTCTTCATAGCACTTGGGGATGGGACTTTTGGGGTGTCTGTGTTTACATCATGAGAGTGGAGCCCTTCTGATGAGATGGGTGCTCAGGAAAGAGCTGGTCTCTCTGAGCCATGTGAAGATTCAGCTAAGAGGTAGCTATGTACAAGCCAGTAAACAGCACTCACCAGATACTAACCTGCTGCTGCCTCACCCTGGGTTCCACAGACTCCAGAGCTGACGACTGAATGTCTACTGTTTAACAAACCATCTAAGATACTTTTGCTATAGAGCCCAAACTCATACAGGAAGTAGAGCCCATACAGATTTGTGTCTGGAACAGTAGATGACTAATCATGGGGTCAGGGAGAGGTTGAGGAATTTTTGATTAGATCTACAATCTAATGATGTTGACTGTAAGGGTTGCATGAGCTATGTGAGGAGGAGAGTCTCCCATGACCATCAGTGGCTAGAGTGGGCCTATGATTGGTGAAACGGTTCTGCACCCTAGGGAAGGCAATTTCATACCCCTGTCGTATGTTTCAGTTGTTTTTAGAGGCACTGTTAAGCTCTTCTAGACTGCATGCTCACTGAGCAAGCTGCATCATGTGTCTAAGCCACAGATTTTAGTTTCTGTCACATAGAAAGCATTCATCATAATGAGCCATTAAGGACTCATCTAGACAAATGAGACCTATGGGCTCTGAAGGCCACATTGCTCTGCTGGAGCTTTTCTAAAGCACTTAACCTACAACCGGGCAGAAAGACATGATTAGAATTGCAGGCTCAATCGTGGCTTCATGACTAGAGCTGAAAGGAGGCAGGTGAAGCCTCAACTGACCCAGAAGTTAAAGGCAGATCCATTTGCCAGGGGGATTTGTGGCTCTTAAAATTTTCCATTACAAACAATGGTTTGCAAGAGAAAACCACTAATTAGAGTGGACTTTAAGCTTCAATTGGATCTCTTCATGGAAAAATCAATTATGACTTATGTTTTTATTAGATACATGCCTGCAAGTATGCAGAACTCACTGAATATGGAAACAGTTTTTTCTTCATTAAATATAAATTATTTGGGAGTAAAGATCAAGAGAATATATTCTAAACCTAAACTCATTAAGCATCTTAGGACAAGGGTCAACACATGAACAAGCCCTCTTCCTATTACACCCAAGCACACATGGCTTGCACTGGGGTCAGTGCAGAAGAACAGCCCAATCAAGAGATAAAAGAGGGGAGGGAATTTTTGTTTTCTGCAGGATACTTCTTGAGACAGTGCTCTCCCAGAACAAAGAAAGGGTGTGAATTGTGAATTTTATTCTGGAAGGCTATATGTAGTTGTCTAAAAAGGCATGTTGCCAATTGGGATGGGAGTGTGGTATTTTGAATCAGAAGAGCCCCCATAGGCTCATATATTTAAATGCTTAGTCATCAGGGAGTGGCCCTACTTTAGAAAGATTAAGAAATATGGTCTTGTTGGGGGAAGTGTGTCATTGGGGTGGGCTTTGAGCTTTCAAAAGCCCAACCTAGGCTCAGTGTCTCCTTCCCTGCTGCCCAGGGATCTGGATATAGAACTCTCAGCTACTTCTCTAGTACCATGTCTGCTTACATGGCCCCATTCTCCCTGCCATGATGACAATGGACTCAAGCTCTGAAACTGTAAGCAAGCCCCAGTTAAATGCTTTCTTTTGTAAGAGTTGCTGTGTGCATGGTGTCTCCTCACAGCAACAGAACACTGACTAAGACAAGGAGGGTGGTATACACAATTTAAATGTATACTATTGGGTACATTTCTTGAATTATGGTTCAAGAAGGAAAGATGGGTACCTGCAAGTCCTGTGGGTCCATAGATTGAACCATCAAGATGAGGACAGGAAGACTCCTGTGTGCAGCTGTGCCGCAGCATACATATATTTATAGAAGATGCTGGGACAAACTTCAGTTGCATTATAGACAGTCTATAGACAACTCCTGGGTACACTTGTAATTAAGAACAAGGAGTGTTCTCAGACAACTCATCTTCCACCAAGGTAGCTTAGCTGCAACCAAAGAAAAGGGCACTTTGAAGGTGATTTAATTTAGGAATCTGTCTCCTCCCCCAGGTTCCTCACCTCTCCTAACTGCTAGTGTTACCCATCTAGGGGTTTTGATCAGGTTAATTTTCTTTGCCAGTTAAAGAGTTAAACGGCAGGAAAAGTCTCAGACACAGTAGGAGTAGTTTGTAGAGTGCTTGTGTAGCATGCACAAGGACCTGTGTTTGATACCAAGCATCCCCCCAAAGTTAAAAATTACACAAAAATACACTACATGTACAAATTACAGAAGAGTTACCTTTTGTTGTAGTTTAGTGGCCGCAAGAAGGAATACCGTGCTACAGAACTCACGTTGAGGGTTTATTGGAGGGGAAGGGAGAGAAGGGGGCACAGATGTCTGCTTCTGGGAGAAGCGGTGGAAAAGGGAAGGGGAAACACGGGGAGCTTGCCTTTAAAGGGGCCATAACGCATGCACACAGGGACTTTAAGTAGAGACACAGCAGCTCTAGGACCCTGAGCTGGCCAGTTTATCTGCCTGGATACTGACAATGCACTCTTAGCGGCTGTAGCCGAGGACCCTGAGCTGAGCAGCATGGTGCTTGAATGCTAACATACGCAGGCAAGGAGTGGTTGTAGTTGGTGATGTATTCTGCCGGGTCCCAAGGGCAGGCCAGTGTAATGCCTGAATGCTAACACTTTTAATCATAAAACGTTAAAAAAAAAGGCCAGAAATATGGTAAAAATGACAGAGACTATATGTAACACAAACTGGGGGTGATGAAAGCACATGGGCATCGTGGAGGAGACGTGTTCTGTGCCCTTGCCAACTACCACCCGACACCCGACACTCACTCTCTTCTTCAGCTGGCATCTGGCATGGCGGGCTCACCAGATCTAAAGGGAAGCAGAGAACAAGAATGCTCCACACTAGTCCACTAGTCTCAGGTCGCTTGTTCTGCTACCCTCCTTCCTCTGGAAACTCTTTTTGTAAGAAAAGATTTACTTTTAATGTGTGTGTGTGTGTGTGTGTGTGTGTGTGTGTGTGTGTGTGCGCACAGAAGAGGGTCTTTGAGTTATAGGTGCTTGAGCTGCCTGATGTAGGTTCTGGGAAGCAGTCCCAGGCCCCCTGATAGTGAGTGTATACTCTCCCCATGGTTTATCACTTTTCACCAAGGCTAGGGACCTGGATGTCACCTCACAAGAGGAAAGTTTGGCTTTTCCCCACCTATATCATCTTCCATTTTGGAGTTTTCTTCATATAGTAGACCAGACATTGACTAGGTTGCCCACGTGGACATAGGAAGTAATAAGAATAATGGCAAGAATTGAGAGGAAGAGGAAGTCAGAGAAAGATGTCTGAGAACTCAAAAGGGCTGCAAGAAGCAGGGGCAGCAGGTGGCAAGCTTTGCAGGAGCTTTTAGACGGAAAGGAACTAAATTTCTTTTTCTTTATTTTATTTTACATACCAACCACAGTTTCTTCTCCTTCCTCTCTTTCTGTCCCCCTCCCCCCATCCACTCCTCCCTCACCATTCAGATAGGATAAGGTCTCCCTTGGGAATCAACAAAGCATGGCTTATCAAGTTGCAGCAGGACCAAGCTCCTCCCCCTGCATCAAGGCTGAACTAGGCATCCCACCGTAGGGAATAGGTTCCAAAGAGCCAGCTCATTCACCAGGGACAGGTCCTGGTCCCACTGCTAGGGCCCCCACAAAAGACCAAGCTACACAACTATCACCCAGATGCAGAGGGCCTAGGTCAGTCCTGTGCCAGCTCCCTAGCTGTCTGTCCAGAGTGTGAGGTTGATATGTAGCATAAAATAAAGAAAAAAAAAAAAGCACCCAAAAAAGGCGTTTGTTCATACAAAGAAGTTTATTAATGTCAGAAGTTTCATCGAACTCTGAAATGTAATGTCATACACATACATTTTGATAAACATTTCCTTACAAGCTCTAAATAAGAACACATAGTTCTATTTAGATTAAATTTATATTTTGCTTGTAAAATAGTCACACATAATATATAATCATGATTTATTTGTAATAAATAATTTAATATTAAAAAATGAAGGGAATAGCCATCACAGGGAGATGGGAAGATATCTCCTACTTACTCCCCTTGTGTGGAGGAGGTGAGGTAGGGGAAACTATAGTCTCTGAGAGGATGACAGGAGGGGCAGTGCCCTTCATGTTGGGAACTCAGAGAAACTTGTCTAGAATTTTTAAAAAAAAATTTTTTTTTCAGCCCAATCACAGTTTCCCATCCCTCCCTCCCTCCTCTCCCCTTAGTCCCCCAGCCCCCCATCTCCCTCCTCTCCCCTTAGTCCCCCCAGCCCCCCATCTCCCTCCTCCCATCCATTCACTCCCTCCTTTCTCTTCAGAAAAGGGCAGCTCTCCCATGGCTGCCATGACATCTCAAGTTGCAGTGAGACTAGGCACCTCTTCTCCTATTAATGCTGGATGAGGCAACCCAGTAGGAGGAAAGGGTCCCAGAAGCAGGAAACAGAGTCAGAGACAGCCCCTGCTCCCACTGTTAGGAGTCCCACAACAAGACTAAGTTACACAACTGTAGCATATGTGCAGAGGGCCTAGGTTAGTCCCATGCAGGCTCCCTGGTTTTTGGTTCAATCTCTGTGAGCCCTTATGAATCCAGGTTAGTTGATTCTGTGGGTTTTCTTGTGGTGTCCTTCACCTCTCTGGCTCTCATAATCCTTCCACCCCCTCTTCCACAGGATTCCCTGAACTCCATCTAATGTTGGGCTGTGGGTCTGCATCTGTTTCCATCAGTTGCTGCGTGAAACCTCTCCTATGACAACTGGACTAGGCAATGAGTATAGCAGAAAACCATTAGGAATCATTTCATTGACTTTTTTTATTTTCTTTTTTTTGCAAGTCATGTTTAGTTCTGTCCCAGGCCTCCGGGTGCTGGCCCTCCAGGCAGCGTCAGTGGTGGGCTCCTTCTCGTGGTGTGGGGTCAAGCTGGACTAGTCACTGGTGGGCCACTCTCACAATTTCTGTGCCACCTTTCTTCCAGCATATCGTGTAGGCAGGAAAATTGTAGGTCAGAGGTTATGTGGCTGGGTTGGGGTCCCGATCCCTGCACTGGAAGTACTGCTTGGTTCAGGTTCTGTATCCCCCATTGCTAGGAGTCTTATTGAGGGTCACCCCATAGGTTCTTGCAAGTTTCCATTGTACTAGGTTTCTAGCCCATCCCAGAGATTCCCCTGACTCCAGTTGTCTTTCCCACTTTCCTATGACATCAAAATTACATCTCTACCTTGGTGGTTGACACAAAGATTGAAGTGGAAATGGAAAGCAGTTTGATGTGGAACAGCTACAATTTCTAGCCATCTGTAAGTGTTGATGGAGACCTAAGGTCTGAGGCCTAGCCTCCCTTGAACAAAGTGCAGAAGCTTCTTTCTATCCAGGGCCTAAATTGTAGGTGATGCTTTGGCGAATAGTCCAAAAAGAATTGTTCCTTTATCCCACTGAGCATTCTTATTCATGGACTTAGTGCTTTAGAGACTTTGATGTTTGTGGGACTGGAGAGATGGCTCAGTGGTTAAGGGTGCTAGCCAGTCTTCTGGAGGCTTGAGTTCAGTTCCCAGTGCGCATGTCTGTCAATTAATAACTTCATGTATCTCCAGCTCTAGGGGATCTCACAGCCCTCTTCTGGCTCTGTGGTTCCCCCCTACACACACACACACACACACACACACACACACACACACACACACACATATGCTTACACATGTATACACACACAAAGATACACACATTTTTAAGAAGAGAATATAATTTCATGTCAAAAGAATTTGATTTTCTGAAAAAAATGAGGAATTTTTAACTTTAGATTTTTTGAGGGAGGGGGATATGATTTTTTTTTTTTTATTAAAAAGATCAAGTTTGGGAGCTGAAGGCACAGCTGAGTCATGAAATACCTTCCTGACTTTGATTCTAAGCACTGGGGGAGGGGGCACAAATAAACAAACTAACAAATCTAAAAGGTAAGTTTTGTTAAGGTTTTAAAAAATATTTATTTGCCTATTTATTTATGAATAGATTTATCCGCACTGTGCCTCTGTTGATAGTTGGGGTTATTTTTTTCCTCGACTTTTCCTGGGCATTCACATGTGGCACTGTAGGTAGTAGGTGTTGAGCCCCTCAGAAGAGACTCACCAGTGAGCGTGCAAATCATCTAACCTCTTTGTTTATTAGGATTTCTAATTATTGTTCTGTTTCCTCTCCCTTTTTCTCTCAATGCACAATTTCCTACTCTCCCTCAATCCACACTCCTACTATTTATTAGAAAAGAAAAGCTACTCATATTCTGTAGTAGAGATGTACTGCATCATCTATTTATATCACTCTAGACTCATCCCCCTTTGCCCCACATCTAGACTGCTTCTAATTTTATGCCATTCAAAACAGCAATATGCTATTATAAATAACATTGGGCAAAAGTTGTTTTCCACTTCTGAGATTCAAAAATCGAGTTCTTGGATCCCCACACCACTGGGTTTTAGAGGAACAAGTGTATCTGTTTATTGACTTATTTCACTCTGGTTTCTCCTGTTTAGACACGTTGGAAGTTGTCAGCAGAGTCTCCCAAATTTGTTGAGCTGAAAAGCCACATTTTATTTCTGGGTCTGCTGTGAATGTTGTTGTTTTAGAGCATGTGCTTATATTCCAGTCAGCAGTATGTAAGCAGGGTGCAGGACCCTGCCTTAGTCTTGGAACATTGCGGTCTTCATTCCCTAGAGACCTAATCAAAGGCAGAGCCCTGGGTCAGAGCCATTGGCTTCTCAGCAAGAGAATTCACCAGACACTGGCAAGATGTCCATTTTTTTTTTTTTTTGAGTCTCATGTAGCCCCAACTGACCTTGATCTCTCTGTAGTCAAGGGGGTCTTTGAGTTCTGATCCTGCCTCCTTTTCCTGAGTTCTGGGATTACAGATATGTGCCACCACACCTGGTTTTATGCTGAGTTGGTTATTGAACCCAGGGCCTTGTGTATGCTGGGCAAATAACACTCTACCTTATGAGCTACATCCTCAGTTCTCTTTTATCCTTCCCTTATTTTGGTTTTAGAGACAGAATCGTCAAATTTATCATTTTGCCATCAAGGAAGCACTGATCCTACTGCTTCTTGAGTGCTGGGATTACTCTGTGGGCTCTGGGATAACAGGTGCACAGCATCGTGCCCAGACAGTCCCATACTCTGTGAGCTCTGGGATAACAGGTACACACCACCATGCCCAGACAATCCATACTCTGTGAGCTCTGGGATAACAGGTACACACCACCGTGCCCAGACAGTCCGTACTCTGTGAGCTCTGGGATAACAGGTATGCATAGCTTACTCAGACAGTCCGTGCTCCACGAGTGCTGGGATTATAGGTGTGTACCACCATGCCTGGACAGTCCATGTTCTCTGAGTGCTGGTATAACAGGTGCACACCACCATGCCCGGACAGTCCATGTTCTGCACCTTAGAAAGTTTCATTGATCTTGGCACTCTCTTCCTGGGTTACCACTTCACTGGGGTCATGCATCCTAACCAGTAGGTTCACTATCCCCTATGCTCTGACCCCCTGGCTCCGGGGTCCTGGTCAACTGTCTGTCAGCTCCACAATGGAGCCATTCTCTCTGCTGACTCCACCAGCAACCCCGTTGTGGCCTTTGTGGTTTCTCTTCTCTAGGAAATCCATATTTTCTTTCTCCCTCATCTTTTTGGTTTATGACTGGACTCTTTTCTCTTTATAAAAGCTGTAAAATCATCCTGGTTATTTTTTTATGGGAGCTTAGTTCCATCTTAGAAGATGTCACTTGGCTCTGGCGCTGCTCCTCTGATAAATTTGCTTTGGTTCCCGTCCCCAGCTCCCCGTTCCCTGCCTTCCTGACCTCCCATACCTGCCCTGTCTCTGTCCTGAAGGCTTTATATGATTACTTCTGGTCACTTTGAGAGAGTAGTTGGGGCAGGGCTCTGAATGCTGCTGGTAGGAGGTGGCAAGGACAGAGGTCTGGGCTTGCAGAAGAAGCTGACAGCTGTGGTCTGAGGAAATGGGCGTGCCAGGCTGCGGAGCTGGCCCCATGGATAAAGCACCTGCAGTGTGAGTGTGAGGACCTGAGTTGGGAGTCTCAGAATCCTCTATGGCTGCTGTAAAGCCCAGCACCCCAGAGAAGAGATGGGAGGCAGAGGCAGGACCTCCCATAGCAGTTCTCAGGCACAAACAGAGGTGAGCAATAAGATATCCTGGCCCTGAGTTTGTGCTCTGGCTTTCCCATACATATCCTGACACCATATTCCTGCTTTTCTTTCCCCTCTCGCTACCTCCTCTTGCACACACACACACACACACACACACACACACACACACACACACCTGCACATACACACATGAATAAATTCAAATACAATAAAATCTTTTAAAAAAGAGTTACTAGGTACTCTAATAATGGGGCAGGTGGGGTGTGAGGATAATGGGGACTCCTGAGGGTCACTGGGGTCCTGTGTGTCTCACCTGCAAACTCAGCTCAGTGGTTCACATGCAGATCTGAGTGGTCACATGTGTGTGGAGAGGCAGAAGCAGAGAACAGCAGCAGGAGGTGAGGGACTTGCAGTGATAGCTCCTTGGTGCCCTGTACCTCTCAGCAGCCTTCAGAGCATAGGAAGAATGGGAGCAGCTTCCTTTCTGCATTTCGAGTCTCATACGAGCTTTCTCTGTGAGCTAAGCAGACGGAGAGACACCCAAGATAGAAAGGCTTGAGAAATCATTCCAGGTTAGGTGTGCTCTCCTGGGACAGCCTACAAAGCCACAGCAGGTTAGACACTGCTTGTCAAGTGACTGTAATGTCAACTACTGATGTTTTCAGATAGAAGGAGAAAGAGGTGGAAGGTTTTGGTCTGAGAAAACCTTCAACAGAAGGATGACATGCTGTAGATGAATTTCTAAACAGTCTTATTAAATAAGAAACACAGAGCCAAATACAGAGGTAATAGCCAAAGAGACCAGAGAACTAGTGAAGAGCCACGGCTACCTTATCTTACCTCCTCACTGCTGTTGCTTCCCCAGAGAGAGCTTCTTCCCATCTGACTTGTGTTTTTATTGCTTTCCTGTTCTGTCTTCTCATTGGCTCCAAGCCCAGCCATATGACTTCCTCATCACTGCCTGTCTATACAGACCTCCAGGTCTCTATGGTTGGTACTGGGATTAAAGATGTGTGTCACCACGCTTGGCTGTATCATTGACCACACAGAAACTCTGCCTGCCATGTGATCAGATTAAGGACGTGTGCTACCACTGCCTGACTTCTGTTTATGGCTCGCTATGTGACCTCTGATCTCCAGGAAAACTTTATTTATTAAGAACAGACCCCAGGGTCTAGGCATGGTGTGGGTTTGGAGTGGAGTGGGTTGTGGTGAACTGTCTCACTTAAAATATTTATTTTAGGTGTGTGTGTGTGTGTGTGTGTGTGTGTGTGTGTGTGTGTGTGTGTGTGTGTCTATGTGTGTCTATGTGTAGGTACCTGAGGAGTACAGAAGGGAGCATCAGCTCCCTTGGTGCTAGAGTTACAGGGGGTTGTGAGGTTGTGAATCAGTTGGTATGGGTGTTGGGAACTGAACTCTGATCCTTTGAGAAGGCAGCTGAGGCATCTCCTAACCCTGAAGCTTTCCCCCAGTCATTCACACCATGAGAAGCTGGCAGGCTAGTTGGGCTCCTCTTCAAATGCTGACAAAAGTTCTCTGCACTCTCCTAGGCACAGAGCCATTTCTCAACCTCTCTTTGCCCCCAGCTCCATTTTCCTCCTAGAATAGGTTTATTGTGGCCATGGGGACTTGACCACAGACAGGAAGCTTGTAGATTCATATTGGACGCCATATCACACACCTTTGGTGCTCTGGCTTATCTGCATGAACTGATCTCATTGACTCGGATGTTTTATCCAATTAAGGCAATCTTTGCCTCAGCGCTCTGCCTCTCACACCCATGAACAGCCATGTCAGGTGAATAATGGAACTAGTAGATGTCATCCCCAAGAAACCAGCCATGCCTGTGGGAATCCCTGCACATAGTACCTGTGCTCCTGTGAAGCCTTGGTCTTCATAAGAAATGGTACACATAAGGAGCGGAGCCTCGGCAGCAGTCCTGATTTATCCCCCCATGCCTCAGTTTATTTGTGTGGGAGATAAGGCTGTCAGCCACCTTCCTCAAAAGGATATTCTGAGCTTTCACATACAAGACTTGACATTTATTAGCCAGGGTCATATGAAAGTCCTGATTTAATCTCTGAAAAAAAATGCTATGAGAGTTGCAGGCATAGGGACCATATAAGCATAAAGAATTCTGCCCATAGCTCTAGAGGGAGGTGGCGGTCAGTCACAGGGGTGTGGGATAAGTCTTGGTTCCTCTACTTTGCCCTCGGGTTCCAGAGCAGTGAAGGGGGAGTCAGAGACAACTCACATATACTTTCTGGTTTATGAGACATTAACCATTAAAATTCTAAATGAATGAAGACATTCTGAGAATATTTACCACATGAAAAGATAGAGGCCTTGTGGTGTAAAGCTTATAGAGACAAGTAGCTTTCTAACAGGAATATAATATTCTTGGAAACAACAGAAAAACTTGAAAAGATTGTCATATGTTCATTGTTCATAGTACTGAGTGTTATAAAGGCATTTTCATATGGGCATATGGTGTACTCTGAACATACTGCCCCACCAGGCTGCCCTAAACTCCTCATTCCCCCTTTTCTCTGTCTGTTAGCCTGTTTCAGATGTGCATGAATGAATTCATGTATCTACACATATCTACAATCCAAATGAGAACCTAGACTGTTTGTCTTTCTGAGTCTGACTTAATGTGACAACGTGTAGTTACAGTTCTAGCCACTGGGGTAGTGATGCAGTAAACACTGATGTGAGAGTGTATCTCAGGGATGTTGACTAGAGTCCTCTGGGTCATACTCAGGTGTAGCTGGGTCATATGGTAGGTCTATTTTTAGTTTTTGAGTAATCCCCTTGCTGATTTATAACCATATATCACTTGCGCCTTCTCTGAGGAAGCCGCTCTACTTTCATGTAAATATCTTCTTTAATGCTCTCAACAGTGTTTCCGGGTAGGCATTATTTGCTCAGGGGCTCGGAAAGTTAAGGCATTTAAGTCCACTGCTAGAAAGAAATGAAACGAGAATTTGAATTTATGTTGCCCATATAACAACAATAACTGTAACTTATTCCATGCTATTCTCACAGTGTCGTTAAATAAAACTTGTGTCTGGGTCAAAAGCTAGTATTTAGCATTTGCCACTTACGTTTTCTTTCTTTTTTTTTCTGCGACAGTTTGGCAATATAACTGAAGTGATAAAGCAAGCATTTCAGGCCTATATAATTTGCAGATGCTGGATTTTAGAGTTCCTGTCTATATTCACTGTGGATCCAGACTTACACAAGACCAAATACTATTATCGCTGTTTTTGCACTGATAAAGCAGACTTGGTCCTCGGAAGAATGAATTCCTGTGGAGGGAAGAAGGCCATGGGCCTTCAGTGGTGGAAGCTGCATGGAGCTGAAGCAACAGAATGTTGAAGAGAAACTGGAAGCATCGTTAGGCCCACTCACCTGAGCAGCAAAACTAAGGCACCATTCCACATCCACTGTCGGGCAGGACTATAATCTCCATTTAAAAGATTTATTTTATTTTTAACTGTGTATCTGTGTGTGGGTATGTGCACGTGAGTGAGGGTGCCTGTGGAGCCGGAGGCCGTGGATCTCTCCGGAGCAGGAGTTACATGAGGTTGTGAGTGCCTCAACGTGGGTGCTGGGACCCGAACTCAGTGTTCTGCAAGAGCCGTAAGCACTCACCCTTGCTGAGCTATCACTACAGGCCCTGTTTCCCTTATTCCAAATGTAATCTATTTTCTACGGCTATCAGTTTTCCAATCAGAAATCCAATAGAGATAATGTGTGCATGTCCAAGCGTTCATGTGTATACATGTGCACATGAAGCCCAGAGACAACCTAGAAACATGTCTAGCATGAGAGGAAGACTTCAGGGAATCAATAGATGTGGCTTCACTCACACTAACTGTTCACTGAGAAGGGAAAGCAGTGGGGCTTTTAGAAGCAGAGTTAGGAGCCTGATGTGATTTCACTACAAGGATGATGTCCTGGCTGGCTTGCCATGTGGCACACACTGGGAGCATAGGGACCACGCATGCACTCCATGTTGCAGACAGGGGCTACTTTCTAGGGCAGCTGCCAGGACCAGAGTCCAGAGGTACAAACCCTTAGGGCTCCTCCTGCCATCCATCATTGTGAGTGGAGGCTTGGTTGTAACTAAAGATGGTATTTATATAATTTATAGTTTTAGCCATTGTCTGAGTTTTTTCTTTTTTTTTCAGAGGGGAAGAGCTCCTGGCCCCTGGGCTAACTGAGAGCTTTGATCTGTGGAGTTGCCAAAGGAGCAAGTTCCTGGAAGAAGGAGAGGGATTCAGAACTAGTAGGGGTGGGGTTGGGGAGAGACCAGAGGAGAGCAGGGAAGAAGATGAAGGGCTCTAGCTGGCCGGAGCATGGCAAACATGGTGCCCACAGGTTTTGCCTTTTATCCTTCTTCTTCTTGCTAAACCATAGATTACATTCCTACAGCTAGACACCAAGATCTAGTCCCTTATTTGGCTACTTCCTCCTCCTGAGGCTGACTACCAAGGTCTGGCTATCAAAAGTATTGAAGTCCAGCAATCAAAAAACCCTTGTGGCTGCCCTAATTAACACACCCCATCAAAACAAACCAATTCATCCTGATACTGCAGTTTCCCTTTTCCCTTATAAACTACTGTTTGCTGTGGGCTATGATGTCTGTCCAGAGGCAGTCCTTTGTGCTCTTGGGGAAATATCCCTGCCCCCCCCCATTTTCTCTTCTCCCTTGCCCTCTATCTTTGTCTCTTATTCCCTGCCACCTGTCCCTCTGGGGCAAATAAGTCACCTTTGTGCTGAGAACTTGGTCTTGGTGTGTCCTGTGCAGACCTAGGTCCTTTCAGAAGTGGCAGGGAGATGGTAGAGAGCTGAGCTTGGATTCCTCCCTGGACTTCTTCTCTGACCTCATCAGGTCAGTTTTTCTAAGCTCAGCACATGATTTATGGGGTGGAGTTTTTGTAAACAATGGTGAGGTGACAGAGTTTTGTCTCCAGCCTGAGCCAGAATAGCTTAGAAACAGCTTTCAAGGTCATGGGCTCGGGGAGGCAAAGGGGAACGCAATCTTTGGAATTTTCTAGAAATTGTGACAAAGGTTTTTATACTTGTCTAGGTGATGGGCTTGAAACTCCCAGATAACGCTTTCTAGATTTTAAAAGGATGAAGAGACCCCATCTGACTGGCACCTCTGCTTTGGATACAGATTCAACTTAATGCAAAATGTCACTGTTTATTGAACACTTACTCTCTATAGAGAGTATTATGTTGGAGACAAGAAAAACAGAAATCCAACCATCTTCCATACAAATGTGTATTTCTGAAATTATGGCAAAGCTCAGCTCTTTCTCTTATATTGCTCATAATCTGGTACAGAGGGACTGACTGGCAATGTCTAAGTTAACTGAGCAGAAAAAGGTAGGACATCCTGGCAGGGCAGAGGGAGTTAAGGAACAATGAGGGTGTGCAGGAGGTTACAACATCACACCTGGTGCCTAACTGTAGCCCTCTTAGACTGAGTTATTACTGCAGGCCATGAACCTGTGCTGAGATCACCATATCTAACACCTAAAACCACGCCCCTAGGTTGGACATGGCTGATTTATGGCTGAGGAAATGACCTGCAAATTCACACAGCTGTGAGTGCTGAGCACACGGACCCCATTAGTCACCACCTCACTGCCATCTAGAGCATCTGAGTGAAAGGCTTGCTGTTTCTGTTGGGGTACCAGCACAAGAAGTCTCCTGGGTAATCTCAGTACAGACTTATTCCCTATACTTTTCTTGAACACCATTCACAACTTGAGATTTAAGTATCCTGACATGCAAATATTTTCTTTCTCCAATTCTCTTTCTAACTCCATCTGTACTTGGAAGTGGTGGAGACTGGGGTGTGGGGGTGGCAAACACACAAAAGGGTCTTGTGAGGTGACCTGTCAATCGCTGTTCTTAGGTCCTTACTCAGAGGGTCTTTAGTATCTTTTGCTGACTCGTGGCTGACTGTCAAGGCTGCAGTACCTCCCAGGGATAGGCACATGCACACTTCTGGTTCCATTGTTGAACTTGATCTTTATTTTGAGGGCTTTGTTGACTCTCTGGACATGCTAGAGTTCATTGTCACCTACTATCACAGCCTGGCTATGCCAAGAGCTGGGAGATGGCTAGCACTGGCAGCTGGGGTGTTTATGATGATGCTAATACTCTGCACTCTGAACCTAATTTTTCTCAGAGGCAGTCAAGCCTTGATGCTGCCCTCCAGGAACTGCAAGGCGGGTCATGGAGTCAGTCAGGCCTGGCTGGCAGAGGGGTGCTCAAGAGCTTTTACCACTTACTTGGAAAGTTAGGATCTCAGAACACTGGCTGAAAGGCTGGTCCACAAGACTCCTGTGCATCTCCCCTCCAGTTTCTACTACTTCTAGAGATGAATGGGTGGTAGTTCAGGGGAAATATAGTATGACAGTTAGCACCAGTCAAGGCTGAGGTGACAGACGCTAGCAGATCCACTCTGTCAGAGCTCTGCCTCTTGGGGCTAGAATTTGGGTCAGAGCCCCTAAAGAAGACCCCAGTACAGGACTTGACTGTCATCCATAGCCCTGGGTGTTTCTGGAGGGTTTGAGTAGGGCTACTATGTTCCTCTTCCCGTTTCTGTGATAAAATACCCAGACAAAAGCGACCTATGAGACAGAAGGTTTATTTTCATTCACAGTTCGAGGCAACAGTCCATCGAAGTGGAGGAGTCCTAGCAGGAGCATGAGGCCGCTGGTAACATGGCGTCCATAGTGAAGGAGCAGAGGATGATGAACGCTGCTTCACAGATTGCTTTTTCCATCTTTTTTCATCCTAGGACCCCAGCCTAGGGAATAGTGCCATCCAGTTACAGTGGATCTTTATACCTTCAGTTAATCTCATTGTTCCTTTGGTGATGAGATCATGTCAAACTGACAACTACTGTAATCATCACAGCAGGGATAGGATCAAAATGAGATGTTGGAAGCAGGAGTCATGTTGTATCTAAGGAGCAACCATAACCAAAAAAGGCTTTGTTGTGGTGGGGCTTCTGCAAGCACACGGTGCCCATGGGATCTGCCAAGCAGGCTGGCCTTGCTGTATCGCCATGAGCCTCTTACTGTTGCCCTATATGGCTATAGGATCAGCCACCCAGTCTCTGGCTCCCTGGCTTCTACTACGCCTAGACTTCTGTTCCTGAAAAGAGCCATCTCCTCTTCTGCTTCAGTGGTCATAATACCAACTTTCTTTTCATCCCAGTCCAGTTAGAGTCTGTATAGAACATTCATTTCATCCATATTTCATGATGGTCCATAAACCTTTTCCTACCTGAATCACTTCAAGCATTCTCCTTATTTCCCACAATCCTCTCTTGATGAGACACCCTTTTTCTGCTGCACTATGCTGTGTACTTGCCATTGCATAATGGCTGCTCCTTCTTGAGCTATAAATAGAAAGCATATTTGAGGAAGATGGCATCAGGGGTCAGGACGCTCCTTGAAGCATCTCCTTCCGGAACTCACCATTGATGCCACCTTTACTATTCCTTGTCACACAAAGCTCTAGTCATCTTTCTGAGAGAGAGAGAGAGAGAGAGAGAGAGAGAGAGAGAGAGAGAGAGAGAGAGAGAGAATAAGGAAAACAGTCACAGTTATCTGGAAGAGTCTGGGTCATTTCTTGGGGTACTCTGGTTCTTGGGTGATGGAGAGGGAGGACAGAGGAAGAGGAAAGGGTTAAAGAAAGATACGAGAAGCTAGAGTCCAGGATATTCCGAGAGGCCAGGGATGATATTTCTACACTGCTTGCACATGACTATCATGTTATTGGGCTTTTCCTGTTCTCCTCAAATGACCTCTCTGAGTCTTGGAAGCCATTTCTTCATGCTGGATCTGATTTTGGGTTTGTGTCTTCTGGTTAACAGTTAGGCACAACTGTGATGTGTGTTCCCTTTTGTTTCCCTAGCTTCCCAGTGAGATGCTGTGCACGTCCCATTCAGACTTGAACATATGTGCACAAACTCAGTGATTTAAATGATGGCCATTTACTGTCTTACAGTCACAGACATCACAAATCTTCATTGGGCCTCAGCAGGACACAAGGGCACAGAGGGACTTTCTTCAAGGATTCAAGCCCTGCAGGCAGCAGGATTCATCATTCTAGTGTTAGGTTAGGGTCAAGCTGTTGTTACTTCAGCAGGTCCCTTGAGAGTCTCACATCTGCAAGCTCAGGGCTCTAAAATTGTTTTGTTTTTCGGCAGACATGGATCACTCTGAGAGTTCTGGGTGACATAGTCCATGTAGGCTTATTGCATTAAAAGCGGTTCTGGGGTGGTCATATGCTTAGCTGTTAAGAACATCTGCCGCTGTTGCAAAGAACCAGTTTGACTCCCAGCACCAGCGGCAAGTGTTCTTAACAGCTAAGCCATCCTTTCATCCTCTTTGATGATCTCATTATCACTAATATCACAGTAACCTTTATTATCCCGTGTATAATTACTGTATGCTATTGCAGGTCATCTGACTTTTTCTACTGTGGAGCTAAGCACATTCCTATTATAATTTGTTTGAATATTTGTTAATCATGTCACAAACATCATATCTTAGTGATTTTTTTTTTCTGTAACAGAATGTCACAGACTGGGTCAATATGACAAATAGAAATTTATTAGCATTTAGTCTTCGAGGCTTCGTATCAAGGTGTGTGCTTCTAGTGAGGATCTTTGTGCTGGGTTGGTTCATGGTGAAACACAATAGCACTGAGCTCAAGAGAGAGGATGGACAACCCTGTAATAAATACAACCCTGTGAAGGTGAAATCCTCATGACCCAAACACTTCCTATGAGACCCCAGTTTGGGCTGGATCAGCTCAGTGGTGGAGCCTAGCATGCACAGAGCTTGGGTTCAATACCCAGCACTTCAAAACTAAACCAAAATAAATGCCAATTAAGCCTTAGTTCTAACATTGCTTCATTAGGGATCGTGCTTCCAATATCAAGAGTATGAACTCTGGGGACACATCTCTGCATTTAGTATTGAAGTTTCCCAAGAAGATCTTTACAACTTTTACACCTAAAAAAGAAAGGAAGGAAGGAAGGAAGGAAGGAAGGAAGGAAGGAAGGAAGAAAGAAAGAAAGAAAGAGAGAGAGAAAAGTTCCTGCATAGTGTGCTCCAGGAAGATGAAGAGAACATTTGCTTAGGACAGGACCAAAGCAATTGGCTCTAAATACAGAAGAGGGTGGGCGTGTGCCATTTCCTTCCTTCGGGCTGGACTGAGGTCGTAACTGGAGGCTGCAGTAAGGAGTCGTTCATTAATGCCCACTGTTACTTATTCTTGGTTCTTTGTCTTCGACTGATACATAAACAAAAAAGAATACGGACAACCTGAATTTCTTAAGGATTTATTTAATAGGTATGCAGTGAAATCGACACATTGCAGACTAGACCCATCTCCCCAGTGTCTGCTGAACATTTATACACACTGGTCAGCTATAAGAACACAAAAAACAAAGTCATCAACAAAAGGAGAAGCCAGCCAGAACCTGTTTTCAGAAATTAGATACAATGGCTTATCCATTCACACACACTTTTCTTTTAAATCAGAGAAAATTAGAAACTTAAACTCCTGTGTTCAGAGATTTCTGAGAGTAGAAGCAACTATTTAACATGGTCAAAAGAGGAATCAGGAAATCATCAAGAGCATTAAATGACATTTTTACATGGATTAAAAGTAAAAGTGATTGAAAAAAATGTTAATTTCCAGAAATCAGTAGAAGATAAAGATGTGTTCATTAATTGAAAAAGATAACCAGGGAAGTGACTCTAGCACCTGAGGCAATGATGCCCACAGAAGAATTCTCCCCCGTTCCTTCCCTCTGCTCCCCCTCTCTAGGGTGTCTCACTGTAGCTCAGGCTGGCCTGGAACTCACTGATGTGGTCCAGGTTCCTCATGGACTATTGTTGGTTCTTTTGAGACTGCCAACCTCATTTGGAGATTGCAGGCATGTGCCATCACGCCAGGCATCACAGGAGGAATTTGAAAGGTGGCCTACCCTTGTTCTTGGAAGTAGCTTTTGTACTTTTCCAGGGTGTACTTTCAGGATTCAGGATGTCCTGACTTCCACAAAGACATGGGAGATACTCACTAGCTATTCAAATTTGATAATACTGTATTAAAAAATATGTACCACTTCTTCATTTTAAAGAGGTCTATTAAAATAAATGGCTATGGTCTTATGAACATTTTAAGATACAGTTAAATTTTCATTACCTACAGAAGACTGAAGGCTATTTAAAGCACCTTGCTGGAAGCAAAGAAAAAACCCAATTCTCAGGATCAAAACCACCAGGTGTACAAAACACACACAAGGACAGTGACTAAGAAGAGTCTCCAAGACTGGTGTGGGATGTCATGCATTAGTCTGAATTTTCTGTCCAAGTTATTTTTAGGGGATTCTGTTTGTGGTGAATCATGGAGTCCAGCTGCTCACTTAGCTTCCCGAGGATTCCATTCTGAGCATGACTGAGCTTTCTCTTATTTTCTTGTATTGGTGCCAATCTACCCCTAGCTGCTCACTTTCAGGCAAGCTATCAGAGCTCTACCCTGGGGTGCATCAGTCTCCACATCCTCCTGCCCCACTGCAGACTCAACCCAGAGAAGGCAATTGTCTGTTTTAGTCCTTTCCGTGTGCCTACATCAGTGACCTGTAGGAAGAGTCGGGTGAAGGACTAGGTGATCCTGTATCATTTGAGAATGGTCATTGTTGCTGTGGGATGTTCTGTATGTCAAATGTGTTGCTCTGATTGGTTATAATAAATAAAGTGCTGATTGGCCAGTAGTCAGGCAGGGTAGGCGGGACAAGGAAGAGGAGAAGGCAGGGAAGTGAAGGCTGAGGGGAGATGCTGCCAGCCACTGCCATGAGAGAAAAGACATAAGGTACTGGTAAGCCATGAGCCATGTGGCAAAGTATAGATTAATAGAAATGGGATAAATATAAGAGTAAGAGCTAGACAATGGTAGGCCTGAGCTAATGGCCAAGAAGTTTAAATAATATGAATGTCTGTGTGTTTATTTTATAAATGGGTTGTTGGACTAATAGGGCTTGGCGGGGGCTGGAGAGAAGCTCTCCAACTACATACTGTAGACTTTTTCAAACTATATTCTAGAAGAGGCTGGCAGTATTCCCTAGTTCTAATCCCCCCACTCCCTTTTGGGTGTCCACAATGAGAGTTAGCAAACTGATTAAAGGCCCTGGGAAGTCCTGAGTATAGCAGCAATGTTAAATATGTGTAAGCGTGCACTAGAACACACAGCAGTGCAGCTGCCTCTGCCTGGGCCAGGCTCTAGTAGGCTGGTGAGTCGATTCACTCTCTAGCTTCCTTCTTCTTGGAGGAGCACACCATCCAGACTGGCTTTGAGCCTCGAGATTTTTGCTGTGTGTATGACTTCCCCATTGACAAGTTTTCCCCTTCAACAGCAGAGAAGACTAGCTCCACTAAGCTCCTACCACGTTTTAACCTATTTGTTCTTTAAATATGCAGCTCAGATGATGTTGGGTTCTTCTTCACTATCCAAGTATGGGGACCCCCTCCCCCTCCCTCTCTGTGTGTCACTGTATATGTGTATGGTTGTGTATTTGGTGCCTAGCTGGAATGGAAAATGATATATTAATCAATTCTGCCAGCTGTCATGTAGACCAGACATCTATACCTGGTCTCTCTTCACAGCTCCATGTCTACCTTAAAGGTGGAACCAATGTCTGGTAGTGATGTTGGTGGGGGAAGAGAATTTTGGTTCACTGCCTTCTGGAGCCCTAAGGAATGTCCAGTGAGTTCTTCCCCACACATTTGCCAACACAGAGCCATGTTCCACAGCGAGGTGCAGGACACAGCTGCCCTGGTGATGAGATGGCCCTGTGCCTCCCTCTGCTGGAAGCAGCACAGATGGGGGGATGCACAGTGTACCCCCGGCACTATGAAGAATGTCCCCAGACCAGCAGTTGTCTCTGAAGGTCCTCCCTCCCCTCATCAACGGTCCAGCTAATTCTCAAGCCTTGGAAACCATCAAGACTTGGGTAGGCCAGCATTTTCCTTGTTCCTGTCATCCCTGCAGGCAAGCAGAAGAGGACAGAAAGACCATGGCTCCTAAGATCCCCACTCTTTCTCTTACCCCATCTCCATATGTATGTGTGAGAGTCATCCACAACAGTCCATGCAGAGTATGTGTAGACATCTTGCTTCTCCTCTTCTGTTTGAATGACTCTGGATCTTTGGAGAATGATGCACATCTGGCACAGATGCTTAGCTGCCTGAAAATACCCAATGTCAGCAAAGCTTTTGTGTCTCACTGTACAAAATGAATACATGTCTTCTTGGGTTGTGATGGCAAAAGCCTCCTGTCCCACTTACCTGTTTCTGAATAGCAAATAAGTTTAAAACTTACATTTAAAAATGCTTTATATACTTAGATTGATCACATATTTGTGACCCAAGCTGTGGTCAGCAGGGATAACTCCTCATTGTCCCAACAATCACTGAGGTTGGAGTACCAGCTGCTGAAGTGTATGGTCTTTGCATGGAGGCCTGTCCCCATAGTGGCCTCACGTACATGACCTCCTCATGTGGTGTCCCAAGATCCCAACAGCATGTTGTCTGATAGGTCAAGGCAGAAGCTGTGAGTTTTACGAGTTTGCCTCATGATACTTCTGCTGTATTTCACTAGCTACTTAACACTAACCCTGATTCAATGTTGGGGGAGGCTACATAAAGACAAGAATATCAGGAGGCAAATGTCAATAGGGAGACTACATGGGAGGCTGGATGCCATATCTTCCTTCTATTCAACTTGAAAAGGCAAGCTGATATTAAAATGCAGATGTGGTACCCCTGTACCAGAAGCCTGCGGTGGATATGAGATCAATGGGATGAGTACAAGACACACGTGTTTTACATCTCTTCCAGCCACTAGGTTGTCTTGATTAAGTGGAAAATTGATTGGAGGCAGAAACTGTCTGCACTGGGTGTTCAGTTTTACAAAAGGCTGTGCTCCCAAAGGTTTTGAGTCTGTGAACCTGCTTTTACAAGCAGTATTGGATGAAGATGAAACTGAATGCTAGCTACAGGATGGGAGTAAGGATGCTGGCGACAGAATGGGAGTAAAGATGCTGGCTACAGAATGGGAGTATGGATGCTGGATACAGGATGGGAGTATGGATGCTGGATACAGAATGGGAGTATGGATGCTGGATACAGGATGGGAGTAAGGATGCTGGATACAGGATGGGAGTAAGGATGCTGGATACAGAATGGGAGTATGGATGCTGGATATAGAATGGGAGTAAGGATGCTGGATACAGAATAGGAGTATGGATGCTGGATACAGAATAGGAGTATGGATGCTGGATACAGAATAGGAGTATGGATGCTGGATACAGAATGGGAGTAAGGCATCCAGTTACTGTGAGACCAGCTGCTGCTGTAGCTCAGCTCCCGACCTCACTCTGAGCAGTAACAAAACCATTATCATTAAACAGACAAATGATACTTTGGTCTAGGGAATGAGGCTGACATGCCCTGGATATAGCCATCTCAGTCTTTAAAACAGAACAAAACAAAGCAAAACATTGGCTTTTAGGGTCTGAGATGTAGATCAGTTGGTAGACTGACTGCCTAGCATGTGTGAAATCCTGATTGAATCCCCAGCACTGCCTGCATGGGATGTGGTAGCACATTCCTGGAATCCCAACACCATGGAAGTGGGGGCAGAAAGGTCAAAGTTCAAGGTCATCCTCAGCAAAGCAGTGAGTTTGAGGCTATCCTTGGCTAAAGATCCTTGCTCCAATAAACAAAGCAAATCATAAAACAAAGTAGAACCAAGTCCAAACCCAATGATTCTAATGATTTTATTGCTCAGTGGCAAAATAAATCAAAGCAATATTAATTTCAAAGTCACTGTGAATCACATTGAAACATGTCAGTGACTGCTAGGAAGCAAGGTCTGATAGCTGGGACCGGGCTTGGGAGGAAGGCATCGCAGTGTGTATG
Source organism: Onychomys torridus (assembly GCF_903995425.1). Taxonomy (NCBI): domain Eukaryota; kingdom Metazoa; phylum Chordata; class Mammalia; order Rodentia; family Cricetidae; genus Onychomys; species Onychomys torridus. Next base: position 104,032,618 of record NC_050449.1, read on the forward strand.
TTCTTGTAAACATCAGTACAGGTAGAGAGCAATTTCCCTAGGTGATGTGAGCTAAGCTCCAGCTCCCTCTGTGTACAGAAAGACGAGGCATCACAGGTTCATTTCCACTTCCCACCTGCCGGAGCTGAAAATGCTGCCCTAGAGAAGAATGGATTCTAAGTTGGCTACATTTATTCTAGGATGTTTTTCTCAGGTGCTCCCCTGTCCCTGGTCCCCTGCACAGTGGACTCCTCCTCCTCCACAGAGTCCTACAGGCTGCACGAGGGAGGGAAGAAGTCATGGTCCTGATGTGGAGGGTATGAAAGAAAATGGAGACTCTCAGCCTGTTCCCAGCCCCGCCTGCTTTGGGAAAGAGCACCCCTTCTGAAAGGGCTGTCTAGTCCCCATACATAAGGACTCCTTCCCTGCCCTCACTCCCACTTCTTACTGCTGCTTGCTTCTTTCTGGGCCTCTGACTCGGCTCTGTCACCTCTATGAGTCATTGAAGTAGCAAGGACTCCCCAGCAAGCATCTGTAGGTAAGTCAGATCTCTGCCCTTGGTACCGTGTCGGTTCAGCCCTGCCTAGGATGTCCTCCAAGGACTGAAGAGAAAGAAAGAACAATCCTGCCAGCAGAGTCACAGACTGAGCAGGAGCTGGAGTGAGGCCTGGGATGTTGGCAACTGGGAGGTTGGCCTTCTAGATTCTCCGCAGGAGTCGTCATGTTGATTGGCCAGCATTGGGGACAATAATCCGGAACCAGAGCAACACTTGGCTACTCAGATCCAAACTAGGACCACACCATGACCTGGAGCATACTCCAGCCTTGCACAGGTGGGCAGGGAGGGAGCTGAGTGCTGGGGCAGCCTTGGCCAAGGCCCACTTACTGCCCCCAGCAGCCCTCAGCTCTGGGATGCTGCTTGGGCAGCCTGGATGTGCTGTGCAGTGGGTCTGCTTCCAGATTGCTACCACACACAGTCTCAGCTATTCAAATCTCCCTGTTCCTGGGCACTTGTCGGGGCAGCTGCTCCTCTGGGTGGATGCAGTGAGATCAGCAGAGCTGGCCTCCTGCACTCGGAGGGACTGCCACAGTCACACATTTGCCAGTACATCCAGCGGGACGAGGCCTCTCTTCTTCCCACTGAGGACTCTGATGAAGCCGTCCTGTTCTTCCTCAGAAGTCACACAGATCTGAGTGCCAGGGGAGAGAGAAGAAAGGCTTCAGTTCAGCAGGAACAAATGGGGACCTGCAGCGTAAGCTGCTGCTGACTGAGGGTACAGGAGGAAAGGAGAGGTGGCTCGGGAGGGGGGAGTCGGGGGTGGCAATGTGAGGAAATGCTCACTAAAGCAAAACACACAAACCTGGGTTTGGAACCAGGCCCCAACACAGAATATTTTCCAGGATCCAGCTTTTGAGTAAGGATTAACAAAATGGTATTAAATGCTGTGACTCCCTGAAGAGTCACCATAAGGGGAGAAGGACAAAACTATCTCATAGACCTGGCATGAAGCATGCGAGTTTTCAGCATATTATGCTGAAGACTCCAAATAATAGCTGTCACTCACTGGTTCCTGCCCAGTGCGTGGAGTTTTGTATGTGAATTGGCTAACACCAGGAAGCCAAGGGACAATTTCATTAGTAGCTCCAGGCAAGTAAACATGAGCATCTCTCATATTCCAGAGCAGGCACCTGTGTGAGACTTCAAAGGAGACCGTGAAAATCCATTCGGGTGCCCTTGTCACTCACTGTTCACAGGCCAGTGAAGGACAGAGAAGGGGATGGGACCAGATGTGGGAGAGGTTCCTGGGGAGGGTAGTTCTTTTTTCCTCCCTTCATGAGCCACCTCCACAGTTGAAAGTTATGCCTTAGTATGTATTTCCCAGACCTAGCCTGAGGCAGGACCGAAGAGCTACATGGAAAGGGGCTGCTAAGAGCCTGAGAGACACCGCAGTGGTCCAGGGAGGGAAGAAACCAGGCAAGAGAGAAGTCACAGGAGTTCTGCACTCAGATGGCCCCACTTTGAGATAAGGAGATAAGAGATGCACAGAAGTACAGTTGAGGCAGCGCTGCTTTCCTAAGGGGGCTTACTAGGAAGGAAGGAGCTGGGAGTGTTTACAACCCAGAGGTAGCAGCACCCACCAGTAATGGAACCTGGATGAGGTTTCAGCAGAGCCCAGAGCTGGATGTGTGACCCCTAGGGGCTGGAACACACACGGGCTGGTATGTGAGCTGTGTTTCAGAAACCTGACTGCAAAGAGACTTAGCACCCTGGGAGGAGTTAATGTCAGAGAGGGGGGATATGCAGAGTGCCACAAAGCCCAGATGTCTGTCATCTGTGAGACAGAAGTAGCTGGACAGACAGACAGACAGACAGACAGAGGGTTCAGTGTGGTCAAGACAGAGGTGGATAGGTGAAGGCTGGAAGAGGAAGGTGGAGATCACTGTCAAGGCCTGGAACACACTGGAAATAGAGGCCATGCTAAGCCCTGCTAGGCCCTTCAGCTCATGTTCTGATTGTCTCGGTGGCTAGAACTGGGTCAGAGCCAAGCACTAAATAGTCACAGACAGTGGAATGGGACCAATTTGGTCAGCTTAGAATCGTCTGGGTCACATGGGATGTAGGTGGATCACAAGACTAAGGCTCGACCCCATGCACCACAGCTAAAGGGCAAATGTGACAGGAGGCAGAGGCTAAGGGGTTTCCAGACAACAGCTGAAGGGATCAGATTGACTGGAAATGGGATCGTCTTAATTCTCTTCGACCCCTTGCCACAGCCTTTTGTTCCCCTGCCTTCTGTTCCTTCTGTACCCTCTTTCTCTTGCTAGCTAGAAGACTTCTTAAGGGCTGGCTATATTTTCTCCCTGCCCAGGCCAGTACAGTCACTGCTGGGGCAGACCTGGTCTGGGCACACGGTGTCAGCCTCTATGGTGGAGATGGTGCAGTGCATTCTCAGGAGGGACACCCTGCCCCTACACAATGCATGGCTCCAGCCATCTGGGCCAGCTATGACTTGACCCTTTTTAATGTGGGGTGAGACTGTTTATGGTCTCCTAATTTTAGTACTGAATTTCTTTCCAAGGCTATTTTCCAGAGCACAGACTCTTGCTGGGTTGGAAGCTCCTGCTTTGGACTTAAACTCCAGACCCCTTAGTCTTTTGCCATAGTAGTCATCATCATCACCACTATCAGCAACTTTAAAATGATTTATTAATTTAGTTATTATTTACTTTTGTTTTATGTGTATGTTTTGCCTGCATGTATGTATGTGTACCACTTGTGTTCCTGGGGCCCAGAGGTCAGAAAAGCGTGTTTGATTCCCTGGAACTGGAGTTAAAATGCTGTCAGGATTGGCCATGTGGGTGTTGGGAACCAAACCCAGGTCCTTGGGAAGAACAGCAAGTGCTCTTAACCACAGAGGCATCTCTCCAACCCCACGTTACACTTTTCAACTGAATATATGTGTGTATCTCTGTGCACACAAGTACAGGTGCCCATGGATGCCAGGAGCATCAGATCCCCGGGAGCTGGAGTTACAGGAAGTTGTGAGCTCCTGATGTGGGTACTAGAACTGAACTCGAGTCTTCTGTAAGAGGAGAATGTGCTCTTAACCGCTCTTTCCAGCCCCCATCATCATCGTCTTCAGGCCGTGCATCTGTGTTTCTTCCCTGGGATTCAAATCCAGTGAGCTGGCTGGACTTAGGCTAATGTCTTCAGTGTTTCTGGGAGGACTCACTCTGTACTAGCCACGGCTTCCTCTAATGGGGCAGGTCCCAGAAACAAGACAGATGGAATATCTGCTGTCAGACTTTGGGTAAAGGTTTTCCTGCTCTCCCAAGAGGTGTACTCAGAACATTTCCTCCATTGTCTAAAAGGGATTTGTTAAGTGTCTGTGGGCATCTGTGACCTGTAGTGGGAGGCAGCCAACTTTCTGGAGACCCTAGAGGAGAAAGGTGACGGAATTTAGATCTTTGCCATGGAGTCAAGACAACCCACAAACCACACTGCGGTAGACCCTCATTGTGCGTCTTAAAGGAAACTTGTGAGGTTGAGTCAAATCAGTCTCCTAACTTGTGATGTGCATGTTTGCTATTGTTGTCATAACGAATTATGGCCAACTCAATGGCATTAAGGGACAACAACCTACTGCACTGTGGTTCTTAGGGCTGATGGCATGGGACTTGACAGTTTTTTTTTCTTTTTTCTTTTTTCTTTTTTTTCTGTTTAGAGTTCCAAGGTCAAGGTTAAGGAGGACAAAGGACTCTATTTTCTTTCTTTTCTATTTCTCCAGGGGTGAATTCAGTTCAATGTGCACTGAATTTTTTGCTGCTGTTGCTTGTGAGGCTGAGGTTCTCACTTCCTCACGGTCTATCTCCCAGGGGCCACTCTCAACCGCTGATGCTACTTGCACTTGGGCTCTGTTCTCCATCTTTAAATAAAAAACAAAACAAAACAAAACCCAGTGGGTAGAGTCATTCTTGGGCTTTGTCTTTCTTGGACCCACCCTTCTATTGTGTCTCTCTCATGCCTTCTGCCAATGCTTCTCCCTGCTTTAGCAGGATACATTTCTGTCCTTCTGGGGCTCACACAATTAGATTTGGCTGTCCATCTGACAGAAGAACTAGTATCAGGGTCCACAACCTTCATCACATCTGCCAAGAGCATTTTGCATAACATCTGGACTAGCTTCCAGTGCTATAAGCAGAACGGCTCAGGACAACACACCATAGTGCCCAACATCAGAAGTCTTAAAGTCCAGCTGTTTCTCAGGATGGAGTCTCTTCCTCAGATCTCAGAGGCGATGCGTCTCACTGTCCCTTGCAGCTCCAGGAAAGTCTACCTGCTTTCCTTGGCTCACAGACTCATATCCTGTCTTCTAGGCCAGCACCACAGCATCTTCAGCTCTCTTTGACTTCTGCCCTCATCTCTTTTTCTGCCTCTGACCTACTGATTTCCTCTTAGAACTTCTGCATTTACACTTTCCCCACTGAGATAATGCAGGACAGTGTTTCCCCAACAAAAGCCTTAGCCATATCTACATGGTTCTTTTTTTTTTCAACATATAAAATAGGATGCTCAAGGATTAGGGCATTAGGGCAGGGGCAGCTTTGGGGAGCTGTTGTCTGTTCAATAAAATTAAAGCCTTGAAAATATGCAGGAAGTCTGCTTATGCATCTGAGAGGTTGACATTCTTTGGTGTAGTTGAAGATTCACTCTTGATGTTATAGTGTAGAATCTCTGGAGGTGAAAAGAATCATGGGATGCAAACGAATTCAATGTAAAGGCAAGAAGGTTGACTGAAGAAAAGCCTAGGAAGAAATAACATTTGCACTGAAGCCACTGGGTCAGTCACTTTCCTCACTGCTGTGGTAAGATGCTTGACAAAGAAACATAAGGGAGGGAAGGGGAAGGGGAAGGTTTGATTTGGCTCACAGCTCTGTAGAACCAATCATGGAAGGGAAAACATGGTGGTAGAGTGTGAGGTGCTTGTGTCCCCAGTCAGCAAGAAGAGATAGATGGGTGCTGGCACTCTATTTGCTTTCTTCTCTTTATGCAGTCCAGACCCCGAGTCTGCGAGATGGAGCTGCCCACACTCAGGGTTTGTCTTCTGTCCACAGCTCAATATTTTAGGAAACACTCTCACAGACCCTCCCAGAGGTGTGTCTAAGGTGACTCTAAATCCTGTCAGGTTGTCAGTCAAGATTCATCATTCCATCCACATAAGAAGCAATGAGAAACTGACTCGAAACTGAGGGAAATTCAAGTAAAATAGGGACAACCTTGAGACGTTCACTTAGGGAAATAAAAGAAATATACGTGGAAGATGTTTAAAACCTGGAAGGGAGATATGGTAAATTAGAGATGCACCAGCAAAAGGATTATTAAGGTAAAGGCTGAAGGCATAGTAGGATAAATTGGGAAAAATATTGATCACATATCACAGACCATGTGTAATTATTTCTTCTGCTCTCTTGATAGCGTAAGAGACTATGAAAAGCACATAAGCAAATTATATAATTGCCCCATAGGTCTGTGATAAAATTACAGCCTCTTTTCTATTCAATCAATGTAGAATAGCATAAAATATTATTTACCTCTCTAACTTGACAGGCATAAAAACTAGTCATGTTTCATTCTGGCAAGAATACAGTGACCTGGGTATTCACGAAAACAGGGATGGGTAGAGATTGGGACCAGCTTTTTGGAGGCAGTTTAGCATAGATCAAGGATGGTAAATGTCTTTTAGGTGGAGCTGGTCACAGTACTTGCTGCCAAACCTGATAACCTGTGTGTGAACCTTGAGACACACATGATTGAATGAGAGAACCAACTTCCCCAAATGATTCTCTGACCTCCACATCCATGCTGTGGCGTGCATACATGCACATACCACATGCAGACATACATATACACACAGGTATACACACACAAGTCAGTAAATGTACAAAAGTCTCATATCCATTTTCCTGTAACTTCTAAAGTCTGAACTTAAAAAATAATCAGAATTAGAGAGAAAGATTTAACTTCAATGCTGTTCATTGTAGTTATCAATAATAGTTAAAAATAAAAAAGCCTCTTGAATATACAGGAGCAGCAGATATTTAAACACATTTTTTGTAGATCTAGACCAGGGTTAGCAAACTCATTCTGTAAAGGGTAAGTAAATATTTCAGGCTCGCAGGCCATGCCATTTCTGTTGCAGTGGCTTTACCCAACCATTATAGGATTAAAAAAGATACAGAAGTCTATACATACATACATACATACATACATACATACATACATACATACATATATATATAATGTATGTGTGTGTTCGTGTGCATGCACGTGTGTATGTGTGTGTGTGTGTGTGTGGGGTGATGCTAAGACAGAACCATGAGTATATTAGGTAGGCATCTGTCCCCAGCTCCAGTGTAGACACATTCTAAAAATGTTATTTAAAAGACAGAATGGGGACTGAGATGACTCAGTGATTAACAGTTCACACTGCTTTTGGTTCTTCACCCCCATTATCAGCCATCACAATCTCCTGTAACTCTAGCTCCAAGGAATAGGATGCTTCCTTCTTTCTGGCTTCCATGAATATGACACTCATGCACATACTAACACATGTATATATATTTTAGAATAAAAGTAAAATCCTAAACCTTATAATAAAAACCATAAGTTACCAGATTTGGCCAGTGTGCCAAAGTTTGCCACTCTGATGTATGTACAACTGCTAAAAATTATATTTTGATGAAACTTAATAGAATTAGATAGACTAAATAAAATATGATATTAAGCTATGCATTAAAACGAAAACTTGCCATGAAATATATCAAAGATTTTAATACTAATAATAACTTGATGGTTTAATTGTTTTGGTTGCTATTTTCTTCTATCTTTAAAAATATTATTTTCTCAATTTCCATATAATAAACAAATTTCAGTTTTATAATCTAAAAATAATTTCTGGTTTAATTTTTTTTGCAATAGCACAAGGAATCCATGAAAACATTTCTACAGTTATGACAGAACCATGGATGATGTTATAAAAATGTTTTAAAGGAATTTAAAGATGATTAAGTAAGATTATTCTTAAGTTTAAAAAAAATGAAGAAAATTCATTCTGTCAAGGCAGACTCCTACGTGTTCATAATGGATAACTTAATTCCATCTGGAAACTAGTGCTCTGTGGATAAACAATGTAATAATTATGAAAGATTAACCTCAGAAACAGAAATGTGATTTAATAAAGAAGCATTGCATTTATTTTCAGAATCAATTTTCTATTTCTCTGTTAATGGCCACTTGTCTCTTTAAGTTTTTAGAGTTATAAATATCACACTGGCTATTTTCTGTTGCCCGCAGGGTGCCTTACACTGGTCTTCACCATTGCAGATGACATTCCCCATTGAGACCTGTTCTGAGTTAGGATGGTGGGAAATGACTTTTGTTAAACACCCATGGTGTCCAGGCACCATGCTGTCTCTATACAGGTGGCCACACTGAGCTCTCAGGTCTGCATCAGGAAGATGCTGCTATAATGATTTTTTTAGGTGACATTTGGAGGTGACTATCCAAACCACACAGAATACAGATCCATTTCTACATGACTTTGGCACCAATGACCTTCCTACTGTGTTACATTTCTTTAAAAGGCTTTTAAAGTTTACACATAAATTAATAATATAAGACGTTAAAGCGGATGTCAAGTTTGAACTTTTTTATTTGTTATTATTATAACATCGATTTTTTTTTTTTTTTTGAGTCAGGGTCTTACTATGTATGTTGCCTTGACTGACCTCAAACTTACTATGCAGACCAGGATGGTCTTGAACTCACAGAGACTGGCTTGTTTTTGCTTTCTGAATGATGGGATTAAAGGTGTGCTTCACTGCTGTGGGATGTTCTGTATGTCAAATGCACTGCTCTGATTGGTTAATAAATAAAACATTGATTGGCCAGTAGCCAGGTAGGAAGTATAGGCGGGACAAGCAGATAAGAGAACTGGGGGAAGTGGAAGGCTGGGGAGAGACCTGCTAGCCGCCGCCATGACAAGCGAGATGTAAGTTATGATAAGCGACATGTAAGGTACCGGTAAGCCACAAGCCACATGGCAAAGTATAGATTAATAGAAATGGGCTGAGTATAAGAGTAAGAACTAGACAATGGTAGGCCTGAGCTAATGGCCAAACAGTTTAAATAGCGTCTGTGTGTTTATTTTATAAGTGGGCTGTCAGACTCACAGGGCTTGTTAGGGGCTGGAGAGAAGTTCTCCAGCTACACTTCACCATGCCCAGATTTAACAATAATTTTTTTTTTTTTTTTGTGTGTGTGTGTGTGTGTGTGTGTGTGTGTGTGTGTGTGTGTGTGTGTGTTTTGAGACAGGGTTTCTCTGTGTAGTTTTGCACCTTTCCTGGAACTCACTCTCTAGACCAGGCTGGCCTTGAACTCACAGAGATCTGCCTGCCTCTGCCTCCCGTGTGCTAGGATTAAAGGCGGGTGCCACCACCGCCCAGCTGACAATAATATTCTTAAATTAAGGCTTTTGTTTTACCTTATGTAGCCCAGGCTGGCTTAGACCTCCTGATTCTCCTGCCTTTACCTCTCACACACTGAGATGACAGAGCACCACCTCAGCTCAGCTCAGCTCAGCTCAGAGGATTTTCTGTACTTGAAAAATAAAACCTAACCATCAGCATCCCCACCCCTTCCCTTATCTGAGTTCATGTCTTCAGTGAGCCAAGTTGAGTCAGAAGAAGTAGTGTGTGTTGTGTGGGGTGTGGGGTGTACATGGCATTTAGAGATGTGGCTACAGCATGGCGATAAAGTGTCCAAAGCTTGAAAGAGAGCAAAGTGCCCAACAGGGAGCCAGCTTGTGTGAGCAAGGGTGGGAGGGCCTGAGAGGAATGGGAGAGGGTGTGATCAGGGTGCGTTGTGCGAAATTCCCAAATAGCTGATTAAAAACGTTATGCTGGGGGGTGGGAATGTGCTCAGTAGAGTTGCTGACTTGGGTGTGGAGGCCCGTGTTTGTGTTTATATTCTTGCCTGGCACTCACATGTGCCCCTAGTAAGGCACATAACCTCTGTTGGAATCTGTTTCTTCTTTTGTAAAATAGAAACACTCCATGGTTAATCCACACAGTTCACAGGGCATGTGAAAAGAAAACGTGGGACCTAAACGTTATATATACCCGATGTTAAGCACCTTCCCTGCTTTATTCTTGGAGATGGGGATCTCTTTGTGAACCCGCAACCGGGTGATTTGGCCAGTCTTGCTAGCTGCTTTTCCCTGGGGGTCCCTTCTCCACTTGGCTTCTGGGAGGGTGCTACAGATCTGAACTCCTGTCCTCACACTTATACAGTAAGTACTTTACCTGAGCCAGCCTCTCCCTGTTGTTTCTACTACATTTTCACCCCACTGAAAAAGACCCCGCCTGTCTTTCCTGGGCCTCTCTTCAAGGGGGAAGGTTTGACACAACACATGACTCAGGGGCTCACCACTGTCCAAGCCTAGGTCCGTTCTGCTGTGTTTCTTCCTGGACCTTTGGTTTGGCATGGGCCAGCCAGTGCCACTGGCTCCTGAACTTCAGGGTCTCCCATAGTGGTGGTGGTGGGGTGGCCATGGTGAGGGCGAGGTAAGGTGCTGTGATAATTTGATCTTTTGTGTACTTTGGTCACACCTGATCTCCTTACTGTTGTCCAAGCCTGAGTATGGGTGGCTGAGGACCCTCTGAACCTGTGCCTCTGCTCTTTCACCTTTCAGAGCATTTTCTTTGAGAGCTGTCCTCATCTGGGCACAGCAGTGACTGGACTCTGATCTGTATTCTGTCTACAAAGTTATCATCCATCCTCCAAAGCCCTCCTCTAAGGAAAGCCTTATTGTTGACTACCCACGGTCATTGTGTGATTGTCTCTAATTCTCACCATTATGAGATCACTTTGAAGATCATCATTCCTTGCCCAGCTTTTCTCCCAGTGCATAGATAGATTATTTTCAGGACTTTATTGCAGAAAATGGAATTATAGCATGCACAGGGCTGAATAATTTCCAAGGCTCTCACTACATAGTCTGAAGTAACTACTCAAACTGAGTGGACTGATGCATGCTAGTATTTACAGAAAGCCAATTTCACTGACTCCATGTGCTGCTGTTGTTCAGATATATTGGAAAACAATGCTCTGATTTATTGGTAGATTATTTTATTTTTAAGAATTGTTATTTACTTGACTCTAAAAGAAATAGACAATAATTTTTTTCTCAAAGCCCCTTTTCACATTGTAAATTAATTTTCTTTAGACTTTCAGGCATTCTATTGACTAGCCACAGTGAAAGATGAATCATTACATCATTACTTTGCATGGAACTTCTTCTTCTTCTTTTTTTTTTTCTTTTAACATTAGAAAGCAAGCCCAGGGCCTGTGTTCTATCACTGAGTTACCTTCCAAGCCTTTGCTATTTTGACACAAATTCTTGGTTGTTATGTAGTTCAGCCTGGCTTCGAACTCACTATCTATGCTGACCTTGAACTTGAGATTTTTTTTTTTTTTGCCTATATTTCCTGAATGCTGGAATCTTGTGGTGTAAACTACATGTCTGGTGTCAGGAAGTATTTGTCAATTTGATAATGTTATTTGGAGCCACATAATGGAAAAGAAAATGGTTGATAAAGTTGAGTAAAACAGTATTTTAGAACAATAAATCAGTTATTAAAAAGTAATGACGGATGGATCATGTGTGTGTGTGTGTGTGTGTGTGTGTGTGTGTGTGTGTGTGTGAGACTTAGCAACTGTCTTTGAAGATAACTCCCCCAAATGGGGGAGGAAATGGCTCAGTAGAGAGCACCTGCTGCTCTTGTGAGTACTCAGGTTCCATCCCCAGCACCCCCATAATGACTCACAACTGTCTGTAACTCCAGACCCCAGGGGAGCCAACAATGCCTCATTTGGCCTTCACAGCACCTGGCATGCACATAGGACACAGAAATCTGTGCAGGCATAGTCTCCACATGTATAAAATAGAATAATAAAATTAAATAGATGGTGTCCAGGGTATGTTTGGGGCAACTGTATTGAATTATGAATGCATGTTTCATTCTTTACTTTCTTGTAGACTGAGCCTTGTAATTTCCACATTTTCAACTAGAGATACTCATTGTCTTGAGAGTTGCCAGAATGACTGCATGTCAAGAATGCTGAAAGAGGCCAACTTCCTGAACAGAACCTTGAAATCACCTATGAGACTGCATTGAGAAAGATTTCTAACTCTGGTTTCCCACGTCCTCTTCTACCTTCTCCAGAACAGTCTTGGAGATTTGAGCATGTCATTTTGCCCTCAGTGAAGGTGAGGTTTGTGACTTGAGAAGAAGTAAACAGGGTGGAAGAGGACACATGGAAGAACATGACAGCGCTCTGAGCTGTGTGGTCCTACCTGTTTCTATCTATTCCAGAGCTGAGATAAGGAATCCAGAAGGAAGCAGCTTCAGGACATTATAGACGTAGAGGGCTCAGGAAAACGAACAACCTCACAGAGAACACTTCATTCAACATAGCACTGAACGAAAAGATATCAGGAACCAGTAGATGAGTACAGGGAGATGGCCAGTCTCTGCCTGAGATAGTTTTCAGTCCGTGTTTTGTTTCTGTCTTACGTTATTATGAGATGTGTATGGACTTTAGGGACACATAGAGTCTTGGAGTCTTGATACGGAGATCTGAGAGAGTTGTGTGATTGGAGCCAACACACCAAGTCCTGGAGCACAGTAGCACACCATGACGAAGTTCTCCCATTATGTATTGGTGGGTACAAGCCCATAGTAAAAACTGGAGTAGCTGCTACCATCAGTGTCTTGTGATCCTCAGACACAAGTGCAGGGTGAGATGTTCCCTTATGATACTGTGAAGTTATATATGTATCTTCTCTGACAGAGACCACTAAGTATCTGTGGTTTGAATGAGAAATGTCCCCTATGGGCTCATGTGTTTGAACATTTGGTCTCCAGTCCATAGCACTGCTTGGGGGAGGTTATGGAACCTTTAAGGAGGTGGGGCCTTGCTGGAGGAAGTATGTCACCAGGGGCAGGCCTTGATGTTTTATAACTTATTCCCACTTCCTGTTCCCCTCTCTTCCTCTTCCTCTTTTTCTCCCTCTTCCTCTCCTTCCCTCCCCCTCCCCTCTCCTTTTCCTTCTCCCTGCTTCCTGTGTTTGAATGAAATGTGATCAGCCAGCTTCCTGGCCCTGTTACCATGCCTTCCCAGCCACTATGGACTCTAACATTCTGAAAAATCTAAGCTCAAATAAATCCTCTCCTCTCTATAAATTACTTTTAGTTGTGGTATTCTATCACAACAGTAAAAACTAACTCAAACAGCATGTTTCCCGGCCTTTGGTTTTGCATGTCAGACTCTACCTACCCCCACACCCTTGGCACAAGATCATCTTTTCTCCTTTGTCCCAGCTGTGTATGTGTGGTGGCGCTGGCGTTCTTTGCTTACCTGGTTCTCTTTCAGTGTTATCTGTCCCTGGTCCTTGCAGCCAATGAAGGTTCTAACACACCTATAAATCCTCTCATGCTGCTCTACTCTCTGAACGAAGTTGGCTGGAAAGAAACCAACCCTGTCCCGAATCTTTCCCTGAAATGGAAGAGGAGGCGTTCAGTGGCAAATGGAACATTTATTGTTACCGTCACCACCAAAGGACTCTTGTTTCTTCTTAAAGACTGAACTACCTACTTTCCACCAGTCTTCATTGGAGTCTTCTAGAAGAGTGATCATGTCTCCTGGCCTAAAAATGAAAAATAGATGAGTTGGGTGGGGAAGTAAAACGAGGAAGGGAAAATATACTTTAATGTGAGATAGTTTTTCATTTACTCAAACTATCCTAAAATAAATAGAAATAAAACAACTACTATTTCACTGGCTCTTCCCTCCCAAGGAAAGGGAAAGCAAATACAATTTTTCGTGCCTTATTGTTTTTAAATGGTGATTATCTTTACTAGTAGTACATGAAGATCATAGTCACATTTCACAAGTGCCCAGAGATTCAGTAAGTATCAAGGTATGTTTTGCTCTGAATCTTCCATCTTCTGTATGTCCTACCAGATTTCTCCTTGCATCTATTTAGATATGGGCTGTATTTTGCTTTTATATTGTTTAGTACCTACATCTAAAGTCAGCCACTCTCTTTATTATTATCTTTATTTTTGATGGTTAATTCATTATCACATTGACTGGATTAAAAAACACACAAGTGGGACTGGGGAGATGGCTCAGTGGTTAGGAGCACTGGCTAATCTTCTGGGTTCAATTCCCAGCAACCACATGGCGGCTCACAACTGTCTATGATGTCAGGTCCAGGGGATCCAACTCCCTTAGACAGATAGACATACACACACACACACACACACACACACACACACACACACAGAGGCAAAACCCAATGCACATGAAATAAAAATAAATAAATTTAGAAAAAGGAACACATGGGACATTGGTGTGGCAAGGTTTCATGTATGTTGACCAGGCTGGCCTCACACTTGGTATGCAGCTAAGGATGATGAAAGGCTACATTTTCATGTTTGTCTCTTTATTGGCCAACACCGTTCCTAGGGCCAATCCAGACACAAGAGACTAGTAGTAGGCTCCACACCTGTGAGAGGTGCTGCACCACCTCAAGCTAAGGAGCACAGATACAGGGAGGGAGGAACTTAGAGATCAATGCAGCTGTGCACTGCAGAGCCAGCATCAGGGCTCTTGCCTACTTTGGAATTTGCTCCTATACTTAGGAATTTATATTTTTTCTGAGTACAATTTTTATTTTTTAAGACCTGCTGCTCTTGTTCCAGTGCCTAAGAACATCAAAAATGAGTTTCTTCAAGAGTGCTTCCACAGGCGGCGGCAACGCACACCTGTAATCCTAGCACTCGGGAGGCAGAGCCAGGCGGATCTCTGTGAGTTCGAGGCCAGCCTGGGCTACCAAGTGAGTTCCAAGAAAGGCTCAAAGTTACACAGAGAAACCCTGTCTCGAAAAACCAAAAAAAAAAAAAAAAGAATAAAACAAAAACAAAAACAAAAACCAACCAACCAACCAACCAAAAACAACAACAACAACAACAAAGCAAAGAGTGCTTCCAGTACCACACAAATAAAAAGAAAGACTGCCAGGAGAGGACAAACCCTGGGAAATTCCTGACAGGGAGCAGCAAGCCCAGGCAGGGGGAAAAAGTGACTAATAGCTGAAGAATGGCAGGCCACTGTGGCACAGCCTGGGCATCCGAGCATCAGGATGCTAAAGCTAGGGGATTGCCTTGTTCAAGACAAGCCTGGGCTACAAAGTAAGTCCCAGGCCAGCCTGGGCTACAATGTAATATCAGTGCAGTACCTCTGCCTGGGTTGGACATGGTCCTAGGGTATTCGAACCCAGGTCCTCATCCCCTCACCTTAAGTCCTTAGACACTGCACCATCTCCTAGTCCTTTTCTTCTTCTGAAGCCCATTGACCCCTGACCTCTGGCTCTGTGGGAACGGCCGTATTTTCCTTTCACAAAACTTAATTTTTTTCTACAATTCATGTGAATGCTTCAGGATTTAGAATCTCCCATGAAAGTGATGGATCATTAAAAGATTAGGAATGCAGGCAAAAGTCACAGTTCCTGCCCACTCTGTTACAGCAGCCCCGCAGCAGTAAATACAACTGACATTTTGCCATTTCAACAGTCACAGCTGCTTGCTGATGCCACTGAAAGAGAGATGGCTGAAGAAAATCGCTCTTTCCCAGGTGAGGGATTTAATTAAGCACCATGGATGAAAGTCATTGTAGAAAAATCTTCTAAGCTCCAACAGATTTTATTTAACCCCGTAACCTAAGAAACGGCACATCAGTATCAAATGCAGAGGCTTTGCTGATGGTTTTTTAGAGGCCTTAAGCAGGGGGTTGGAGCCGGAGACTAGGAAGGTGCCTTTCCTAAGGATAAGAGAGGAGGAGGCTTGCATTAAATTTTGGTATCAGAGACAAGCTAGAGAAACACTCTTTAAAGTGCTCAGAACACCTATCCTGTGCTAACTAAACTATCTACCAGAAAAAGGCACACACTGGAATATCAGCTATAATTTTATGTGAAATAACATATATACCCCTGACAGTATGGTGAGGATTCTGTCTTTTCCAACAAAAGATCTTGATCGGGACCAAAAAAGTGCTTGGTAAGTGAAGAGTGTTACATTGATCCATTTATTATTTGCTTAAAAAAAAAAAAACAAAAAAACCAACTCTCTCCCTCATTTAATAAATATCCACAGAAGGTAGATTCTGAAAGAGTCATCTTCCTACACATTGCAGAATAAAATCCTTGCTTAGAACTTAATTTCCATGCAAAAGATGAGTTATAAACAGGTAAACAGAGAATAAACCATTTAAAACAACGTAAGTGATCACACCTTGTCTTAAAGTCTACGATGGAAATAAACAAGATTTGGCAGTGAGAAGAGAAGTGGATTCCTACAGAGGTGAGTCAAACTACCTGCTCTTCTGGCAGAAATAGCTAATGCTGGTGTCTCTTGCCTTCAAAGCCAAGACAACAACTTTCTACGTGTGACCCCCAAAGCTGGTGGGATCTTCTCTGTTCACACCGAGCCACGAAAGCATCCTTTTCCATGGAAACTGAACTCTTACTTTTTTTTTTCCAAACTGAGTGCCAGGAGGTAGATCTGGATGGACATGCTATGTTAGGGGCACTGTAGTGATAGGGGACAGTCAGGGGCACCTTTAGAGTTCATCCTAAAGGAGCACCCCACACTTTGTATTAAGGGAGTCTGCATATTCACAGTGTAAGCAGCCCAGAATGTGATCTAAATGGTCATTTGGAAGGAAGTGAGACGCAGCCCCACCTTGGTGCATTCAGAAACTCCTGCCACTTGGAGAGGAGATGATAAGGAGAAAAACACTCAGGTCACAGTCTTACTGACAAGGCTGCTGAGTGGCTGGCTTGAGGGGCAAGACTAAACTCTGGGGTGATGGCCTCTGTGTCCACTCCCAGTGTCTGGCTACAGTTGAAGTGGAAGAACACTATTTAGGATTTTGATCCACTTTCTTTACCTGCTCTCTGGGTAAAGCATGATTTAAAGATTCTATCTCTGTCTCTGCTTACTGGATGATTCTCAGTGACAGGGGGCATAAGCTGCTTTGGCATTCCAGTTACAGTAAGACCACGCAGTTGCATAGTCTGTTTTATTTAAACAGATGCGTTGGCCCATTTTTGAGGCTCCAGCTAGAGTTTGCTCAGTTCTCTTTATCAAGCACCCGATTAACTCACCCATCCTATGACTTCCCTTCCTGGAAGTTATTACTGAAGATGGCTTGATGCTTTGTGGATGAGAGTTCCTAGAGGTAGTAGGTTGGTCTAAGACCCCACTGCCACTCTCTCCCCATGGCCCGTGTAGAGCAGAGGCTCTTAGTGGAGACGCTCTCATTCCCTGATAAAGCCACTCTTTGAGAGAATGCCCCTCCATTGTTGGACAGCAGGAGGATTGGGGACATCTTTGCCTTCTATTTGGAAGTTAGAAAAATGATCTTCACTCCTCTATCTCTGCCTGAATAGCCAAAGGAGATTCTAGGACGTCAAGCTTCTATTTTCTGAGTGCTTATGACTTTCAGGTCTTGCCTATGCACCAGAAACACAGAGATGGCAAGATTTCTCTAAGCCTCTGTTTCCTTGCCTCGAGGATGGGTTTAACTTGGCAACCTCTGATGGTGCCTCTATTTTCCTTTCAGACAAACACTATCTTTCTACAAGTGAGATGAGGAAAGGAAGGGGCTTAGAGAAGCCTCCTCAGAGCTTAGAATTCCACAAGAAAGGGGTGGGCAATTGAAGGAGTAGGGAAAGAGACACAATGGTTTTTATTTTTAAACACTAAATTGCATTAATAATTAATTATTCAAAATATTTAGGCATCCACAACAAGTGGTGGCCATCATTGCTGTTAAGCCACAATTGCTGTCTTCAGGATGTTCACAATCGCAAAAGCAGAAGTCTATAAACTGGGAGTTGACAGTAAGTATCTTCCATGAGTGAGAAACAAATGCCAACAGAACCAGGGTGGAACTGGATCCAGGCAAAATCCCAGGCACCTATGCCCCTGATTCTCAGCTATCACAATGCTACTCCTTAAGTTTATATGTTATGCATAATAAATACTTTATGGGATACAGTTACTTTGCAAAGTTGTTCTGTGGATTGAGTGAGAAAACATATGGAAGTCTTTGGCACTATGAAATTGCTAATTCTGTCCCAAGCCTATCATTTTCCACTTAAGAGTTAAGAAGATCTAGTGAGTGTGGCCTTCTTTCTCTCTCTGTCTCTCTCAGATGTGGTCTTTCTATGTTTCCCAGACTGGCTTTGAACTTGCAATCTTTTGCCTTAGCCTCTAGTGCAGCTGGGGTTGCAGAGGCACGGCACTGCCCTCATTTGTTTAGGTCAGGGACAACTAGTAATGGGATGTTTGCTTCCTTCAGTAGCCTCAGACCTTGGTCTTTGGAATGATCCAGAACTTGGGAAGGCTTCCACCTCTCTTCATGTAGACCCAGTCTCTTTGCATTCCTCCTGACCACAAAGTAACATTAAAGCTGGGCTTAGTAGTTGACCGTCCAGGTGCCTCAGTGCAGTGGTATTTTTGTAGGGCTAAACCCAGCAGATAACCTGGAGCTGGAACAATGCCCACTGCATGAGGTGGGCATGGCCAGACACGCTCATGCACAAGTCAACAGAGGCAGAGAGATTTGACTACTTACATCAGGTTCAGCTGCATGGCTAACTGCAGGATATCAAGCTGCCTCTAACACTACTCATGGCTTATCAGAGTGCATGAGAGTCGCCCATGTCACTCTGCAGGCATTTTGGACAGTTTTGATATTCTACATCCTAGCCTATTTATTAGACAAAGAGAAGTCCACACCGAACTTCCATTAACACCACCACTCAACCAAAGCAGATGTCCTTGAAAGATCCAGCCAATGGGCAAAGCAAAGGGAACCAGCCAAATTACTCTGTTCATCTGAGATTTACTGTTGAATTTTTTTCACCAGACTCATTTCTCAATCTTCATTAATCTGGTCCAGAATTGTTTACAGTCTGGGCACATAAGCAGATCATCAGGAACCCCTGGACTCTGCGATTTGATTCCCATCTTGAACCTGAGAGCCTGTTTGCATTTTCTTCCAGATTCTAGCAAGAACATTCAGCTAAAGGACCATTCAGAAGATTTTGGGGGAGCTGTTCCTGAACTGTTATGGATCACGCTCTCTAGAACCTAATTGGGAGAGGCATTTGAGCGAGAGGGAGGCTGCTAAACACATTAGTGACATCCACGAAGGTCTGGGTTTCTTGACATAGTGCATCCTCACAACATAATATGCATCGGAGACTTTCCTCAAATAGCCTTAATTGGATTTTGATGTCCTGGCGACTGTGAAGATTATTTTTAAATCAAATTGGTGCATTAGAATTACATTTAGTTTTAATTAAGTTGATGCATTTGCCAAGCAGTAATGTACTCAGAGAATGGAAATGAGACACCAGGGGAGTCTTCTGTCTCATCTGTTTTGAGTGTTCCTTTTTTCTTATTTTACATAGGTGCATATAACTGGCAAGGTGAAGGACATTAGAGAGGGCCCAAACATGAATGCAGGTCTCTTGTACAGAACCAGGAAACTGGGGTTCTGTGTGACAAAATAATGGACAAAATAATCAGGTCATTGCCTTCCTTTTTAATGGCTTTGTTATTTTTTTGTTTCATAAAAGTCATTGAAAAATTATAAGGATGCAATTATCACTGTCCATAGAAATGCACCAAGAGGGTTGTGCCTGCTACAATCTAGTTGGGATACCCCATGAATTCTGGCTGTTCTTGCATTGAATTGTAAATTCCCACCAGCCGTCCCCACTGGGCTCCCTCTGAACCAGGGGCAGCATCTTACCAGTCCTCTCATGTATTGGTGAGTCAAAGAATAGTTAGGATGTATGCTCACTGCATAATTGCATGAGAATCACAGTTTGATCATCACTATAAAATTTCCGTATCTAGAGCAATGAATGATGTATCATGAGCACAGCCTGCAGATCATAGGCTCACAGGTCAAACCTCATTCTGTTAGACCTATTGCAGAGTAATGTGTATGATGAACTCAGGATACGTTACTACATTGTCTGAGCTCACTGTCCAACAACAAATCAAGGAGTATAGATGATGGGTACAGGTCTGCAGGGATAAGAAGGAGCTTCCAATCTTCTGCAGCACAGTGGGCTGACTGTGGTCAGCAACAGTTAACTTCATTACACTTTTTATATTTAAAAATAGTTACTGGAGATGATTTCCAACACTCCCAACACAGAAATGATAAATCTTTAGGGTGAGAAGTGTGACAATTAGCCTGATTCAATCAATATATACTATATACATCTACTAAACTATCACATACTATCTTATAAATACATGAAATTATGTGCCAATGAAAAATAAAATTAGGACTGGGGAGAGAGCTTGGTCAGGAACTGAGCTTGGTTCCCAGAGATCACGTTAATAAAACAAAGCGGAGCATGGTGGTGCACACTTGTAATCCTAATGTAGCATAGCAGAAACAAGCGGATTCAACAGCCTACTTGGTGAGTTCAGGCCAGAGTGAGACCTTGTCATAAGAAATAAAACTGAACATAAAGGCAGGCAAGTCCTAAAAAAAAATACTTGAAGCTATTCCCTGCCCTCCACATGTACATGTGCATATACCATGTACATCCACACACACTCTCACTCCTGCACACACATGATGTCCACACACACATTAAAAAAATGACTCAGGTCCTCAGCTTTTTCAGAGAGGATCCTGATCAATATCCACATAGGGTGTTAAGAACAGGTGGGGACAGAGCCAGCCTGGTCAGCCTCCCCGGGCTCTGGCCCCAGCCTCTACTTTCTACCCATATTTTTAATGCTGGTCCTCCTATCCAGTCTCCCAGATGATAGGGAACCATAGGCTGTGTCACTGGCAAAGAACCAACAGTTCTTTGGCATCATATGCCAGACCTTCTCTGGGTTGGCATTTGGCCCCTGCTTGGTGCTTCTAACTGGATATATCTAGTTCTGGAGTTTAAGTTTTTCCTCTTTATCCTTTACCCCATAATCTCACAAGCAGACTTCAGCAAGCTGAGTGCGGATGCCGCCTCTTTGTAGAGCCTTCTGTGAAGTCCTAAGACTGGGTGGCCCTCTGGGGTGTGTTGTAGCACCAACAGTCCACCCTGTCTAGCACCTCACAATGGATTGTAACTTCTGTGCTCTTCCCATGCCTCCCTGCACTATGACCCACTGAGCTCAAACAACGGACAGCTCCTTGGGAATACATCCTGGAAAAAGCCATATATAGGTTAAAGTCACTTTCAGTTCAATGTCAAATTTAGAAAAGAAAATTCAGAAGAGATGAATTCAGGCCACCTATCTCCAGGGGTCCTTGCAAATATTAGCTAGTCAGACTCATGCTTGCTTGATTTCATTCAGACACTAGCTAACAAGACACATGCTTGCTCTCATTCAGACTCACCCACAGAATATCAGAGACTTGATGTTTCCAGGAGCCTGGTGATTCACAATTCTAAATCCTTATTTGGTGTTAAAGAGATGTGTTTTACTCTGAAACTCTCTCTCTGTTTAGGCATTCTGACATGCACAGTCTTTAATTCATATCTTCCTTAGAATTTAATAATATTGAAAAAGCAATTCCTTCTTCACCTGCCTTGGCTCCTAAGCCTGTCTCCATCACAAACCTGCCATTTCTTTTCTCCACCTGAAGAAAAATGGCCATTATCATATAAATCTGTTTGAAGAGAACTAATAAAAATGAAAATGACTTAGATGTGGAACGTCCAAGTGGATTCTTTAAAATAGACACTACATGGTCACTGGAATACGTATCTGAACCTTTCATTTTTTTCATTTAGTCTCCACCCTTTACTTGTGACTTTCTAAATACTTTGTGCCAGTCATCTCCATCTCCTGATGATTCATGAAAGAACAAGCTGGCAAAGTCATCTAGGTTATTTCTACTGATTAAGAACAAAGGGCGCCCTGTGTGAATAAGAAGAAATTAAGCCTTTTTTTTTTTTTTGACAAACTTCTCATCCTCACAGCTGTAGAGACACTGGGGCTGGTTACACTGTGGTTACAAGGTTGAGTTTCCCAAGGGAGTTTACAAGGGAAGCAGATAGAACTAAACAACCCCAGAATTGTGTGAATGCAAGTTGAGGAAAATTCTCTGAAAGAAATAATCCAGAGTCACCAGGAGAAGATGCTCCACAACCAAGAGATGCTGTGGTGGGTCTAAGAAATTGAAGAAAGTCAAGAGGTGGACAGGTGTGTGTGTATGTGTGTGTGTGTGTGTGTGGTGTGTCTATGTGCATGTGTATGTGTGTTTATGTATGTGGTGTGTGTGTGTGTGTGTGTGTGTGTGTGTGTGTGTGTGTGTGTGTGTGATGCAGCATCAATAGGATGACATAGATTACAGAAGGGAAAGATCCCCTGTCAAATGGAGCTATGGTTCTTTTGTGAAGGGAAAAGAGAACAGAATCCAGCAGGAATGAGGCTGCACAAGTTTTGAGTCTCCACGATGTTTTAAATCCAAAGACAATGGAGGTCACCAGGGCTTTGAAGCTAACCTGATTACTCCGAGGCACCTTGTACACGTTCAGGGGTAAAGCAGACAGCTTGTGTCGCTTCTCCAGACATGTGGGGTCATTTAACTGTATGAGTGACTTGCCTGGGGCTTAAACCCAGGCCAAGTGGTGCTACACTTCACATTCTTAATCATTCAGTGAATTCATGCTGCCTGTCCCTGACTGCCTTCCTTCTTTCCCTCCTCCCTTCCCCCTTCCTCCCCTCTTCTTCCTTCCTTCCTCTCCCTCCCCCTCCTTCCCTCTATTCTGAAGATAAAGAATCTACCTTTGAAGATCTTTGGAGTTGGCTACAGTGGCACATGCCTATCATCCCCGCACCCATGGGCCAAGGCAGGAAGACTCTGATTTTGAGGCCAGCCTGGGCCACAGAGTAAGGCCTGGTCTTAAAACAGCAACAACAAAAATAGAACAATACAAACAAAATACAACGATATATAACTGGAATACATTGGAATTAAAATGGTAAGGCTTCTACAGTGTATTGGATACTATCACCTTTTGTAACCACCTCATCCTAGAAGCCTAGACTTGATAATCCTTATTTCCCATATGAGGGAGCTGAAGTTCATAGTTGGACTTTCTGCTCTGTTGATGGATGAGAGCAGGGGAGGGAGCCCTTCCACATGACTCATCGGTTTAGACGAACCTATGAAAATGGCACTGTGCCCTTGACCACATCAGCCATGCTCCAGCCATGATGAACAGTAGGGGGTCACAGAGTGGGAACACAGAGACCAGGCAGCACCCTGACAGCAGTCTGGCACACACTCAAGGGGTTGGCTGTACTAGGTTTCAGACCAGTAAGTAGAGAACGAATATTGAATACATTCTGGACGTGAGGGTCAGGGAAGCCTCTCAGGCTGGCTGGAGGCCAGAGAACACAGACTTCATTCTCCATGGGGACAGAGCTTTGGGGAGGCAGTGACAGGGAGATGCCCTGATCCAGGGATTGCAGGAGGAAGGTAAGTTAACATGGAGGACCACGGAGAGGCCTGCACCACTGGTCTCTGGGAGATAAAGCTTTCTTGTTACCAGGTCGATCTCTAAGGCATCTGTTAAGGCCATGACTCATCTGCTCTGACTTTTGATAGCTGACTTGGACATCTGGGCCTTTTTTGTCCCCAAATTCACATTCCCAACATTTCTTATATGTTATTCCTTTGCTTTCTTTCCCAAGGAAGGTACCAAGAATGCTGCCTGGGGTAGGTATGCAGACAGATAGGAATAATATCTTATCAAATTGATTTTTCCCCTTATGGTTTGAGGAGAAAAAGATAATTTACAAAATCCCAACTCATTCAAGGAATTATACCCAGTCCTCTCAGTATTACCTTGAATATGCTAAGCAAGCTCCTGGCTTTTAAAAATAGGAACCACAATGCCTTGGTTTTTAAAAAAAGTTAAGTAAATAAATAAATAAATAAATACAAGTATGATTTATTATTTCGATCTTGCAGCCTATAAAATGCAGTCATTTCATTCTTGGGAATGAATAGCTCTGCTTGCCTGCAAGCAGATTGTAAATGTTGGAGTCGTGACCAGACATCTTGGATTTTAATGGCCTGCAACCAACAAAAAATAAACACAGAATTACGACAGCCACCACATAGGCAGACACTCTTTAATGTCCTTGGTAACATTCGGTATCATTCTGCAATTGCTGTCAAAAATCAGGAAAATTCAGAACACTAGCCTAACAAAGCTGTGGGGTCAGCACACTAGGGAGTTCTTTCATTTTAAGTTTATTTGTGTGTGTTCATGTGTCTGTAGGTACCCACGTGTGTGCATGGGTATGTTGCAGAGGCCAGAGGACAATTTTATGTATTGTTCCTGAGGAACTATCCACCTTGATTTTTGAGGTAGGGTCTCTCACTGGCCTGGGAACTTTCTGGTAGATGAAGATGGCTGGCCATGGAGTCCCAGAGGTCCATCCATTTTTGCCTCCCAAGCTCTGGGTCTACAAGCCTGTGGCACCATATCTCCTCCTCCTCCTCCTCCTCCTCCTCCTCCTCCTCCTCCTCCTCCTCCTCCTCCTCCTCTTCTTCCAAGCAGGTTCTGGGGATTGAACTTAGGTCCTTGCTCTTGTAATGCGAGCACTTTGCCGACTGAGTCATCTCCAGTACCCACTGTAAACTCCACACATCTGAATGGCAATCTCAAGGAACTCAGTGCATTGCACCATCACCACTCTTGCCTCCATCAGCAGATAGTCAACTGGGGCATCTCCTGAGGGTCCCATAGCAGTCACGAGGCCACAGAGGCTGTGATCCAGGGGTTTGGACTGTCTCTGATGAAACAGAGACCACCTGGAAATGCTATATCTTCTCCCAGCATTCTAGGACAAACCAGGCAATGCTCACACCCTAGACAATGAGTTCATTTCTGGCAAGTTTACCAAGTGAAGGAGAAAACTCAGAACTGTTGTGGCAGCAGTGTAGGGTGGAGAATAAAGTCAAAATCTGCACAAAGAAACCAGACTGGAAGACCTTTGCACCAAGGCTGACATGAGTATACACAGAGAAATTGAAAAAGTGAAAGCATGCCCCATAAAAGGTGACAATCTGTCAGGCACAGGTTCTGTGGATCCTCCTCCCTCATCTCTGGTTCATTACTTCCTTGAAAGTAATGATTTTTGTTTGTTTGTTTGTTTGTTTTTTCTTCTGCAACATATTTTCTCTGCTACTACGTATCCCTGCCAATTTATTGTTTGGTGGCACAAGCCCCTGGGAATTCCAGAGAATGCCCTTCAGACTCCAATCTTCACCCATAGTGGTACTTGAGTGTCATCATCTGAACAGAAAGGAGAAGCCTGAATGCAGACCCTGACACTACTCTAAGAAGGCCCAAGCGTTCCATGGAGGCAGACTACAGCAAAGCTGACCTGAGGCAGGAGATTAACCCTGACAGTTGTAGTGCTAACATCAATGTTAACGTGGAAATACATAAACCTTTTGATTACCTATTAGACTCCACTGAACGTCAAGCGCATTCAACGTTTAACCTTCATGGAAACTCTCACATTCCATGGGCCATGAACCAAAGAAGTGCTTTGCAAAGTGTGGTCCCCAGACTAGCATCAGCACTACCTTCAAACTACTTACAGACACACACTCTCTGCTTCCCCATAGACCAGATGAATAAGATGGTTGGGACAGAACCCAGTAAGCAGCTCACATACCAGTCTCACAGATGAGCCGATGCATAAAGACATTTATGAGTCACTGTTCTAATGATTCCCATGGGATTATTTTTGTTACTGTTGTTGTTAGTAGTGGTAGTGTGTGTTTATGTGTGTGAGTATGTATACGTGCATGTATGTGTGCACATATGTGTGTATAGTATATGTGTGCATGTGGAGGTCAGAGGACTACATTGGGAGTTAGTTCTCTCCTTTTATCATGGATTCTGGGGCTTGAGCTCAGGTAAGAAGCCTTGCTCTTACTTGCTGAGCCACCTCACTGTCCCCACTTTTTCCCTTTTTACATTGAAAGTACCACTTGAAAACTGTCTTTCATTCATTTAATTTTAACTTTATAAACTTTTATTTTTTACCTCATTTCCAAGTCTTCATTCTCTTGGGGCACAAATCTGTACAAGGCAACGTAGGTGTTCATCTGTAATGGGTCTTTGGAAAGAGGTGCCTGCCAGAGAAGATAAAAAAGATGAGCAAAATTGAGAGAGGAAGGAAAGGAAACGGACAGGAGACGTGACTGCCATCGAGTGTCCCCATGGAGCTCTCAGGAGTCAAAGCCGATGGCTGTCATTACGTCTTCCCTCACACCCTTAGCTTTCTATTGATTGATTGACTGAGACAGAGTCTCTCTTCATAGCCCCGGCTGTCCTGGAACTCATGTTGACCAGGCTGGCCCTGAACTCATAGAGACTCACCTGCCCCTGCCTCTCTAGTGCTGGGATTAAAGGTGTGTGCCACCACACCAAGCTCCTTAGCTGACTTTGAATTTTGGAGTTATACTCCACTACAAGCTATTTGAAATGCTTGGAATGTGTCAGAAATAGTCATTTTCTTCAGGTGATTTTTTTTTCTTTGACATAGTTCTTCATGAAAAATGTCAGAAATGGGAATATTTTCTTCCTATTTTTTCCATTTCAAGTGTGTGTGTGTGTGTGTGTGTGTGTGTGTGTGTGTGTGTGTGTGTGTGTGTGTGTGATGCATATGTGGGGCTCATGTGTGTGGGTGTAGGCTTACATTAGAACTCATCCTAATCACTCTTCTACCTATCCATTGAGGCAGGGCCTCCCAGTCAAATCCAGGGCTTGTAGATAGAGCAAGTTTCTCCCATCAGCTTGCTCTGCAGAGTCCCTGTTTCTATCTTCTGAGGCTGGAATCACAAGTGAGCCTCCATGCCTGCCTGGCTTTTATGTGGGTGATAGGAATCTGAGCCCTGGTCCCCAGGACTGTGCAGTAAGAACTTCAACTACCAGAACCATCTCCTCTCCCATGTGAGAACATTTTCTCTGAAAAAAAGAGAGACATATGAACAGGGACAAAATAAATTTTGCTTCCCCAAATAGACTCTTATAAAAAGATTTATTCATTTGTTTATTTAATTGTATGTGTGTGTGTCTCAGTGGATGTATGTGCACCACCATATATGCAGTGAAGGCCAGAAGGGGGCATCAGATCCTCTGGAGGTAGAGTTACAGATGGTTGTGAGATACCTCATATGGATGCTGGGAACTGAACTTGGGTCTTCTGGAAGTGTGATGTGAGGGTAATTTTTATGTTAACTTGACACAAGCTAGAGTTATTGGAGAAGAAGGAGCCTCAATTGAGAAAATATCTCTTTAAGATCCGGCTGTAGAGCATTTTCTTAATTATTGATTGATGTGGGAGGACCCAACCCACTATGGGTGGTGCTGTCCCTGGGAAAGTGGTCCTGGGTTCTACAAGAAAGTAGGCTAAGCAAGCCATGAGAAGCAAGCCTGTAAGCAGCATCCCTCCATAGCCTCTGCATCAGCTCCTGCCTCCAGGTTCCGGCCCCTCTGAGTTCCTGTCCTGACTTCCTTCCATGATGAACAGTGATGTGGAAGCACAGAAAGCCAAATCAACCCTTTCCTCTCCAGGTTTCTTTGGTCATGGTGTTTTATCACAGCAACAGGAACCCTAACTGGGACAGAATTGGTACCAGGATACTGAGGTATTTTGACAGACCTGACCACATGTTTTTGGGAGGATTGTGGGAGGAATTTCAAACTTTGGACTGGAAAAACCATCGAATTTTCAAAGCTTGGTGAGCTGTTCTGTGGGAGCTTGGAAGATTAGAATGTTGAGGGTGCTGCAGACAATGGCAGCCTGGCTTGTGAAGTTTCAGAGGGAAGTATGAAGGAGTCCTTTCATGACTATCAGGGCCATTTGCTATTTTGAGCTAAGAATCTGTGGTTCTTGTTAGCTGAGGCTGAAGAATCAGCTGGAATTAGCAAGATACCAAGACCACTGACATAAAACCTTTGTTTTACTGGGACAATTGATGCTGCTTAGCTGGGGCTGAGAAATTTGTGGTGTTTAAGAAGAGACCAGCATTACTGAGGTGAAATCTTCTGGGAAGATTCAGAGTCAGCACATACATGCTGCATTCTAGAGGCTGTCAAGGTGCTGGCAATTGAACTTGGTAGCATAAGAATCATGTAGGTGGTGCTGGGTTTGAAGCTGTGAAGGGATTATGGCGAGCAGCTGAGGCTTGGCATTATGGCAGGGTTGAAATCCCTGAGGAGAGCCCAGGAGAGGCTATTGGTGAAAGTGCAGCCAAGTTGCACAAGAGACCCCAACATTTTGGAGATGCCATTACCATGGGATGGCCGAAAGGAGCAGGTATGCAGTGCAGCCGGCCTGAGCCTAGGAGACAAGGTGTGTGTGCTGCAGAGCAAGGAGCCAGAGAAGTGACCCAAGCCCTTTGGAGGAGTCCAAAAGATCATTTGTGAATCCCAGACGTTGGACACTGAGATATTTACACTGTTGGGTTTGGGTTTTGTTTTATTCAGATTGTGACTGTGCCCTGGTTCTTCCCTTTTGAAGTAAAAAAGTATTTAGCTTAATTTTGATTTTTATGGGAGCCCACAGAAGAGATTTTGAACGTTTAAAAGATGGGAATGGAGGGGAGGGGCTGGGGGGAAGGTGGGAGTGGGGGCGGGAGGGGGAAGGACAGGGGAACCCATGGCTGATGTGTAAAACACAAATATAATAAATAAAAAATGGAAAAAAAAAGATTTTTTAGATTTTTAAAGAGACTGAATTTTATTTAAACTTTTTATTGATTCTTTGTGAATTTCAGAGACTGAATATTTTAAAGGGAATGAACTTTCAATGTGTCTGAATTTGTAAAGCCTGGGGAACTTTCAAAGTTATTTATGTTTTTAATGTGAGATCTTGGGGGTGAATAAAAAAGAAAAGGAAAGGGTGTGGCTTAATGGTGATGTATTTGTGTTAAGTTGACAAGGAGTAAGTTGTGCTAGCTAGTTTTATGTCAACTTGATACAAGCTAGAGTCATTGAAGAAGAGGTAGCCTCAATTCAGAAATTCCTCTATAAGATCAGGCTGTAGGCAAGCCTGTAGGATATTTACTCACTAGTGATTGACAGGGGAAGGCCTAGCCCATTGTGGATGGGCTACCCCTGGACAAATGGTTCTGGGTTCTATAAGAAAACCATGAAGTTTTATCACAGAAATAACAATCCTAACTAGGACAAGTAAGAGGTGCTTTCAACCACTGAGCCATCTCTCTGGACCCCTAGCACTGACTTTTTATCAGTTGGTTGAAAGTTGGTATATAATACATCAAAGAGCCCCTGTACATTCATGTGGCAATCAGAGCATTTGTGGTGAGGAAAAAGCATAGATTCGGGCATTAGACTGGTAGCCTATGTCATAGAACCACAATCTACTGACTTGGAAATCTTGCAAATATTAAAATAAAAGCTGTTAATTTTGATAGCTTACTGGCTGTCTGGTATTTTATTATTTGTATTAACATAACTTGACTTCACCACAAACTTGTTAGATAGATTTTACTATAGTCCTCAATTTATTAGACTATAACAGAGTCATGTCATATAAATATTAGCTATTATCACTGACCAAAAATTGTAATGCTATAGATGCATTTACATTTTGCTTTTGTTTTTTTCGAGACAGGGTTTCTCTGTGTAGCTTTGTGCCTTTCCTGGAACTCACTTTGTAGACCAGGCTGGCCTCGAATTCACAGAGCTCCGCCTGGCTCTGTCTCCCAAGTGCTGGGATTAAAGGCATTTGCCACCACCGCCTGGCTACATTTTATAATATACAAGCTAAAATGATATTTTACATACATACAATTGCATAATACTCTTGAGTATATTATATAATATAGTGAATATATTCTACTTATGAATATAAAGCATAAGAGTTGTACAAAACTATATTGCAGCCTTTTGAACCCTGCTATTAATTTTTTACATTTATTTATTTATACTTTACTATTAATTTTTTACGTTTATTTATTTGTGTGTGTAGCCTGTGTACTCCAAAGTATACATGTGGAGGTCAGAGGACAACTTAGAGAATTAGTCCTCTCCTCCCACCATGTGGGTTCAGGGACTGAACACAGGCCAGCAGGCTTGGCAGCAAGCACCTTTACCAACCCAGCCATCTCACAGGCCTTTCAACTTGAATTGAAAGGAGATATGATATAGATATGATAGGACAAAAGGGTAGATTAGTGAACTTACTTCTAAAGAGCAATAACTCATTTAAAATGTTTTACATTGGTATAGATTTTAGTCTATTGATACAAACTTAAAGTTAATTTTGTTATAGTGTGTGTATTTCTACTCTTGTTTAAGATATTATGTTTGTACAGCTCATTTAAAATTGTAATGGACAATTAAAAATAGATTAATAATAACTGGTCATCTATGATAATCATACTCATAGCCATGTTAGTTAAGTTTTCTAGGTATACACAGAGATATTTCAGATAGACAGGTAATCTTCAAACACTTCAAAGGTGTACAGAATATGGCATTTAAAATATTTTTAAAATTTAGACTTTCTGGACAGTGAGACATGTCTGCTCCTGGCAGCACCAATTCACTTCAGAGAGGAGGATGGGCATTGAAGACACTTCATATGGAGTTTATCATCACCTTGGCAAAAATAGCCATTTGGGCAAGAAACTGTTCTTGCCTGGACTGCTTGATCAACTGGATGCGCAGGACCCATAGAAAGGTGATCACTGAACTTTGCTTGACAAAATGATCCTTCAGGTTCCTGCTTTGCAGAGGAAACTGCCAGACATTCTACAGGACACTGAGAGAAGTGACTGAGAGACTCTAGCCTTGTGGGCTAAAGACAAATGCCCAACTTTACAAAGGAACATTAGGTGACTGTCCAGGCTGCCAGCTGTCTCTGTCTATACTTGCAAGACTCCCGAAAAATGCTTGCATCCTTCTCCCAGTTCTCAGGTAATATTATATCCTTCTGAGGCCTTTGATATGGTTGAAGACTAGATAGTTATAATTTCCTCAGTTATGATAAAAGATAAGTTAGATATGAAACCTTAGACTCACAAATATAAGATAGATAGGATATCTTCTTTAATATTGTAACTGTAATTCTTGCTTGATAATTGTTTTATTATCTAAAATTTTACTATATAAAAGTTAAAACCTTGCTTTAAAAAAAAAGAGAAAAGGGAAAGTGCTGTGGGATATTCTGTATGTCAAATGTGTTGCTCTGATTGGTTAAAATAAATAAAGTGCTGATTGGCCAGTAGCCAGGCAGGAAGGATAGGGTAGGCGGGACAAAGAAGAGGAGAAGGCTGGGAACAGGAAGGCTGGGAGGAGACACTGACAATCACTGCCATGAGAAGCAACATGTAAAGATACTGGTAAGCCATAAGGCAAAGTATAGACTAACAGAAATGGGTTAATTTAAGATAAAGGAAGTAGATAACAAGAAGCTTGCCACGGCCATACAGTTTATAAACAATATAAGTTTCTGTGTGCTTTCTTGGTTGGGTCTGAGCAACTGTGGGACTGGCAGGTAAGAGAGATTTGTCCTGACTGTGGGCCAGGCAGGAAAAATCTAACAACATTGAATGTATTGTAATTATATGTGTATATATGAATGGATATATCTATATAACAATACAAGCTTGCATACAATAGCATGCAATGTAGTCATAATATGATTTGGTGATTAACACATTGTCTTAACTTACAGTAACATATGACAGACAATTGTGCATATCATAAATGCAATGTTCATTTTCACCTTTTATATGCTGTGTTATTTATTATGTGACACCACATCATGCTTCACTGGCACTTATTGTTAGCATGTTACATTTTTCTCCAAATAATTTTAAAAAATGGACATGAAACCATGGCACTCCCTATAGATTTTGTGATTCACTTGAGTGATGATTGGCAGTTTGATCCAGGAACTCTCACCTGATCTGTGTTCTGTGATTTCTACATACCTGGTGGTTTATGGTCTTTACTTGGTCTCTGAAGTCATCGGTGCCATTTTCTGGATATGTAAACACTGAAGGAGGAAAGAGAGCACAGGTGTTTTGTGTGGCTGGTAGCCATGTTTGGGGACATGCATGATGGGCACAGTTCTGATTATTCCCTGAACTGGAGCTTATCATTGGCAGTTTCCTGCCCATCCCTGTCTTTACCTCCCTACCTTCAATCTTCTTTCAAGATGTTCTCCCTGCCTCCTCATGCAACATCCTTCTAACCCCAGTTGGCACACCACAGTCTGTGTGTACTCAGTGATACCTCCCTGCCATCACTGGCCAACTGTGTGTTCTAAACTAGGTCTCCTTTGGCGTGTTCTCTCAGAAGCAGAGGTGTGTTCACTGTGTGGAATCACTTGAGGAGACAATTCCGTTCCTTTGAATAACCTTTCTTAAACACCAGAATCTTTAGACTCAGTAATGTGGTGGTCTTAGTGCTGTCTATATTCTGTTTTGAAGATTGAAGCGTTAGATTTAAACCTCAGAACACTCCCCCGACCGCTCACTTCCAATGTACTGAGGCCATAGGCCGGATCTTCTGTGAACTTATTTTTGGACTGTGTAATCCTCTTCCATGTGTGCTGGGGCATCAGCTTGAAGGCATTGCCTTTGATAATGAAACTTCTCAAGATGGGCAGTTCTCACTGTCCAGATGCACACTTGTCCAGAGTTCTCACCATCCAGATGCACACTTACCCAGAGTTCTCACCATCCAGATGCACACTTGCCCAGAGTTCTCACTGTCCAGATGCACACTTGCCCAGAGTTCTCACCGTCCGGATGCACACTTGTCCAGAGTTCTCACTGTCCAGATGCACACTTGTCCACAGTTCTCACCATCCAGATGCACACTTGCCCAGAGTTCTCACTATTCAGATGCACACTTGCCTATAGTTCTCACTGTCCAGATGCACACTTGCCCAGAGTCATTCACAGAAACCTAGTGAGTTTTACTTGCCAGATATGGTCCAGTGACCATGGGCATCTTGTCATTCTCACTAGACAGATATTCCTTAGATAAATTGAGGCAGAAGGTTCCAACTTATGCAGTTGATTTGGTCTATAAATTATTCTACCATTGGGATGGCTTGGCATTTTAGAATAACATATTTATTCTTCATTCTTTTCCTTTACAGCAAGAAGATCAGCACACGATGGTACATACCACAGGAATCCATATGATCTGGTTCATTGGTGTCCTGATTCTCTCTACTATTTATTTATTAATTTAGTTTTATAAAAATTACATTGTGTGTGTGTGTGTGTGTGTGTGTTGCACACCACAGTGTGCCTTTGGAGATCAGAGGACCACTAGTAAGAATCAGTTCTCTCCTTCTACTATGTAGGGCCTGGGGATTGAACAGGTCATCAGACTTGGAGGCAAGCTCCCTTACCCACTGAACATCTCACCAGCATCTCTACTGTTAGCATAGACTGAGGAATTCTATGTTTAAAAACACATTCAAAACAAGGGTTCCTGCAGAAGTACTAAGGAGTCTTAACTCTCCAGGGTATTCAGTTTATAATTCTAGAGTTTACAGTTTCATCAGCACAAGGATGCCCAAGATGCCCATGTGCTACCAATGGAGCAGCACGGAGTCCTGGAAACTGGTCCCTTCCAGTTTGCCTGAAACATTTGGTCACTTAACTTGGTTTTTACCCATTGAAACAAGGCAGAGACCAGCAACACTTTTTTCTAGTGTTACATCATCTCCTCAAACCCTGGTATAAGCATTTGGTTCTGTAAGTATAAAACTACCTTCTTCCCAAAAGAGTAGTAAATAGTTGAAAATGGTAACATGCAAAGAGGTTCAAAGAAGGGAATTCTACCGGGTGAGTCTACAATGTCCAGTCCAGTTTGGAATGATTGTACAGTCTTTAAATTTCATATTATTTTAGCTTCTTATTGAATATCCATTGGGTCTTATAGTTCAAAATGTGTATTTTTCCTGTAAACAGTTGAGAAAATTATTTGAAGTGACCTTAAGTTTTTCAGCTATACAATCAAAAGCAGAATACAACCAGGAGCAGAAGAAGTTTGAAAATCTATTACCTCAAGCCATTTCTTCTTCTTCCAAGATTTTATTTTATTTTTAGTTGTGTGTGTGTGTGTGTGTGTGTGTGTGTGTGTGTGTGTGTGTGTACACAAGCACACATGAGTGCAACTGCCTGTGGAGGCCAGAAGACATTGTCAGATCTCCTGGATCTGGAGTTATAGGTGGTTGTGAGCCACCCCACATGAGTGTTAGTGATCAAATTTGGGTGGGTGCTAGAAACTGAACTCAGGTCCTCTGCAAGAGCAGTATGCCTCCCTCTCCAAACTGTTTCTGAAACTAATTTGCAGCAAAGAGGAGAAAAGTAAGCAGCTGTCTGTATACTGAACAACTATGTATGCTGCACAACCAGGAATACTGCACAACGTGTATACTGTACAACATTTATACTGCACAACGTGTATACTGTATAGCTGGGTATACTGCACAATGTGTATATTGCACAAGTGTGTATACTGTACAACATTTATACTGCACAGCGTGTATACTGTGCAGCTGGGTATACTGCACAATGTGTATATTGCACAAGTGTGTATACTGTACAACATGTATACTGCACAGCGTGTATACTGCACAACCAGGTATACTGTAAGCTATTATTTTTGCTGCTTTAAAGTGGTTTTTTTTTTTTTCATTTTCCACTTTGCAGACCTGTGATATCCATGTTCTTTTTCTTTCAAATGATACTATGCCAGGTTACACTAGGAAATTATGGACCCAAATTTGAGTTCTTGGTCTAATTCCAATGTAGCTATCATGCAGTACCTTTTAAAAGTACAAAACTGGCTTCAGCTCATGAGAATTTTACTTCAGACTTTTGCATCCATATTCAAGA
Source organism: Onychomys torridus (assembly GCF_903995425.1). Taxonomy (NCBI): domain Eukaryota; kingdom Metazoa; phylum Chordata; class Mammalia; order Rodentia; family Cricetidae; genus Onychomys; species Onychomys torridus. Next base: position 104,067,203 of record NC_050449.1, read on the forward strand.
GAGAGCGGCCAGCAATTTTCCCTTCTCCAGCCTTGTTTGGTTTTGAAGTCAGTATTGTAATAACCTCGTAAACCAAGTTAGAGAATGCGCCTGCTCTCCCCCCCTGCTGTGCTGTCGTTTCTCGGAAAGACTTTATGTAATGTGAAAATTCTCTATTCCTTCATTGTTTGATCGAATTTACCTAAGAAGCTGTCCAGGCTTGGTAGTTTTGCCATGCAAAAATGTAAATATTGATTTGGTTTCTATAAGGGTTAGAAACAACTCACAGTTTCTACTTCCATTCCTCTGCAATTGGGCCGCAGTCACTGGTGATTTTGGTATCAGCTCATTTAAAGTTTTCAGGCTTTTCAGAGAGAATTTGGTCACGACAGTCTTTTCTTCCAGTGTGCCACATTCCTCTTTTAGTTACAGCATCTTGATCCCCTACCCTCTTCCATCTTAAAAATTGTTAGAGCTTATAAATTTTATTCTCTTTAATATCCACTCAGGATTTATTGTCCTGTCTTAGCAAGTTAATGGTATCTGCTCTTATCTTTATTATTACCATTTTTATGTTGTTTTTGGATGGGAGTATCATATTTTGTTTTCTGACTTTTTATTGACATGTGTATATACATGCTCACATGTGTGTGTATGGTGTATGTTCATGTGTGTGGTTTGTGTTTGTGTGCACGTGTGTATTTTGTATTGGGTGTGTTTTGTGTGTGTATATGGTGTGTGTTCATGTGTGTGGATGTGTGCATATGTGTATGAATATTTACGTGTGTTTTGTGTATGTATGTATGTGTGTTTGCGTGTGTGTGTGCTGATGTGTGTGTGTAGTCTGGAGGATAGCCTCAGGTAGAGTTCCTAGTGCTTTCTCTTTGATTGGTTGGCTCCTTTTTCCCAATCAATTCATTCAACTTTTGTTACCTTTTGTAGTTTGGAAAGTTTGCTCTATTTTACTATTCCTTGTGGAGTTGTCTTGGATCTCAATGAAGCACATTTTAATAAGATCTAAAGTGAAGTATTTTTAAGCTTCCTGCAAACAATTTGAGGATCACTGAATGTCCATTGTCTATTTATAGATTGGCACTTTAGATGCTTTATAACAACATTTCAAAGCACTATTGCTTTTTTTTTAGGTAGCCAATGTATGCTTGCCTAGATTAACTGTACATTTGTCACTTCCTTTTTTCCCATTTATTTATTATTACATGTGTAGATGATGTGTGAAGGTGGCAGGCATGTGCAGGTCATAGGGCAACTTTCCTTATCCTCAGTGGGATGTGGGGATCAAGCTGAGTTTGCCAGGCTTCCATAGCAAGTGCTTCTACTCACAGGCCCCATCACAGGCCCCATCACTCTCTTTACTGTTCATCCCTTCTTGTCAGAGTGTCAAAGAAAATGGCCTCTAAAGGAAGGGCACTATTAGGAGGTGTGGCCTTGTTGGAGTGGGCGTGGTCTTGTTGAAGGAAGTGCATCACTGTGGGGGCTTTGAGGTCTTCTTTCTCACGCTTCATTCAGTGTGACAGTCAGTTGACTTCCTGTAGTCTCTGAGTCAAGATGTAGGACTCTCAGATCCAACACCATGTCTGCCTGCATGCTGCCATGCTCTCTGCCATGATGATAATGGACTGAACCTCTGAAACTATAAGTGAGGCACCCCAATTAAATGTTTTCATTTATTAGAGTTGCTGTGGTCATGGTGTCTCTTCACAACAATAAAAACCTAAACTACAACACTGTGATCACTTTAATGATGATTCCAGGTTAAGAGTCTTTCCTTCCTCCCTCCCTCCCTCCCTCCCTCCCTTCCTTCCATCTTTCAATGCCATTTTACTGTTAGCTTCAGCTGTAATCTGTAAGACACTGTACCATTTCCTTCCCTCTGTGTGTGACCTGCCTTTCAGACCCATCAGTAGTTTGCTGTCTTGGCAGTTCTGTTGTGTCACAGAGATACCTAAATGTGGCACTGAGGAATGGTGTCTTCAATTCGTTCTGCTAAGTTCTCAGCCAGAATGTTCTCTTATTCCCATCTCTGTGTGTGCGCTTCTAGAGTGTCAATTGGGTGTGCATTGGAATTGTCCACTCTCTTTTCACAACATGTTTAATTTTTGATTCCAGGTCTTTGTTGCCCAGGGTATTCACTATCTTTATTGGTTCTGTATTTCTAGATTCTATTTCTCTCTTTAGCTGTGTCTGATACCTTATTCAACTCACCAATCACACTTCTACTTTACAGTATTCTAGAAGCTCTCTTTGGAGAGAGTTTTCTTCAAATTTTCATATTTGATCATCCCTTGTTCTTTTGTTAGATTTTCTACACTATATTTAGCATCATAAACATAAATGACTATGTAATTGTTTGATAACTCTAATATATATGCCTCCAAGGCTCTGATGTTAAATTAATTGATCCTGCTACCTCTCCCTGAGAGTAGCACATGTTCAGGTGGGCTCTATGGCTCAATGGATAGAACAGTGGACTTCCTGGGCAGTGGTGGCGCACGCCTTTAATCCCAGCACTCGGGAGGCAGAGCCAGATGGATCTCTGTGAGTTCAAGGCCAGCCTGGTCTACAGAGTGAGTTCCAGGACAGGCACCAAAACTACACAGAGAAACCCTGTCTCAAACAAACAAACAAACAAAAAAAGGACAGTGGACTTCTAGAGCGATAGCGGCACATTTTCCTGCTTGGTGAATTTTGATTGTTAGATTATGTTTGTTGAAAGCTTATTGTGGGGATTGTTTGAGTACTTGATTTAAATTCCATAGACAGGAGTTACCTTTGCCTTTGTGCATGAATTATGACCTGATCTCACTTGACAGTTTAAAACAAAAATTCTTATTTGCTTTGCTCTTACAGGGAACATGGATTCAGACTGTAAATTCAAGAAGGAAAGCTCTCTCTCTCTCCCTCCCTCCCTCCCTCCCTCCCTCCCTCCTTCCTTCCTTCCTTCCCTGCCTCCCCCCTCTCTTTCTGTTCTGTCTTCTCTCCCATTCCTCCTCCATCTCCTCTTCTTCCTTTCCCCATTGGTGACAATTTACCATTTGATATTTAGAAAAAAACATATGTTAAAGACAAAAGTCAATGTTCAAAACCAAAATTTGCTTATTTTTTTTTCTGGGCAAAAGTTCTTCACTCAAATGCCAACTGAGGCAACCTCAGGCTTTGTGACATCCTCAAGTGGATGTGACTGGCTCAGTCTTTTTGGAAGAAAACTTCTAAGAATGTGTATTGCTTATACTCTGCTCCTATTCCAGGGAAACCATGATCAATAATGTCCGAGTGAAATGCAGCCATGGAAGCCTGCTGGGAAGGCTGTTACCTGCCATTTTGAGCAGAAACAGGCAGCTGCCTATTGCTTCTCAGTTTTCATGTTGCTTTGCTATGAGTGAAGTATTTAACAGTGAAGCCTAGGGTGAAAGCCAACACCTCCCCCATCTATATCTATGATAGACCCAGGAGAGCTGAAACAGGACTTGGACCTGTCCAAGACAAGTCAGGAGAGGGAGTGCAGGCTGCAGTCTTAGCAGTAATGACATTAGCATGAATGTCTACTAAGGAGGCTGGAGAGAGGCATTCCTCAAGAAACTTGGCATGATGTTTGACTGGAAGATATAACATGTATGTGAACTGTGTGTGTTTTTTGGACATGATGAAACATGCCATTCAGAACTGTGACCAGTTCCACAGAACTTCTGAAAGGCCAGACCTTCTTGTCATGATCAAGAGGACCCTAAGGAAACTAGAACATATCAGCATGCTTTCTCTCCATTATCTCAGACACTGCATGGATGAGGGATTGGGATCAATCAAAAGAGTGTGGAGCAAACTGCTGCGGAATTAATCCCCTCCAGCTGCTAAGGCATTGTGAAGAAAGCTATTGCTGATCAAAGGGCTTGTACATAAATCTCTAAAGCTTGTTGGCAGTTATAGTTTGCTATAAATGGATCTTTCTCTTCCTATTACTTGCTTTTGTTTTTTTTCTTTTCCTTATTCTTTACTTAAAAACAAAATAGAGATGGGCTGCTCATGTAGTTTGGGCTGGCCTTGAACTTGTGGTTGTCCTGTCTCTGCCTTCTGAGCATTCAGATTTCAGGTGTGTGCTCTCATGACCAGTCCCACAAGTGAATTGCCCATTAACATGGAACAGATGGAAAACAGTCAGTTTCATGTCTTTGAGTGTGTTTGTTCCTCTTTCCCCATCTATTTGGAATGTGCTATGGGAATATGTGTGTTCATGTTAGGAGTGAGAGAAACCCAATGCTCTAACCCAACTTCTCAAACACCACAGATCATATATACATGCAGACTAGGTAGGTCTAGCTGGCCTGGAATTCTGTCCTTCTAACAGGGTCCCAAATGATATGAGGCCTGCTAGTCCATGGGCAGGTAGAGTGGGAGTCTCTGCACTGTGTCTCTGTTTTGGGGAGCTTATGAAGAATTCATTACTAGTAATCACACTTCATAATTGTAATTTCCAAGTCCAGCTCTTTGCAATGTATAAGTCTGTTAAGAGCAGTTGGTGGAATACCTCTCTCATTAAGGGAAGTCTTTACTATCAAATGGATGAGTATAACAGGCTAGCTTTGATGGGGTTAGACCTGGATGGCTGAGACAGAGTCCAATGGTAGGCATGTGATGGTTGTTCTAATGAGCTATAGGTAAGATATGGAGGTGTGTGAAGAAAGGGGGAGACAAACCAAATACAAAAGACTTTGGCTTAATCAACTGGTTGAGTGGTGTTCCTAGTTCCTGAGCAGAGACAGATGTGGGAGAGTCCATGTGGGTGGGTGGGTGAGTGAGTGACTGAACAGACCAAGAAAAAGCATGTGTGTTTGTTAATTTTATGGAGCATGTTCTGAAGCTAGAAACTAGGCCAGAGCATGAAGTCCAGAAGGCCTTATCTGAAGCCATACAAAATCTGCATACTAAAAACCAAGCCAAAACAAAACAAAAAGGTAAACACTTTACACAGAAAAAGGCTGGAAAAACCCTGGCCAAGGCTGACTAGAACTGGCCACTGGTGCAGGCATGCTGTTTCAAATCCATTTGGCGCTGCACAAAATCTCCATGCCCTTGGGTGGAGAGTTAAGATGCTAATGAGGCACCTGAAGGATGGAGTGGTAGATAGAACCATGTAACAGAGCTTGAGCAAGATGGTCCATGCTGTGCAGAGGAGCCTGAAAAGCCCTAGACTTTTGTGTACGAGGCACCACTGAGCCCCTAAGCCATCTCTCTACTCTGGCCAGCTTCCCCATCCTTTCTCTTTAATAAACTATCTCTGGTTCCATTGCAAATATGTGTCTGTCTGTTTGGAGACACAAGAATCCAAAACCCATCTTGAAGTACCCAGGAACCCTATCATCAGCCAATATTAGTTCCACATTCCAAAGACTGGGCCTTGTGGGCTATAGATATCTAGAGAATCCTAATGCTGGAGATGAAGCCTGGCTTATTGTGTGTGGGTGGCATTACATTATTATATTCAAAGATCACGGCAGCCTTATGGATTCGCAGTTATTGAAACAGCACTTAAAAGCTGCTTCTCTTACAAGCACTGATTCTCCACTTGGGCCCACAAGGTAACTAAGGCAAGGTGTGAGAGCCCAGACTTCCTGCCTTCATTCTGCTGTAACCTTCTAGCTGAGAATCCTACTAGTACAGTGTGTGTGTGTGTGTGTGTGTGTGTGTGTGTGTGTGTGCACATGCATGTGTATGTGTGTACACAGGTGCCCATAGAGAATCCACTGGAGCTATAGTTTTTTGAGCTGCCTTACATATGTGCTGAAATCCGAACTCTGCCACTCTGAGAGCAGTCAGCTCTCTTTACCACTGACCCAACTCTCCAGCCCCCACATTGCTTTTCTTTTTTTCATGTGTGTATGTGGGGGTGGGTGAGTACATGCATATGCATGTTTTTATATATGCAGTACAGATGGGTGTCCAGGTTTGAATGTACATGTGTGTCAGTGTTTGTGGAAGCTGATGTGGCCAACCTCTGCTATCACTCCTCAGGTACCACCCACTTTTATTTTTTTAATGTAGATTCTGGACATTGATCTCAGGTCCTTGTGCTTTGAAGGCAAGCACTTACTGAGATACTCCCTATCCCCACAGTGGCTTTTGAGTCTTAATAATCTAGAAGGACTGGAATTTGTCACACTCTCTCTGACTGGCACCACTGCCCACCTAATTCAGGTATCTCAGATATGGCACAAAGTAATGTCCACAACATCAGGTTTTGATATCTAATCCGGGTCAGTGGAGGAAAATCTTATTCACAAAAGGGTTATAAACAACTCCCAAGCCTTTTAATGGCTAGTCCTGTAGGTCTGAGAACACAGGAGACAGGGTGGAGGGAAATGGAGTCAGGGCATTGGAATTGCCTGAAATGGACACCCACCTTTCTTCAAGAACACCGGGCTCTTGCCCATATCATATTCCAGAGCCATCAGTGAATGAGTGGGGTATGAGAGAAATGGACACAGCCTTTGCAGGCCCTGACAGTGTGCTCAGGTCTCTCTGCAGGGTAGTCCCCCACTCACCACTGTTGCTGCGTGTCCTGAGGTCAGATCCATCTCCTGGGCCATCAGCCTCTTCAGGAACTTCCACGAGCTCTGATGTCTTGGAAAGAGGAGACAGCACAGAATAAGCCAGTGAAACATGATGTATCATGGGCCAACTGAGTATAGAACTTTAATGCCAGTACTGGAGCTAAAGAGGAATTTGCATAATATTTGTGAATTTTTAGCTGTTATAAATGGTCCATCATAAACTGACATGTTAAGTGGCATACAACTGTCCATAAACATTCACACACTTTGGCATGGTTTTTATTTATATCACATTTAGCACTGTTTCTATGGTTCTTCCAGTAGGTGAATTAACATCACCATTTGAACTTCAAATGAGAGTGATATCCTCATGAGAAGGTCATGAGGTAAAGTCACAAATTACAAATTAGGGAGGGCTCTGTTGGTAAAGTGGTTGCTGTGGGAGTATGAGAACCTGAGTTTGGATCCCCAGCACTTATGTATAAACACGCATGAGGGACAGGTGCTTATAACCCCAGAGGTGGGGAGGGGCACTGGGACAAACAGATCCCCTGAGCTTGAATTCACTAGCTGAACTGGTGACTTTCGGGGTTACTGAGAAACTCCATGTCAAAACAAAGGGGGGGGGTGAGTAGCAAGTGAGAGTGTGATAAAGGAAAACACTTTACCCTGACCTTTGGCCTCCACATGCATGCACATACATTTGCATACCCTCACATGAATATAAGCATACACTAAAACACATGTACAATGTCACAGGTAATATTCTAAATGCCTCGAGACAGTGTCTGTTGGAGCCAGACACTTCCCTTTTACTATCAAATCCTTCAGTGCTCACATGAAATGGCTGGTATAATAACCCTGACACAGCTGTTAAGTTCTCGTTCTTAATAAAATAGAATGAGATATGTAAGTGTGTCTTTCAGGAATGCTGCCCAGTGCTTTCTTCTCCACCAGTTTAGTCTTTAGAAACAACTGAACCAAAGGGTGTGGAGCCCTGTCTCCTTCCTCTTTAGTGTCCCCTACAGTGCTGGCAAACTATCCACTACTATTCACCCTTACCGAGTAGAAGACAAACCTAAATGGTGTCAGTGAAGTCAGTGGAAGGACAGCTTTCAATGAGTTTAAAGATGGCTTCTTAGGAATTGTGTGGCATCAGAAGGCTTTCTAGTCTCACATGCTCAACTTACGTTCCTGCTCTCTACTACTGGATGTAGGAGTGCACAACTGTTTGATACTAAGCTTTGAGCTCAACAATTCATTGAGGTTGGTAGCCAATGAGTTTGAGGCAGCTGCTGTGTGTCTCTCCTGGTGCTGGGGTTACAGATGCATGAGCTGCACTGGCTTTTATGTGGGCTTTTGGAATCAAACCCAGGTCTTCATGCTTGCCTGCTAGTTCTCAGCCAGCTCAGCCAGCTCCTTCCCTTCCCACCCAGACACTTCATGGAACCAAAGATGGCATCAGTTACCGAGGTTCTGGGGGGTGAGTCAGAACCACTGCCTGAGCTGCCCTTCTTCGTTCTCTGGGCCAGGGAAGTGCCAAATCGGAGGGCCTCATACACGGGGTCCACCTTATTGCCACAAGCTGCAAAAGAAGAAAACAAACACCCATCTCAGAGAGCCCAGCTGACCCAAGAAGGTGGATCTGACCAGGGGCTTGTGTGCTTACTCTTTCCTAATGGATGAGGGCTCATATCAAATGCCCTTGCTCCCTGGTGGAACTCCAACAAGTCCAACCAGGACTAGGGTCTACACCATCTTGCTCTGGTTTCCCCAGGGAACCTGACATGTCCGACTGGAACTCTGTCCCTGATGTCTTTCTGAGTGGTTGGTCTTCCTCTATTATTCTTCCCACTAAACTTTGATGGTTCTTCCCAGGAACTGGTTTGTTTTCTACAATTAGAAGCTCTGATCACTAAGATACTTAGTCTTGAGAGAGAAAATTTGAGAACAAGTATTCTTAAACAACTAGCCCTGATATATTACATTTCTAATGAAAAGCTATCTAGTTTATTATTTCTAGTTTAAAATCCATCCAACTAAAAAAGCCACAGGTATAGAGGCTTCTGGTACAGAAAAACAAACAAAAGTAACCCACTCAACTAAAACAATATATAGAAGCCAATTAAAAGATTACATGAAAGAAGATATCCCCACTATACAGAGGGCACTTCAATAAACAGTGTCATTTGCTGAGTTTCTACTCAGCATTGATATATTACATCACATATATACTGCCACATATTATATATACTATTCTGTATATATTACATAAATATATAAACAATTGTGAAAAGTAGTGACCATTGGTCCCATCTTAGAGCATAGGGCAGAGAGTTCAATGACACTGTTGATAAATGGGAGCTGATTCTGCACCTGGGCTGCAGGATGCCATGCCCCATGCTGATGGTTGAGTGGGAATGTCCTTTTATGCTGATGGTTGGGCAAGTGTGTTGTCTTGTTGCTGAAGGTCTGGAAAGTATGGCGTCTACTTTTGAGACTCTTCTATTTTTTCTTTTTTTTCAAGACAGGGTTTCTCTGTGTAGTTTTGCGCCTTTCCCGGAACTCACTTTGTAGACCAGGCTCGCCTCGAATTCATAGAGATCCACCTGGCTCTGCCTCCTGAGTGCTGGGATTAAAGGTGTGTGCTGCCACCGCTGCTGCCGCTGCCGCCACCGCCGCCGCCACCACCACCACCACCACCACTACCACCCAGTGAGACTCTTCTATTTTTAAACTCCATCAGGGAGATCATGAAAATATATTTCCTCTCCAGCAAATTAAGTAGAGCTAAAGAGCAAACCACCACACAGATAGCCAAGGCTACCCCACTGGCTTTGTAGCCCTTAGAGGGTCGCTGTCCTCATTGACTTTGCTGGTAAAATCCCACCTCGGTGCATTGCTGTCCCAACTCACCAATGGGCATAACTTCTTTAATGCATCCAAACTGTTCATGAATGAGCAAAGGGGAGCTATAGTAACGCCGAAATCCCTTTGGCTGGAGAGAGAATGAAAAGGAGAAGGGCTTAATGTCAGGAGATGGAGAAAACCAAGCAGGAGTCCTAAAGAGAAAGCCCATTGATGCCTCCCTTTACTGACACAGCCTGTTAACATTATAATTTACCACTGACAGGGGACAGGGGAGAGAGGAATAGATGGAGGTGAACAAGCTAATGTTCCATCTAGAAGGCAAGCTCCCAGCTTCCTGTCCCATGCCTCTTCTGCTGTGCCCTGTAACCTCACTACAGGCAGAACCCTCACCCCCATTCCAGGACAAATCTTACTGTTTTCCACCACACCTTACTGTGGGTGCTTCAAACTATAAAAAGCCTACAGAGGAGAATGTAGGTGTCAGGGCATGTCCAAGGCCCTCATATGTTTTCAGAGTGTCATCCAGAACCATCAACCTTGCTTTCTAGAACCAAGTTAGGTTCTGTCATGTTTCTGACCTGTGATCTTTCCTTTGGCTTGTGGGAATTACCCTGGGACACATAGAGGGGAGCATGTGACAAGATTTAGAAGAAGAGGACATTGCAAGCCAGAGTTACTGGATGCACTTTCTAAGAACCTAGATTTGATATACCTCAGGGTTGGAAGGTAACCTGGTGACCTGGACCCTGCAAACATCCATGAGTCCTCATGTGGATGTAACCGTCTTATTCAATAAGAAACACAGAGCCAATTGCAAAGTTAAAAGCCAAGAGGTCAGAGCAATAGCTGAGAGCTGAAAACCTTACCCTTCACTGCTGTTCTGTCTTTCCTCTCTGCAAGAGTAGCAACTGGTGCTCATCTTTGAGTACTACAGAGACTGGGGTTAGAGGCAGCTCCCTCCCCTGAAGGCAGGTCTTTGGTGGTGTTACATCTGGTGTTAAGCTACCTACTACTCATCATGAACTCCTTAGAGTCAGAAAAGACAACAGCATTCCTTTCTGGGCTGGGCTTAACAGTTTCTGAAGACAGTCGCTCATTCTCTACAGTGGACATTCTTGGTGTAATACTTCGGTCACTCTGGTTGCAATGGCCTTCAAGTGTGTTCTGGGGTGCATTGAGACTGACGGCCACACTCCTAGGTCTGAGCCGAATGTGCGTAGATGGTGAGATCTCCTTTAGTTTGACCAATGTGACTGTTACAGGGACACTCAGGTTGGGGGTTAGCTTCAGTCTTCTCTCCACCCCCACTCAAATAACAGTTAATTAATCACCTGATAACCAAGTGGTAACCGAGTAAAGCAGCATAGTTTGCATGGGCTGATGGGGGTTCCTGTAATGTTGAATTTTCACTCTGAAGACCTGAATTGTCCCAGGTGGAGAGAAATGAAGGGCTACAGCTGAGAAGGTCCCCCGCTAAACGCCTGGCCCTCTCTGAGGACTGGACTCCCTTCCAGTACAGGCCTTTGGTCCAGAGATCAGCACATCTGCTCCTTCACTGGGCCACTTAGTTCATAGCCTTCACTGGGTGGCAGGCTAGCATTTCTGAGGATGCTTCAGAACTCCTGAGAAGGGGTTCATAGGGTGTGGCATCCCTGGGACAGACTCCTGGGGACTCTGGGCATAATGTTCCAGGGCGCTGTCTGGCACCAGTACTTACCAGCTTGCCCATGCACCGCTGAGGTGCCAGCCCATCTGCACACTTGTGATGGATGCTCATCTTACAGGCCCCACAGCGCAGTCCGTGCTTAGCATGTGTTCCTGTTGGGCACACAGCAAACATTGGTTAGGTACAGCTTGCCCTTTCCTGTGGTCTGGTCTGAAGTCACTGAAAGAAAGCAATACTGCTAGCCAGTTAATTCGTCCCTGAGAATTTTTCTCCCCAGGAAACTTGAAAAATAGAAATTTATGATATATCTTTTCCCACATCCCACATTTTCTTCTTAAGGTATCCACTCTGGTTTCTCCTGTTTTATGTTCACGATGTTAGCAAATCTGAGCCACCCATACTGTTTGTTTGTTTTATTTTGATTTGTTTTTGGAGACAGGGTTTTTCTGTGTAGTTTTAGTGCCTGTCCTGGATCTTGCTCTGTAGACCAGGCTGGCCTTGAACCCACAGAGATCCGACTGGCTTTAATCCCAAGTGCTGGGATTAAAGGTGCGCACTACCTCTGTCCAGCTTCACTCATACTTTCTTTGTCTTAATTCAAGTTAGCAAAATCCATGTTCTCTACTGTTCAGGTAGGTTGTCCATCTGTTCTCTTTCAATCCTTGCTGAGTCATGCTGGTCCTAACATCTTATCCATTCTCATCTGCTCACCATGATGTGTGTGTGTGTGTGTGTGTGTGTGTGTGTGTGTGTGTGTGTGTGTGTGTGTGTATTATGAGTTGAGGAAAGCTTGCAATCCCTTGTGCTCATGAGCTGTTAGCCATGTGGCTTTCTTTCATTTCTCTGGATGAGTTAGCTCCAGAGTCCCTTAGGGTCCTTACATGCACTGCTTTATGTATCTGCAATGCTGTTTTTGTCTCTTTAGTTGGCTAGTGACCCCTCATGCGTTGACTCTGTCATCTATACCAAGCATTTCCCTTCCTCTGCCCAAATATTTGTCTTCTTTTTCCTCTTCCTTTTATGTCCCTATCATCCCCCTCTTCCTCTTTCTGTCCCCTCTTCCCTTCTTCCACTGTTCTCTTCTCTCATCCTCCTCCCATTCTCTTCTCCCCTCTTACTTGCATCCTGTTACTCTCATGCTTCTCTTTCTCTCCCCTCCAATTCTCCACCCTCTCCTTTATCTCCCCCCCTCTTCCTCCTTCATGCTGGAGATGAACCTGGGGTCTCACACATTCTAGGTATGCACTCAAGTCACTGAGCCACAACCCAGCCCTCCTAAAGCTCTTTCTTACAGCACCCTGCAATTATCTTTTATAGCATTTATTATAACTAGCAACAAGCGTTGACTTGAAAGCTTGCTTTGTCTTCCTTTCCCTCTGGAGGGTGAATTCACCGAGACCAAGGACAGTGTGTGTTGGTTTGCTGGTATAAGCCTTGCCCTATGCACAATGCATTAAATAAATCAATGAACAAATTCCCTCATAGTCACAGCATGCAGTGAAGCAACAGTGGCTGATGTGAGGTACTTCACGAGAGCAGACTCTTCAACATTGCAGGAGTATTCAAAAGCTGGAAGGGAATGTGAAGTTCTATCTGCATTGTTTAGTTTTAAAAATGAAAAGTCCATTCAAATACCTCCTCTCATTTTGGCAGGACTGCTCAACATATGTGGAGATGAAGATGGGATTAATTACATGATATAACAGAAATGCAAGGATCCATAGTTTTTCAGGGAAAAACAATGGGTAAGTCATTGAATGGGCAGAGAACTAGAAATCTTTTGAAAGATGTCACCTGAAAAGTCCCTCCAGGAAGCACCATTTAACAGAGAACCTGTCTCTGTTACACCTGAAGACAGAAAGCTGCTCTCTGTCTGTTTCTGCCTGCACCCTCCCATGTGTGCGAGAGGTATGCGCGTGTACACACACACACACACACACCACCACCACCACCACCACCACCACCACCACCACCACCACCACCACGACGAAGGCATATTACTTGTTTATACACAGTGGTAGAAAAGCCCCCTTTGTTTCTGAAAATAATCCTTCAGGTGAAGCATGCTGTTCTTTCAAAGGCTGGCCTTGGAAAGCAATGACTTTTCATTTTAATTCAGAGCCTGCTATTTGTGCCTGTGTGGGAAGGTAAGCAAGATCTTCAAAGGGAAGTTGCTTGGCTGTGAGCTAGCCTCTGAAATGGTGTCATTATAAATGATGGTATATTTTCCTTCATCTATATATTTCATTTCGCTGACTTCGGTTTTCCGGCCCGCTTTCATACTCTGCTGCTTGGTATGAATCAGACCACCAGCAATTACTCAGTGTTAGGTGTTCCCATTTCCACCACTGTGTTCCACCACTGTGCGGTGACAAGCTTGACTGAAGGGGGAAAGCTTCTACTCGGAACTTCAGAGAACAAGGAGGGAGTGATTTGGATCACCACAGTGGTCCTGGTTTATTCTAGAATGATCTGGAGAAGGCCTGGCCCGACTTTGTTCTGTTACTCCCCCCTCCCTCACCAACACCGAACATATGTTACCTTTTTGTCCGACTAGAGAGAAACTTAGCTTTGGATTTTAATATGAACACAATGGCTCTTCAAATTAAAAAATGCAACCACATATTTCTGTTCCCTTAACTACTTTCCTCATCAAATGAGAACCCTCTCTCCACAGGGTTGCTAACAGAGCAGGGTCATAATGAGACATCCTTTGACTCATGAAAAGACACAACCCTGTCTCAAAAACAAGGCGATTATGCCTGAGGAACCAAACCTGAGAATGTCTTCTGGCTTCCATAGGCATGTGTGTGTACACATGTATATACTTGTGCACATCTGCATACTCACAAGCACACACATGTGCACAAACATATATATATATATATCAACTGCACTTAATATTCTTACTTCACTATAACTATAGTTCAGAACAGTGTGATGTACACAACACCCAGCACCATGTGACTGTCTAGGCCTTGAGGCTCACTGCTGCCCAGCTTCAAGAAGGAATGTTTTACAGTTATATTGATAATTACCCTGGGATATGCTCAAAATTTGGAGTACAGATTTTACTGAAAGTGTACAAACATTCACCATAAAATGAGGAACTTACGCACATGAGAGGATTTCAGAGGAGCCGGTGTGGTAGATAGCTCAGTGTGTAAAGGTACTTGCCATCCAGCATGACAACATGAGTTTGAACTGGTAGAAGGGGAGAACTGACTCCTGCAACTGTTCTCTGACCTTCACATAGAAGCAGGGTACACACATCCCTGACACACCAAGCAAACAAACACATACATGAAGGTAAAACTTTTAAAAGAAAGGAGTGAATAGGTTTAAATATGTAGAAACAAAGATGTCACCGGATTTCAAGTAAACAGTACTGGATTGGTACAACACACTCAGTCATATCAAAGGCCCAGGAAAATTATACTGGGAAGACAGAAGTGAGTTTAATATTTACCTGGAAGAAAGAAAGCTAGTGAAAACATGGTAAGCATGCTTAACAAAAGACATGAACACAGGATTTCACAGAGGCAGTTTAGAAACTGAAGACCATAGAACCTCAAAAACAGTCAAATCCTAAAGTTCTGGCAGAAAATTATTTCCAGCCTAGGTTTTTACACCCAGGTAAATTGCCAAACATAAGTGATGGCTGAATACAAGTATTTTCCACAATTTCGATCTTTCTTTAAAATACTTTCTTTCCATGTGCTCATTCTTAAAAATAGCTACTGTAGAATGTGGCTTAAAAATGAGAGAATAAGTTAAGAAATTAAAAATCACTAGATGTAGTGTAGTGGAGACATGGGGTAAAAGTGGGGTCTCCTGTGTAACTCTGCAGTAGTCCAGGCTAGAGCTTCCAGATGATGGAAGAGGGTAGGCTGAAGAACAGAATAAAGGAAATAGAAGTTTAACGACTTTGGATTTTATAATAGATACAGCATTTGACAGATCTGTGGGAGTGTTTATAAATTACAGAGGTATGAAAAGTTAAGGGAGTAGAAAGGGCATTTTTTAATTTGAAGGAAAATAAAATGTGTTTAAGAAAGTAATGCAATCATAGTAAAACATTTGAATTAGAAAATATCAGTGATTACTCATAGTGCCTAAACTGACCTTCAAACTTACACAAAATTGTGATTTTACTGTTATTCAGAAAGGGCAGAACAAGGAAGACAGAGGCAAGTGTGTCTGGTGGCCTGAGAGATGAATCCTTGTCTACAGCAGGAAGTCATCAAATGTATTAATCAGCACAAAGAGCAGAAGCGTGTCCCTGAGAACTACAGATGTGAAGGTCACGAAAAGCAATGAGGACATGATGGAAGACACCATTCTGAGTCTGTGATGAGCTGCTTTCCACTGCTGCACTTTAGGGCCATCTGTCCTCAACTAAAACCTGTATTATGACTCGAGGTGGATGAGAGGAAGGGCAAGGTGACTCAGAGGGTGAAGGGGCTTGCTTCTCAGCCTGACGAGGAGTCGATATCCAAGACCCACACAGTAGAAAGAGAGAACCAATCCTGCAAGTGCTTCTCTGATTTCCACATGAATACCCTGGCCCAAGAGTTCGTGCGCGCGCGCGCGCGCACACACACACACACACACACACACACACACACACACACACACACACAAAGTGTTAAAACAAAAAATGAAAGATAAAGTCTCTGGAAACAAGACCAAGGAGATGGTTCAGGGGTTAAAGTCCTTCCTGTGCCAGAGTGAGGATCTGAGCTTGGATCCTCAGAACCTGTTTAAATCTCGTTTGCCTTGTTTCCATAGCTCACACGTGAAATCTCAGCATTCCTATGGAGAGATGGGAGACAGAGATGGGATCCCTGCAAGCTGGTGCTCCAACTCAAAAATACCACCCCCCTCACACACAGAGTAAAAACTCTATGCAAAGACTGATTTTTTCCACCATTCTGGTAGCTACACTTATGGGATTAGAATGATATGCTATTAATGAAAATTATTAGGTATGTATTTTAAACAGTTGGCTAAACTGTTTATTGTTTCTTTTTATGGTACCGGAGATTAAACTTACAGCTTTACACATGACTGACAAGGGCTTTAGCAGTAAGCAATTCCCCTAGCTCTCATTTTCTGTTTTTGCCTTTTCTCTTTTGAGACCATGTCTGGCTGTCTAGCAAGTCTGGCCTTGAATTAACTATGTATAATTCTTCTGACTTTTCCTCCTGAGTTTTGAGGGTACAGGTGTGCGCCACCACACTTAGATTGCCTAGATCAATTTTGTAAGGAGGTTGACATTGAGACATTGCTTAACTATTAGGAAAATTCCATAAAATGTCAAAGTTAAACATAAAATAAGGCTTAACAATTGAGAGCCCTAAACTACAGAAATAGTTTGGAGGATGGAGAAAAACCACCTTAAAAGAAAAGAAATCCAGCCTTTCTGCTGTATTGGAATTGGCAACAAGCAATGGTTAAAAGTTATTTCTATAAATATTTAGATTGCTTAGGTTTGTTCCATTGTAGAATTGTGACTACATATCATCAATGAAAACGAATGTAAATCAGATAAGAAAAAGTGCTTTTTAACTATGATTCGGGAAAACATTTTTTTTTCTCTTGAGATAAGACTCAAACATGCTATGTAACCAGGATACCACACTTTCTACATCAGTCTCCTTAGTGCTTGAATTACAGATGTGTGCCACAGTACCCAGCTTGCTTGGGAAAAATATTTCAAAATGTATAATCCTATATATAAACATGAACATCTATAAATACAGCAGTTCACCCATATCTGCCTGGGTTATCATTCCCATTTTATGCCTGAGTATCAAATTCTAAATATACTGTTTTTATTCCTGTTCATTCACATGGTAAGGCTAATTTATGAATGATTATGAACAGTCAAAGCAGCAACCATAATTAATAGTAAAATAGGAAAATTATAACATATCATAATTAAATTTATGTGACTGTCCCCCATTGAAAACACTTCATGAATTGTACTTATCCTCTTCTTGTGATGGGAGGTGTCATAAAGCCTGTATGTTGAGGTGAAATGGGATGAGTGATATGGGCACCATGACAGAGTCGGTCTGATAACTGAGATGGCTGCCGTGTGATGACCAGGCAGGTAACTTACACAGCTTAAGTCCACTAGATGAAGAGATGCTGTATTCCTGAGCAGGGCAGTGTGGCATTCTACCACACTAGTCAGAAGAGCGTACAATTTAAAGCCTATGACTTATTTACTTATAGAATTTTCCATTAAAAAATTTCAGATTATGGGTGATTATGGGTGATTATAGGTGATTATGGGTCACTGAAATTTCTACCAGTGGGGAGACTATATATTTTTATAATACATACACACAAATTACATATATTATAATTACCAAGCAGCACAGGCAGGGTATGGGATGCATTTCCACTGCATTTACATGCCAGTTCTCTTTGATATAATGACATGGAGACTATTTCTAAGATCTGAAAGTCACACAAGGTCAACAAAGCCAAATGAAGCCGTGAAGCACAATTCTGCCTGATGGTATTTGGACAAAGGACAATTTGAAAGAAACTTAAATGTGTTAGTTTGTCAGTGAGTACAGAAACACACATAGGCATCCCTGAGAGGAAGCGCACCATACTTGAATTCTTACCTTGATTCTGAAGAATTAAAAATAATTGAGCTACTGGGAGGAGTAATTGCTTTCAGGATTCTTCATTTGATTAATAAATGAGCCTTGTGTTTCGTATGTAAACTGTTATTTTAACGAAGGAGGCGGGGATAGACACAGCTGGTAGCTGCTCTGGAAAGAATGAATAAATGTGGAGGGTGTGACACACTGGCTGGGAGCTTTCTAGGCCTTCTGTGGTCTCCCACCCAAGTACTAACCAGGCCCAATCCTGCTTAGCTTCCAAGATCGGTGGAGATCTCTCTGGTGCACTCAAGGAGATAATGGCCCACGACTCTTCCTATTACCTCAGTAGTGCTCTGAGGTAGGAATTTCCACCTGCCCTTTCTGTAGAACTAAGGCCTGGGGACAGGAAACTGGTTGGGAAAGAGGATGAGGGTCCAGTCTAACCTGCTCTGAAACTTAGCTCTCTTCCTTTATGGGCAGGCTTCTGCTAGCCTTTTGTGAATCAACAGGTCTCAACCCTCATCTGTCCAGATTTCCTGAACTGAAATGGAAAGCAATATTAGAAAGACAGCCATGACCCCACTGAAGTCTGACTGTATCTTATGATAAGAAAATAAAAATACAAGTATGATCAATAAGAATGAAGTCAGTGAGAAATAACAAAAATTTCCAGGTTTTTCTGAGATGATTCTGGGCCTGCAAATGAACTATTACAACATTTTCTTCCAAAGAGGCATCTGGTCCTATTCCTGGATGAGTACATAAGTAAGAATAGGCCCCAGGAGCTGGAGACAGCCCAAGTTCAGTTCCCAGCACCCAGGTCTGGTGGCTCCCAACAGATTGTAACTCCAGTCCCAGGGGTTCTGACACCCTCTTTTGGCCTCCTTGGGCACTGACACACATGTGGCATACATACACATAGACCCAAATACACATGTATATAGCTACATAAAAATAAAAGTATCTTAAAAAGAGCTCTCTGAAGCCAGGTGGTGGTGGCACACACCTTTAATCCCAGCGCTCGGGAGGCAGAGGCAGGCGGATCTCTGTGAGTTCAAGGCCAGCCTGGTCTCCAAAAGTGAGTTCCAGGAAAGTTACACAGAGAAACCCTGTCTTGAAAAAAACCAAAAACCAAAACCAAAACAACAAAAAAAGATCTCTCTGAGGTGACAAATATGAAGCCACCTTTTTAAGACTCTCATAGGTTTAACTGGCCTTTAGCTCAGTGTAAGCCTTTGAAAACATGCAACATGGAGGTGAAATACACCAATAATTCTTCCCACTCCACATGCTAAATCCTCTAAGTTGATGACTGCTGACAGGAATGTGACAGCCAAGGCTGCAAGAGTGTTAGCCATGATGTCTGCATCGAGGTTCCCAGGTATGCTAGCCATCTGTTCAGGGACTTGCTATTTTATATTTTAAAATGATAGAGGATAGTTCTCCGTTAGTCAAAGTTGTGTTCTAATCTTGGTTATTTACTTTTTTTTGGTGTGTATGTGTTTGTGTGTGTGTTGCCTATTTGTGAGTGTGTCAGTGTGTGTCCACTGCACACACATGGGAAACAGAGCAGAATGGCAAACATCTTCCTCCATCTGTTTCTACCTTCTACTCTTGAGACAGAGCTCTCCCGGTGCCTGCAGCTTGCTGTTTTAGCTAGCCTGGCCAGCAAGCCTTGGTGGGTTTCCTGTCTCCTCCACCTAGTGCCAGGGTTATTGGCATTCACAGCTTTACCAGGTTGTTTTTTTGTGGGTACGATACTGGGGATTTGAATTCAGGACCTCATTCTTCCCCACTGAGCCAGCTGCAAAGATTTTGGTTGATTCTTACAATACTGAGGTTGTAAGACAATGAGATACAAAAATAGGATGATTGTTTAACAAATTACAATGCCTTCTACACATTAGCTATATTTGGATGTTCATGTCTGGGTATTGTGTGCATGTATATAGATGTGTAATTTATGAAGACAGCATGGCAGAGTGGAAAAAGTTGGGCTTATACTATTAAAAGGTTTTGACAGCAGTTCTGTGCTCTGAGATCTAGAGAAAAGCAGCCAGCTCTGAGTCACTGACAAGCAGGTGGCGATAAGCATAGCGTCACCCCCTGAGCAATGACTTACTCTGGGGTCACAACTTCAGATTCCTTAAGTCTGAGCTAGCCATATCAAACCTAAGAATGGACATAGCCATTTAGTGCAGGTCTGTGTGCACCATTCTTCTTATGTGCACTGCCTCCATCCCTCTGCTTTATAGTTACAAATAAGGAAGGTGGTCCTTGCTCTGCAGAAGTTAGTCTCAAGGGGCTGGAGAAATGGCTCAGCCATTATGAGTACTTATTGCTCTTGCAGAGAACCAAGTTCAGTTCCCAGCACCCAAGAGGTGGCTCACAACTTCCTGTAACTCCAATTCCAGGGAATCTGAAGACCCTTTTGGCCTCTGTGGGCACCAGGCATATGGTATACATACATATAGGCAAAGCACTCATATATGTAAAACAAAAATCTTTAAAAAAGAAAGCCCTCCTTAACAAAAGTTAGTCATAACTACATTTTCACATGAATAGGTTATAAAATACTAATGAAATGCATTGTTTATAGAAGAATTCACTCCACAGTGAAGTGAATCACACTTATCAAGCGTATTAATAGTTTTCTTTTGATAATATTTAAATTGCTACATGATTGTTTATTTAATACTCATAGGAGAAATTCATTGTTGAAAACACTCTATCTACTTGTTGCAAATCATCTTGCTAGAAGTTTTAAAGAGTCCTGGCCAAATTACACATGAGAATTATGTGGATGTTATGAGTTGGGTCTTCTAGGGAGTTGTCCAAGGAGCTGCATCAGAAGGCTCCACCCAAGATGGACAAAGAGGAAAAAAGCTACAAAAGAGGAAAAACCAAACCAACCACAAACCAATTCAAGATAAACAAGCATGTACTCCCTCACAGGACAGAAAATGGGCCACTCAGGTGTGGAACTTATATCAGGCCAGGACCTGGGAAGCCATGAGAGTGTAGCAGGAATATCATGAGTACAACAAATAACAACATTGTTGACATGGTACTTCATTGCCAGGCTGGTGCTATGGAGATGGGGAAGACAGAAGCTGCTGTGGAGAGAACCCTGGGTTTTGGCCTCTTCTACAGCCCTTAGGAGGAACAGTAACAGAATCATTCTCCTCCTCTTACCCTGGAGGAATCTCTCCCACATGGAGCTTCCAGTGTTAACTATGAGATGCCCAACAGCACGAGAAAACTTTTGTGGTATTCAATGTGATATCTACAAATCATGATTTGGAGTCAGTTGTGTGAAGATGTATTTACCTAGAGGAAAGCAGATAATTCTCCGTCCCTCCAAAAATACCTGCTGTGGGAATCTGGGGATCTGTCCTCTAGCAAAGAAAAGTTCCATGGTCAAACCTTTCCACGGTAACAACAGGAAAATGGATATAACGGGAGGCCATTATGGAAACAAAATAAGCCAGGCTAAGAACTCAGATAATACTGTAGGCTTTTCTCTCATGTACAGTGTCTGTCTGTGTATCTATCTATATCTAATCTATCATCTATCTATCTATCTATCTATCTATCTATCTATCTATCTATCTACCTACCTATCTATCTATCTATCTATCTATCTATCTATCATGTATGTATGTATGTATCATCTATCTATCATCTATCTATCTATCTATCTATCTATCTATCTATCTATCATCTATGTATCTATCATCTATTATCTGTCTATCTATCTATCTATCTATTATGTATGTATCTATCTATCATCTATCTATGTATCTATCTATCTATTATCTATCTATCCATCCATCCATCTACCTACCTACCTACCGATCTAAAGCATAGAAAGGGGGAACAACAGAATAGAATAGTGGAACATGTATGACATGAAGCAGAGAGAGGATGACTTGGGGAGAGGAAAGTGAAAAGAAGAAGGGGTGAACAACAGAGTATAATGATGTAGACATATACAAACATCACCAAGAAACTCATTACTTTGTATATTAAATAAAAACTGATTAAAATAAACAAGACAAATATGGAAGTGTGTGCCCAAGAATGGCAAAACAGTTCTGAAAATTAATCTATTAAATCGCAGTAGTGATTAAACCAGGACATGGCTGGTACTAGGACAAATGAACGACATAACCAATAGTGTGGATTGAAAGAGCCAAATAATATCTTGAAGAAATCAGTGCTTGAGAGAGGGAGGGAGGTATAGAAGGAAAAGAAAGAATTCAGTGCCCAGTGAAAATGACTTCCCCAACCAGCAGTAAAGGAAATATGCACCAAATGTTGGTGAGGCATCAGGTTAATTTTTGGTGAAAATAACAGGTGCTTATTTAGAAGAAGTTTGGAAATAAAGTTTGGATGGGGTAAGAAACTAAGAGTTGAAACTAATAAGTTATCTGAAGAAAATTTATGCACTAGCTTATTTATTCTAAATAAGAGTGACTCTAAGTACAGTTTTGTGATAAAGCAATATACCAAAAATATTAATTAACATTGATCACATAAAAAAATAGTCACAATGGTTGGTAGAGTGCTTGCCTAGTGTGCACGAGGCTCTGGGTGCTAGCTCATGCTTTACAGTACAGTAATTGAAAGGTGGAGGCAGGAGGATCAGGAGTTCAAGGTCATCCTTGGCTACATAGAAAGTTCAAAGTTAACCTTTACTAAATGAGATTTGGTCTCCAAACAATAGCACATAGTGTGCGCATACACACACACACACACACACACACACACACACACACACACACACACACGTTGTAGAGAGAGAGGGGTTGAAAACTATTGTTTGTGACACCAATGATATTACATAGGACTTATGAACTGTCCTGTCCTTACAAGTTGAAGAAATAAAGATAAAGAGCTAAAGGCTACAGTATCATCCAAAGATATGAACCTGCAACTAACAAAAGAAATGGATTTGAAAATTAATCATCTAATAAATGGCAGTGGCTGATTTAATAACCAAAGAGTTAGGGGAAAGGATATAAAGTTCTATATTGTTCCCCTCTACCAAATAAGCAGAAATAAGCAAAAACAGTCACTGTTTGCATATGGCATGGCTAATACTCTCACACACTGTAGCTAGGAGAGGAAAATGACATCACTTGTTGCCAGGTAAACTTGGGACAAGTATTTCCTTGGTATGAGTCTTTGTTCTAACCATCAGAGACTTACAGAATTTTCAATTCCAGGATTGGGTCTTAGGAAAATAACCATATTTGCAAATAATTAGCAATAAAAGCTCATATTAGCTTTACTAATAACAGTGAGATATGTAAAAAAAACCAAAATATCACAAAATTGAATAGTCGTAATCAAAACTTGGTACATCCATAAACAAACTAGATTTTTGGCCAGTGAGAGAATTTTAAAATTAAGAATGGCTGACATGATGTTTATAATATAATGAAAAAAGTGTCATCCTCAGAGCAAAAAGCTCCCAGTCTTTAGAAAACTCATTTAAAACAGTCATGCACATGCATATTAAAAGGCAGACATGGGCTCCAAGCAAACTTCTAACATTTGTGGGTGGTAGGCTTATAAACCTTTTCAGTTTTGTTTTGCTTATTTGTATCTCCTCTTTTTCCACAAGGAATGTGTTTTCCCTGTAGTAGGAAACACAGCTGGGCATACATTTGAAGGGAAGGGGGGTATTTTTGAGGAGTTAGAAAGTAGGGTCATGTTGAAACAAGAGGGACCGTGGTGGCAGTTTGGGTTTTGGTGTCCCCATCATCGGGCACGGCACCTTAGAAGAACGGTGGGGTCTGGGGAGAAGGCCCACTGGGGAAGGCGCTGGCTGTGCACAGAGGAGGACTTTGATTCACAGCAGCACCCTCGCCAAAGCCTCCTGGTTTGATGGTCTTCTCGGCACACCACACTGATGTTAAGCAGACACAGCTCAGTTCAGGCTCTCCGTGACCTGCTGTTTTTCACCCTTCCCGAAAGAAGCCCTAGACTTCTCCCTGTTCTCCTTGTGGTATGTACTAGAAGGATCTGGAACTTTGCAGTGAGAACACCGTGTCTTAGATAGCTCTAAATGCTATGCATCAATCAACAGGTTTCTGTTAAGAGGAAAGAAAGGGAATGGGTTTGCTATCTCATCTGAATCTAGTCATTGTGCCCAGTAAAAACTGGTTAAAAATGACCTTCCTCTACCCTCAGTTCAACTCTCAAGTTAGGGCCAAATCTTCCAGGAAATTGAAGTGTGGAGACTCTAAGGTAGGAGTCTTCAGTTTCTCTCCACCTTATTTAATGAGGCATGACTTCTCAATTGAACCCAGAGCTCACTAATAGGCCTGGCCCAAACTAGCCACTTTGCTTTGAGGATCCCTTGTCTCTGCCATCCAACTGATGGAATTACAAGTGGAATGCCTGCTTCATCTACTCTGTGTTTATGTGGGTTCTGGGGATTGATCCCAACTCCATCCTCTCTTGCTGCTTGTACAGCAAACACTTTAATCACTGAGCCATCCCCTAGCCCCTCACCAGGACTTTGAAATATCATTAATCAAGCAGAAAGCTCCTATAAACACTGAGAAGACCCCTGGGCCATCTCTCCCTGCCTATGTCCCCCATTCTTTCCTATAGAACATAGTCTCCAACCCTGTCCTAGCTTAAAAAAAATTAATGGCATTCATTGTTTATAAATGCCTCTGTTGATCTTTCCTATTTCAGTTCCTGACGACTAGTGGAAAAACTCTCCTTCCCTCACCCCTCACCCATACTTGCCTTTAAAAATAGCAATGAGAGTTGGGTTGGCGCAGGGCCTCCTGGGTTTAGAGTTCGCAGCCTCTGCCCCTGGGGCCATCAGTTCAAAATGTGAAACATGGCTGGTCAGCGTTTTGTCTGGGATGTGTGTTTGGCTTAAGCTTCCAGAGGAGGTGTCCTCTGAATGGCCATGTTCTCATGCTCATCTGGGGAACATTTTGACTTGATGGCTTGACCCTGGTATTGACACTCTAGGCTGCTGTTTTCTGTTCCCCTTTTCCAAAAGCCTGTTTTGACGCCATTTGCTTCTTTCAGACTTGTTCTTTTTTTTTCTACTTCCATATTTTTAAATTTATTATATTTGTGTTTTAATTTTACACATCAGCCATGGGTTCCCCTGTCCTCCCCCATCCCACCTCAGCCTTCCCCCCAAGCCCCTCCCCTCCATTCCCATTTCAGACTTGTTCTTGGAGCTTGAGGCTGGAGAAATTCTATTTGTCTAGATTGCCAAAGAGTAAGATGACCAGTCCTTTCCCTCCAAGGTGCTTTTAGAGAAATTGGACATATGATTGATAGCATGCCTTCTTTTCTCACATGAAGCTATTATTTATTTTTAGTTTTAATTTTACAGTGCTGGAGATGGAACCCAGAGTCTCACACATGCCAGGCAAATGCTCTGCCATTGAGCCACATCTCAGCCACCTTTGACAATTTTTTTTTTTTAATGAGACAGTGAATCCCTATGTTGCCCAGGCTTACTGTGAACATCAGTCATGAGCAAGGTTCCACTTTGCATTAATCTGATGGGCCTGAGCCCTTACCTTTGTTGGTTATTGGAGGTTTTAGAACAAGCACATCAAACTCAGGAGCATGAGGATAACTCTTTAGATGGCAAGGTGGGGTCAGCTCCCTTGAGATGAGCACTAATGTGATGTTAGCTTGTTTCTGAGAGGGCCGTCACCAGAAGAGTGGACCAGGGGACACAGATGGAAAGAGAGGGACCAGTCACCAGAAGAGTGGACCACAGGACACAGATGGAAAGAGAGGGACCAGTCACCAGCACAGAGTGGACCAGGGGACACAGATGGAAAGAGAGGGACCAGTCACCAGAAGAGTGGACCAGGGGACACAGATGGAAAGAGAGGGACCAGTCACCAGAACAGTGGACCACAGGACACAGATGGAAAGAGAGGGACCAGTCACCAGCACAGAGTGGACCAGGGGACAGATGGAAAGAAGTTCTGTGGTGTAGGAAGCTGATGACACAGGACTGGGAACTGACTGAATTGGTAAAGGGAAGCACGGGACCTGAGCTCAACCCCCAGCACCCACAGGAAAAGCCAGGCAAGGGTGGCTGGCACTGGTAATACTGGCACTGAGGGAGCAGAGATAAGGAGATCCCAGTCAGCCTGGCCCAATTAGTGAACCCCAGGTCAGAGTGAGAGACCCAGGTCCAAAAGCACAAGGTGGCTGGGCCAGAGAGATGGCTCATCAGGTAAAGGTGCCTGGTGAGCTAGCTCAATCTGAGTTCTGTCCCCAGGCCCTACTTGGTGGAAGGAGAAAGTTGACTCCTGCAAATATCTTCTGATCTCTACACATGTGCCCTGGCCTGCACGTGTGTGTGTGTGTGTGTGTGTGTGTGTGTGTGTGTGCACGCAAACACCCACACAAGTAATAACTGCAATAAAATTAAAAACAACACACAGAGTAAACAGCACCTGAGCAATGCCATCTGCAGTTTACCTCTGTCCTTCATGAATATATGCATGTACATGCACATATATCTGTGCACACCAGCACACACACACACACACACACACACACACACACACACACCACCCCACATTTCCCTGACTGGAGGTGGAGGTGTGTGTGTCCATGTGGTGTGGACATGTACATGCACATGGACATGCACATGCAATTCTATGTGACCATCCTGTACTTGTACACTGTCATGCTATTGAGACACAGCATGGGAAGGAGCTGTAGGCATCTGTATTTTCTTTCCAGGCATGATCTGCACTTTATTTCTATGGCTGGGTAGCTAGGCAGTGTTTAATAAGTGATAGGGAACATACTTCAATAGGATTAGTCATGAGTTCTCTTTTCCCCACCCCTGACCTCAGAAGGCTTTAAGCCCCAGATGTGTACACTTGCCTGCTCTGTTTTATACTACTGACCCAATTCTGTCACTTATGATGTCATGTCTGTTGATGCTGCATAACCGTAGGGACCATCCTAAAGTAGGTCAGTGGATCAGTGACTGCTATGGCAACTGAATGGCTGTGTAAGACACTTTCTCCAACAGAGCTCCCAGTATGGCGAGCTGGAGGTGATGCCCTATTCCTGTACACTATCAGCCTCAGATCTGGAACTATTCATAAGTCAGAAGCAAGCAGCCTCTTGACACTCATCATGGCTTCATCTGAACCTCTGGTTGGAGGCAGAGGCCAGGCGCTAAAGCTCTGCCATACTGGTAGTTGGCAGACCCTTCCAGGGCCACTATGGCTGTGTCTGCCTTCTCTCCCAGTCCCTTCTTCCCCAGCTCCACTTTGATTGACCCGTTCTCCTTTCCTTCTGCCCTGGGAATGCTGGATAGAATAAAGAGAAATTAGGATGAAACACTGCAGGAAGGAGGGTGTATTCAGGGTAGGCATGCTGCTGTTTGTGTTCTGTCTAGGTGGTAAATGATGGTAAAGTACTCTACATATTTAACCGAACTTTGTCCTGAATGGCCATACACCCTCCTCTCTCTGGCTGGTTATTTATGCACTGAAGCCCTCTTCATAGGCATTCCTTATTTTAGCTAAGGTGTGAACTTCAGACCCAGCTCATCTCTGGGGGCAGAACAGCATTACTCTCTTGAAAGATCACCTCCGCACTGTGGTTCAAACACCCCTTAGACACTCGGAGCATCGTGATCTACTGTGTGAGGGACAGTTTCCTCCCAGAGCATCACTTCTGTTTAGGCTCTCCTTCCAAACTTGGCCACTTAAAACTCCAGCCAATTAATTACTTATAAAACAAACAGTTTGCAGGAATGGACGTCCACATTTTTCTTACATGGCTAAGATAACGGCAGTGTCTGGAAAATTGGAAGTTTGTACTTTCCCAAGAAGAGCTGTGCATGCCTGTGAAGACCCTTGTTTTGTAACTTGACCTTTTATATCCCATACCCCTTCTCCCCTCCCCTCCCTCCCTTCTCCCTTCTCTCTCTCTGTTTCTCTCTCTCTCTCTCTCTCTCTCTCTCTCTCTCTCTCTCTCTCTGTATAGATAGGCTGGAGGACAAACTCACATTTCATTTCTCAGAACACTGTCTGCCTCATTGTTGAGACAGTCTGGAGTTTGCCAGTTTGGCTAGCCTAGCTGGCCACTGAGCCCCAGGCCTTCCTCACAACTGGGATTGTGAGTGCACAACACCACACAGGGCTTTTTTACTTGGGTTATGGAGATTGAACTCAGGTCCTCATCCCTGCAAATCAAGCCTTTATCAACCATGCCATTTCCTCAGGCAGCCCTCCTGATTCTTAATAATGATGAGATGTTAAAGGATAGGACTGAAGGCCATTTTCATGACACAAACTATCAGCTTGCATGAAGGTAGGGGAAACACACTTAGGAAACATGTAGAAGTATGTCCAATGTCAACAGATTCTGACAGCTCTTCTGGATTTCTGATTTATCCCCAAATGATACCAAAATGGGGCTCAGATATCTCCCTCCAGTGAGAGCACCCAATTCTGATCACCTGCACAAGTGAGGTTGTTTGTCTTGGGAGGCCACTGAGGTCCCGTTGAAGTCCTCTGTCTGCTACCTGGAATCTTTCATGTAGGAAGGCTCACAGCTTTGTGTATTCACAGGGCAAAGCATCTTCTCTCTCCTTTCTAAACGGCTTCTATCTTTTTCTCTCACTTTCCTTGCTTGAATTTATGAAGCTTTTGCATTGTTTGTCCCCAGACATGAAGGAAGGGCTGCTCAGACAATGGCTACTGCGATTACCCACAGTTCTGCTTCATGATTATGAACACTGCTCTGTGCGCCACTGAAATAACAAGCTTAATTCTGATAATAATGTTCTTCATTGGTTGAATGTTCATTTATCCATTCTTCTAATCACTTACCAGTTCACACCGGACAAGTGACAAGCTTAACTGTAGTTGGGGACACCACAGAGAGCAGGACACACCAACTTCTACTCTCTGGGATGCATGTTGTCACATGAGTCATTTGCTGGTTCTCAATGACCAAGTTACCAAGATGATGTTCTTCACTCCTTTCTACTATGCCATAAGTCAAGATGTGCCTTGAAGGCCATTAAACAGGTAAAAATCAACCACAAATAGTGTCTGTGTCAGTTGTGGCTGATAACCCAGGGAGACCAGATATTGCAACAAAAGAGTCAAAAGTAAAATTTGCCAGCAACCTGGAACAATATTTGGTGAAACAAAAACAAACAAACAAGTAAATAAATAAAATGTCAGGATTAAAATCTTTAGCAGAAGCAAAGGAGGGCAAGATTGACTTAATTATATAAAGCAAAAGTTTCTAAATTTTTCAGATTTTTCTAGACTAACATATGGAGAGAAAACATGTTAGTAGCTTCAGGAAGAGCAACAGACAGAGAAATAGTGGAAAGAACACACGAGGGACAGACATTAAGTGAAGCCTGCATGAATATGCCCCATCTATCAAGCATCTCTTAGCGAGGCATGTGGGGCTCTTCACATTGACTCCCACATGTATTCGGTTTCTAGCTTCCTTTTTGAAACATTACTCCAAATGTAGCCTGAACAACCAGAAAACACATTTTTAAGGATAAAAAAACAGGTGGTGAATTGAGAAATCATTTAAAACTAGAAATGTTTGAGAGCTTGAGATGTATAAAATGTGATGTTATAAAATGTATATACACCTTAAGCTCACACTCAGCCAGAGGCAGGGATTGTAGAAAATTTTAGTAACAACCAAACATGGGTTTGCAGCTGTTGCTCAGTGGTAGAACTTTTGTCCAGCACATAGGAGGTCCTGGGCTCAATCCCCAACTCCACAAAAACAACAAAACAAAAACCCAGTAAAGTCTGGAAAGCGCTGTTGGTAGGTGTAAATTTAGGATTAAGAGTTTGGTAAATATACCTGGGATAATACCACATTTACTTTTAATCAAAATGCTAAATACTTGAGAAATGTACAATAAGGAATGGGTATAGTTTTAGTAGAAGAACGTTCAAATATTTTGAAATATGAGCAATCATTAAAAGAAAAGAACTCAAGCTGCATATAGAACTTGCACACATGTGTAGACACACACACACACACACACAGTAGGGGGATGAGATGCACATATTCATTATTTTCAATTAATTATTTAATTTCAGATATACCTATCTATTTGTGTGCATATGTGTGTGTGTGTGTGTGTGTGTGTGTGTGTGTGTGTGTGTGTGTGTGTGTAGAGGAGAGCTTGCTGGAATTAGTTTTCTCCTAATACCATGTGAGTCTTGGAGTTCAAATTCAAGGTACCAGGCTTGGTGGCAAGTGCTTCTTGCCCTGTGAGCCGTCTACTGGCCCCAGAAAGCCAAATACTTCACAACAGATGGAAATCCAATTTAAGAATAAAAGAAAAGTTCAGCCAAAAAATCCACATAAAATTCCATCATGTCTGCTTTCAAAAGAGCACATAGCAGAGCCTGGAGTGCCCCACCAAGCTCCACAGTAGAGCCCCACACCCATGGGCACTCAGGCAGCTCTGGTTAAATTCAGTGGGTCACAAAGCAAAACAAAAGGACATGACCATGGCCAAAGGTCTGGAGCTGGGGGAAGGGGCTGGTGACAGGAATGGGGGGGACATCTGACAAGGTCGGGAGTGAGAGTAATAAGAATGATTGCATACATGTATGAAATTATCAAAAAAGAAGAACCACAAAAAGTTAAGCCCAGTGAGAACATATTAAAAAGTGGACAAGCTGTAACAGGGAATCCATCACTAACGGCTAGATAGACTAGTATGGCATCTTTCTCAGGTGTGGATTCTATTAACAGCAAAGGTGTCCCTGTGAGGACCTTTGTGCACTGTGCACATTTGTGTTAAAGCATGTAACAGAGAAGAGATGGGAGATGAGGAAGCCAGGCCCCTGTGCCAATTTTCTTCTAGAGCTGGCTAGGGTCTGATAGCCCAGCAATAGTCCCACATTCTTGTGCTAAAACCCAGTTTTCTTTAGTAAGTTTGGAAACCATTTTTCCCCAATTCACTTACACCTTTATTAAGGCAGAGTTTCAGGTAGTCCTGGCTGTTCTCGAACTCCATAGACAGCTAAGAATGACCTGGGATTTCTGCTCCTCCTGTTTCTACTTCCCAAGTGCAGGAATTACAGGGTAGCTACCATGTTCATTTTATACTATGCTGGGGATCTAGCCCAGGATGCTATGCATAGTAGGTACCCATTCTACCCACTGAGCTACATCTCCAGCTCTCCTCACTACTGTTTTTTAAATGTTGTGTGTCAGGTGATTGCCTTGCAGTTGTTGTGATGATACATATACATATTAGGACTGAAAATATCTTCTAGGAATTTATCAAAGTCTAGGCTATCTGAGAAATGACATGGAAATTCAGTGAAAGTAGGTTATCCCTAACAACCAGCAGATAGGTTTTAGCTAGTCCTCAATAGACTTGGGATCAGTCAGAAAATAGTATCTAGAACTTTCCACAGGAAACACATTATCTATGGCAAAGCAGGAAGACACTATAATGGGTAGTCCCTCTCAACCTCCTCTTAACTGGCTTTTCTTTAGGCAGTGGGCCAAGGATTTTGCCTCTTCAAAATGGCGACATGTAGGCCTACATGATCCCACAAAAACTGTTTGCTCATAGCCAATATTTCCATGTCTCCTTGGCTGTCTAATCCATAAATCTATTTCTGATGGAATGTGTGTGTGTGTGTGTGTGTGTGTGTGTGTGTGTGTGTGTGTGTGTGTGTGAGAGAGAGAGAGAGAGAGAGAGAGAGAGAGAGAGAGAGAGAGAGAGAGGTTGATTTCAGTATCATCTTCTATTTTTCTGCACTTTACTTTTTGAGACAAGGTCTCCCACTGAACCTAGAGCTGGTAAATTCCAAAAGGCTAGCTGGCCAGCCAGCCTCGGGGAACATCCTGACTGTGTCTCCCCAGCACTGGGGTTACAGGTATGTGTAGCTGTGCCAAGCTTTTTATGTAAGTGCTGAGAATTGGAATGTGGGTCCTCATGCTTGCATGACATATACTTTATCAACCAAGCCATTTCCTCAGCCTTTGACATAATCAGAGAGATATTTTAAATCCATAGTTATTGGCAGCATCATAAAAATAATAGGAGAGGCAGCTTTCAAAGTATTTTGTGCTTCCTTCTTTTAGTAGAAAGGTACTGAGTACCAGCCATGCACATTCTCAGACATTCTGCTTGAAAACAACATTGAGCCTGAGATTTAAATCTTCATAACTTTTCAATGAAATTACCTTTGTAGGAATTGAAAGGTCCTCCAAACTGTGTGTGTTAGAGAGACACACTGAAATGTATTCACTAGTGACCAAATGGCATCAGGCATTAGAGAAGCAGGGGTCTTAGAAGGGAGAGTCCTTAGTAACAGCTGCAATCTCCTACTGTGACTGCCATAGCATCCCCATTGCTCTGTTCACCCCTCCCCCCCAACACACACAACCTTGTATGTGTGTGGAGGTCAGAGGTTAGCTTTGGGTTTAATTTTTAAAATTTAATTGATTAATTAATTTATTGAGTAAGAATCTCTCACTTGTCTGGAGCCTAGTGCCCGAGTAGTCTGGGTTGTCTGATCAAGGAACCCCAAAGATCCTCCTGTCTCCATCTCTCCAACACTGAGACTGAAGCATGCACCACCACATCTGGCCTTTGTCCATGGGTCCTGGGGACTGAACTCAGGTCCTAATGCTCGCATGGAAAGCATTTAATGGTGGAGCTGTCTTTCCAGCCCTGGTTCTGCTCTCTTTTACTTAACATGCTTTGTCTAGCCGCAACACGATTCTCTTAGAAAGGACTAGATGGGAAAACATGGGAGGAAATCTGCCTCTGATGGACAGAGAATTGCTTTGCATTTGTGTCCTGTAATGTTAGTGACAGAACTGGGCATTGCATGCTATCAGAACTGATCATATCTTTGAGGAACTTACCAAAGTTTGGGCTGTGAGAAATGACATGAAATTTCAGAGGTAACAAGTGTTTTCTGCAGAACTGGCAGATATGTTTTAATTAGGTCTCAGTAGATTTTGGATTGGCTCAATGGAAGGACAGAACAATAAGGAAGGACATTTCATGGGATGTCAAATGCTGGAATGCTGAAAATAAGCTGAGAAAACAGAATCCAGAACTTTCTATGGAGAATAGGTTGTCTGAGACAGGACAGGGACAAATGGCCATAGGTCAGCATTCGTCCCACCTTTTGTCCCGTGTTCTCACAGTGTCAGTGGGCCAAGGATTTCACCCTTTCAAAGGGATGGCATTCAGAAACATAGTGGTACTACTCAGGAGGCTTCTGTTTCATATATTTCCAGGAAGGCTTTAGAGATGTTTTGATTTTCTTGTGTAGAAGTTGTACAGCCCTAGAGAATTGTTCACTTAAATGACCACAGATGCCCCTGAGGTTCTTTCCCTATAAGAATTCACAGACTTTATATTTGATTTTAGATATTCCCTTCAATCTCTGTTTGGCCATTCTCATCCCCCCACAAAACCCCAGTTACTCAGTGCACATGCACTGCTTTTTTCTTTTTAAATTTTGTTTTATATTTATATGTATATATGTTTTTTTTCCCCACTGAAGAATTGGTTAATATCTAGAGCAGTGGGATACATTCAGAATAGGTAGTGAAATGGTTAAACTAATGGTCAAGTGCTCAGCAGAAAAGTCTGGCTTGGGTGTATTTCCTAATGTCAAATGATTTATTAGAATGATGATGGGTCTATCAACATCAGGGTCTTCCTGCATCTTAAATGCACTCTCAGCCAAGGATGCTACCCTGCTGATGAACGATGATGGGTCTATCAACATCAGGGGCTTCCTGCATCTTAAATGCACTCTCAGCCAAGGATGCTACCCTGCTGATGAATGATGATGGGCATGGTGGATCCTGTTGGTGCCTTGCTCATATCTTGTCCATGCTGGTGTAGAGATCATTCATTCACTGCTAAGGTACCACACATTCCCCCATTTTCACTTTTTCTGTAAGCTAATTAGTCTTAACCAAATAGGATCCTTATTTTCTGGATGCTACATCCCCCTTCCTCCCATGGCAGCCATGGCCCGTGACTGGGTGATGGGATGTGTATAGGGAAATCCCTTGTCTCTGGTGGGACTCTTTAGTTCATTGGGTCTGACATAGTCTGGGTAAGACTAAGTCTCACTTAGTGCCTTCTCTTGTCTGTTTCTTTGGGGCTCCTTGAAAGGGCACCCTGTATAACTAACACACAATAATCCTTACCTAAGACAACACTATTATTATTTTCCCTTCTGGAAAACTTGGGCAGTTATAAAAATCATTGATTCTTTTTACAGTGACTGTATAAGGAGCCTTGAAATTTTAAGCAAGGAAATCCAACAATTTTTCTAACAATCTGTCCATAAAATCTGAGTCTGTTTAATATGCCATGACTTCTAAGTAGACTACAGCTAAAACCATTAAAACTATTTTAAAATAGTCTTACAAACATGGTATCTATCAATAAACAGAAAACTTGGGACTTGTAGAAAAAAAATTTCCTTAATTGACAGAACAGACCCATGCCTGGAGTTAGTCATATTAAGAACATGTGTTTTATGTTCATGAAAAAGCTGGGCATGGTGATGTAATCTCAGCACTGAGGATACAGAAACAGGAGGATGCTGGAGCATGCTGGCCAGCCAGTCTAGCCAAATTGTTTAAGTTCCAGGTTTAATGCCAGACTATCTCAAAAAATAAGCTGGAGTACAGATGCCCAATATTGACCTCAGCCTCCATAAGCACACTCACACATATGAACATATACATGAACACACATAAGCATGCACTTGCACACATACACCCCACATACAACTACATGTTGACCTATTGCGTCATCACATTGGCTCAATGCTCCCTTGAGTGAATCATTGCCAATACTCAATTCACTATCAAGGCAGAATCCATTAGGTGTTATACACAAAAATGGTCCTCTGACCCTCACTCTCCTTGTCAAGCCTTATGGATTTCTGGAGAGGATCTACTTGGAGGAAAAGAGGTGTTCTTCTGACCAAAGACCTTGGTCAGTTCATAATTCTCTCCATCTAAGACTTAGTCTTAAGTCCTGTTGTCACAGAGGCAAGGCATTCATCTTTGGAGTTCACAGGCACACATGACTGCTTGCTTCTCTCACATTTCTATGAAAGGTTGAGTTGTCTATCATTGGCTGGAATAGGTGACCAATTTTTGTAGGAGGAGCTAGCCTAAAGAGGTGAGACTATATCACACTTTCTACCCCCATGTCTCAGAGAACATTGAGGAAGAGAAGGTAGAGAGATTGGAAGAGCTGGAGAATGGGGAGACACCAAAGAACTATAGCACTCACTAACAGCCTCTGGTCTCTGCACAAGACCTGCAAAAGCAGTATGGATAGGGGTGGGTCATAGGAGCTTCCACTCCGAGCTGAGAAGTGACTGACAGTTGATGATGGTAGGAGACAGAGAATTTGTTTTCTTTAGTGGTGAAGGGGTTAAACTCTCCCACTGTCACAACTGAATTTAGGTTCCAGTTCTCTGAGAAAGGCAAACGTGTCATTTCCATTTATCTACAAGTTCCTCACATTCAGGGTCGAGGGAGAGAACAAACACAGAGGACCTAAGTCAGCCTCACAGTGTCTCAAGGACAAACCAGCAGCCCTCTTCTGAGACATGTCCAAGCTTGTGCAGATGTGTCCAAAAACGATAAGACTTAAACCCAGCCAATTAGAAATATACTAATGTGATTCCTACTTGCTGAAACCAATTACATAGCTGACCCTGAAACTCCCCCTTAGCTGTGCTTAAAAGGAGCCTACATGTCCCTCTCGGGGTCATCACCATTTTGTACAGGTGAAAGACCCCACATGCATGCCGGTATAACAAACACTCTTTGTTCTTGCATCCTATTTGAGCCTGGGGTCTTCCTTCAGCATTTCAGCTCACCCTACAGTGGTATGGTACCTAGTGGGTTACCCATGCTGCAGTGGATGGCCACACCTGTATATACAGCCAGCTCTAATTAGACACAGCAAGGTTTTTTTTATAAAAGTACATAAAATTGGGAGAGAGAGTTAAAGGATTTGGAAGGAGTCAGAGGGGGGGTGAATACGATTGAAATATATTTTTTGTATGTAGGAAATTCTCAAAGAATAAGCTAAAATATTATACTGAAATGTTTTTTGAAATTCATCCACAGCACCCCCACCTCATAAGCAAGAATGAAGAGCAGAAAGCCTTAGAGGCAAGACTATAGACAGGCTAGAGGTCATGACCCAGAATTGCTTAACCCACAGGGTGTGGGGGCCAGCTCATCAGGGAGCACCTCAGGCATTAAGTTTGAGGGAAGGAACTTGCAACAGATGGTCAGCTATGAGCCTGTCTTTACTGGTCAGTGTTCCCCTGGTGGACATGTAACCTTGGCAACTTTAAGGACACGTGTCAACAAGGCACACCTAAGGTGTCTCACAAAACCAGTCATGAGTGTACTTCTGTCTCAGAAACCTAGAGGGGGAGGGGAATGCCAGTCTCCTCTTCTTCCTTTCCAAGAAGCCTCTCACATCACTTCTGTCCCACCTCACATCTTTTAGTCCTTTCCCTGCTCTCCTCAAAGAAGGCACTAGTTTGCTTTGTTAAGTCCTTTTTGAAAAGATCAGGGCAACTTGTTGACTATTTTTCTTTTTTCCTTATTCTTTTGAAAGATGAAAAAGCAGTAGGGCTGCAGAGATGGTTCAGGGCTTCTTCCTAATGCTGTGACCCTTTAATACAGTTCCTCATGTTGTGGTGACCCCCAACAATAAAGTTATTTTCATTGCTACTTCTGTAATTTTGCTACTGTTAAGAATCATAACGTAAATATCTGTGTTTTCTGATGGTCTTAGGTGACTCCCATGAAAAGTTCATTAGATCCCAAAGGGGTTGCTCACAGGTTGAGAAACACTGTTTAAGGGGGTAAAAAGTGCTTGTACAGCAATCGAGAGGACCTGAGTTTGGATCCCCAACCCTATATAAAAGCTAGGAACAGTGGAGGCACATATATGCATGTATGTATGTATGTATGTATGTATGTATGTATGTATGTATGTATGTATGTAGTGCTGGAGGGGTGTTGGGATAAGGCAAGCAGATTCCTGGAGCTCTATGGCCAGCCAGGCTAGCAGAAAAGGTGGGCTTCAGGTTTAGTGAGAGACCCTGCCTCAAAAACTAAGAGTAGTGATAGAGATAAGACCTGACAGTCAACCTCCAGCCTCCACACGTGCGCGCGCGTGCACACACACACACACACACACACACACACACACACACACACACACATCTCACCCCTCCCCCCACTATTTAAAAAAGGATTTCAATGAAAAAGGCACCTAGGGTACTTCCTTAGCATTCATGAAGACCTGGGTTTGATCCTTATAAAACCAGGTGTGGCGGCACACAAACGTAATCCCAGTCCTCTGGTGGAAGGAAGGCAGGATGATTAGAAGTTTAAGACTGTCCTAATTAGAGGTAATTAGGTCAGCCTGGGATACATGAGACTGTCTTCAAAATTAAAAATAATTTAAAAGGCAGCTGCATGGGGCTGGAGAGATGGTTCAGCAGTTAAAAACACTTGCTGCTCTTTTAGAGGACCTAAGGTCCATTCCCAGTACCTACATCAGGAGGCTCACAGCCACTTGTAATCCCAGCTCTGGACTCTGAGCACATGCAGGCATGTGCACCAACCCCCCACCAACAACACAAACACATACTTTTTTAAAAAGGCAGCTACAATATAAATTTAATTCAGACAAAAGCAGTGTAACCTTCTTTAGTACAAAGTCTTATAAAATTGTTGCTGTATTTGAGGTGCCCTGAGAAGCCCCTTAGGGTAACGGCTGTGACATTCATTCCTCAGAGGTGAACGCATCTCCATCACTCATTCTTAAAAACACATGTTCCTGTCTTTTCACGTGAACCACAGTGAGATCTAAAATAGACGTTCATCACCTCTCTCAGGGCTATGAATAGAAGTACCTTGAAAAGGCCTGGTGGCAATTGAAAGTGACGCAGGGGATTCAGAAAGGAGGCATTCAAGAAAACCAAACAGGAGGCAGGCTACCTATGTACTCTGAGCAGGGAACACGAAGGGACCCCTCAGTCTCCCACACTGGCAGCTGGGTGCCACACTTCACGGTCAAATGGAGGCATGAGTGGGTGGGAGTTCTAAGAACGAGCTGCATCTGCCAGGCAAGGAGGTTGAAAACTCCAAAGGCGACCTAAGCATTGGATCATACTGCTGACCCCATTCTCCATGTCTTCATCCATGCCTCTTTCCAGGTGGCTGGAAATGTCAAATTTCCACCCTCCTGACTGTGGGGTTTCTCATTCAATTTCTGCAGCCAAAGGAATTCATCAGGAGTCACAGTGGGACACCTCTGGCTCAAGGACTCAAGGTGCTTGCATTCTGCCTCTTGTCCTCACCAGGAGAATGACATGACAGGGCTGGGCCTCTGGCTTATGGGAAGAGTGAGGGACAAGGACAAGAAAAGATACAACTAACTACCTCACGGTGTCTTGGTCAGTCGGGCTCTGTCTGATTTGAAGACGCTCAAATGAGAATTGAAAGATGGCTAGTTTTAGTGCTGGGATTTCAGGATCATTAAGTGGTGTTATAATGGAAATCTCTTGATTAATACAAACCTTGTTTTGTCAATGTGGCTTGTTTGGAGAAAGAACAGGGAGAGTGGAGAGTAAAAACAGAGCGTGTGAGGCAGTCAGCCTTGTCAGAAGACGTGGACAGGTCTCATAGCTATGAGACCAGTAGGACTGATGTTGCTTCTGACTTAGAATATCCCACCTGGGAATGGAAGGGCCTAGAACCAAAGCCGTGCTAGTGCACAGCTGTACCTCCTAATACGCTGTCGTTTCAGAGAGATGGACTATTGCAAGTCCAGAAACAAATGACTTGGGTCTACCTTTAATTCCCTAGCCACTGATTGCCCAACTCTGTATTTGACCTGACAGCCTTGTGAGACTTGGAGGTAAATAACTTCTGGACTCTACAATGACCTTAAACTTTCACTAACCCAAAGGCTGAGCATGTCATTGATGACACTTGAGCTTGATGGCTGAGACCTCCCTGCTTTTCTGTAACATGGCTACCTGATGATCCCATCCATGCATTTAAAAAAATCCCTTGATTTATAACTTTCATTGTTCTATTACTCTAAAAACTTCATGAAACATCAAAACATGGAATTTGGGGTAATCTAAATTTGTGTTTCCTGGACCATGGCCACTAATATTTGGCTCTAGAATGAATTGTCTCTGATTCTCTTTTATGCTGAGACACCCCTTAACTGGACCTTGACAAAGGTGAGGGGATCATAGAGCATTCCACCTTCCTGGCCACACTGGCCATCACTTATGTGTCTGGTTTCAGTGATGACAGACACAAACATTTCAGGTCTCCTCTGTCCACCTGGCATATCAGGCTCAGGAAGGTACATGGGCCACATACAGAAAAGGTGAAAGGGCACCAGGCTCCTGGTAGAGGGTGCCAGCTGATGCCTTGGCTACACCTGTATCCCAAACAACTTCTCCCTTTACCTGGCCCTGCTCTTCTATGCTTTCCACAAGTCCTCTTCCTTAAACCACTCCCCACATGGACCCTCTTGTGTCTAACTCTCTGAAGCTCAGAGTTGGTCCGTGGGTCCCTGAACCTGGGCACCCAGCTCTCACTCATCTTCCCAGGGGCGTTATAGCTGTAAGGGGGTCTTACCCACGATCATGTGGTTGCAGACATCACAGAAGGTGGGCTTCTTAAAGACATGCTCCTGAAAGGTGTGGGCCTTGGTGCTGCTGCCGGGGTGCAGGCCAGCCCTGGTGGGCATGGATGCAGGGCTTCCAGGAGTAGGTATTGGGCTGGGGCCTGGGCTGGGGCCCGGGCTGGCCTTGGCCAGCAGGTCAGCTTGCAATTTCACATCACTGTTGGTTCTCGGGAAGAAGTCGTCAGCACTTTTGCTCCGCAAGCTCTTGGTCTTGAAAGAAAGTGACCGTTTTAGTTTCTGGAGCTGCAATGCAATGACAGGACAACTGCTCTTATGATCAGTCCTGATCAGTACTCCCGTGGCGGGTACAGCCAACTCTGCCCTGTACTGACCCATGGACACCTTAGCCCAGGAGGCTCAGCCAGGCCAGCGTGGGTGGTCCAAGGCCAGCAGCTAGCTGAAATGGGACTCAGTGGTCCACCCAAGCCCATTTGCCAATGAGCAGAAAGCGGCTCCATCTGCCCTATTCCATCTTCCTCTCACCCTTGTTCCTCTAGGTCCCACCAACGTACTGTCTCAAGTCCCAGGATGCTGGGGTTTTGACCTTTGATCTTTTGAGTTTGTGCAGTTGGAAATGAGTTTGAACTCCTGGGTGCCAAGGCTGTGTGTGTAGTACTGTCTTTCTCTCATGACTAGGTCTTATGTCATATGACCATAGCTATTTGTCTCTACAGACAGCATAGTATATGAACAATGTCTCCCTCTGATGTGACATTAATCTGGCTGACTGGTCTCCAGGGCACAAGCTTTCTAATCTGTATGTATCTGAAATATGTGGTCAAGAAATGTGTGTGTGTGTGTGTGTGTGTGTAAGGCATGCCTGTATGCCCATATGGTGTATGTGTGTAATAGATGCTTCTGCATGTGTATAGTATATGTGCATGTACATATGTTTATGTACATGTATGTGTACCATTGCATGGATGTGCATGTGTGTTATATGTGAGATATGTATGTATGCATGTATATATATATTTATATGTGTGTGTGTTGCATATGCATGTGCCTGTGTATATGTGGTGTGGGGGAGTGTGAAGTACATGTGTTTATGTATGTGGTGTGTGTGTATGACTCAGTATTTCAACAGCCTGTTTAGCTTTCCTGGCCCCTCATGTGTTCTTGCCCTGGTTTTCAGCCTCAGTAAACCACATCATTTCTTTTTGCGTTTGGGACTTATGAAGAGACACCAAGTGGATTGAGAAGACTTCTGGACTTGAGTTCAGAATGCATTCCTAATCCAATCCATGCTGATGCTGGGGG
Source organism: Onychomys torridus (assembly GCF_903995425.1). NCBI lineage: Eukaryota > Metazoa > Chordata > Mammalia > Rodentia > Cricetidae > Onychomys > Onychomys torridus. The sequence goes on from NC_050449.1 coordinate 104,107,955, forward strand.
GGGGGTGTGTGTCTTCTGGAAGCACAGATGTGAACATAGGAGTCTTACACTTAAAATCCTCTAGGGATTTTGTCTTAGGCATAAACACTTGCTCCAGTTGAGTGTGCTGCTGCAGGCCTAGAACTCTAGCTACTCAGGAGGCAGCAGCCAGTGGATCACAAATCCAAGGCGTGCCTGATTTGCAAAGTGAGTTCCATTCAGCTTTGGCAATTCTGTGTCTCAACAATTAAATGATTAAATGGTGAAAAACAAGACTGAGGCCATAGCTTTGTGGCAGAGTGCTTGCCTGGTATGTGTGAAACCTTAAGCTCACTCCCTAGCACTAAACAAAGGGCCCGACCCCTGCTGTGTGGACTCTGGGCCCTCAGCCTGGTGAAGGTCTGCACCAGCACTGGTTTTGCTCAGTCATGGCTCCCTCCCAGTTGCTTACACATTTCATTATCAGCCCTTAGCACCCTGTCTTCCCTCCACCCAGATAGGAGGAGTGAACAGTGTACTAGTCATATGGCTTTCAGGGGTCAATACACCTTTGAGGGGGCCTCCTTTGGTAAGTATTCACCTGTGGCCGTTCTTTCTATTACCCAGAACCACACCTGTGCAGCAGCTGAAGTCATGCATGAAGGTGCCCTGTGCTTATGGGAGTCTCTACAAGTGGGGACGGGCTCCCTGAGGACATGTAAGATGAACGCATGGGGCAATGTCAAGCCTGCCACTTCCATCCCTACCTCTATCCTGACCTTAGTAGACTAGGCAGCCACTGTGGTCATAGAATGGACACAGCACAAAAAAGCCACACTTGGCCTCTAAAGAGTCCTATCAATTTGCAGTGTGACTGTACAGTGATTCACTTTAAAAGTAGAGCATATTTTCCATTCTGGGAATCTTTTTAGTTTGAGGATTCTGCCAGTCTTAGGGACAGAGATGAGACAAGATCTCACGTCATAGCCTGGGCTGTCTTAGAACTTACTGGACAGCCCAGAATAAGCTGCAGGCTATTCTCTTCCTCAGTCTCCTGCTGAGAGCTCACATGTGAGCCACCAAGGCTCTTGAACTTTTATTTGATTTTACTTTACTTTGCTGTCAGGTTGATGAGATGGATGAGCACATAAAAGGCACTTGTCATCAAGCCTGATGACCTGAGTGCTATTTCTGGGACCCACGTGAAGGAAAGGGAACTGATTCTTACAAGTTGCACTGTGACCTCCACATATGTACTGTGCTGTACATGTGTACACGTGTGTGCATGCACACACACACACACACACAATTGTATTTTTAAAAGTTGACTGTATGTATTTCCTGAGGATTGTATCATCATATGAGGACATTTCATCAAAGTATGTTATAGGTTGAGCACATTAACAACGATTATTGTCATTATTTGTCTGTCTATCCTAGATTTCTGGCACCAGAGTAACAGATGAAAATGTGTTATATCTACACAATGGGATTCTTTTTAGTCATAAAGAGGAAAGTAATGTTGTTTGCAGGAAAATGATGTCACTGGAGATAATCACATTAAGTAAATTAATCCAGTCTCAGAAAGACAAATAATACGTTTTGTTTCATTTGGGGTTCTTGAATTTTATATAGATGTATGTATGTATGTATGCATGCATGCATGTATGTATGTATGTATGTATGTATGAATGACTGACTGAGAGTGGCAGCAAGACTGGGGAACAAAGAGAATTAATGAGAGTGAAGAAGGTGGAGTGATAGGAAAGCAGGGGGCAGAGCTCTAATCTAGTTGTAAAGTAGGACTCTGTGGTTCCTTTGGAAGCCTGCCAAATGCTTTTGGGATCAAATCTGTGATAACCTGAGGGATTATGAGAGACAAGACTCATGAACTTGAGCCCTATCACCTCCTGCAGGACAAAGTACTCTAGCTGAGACCATGGCTTCCCAGCCCAGTCCTCTCCAGACTGTCAACCCTACACACTCACCAGCCAAAGACGGCAGGAGTTGAGGCTGTTGAGCTGCATGTCTGCGTTACCTACAGGGCAGTGCATAACCAACACAGGAGTGTAGGCTGGGAAGGACTTATCAGAACCTTGGAGAAATGAAGGCTGAAGGAGGTCAAGTAACCAGCTTCAGGTCAAACAGCTCTTGAAGACCAGGTTCAAAGTTAAACCGGCCTTCTGCTGACCCTAGGCTCATTCCTTTCTTCATCAGTGAGTCTCTGGGTGTTGGAAGGAGTGAAAAGCAGTTACCTCAGGTCTCAGGAACACAGGACTTCGGCTGCTCAGTGAGTGTGTCTAGGGCTGAGGAAGTAGGTCTGTGGTCTCCAGAAGTTTACATGTGATGACAGGGAACCCTCAGCACTTCCTTTCTTTGCCCTCATGTGTGTGGCTGGACATTGTGTCAGGTGAGGAAGTCTGCCCACTTCTAGAGCCAGAGATTTTGTCAGAAGCCTGTGAGACATTTCTTTGTAAGATGAATTGTTAAATAGTTTTATTAATAAAAAACCTGGGTGAAAGCTGAAAGATCAGAGAAACAGAACAAGCCACAGCCAACCTCACCTCGCCAACTCCTCAGCTGAACCTGTTTCCATGAATCCTCAAACTGAAAGCCTCTGAGTCCTCATCCCTATGGGTCTCAGTTGAACTGCTCAAAAGCCTCTAGTTCCTGGTCCTCACACCTTGTATACCTTTCTGCTTCCTGCCACCACTTCCTGGGATTAAAGGCGTGTGTCCTTCCCAAGCAAAGACATGAGATCCCAAGTCCTGGAATTAAAGGCATGTGCCACCACTGCGTGGCTCTGTTTCTGGTATGGCCTTGAACTCACAGAGATCCAGATAGATCTCTGCCTCCTGAGTGACAGGATTAAAGGCTTGTGTACCACCACTATCTGGCCTCTATGTCTAATATAATGGCTAGCTCTGTCCTCTGATTCCTAGATTAAGTTTTATTTGTTAGTGCACAAATAAAACATCACTGTATTTCTTACTGAGGTGATTGCTTGAAACACATGCCCGCTGATGAAATAGGATCTTCATTGCAAGTTCAAACAAGCACTTTCTTCATACATCCCCAATGGAGCAAAAACCAGAGAGAAAGATAGAAAATGAGGAAATACAGGTAGAATGTGATAAGCACACAGGTCACAAAATGATGAACTCCTCTGTACAACCACTAAGATACAGTTCTATTTAAAATATTCCTTTTTAAATAAAAGAATTATAAGATGATTTTATGCATCTGTGTGAGTGTACCCCATGTAGGTGCAAATGCCCCCAGAGGCCAAAGAAGGTACAGGGTCCCCTGAAGACGGAGTCACAGGAACTAGAGCAGCCTGACATGGGTACCCAGAACTGAACTCAGGTCTTCCCCTGAAGATGGAGTCACAGGAACTAGAGCAGCCTGACGTGGGTACCCAGAACTGAACTCAGATCTTCTCCTGAAGACGGAGTCACAGGAACTAGAGCAGCCTGACATGGGTACCCAGAACTGAACTCAGGTCTTCCCCTGAAGACAGAGTCACAGGAACTAGAGCAGCCTGACATGGGTACCCAGAACTGAACTCAGGTCTTCTGGAAGAGCAAGGTGCTCTCAACTATTGAATATTCTTTTTTTTTTTTTAAAGATTTTTTTAATTTTATTTTTATTTAAAGTATACATTTGTCTGTGTGAGGATGTCAGATCCCCTGGAACTGGAGTTACAGACAGTTGTGAGCTGCCATGTGGGCGTTGGGAATTGAACCTGGGTCCTTTTGCAGCGCTCTTAACTGCTGAGCCATCTTTCCAGCCTCTCCATAAATATTCTTAAGTACATTTTCATGTGCCAGAAATGACTCAAACCTCACTTCTTAAAATTGTTGTAAATTTGATTCATTTATGTATTCATTTATTGAATGATGGACCTTGTACATAACAGTCTACCACTGAGTTACAACTCCAGACTCACTTATTAGAAGGCTCTCCAAGTAGGGGATCATTCATTCCCTTATTCATTAAATAATTCAGTAATGAGTATCTTCTTCTTCTTCTTCTTTTTTTTTTTTTTTTTTTTTTTTTTGAGACAGGGTTTCTCTGTGTAGCTTTGCACCTTTCCTGGAACTCACTTTGAAGAAGACCAGGCTGGCCTCGAACTCACAAAGATCCACCTGCCTCTGCCTCCCAAGTGCTAGGATTAAATTTGGTTGCTACCAGGAGCTAGGCATAGTACTCAATTTTGGTGATAAAACAGTGAAAAAATATTCAACAACAATGAAATTGATCTCTTTAGGATTTAAAGTCAAGTAGGCAGAGGAAAAATGAATAAATGACAACATACTTGGGTGAGGACTTAAGTTACAAAGGGAAATAAAAAGAGATTCAGGCTTTACAAGGTCATAAGAAGGCTTATTTGACCGGTGACATTTGAGCAAAGATGTGAAGAAAGCAGTGGGTATGACAATAATGTTGTAGGAGAGCACTGTGGGTAGTGGAAAACAAGCAGAAAGACGTTGGTAGCTGGACAAAGCAGAAGAGCATTGTGGGTAATGAGAAAGCCTGCAGCAATGGTCCCAGGGAAAAAGCCATATCCCTGCAGCAACCGATGAGGATGTGGCAAGATCAGTGATCTAAATCAGCTTCAGTTGGGGCTTCCTTGCTAGCCGTGGCAAGGGCAGTGGAATTTATCCCAAGGGCAAGAAAGTGGCAAGGGCTGCCTTTTTTTTAAAGGGATGCTCTGGGGAGTTTTTGAGAAACAGAGGCAAGACTGAAGCAAGGAGACCTGCTGGGAGATGCCTGCAGTTAAGTGTCTGGCCAAGAGGGGATTCTGTGGGGTGTGGTAAGACACACTGGGATCCCAGGCACATTCTGAAAGTGGACCCAGGCATTTGCTGAGGGGTTGGATATGAATGAGTAACTCTAAGATTTCTGATTAGTGCAACTGAGTGAATGGAGGCATGCCCTTTTACTAGAAGGAAGAACATCAGAGAAGAGAGACTGGGAGGTCTGAGGTGCTTATTTAGAATTCAAGGGGAGCCAAAGTATTGGTAAATAGATACATGATTTTGGCATTCAGGAGGAAGGTCCGAGCTGCCTAGTGAGTGGGAAGCCATGAACATATGGATGGTGAACAAGGCCATGAGACCAGTTGAAATCATTACAAATGCCATGAGCAGACCCTAGAGAGACTCTGTCTGAAGACAGAGCTCAGGATATTGCAAATTTATGTGAAAAGAAGAGTCATGAGGCAAGGCCATGGTGTTTGAGAAGAAGCTGCCGAGGAAGGAGACACAGAAAAAGGGTATTATGGGAGCTACAGGGAAGGAAATGATTCAGAGAAGGCTGGAAAGCCAGTGGGGCCAACTTAACCCCAATTTAAGTTGATGAGGTTTAGGGCTCGCAAAGGAAGGCCTTAGAGAAATCTTAGCAACATAGCAGATTCAGGGATGCTCTGAGTGTGCGGTAACAAGGTTTCAAGAAAGACTGGCCAGAGGGGAAGACAGCAGAAGTGGTGGCAGGTGGGCAAAGACAGTTTGAGTTTGCCATGAAGCTGATTAGTGAGAAGACAGTGGCCAGTGGGGGCTGTAACATCTCAGTGTTGTCTGGGGAGCATTTTGTTTAAATGCTAGTTGTTTTTAAGCTACTTTTAATCTGATGGTGCATAACAGGAGGTCACTGTTGGAGCTCTGTCCTTGACTAGAGGATAGGAGGTGGGTGTAGTGTACAAGAGCAGAGCTGACTAACAGTGACACAGGCGAACTGGTAGAGCTGTTGCTGGTTGTTTACAGGTGTGTGTGTGTGTGTGTGTGTGTGTGTGTGTGTGTGTGTGTGTGTGTTGTGTCTGTGGTGGTGTGGCCCACATACATGCAGATGCATGGAAGGTAGAGAACAACCCCATTTGTTGTAACTCAGGTGCCACATCAGTTTTTGAGACAGAAAGTAGTCTAAGCTGGCTAGATAGTATCCTCAGGGATCCACCTGTCTCCACTTCCCACAGTGCTGGGATTACCTGCACATGTTACCACGTCCAGCATTTGTTTTTAATGCAGTTTCTGAGGATACAAATCAGGTCTGGGCACTTGCAAGCATTTTATTCACTGAGCCTCCTCTAGGCCAGGGTAGGGATCTTCTGGTTGTTCAGAACATGAGTGAAACCAGGACAGAGAGGGCAGAGAAAGTCCAGCTTACAGACAGAAGAGAGTGTGCACTCCGGACCAATGTATAGTGGGAGGCACAGAGCATCTACAACAGGTCACTACCTATCTGGCAGACGAGAGACTGGATGTGACAATTAAAATGCCTTCATACAGAAGTCTCTGACTTCAAAGCCCTCGAAGCCAAATAAACTCTAGCGAGAACGCAGCTCACCTTCACACTCCTCTTAGGAAAATCTCTCAGCTTAGCACAATTTGTCACCCTGGTGCCAGCTGGGATTTTAGCAATGATCTAGGCAGCTGCCATTTGAACAGCACTTAGGTGGCAGTTAATTAGGGAATGCAGAAGTCAGGCGTCCTGAGAGCACATGGAGAATTTAGCCTGAAGGTGACCATAATGCAGACATGTTGCTTCACCAGTTGGAGAAGCTGCCCTTGCAATGGAAGCTAACTAGCCAGAATGTGGTTGATGTTCTGAGCAGAACCTCAAGTCTGAAGTATGTGGGAAAGTGTGCTGCGAACCAGTCTGCCCACACAGGCAGCTACTAGGGAGGCACACATTCCCTGTGGGCACTTGGAGCTTAGGTTCATGCTCGTTCAAGCTAAAACCATCAGCTGCCTTTACAAACATCTTCTCAGCCATCTAAAAATGCATCAGTAGCACACTGGCTTTCATATCTGGATTCAGATGAGGTCATCAGAAAGCTGTTGACGAGCAAATCATCCTGAATTTCCCTATGTGAGCTACATCTTGGTTTTGAAAATCAACGTGTTTTTTCCTCTTGACATTTTATGTCCTCTAAAATAGTTACATTTCCCATTGAAATAGTCACTGGCTCCTTTTTTTTTGCCTGTAAAGATATGATTAAATCAATTGATGATCTAAGCATAAAGGGAATGAGTTAATGAGGTGATTAACCCTCATGTGTGTGCATTCCCTCTGAAACACACTCTCTTTCACCCTTCATTAACCTCATGGACCACTAACTGCATCTATTTCAAGTCTGGCTGATGCTGTGGGTTGTAAGAGTGTTTCCAAACACACTCAAGGATAGTGGGCAGACAGTGCAGTGCATTCTGGGCCTTGTAAAGTACAGGGCTTATGGTGAGCTTTCCAATTTTATGCTGAGTTTTTATTGTTGATTAGCTGTATTACTTTCATTTGTGCACATGTGTGTGTGTGTGTGTGTGTGTGTGTGTGTGTGTGTGTGTATGCATGCACACACACATTTGCATGTATGTGGAGGCCAGACCTTGGGAGTTTCCCATCTTAGTTTTTGAGACAGGCTCTCTCACTGGATGTGGAGCTCACTGATTGGCTGGTGGGCTGGTTAGTCCCAGTTCCTGTCTCTGACTTCCCCATGCTGGGATTACAAACATCTAGCACTATCTGACTTTTTAGGTAGGTTCTGAGGACTGGAACTCAGGTTATCATGTTTGTGTGGCATGTACATTATTGACTGAACCACCTCCCCAGCCATGTCTGATTTCTTTCATTGCAAGCACAAAACATTGGAGGTTAGATCCACCGCAGTTTAGATAGTGACTTAAAAGTCAGTAATTTTTCCCTCTGTTTGCCTGGCTCTGTGGCAAGCATGTTAGTAAACAGACAGGTAAAGCAGCATTTATTGAATAGGACTGACTGCATATTCTGCTCCCTACAGCTGCATGGTTGAAGCAAGTCTCTGAAACTTCGTGGCTTGAGTCCCACCAAGAAAGGGGAAAATTACCATAGTGCTTCCAAATTCCCTCACAGCTCTGACCCTGTAGGGCACTGTAATACAGAAGACCAGAGTCCATTCTTCAGAAGCATACAGTGTGCTCCTACAGACAAGCAGCAACGTTGAGAACAATCCAAGGAGACACAAGACCATCTACCGATGTCACCGGGTAATAAGTAGACTTCTATTGCTGCCAAGTCTATTTAGTCAGAGAAAGGGAGACATCAGTAGGGGCTAGAACAGTCGGACATCCTTTACAAGCCCAGAGGTGGATTCACTTCTGGTTTTTGAGACATGGTCTCATGTTATAAGTTTAGGTTGGCCTTAAACTTACTATGAAGCTAAGGATGACATTGGACTTCTGTCTTTGTTGTGGGGCTGTTCTTGATGGATCTAACTCATCCAACTTTGTCTCTAGCCACCATTTCAGACACATGGACACAGCCAGAGCACCACCAACCCCAAATTTCTACTGACGTGTTAGCTATTCATGTCTTTGTTTTTCTAAAATGACTCCAGGGTATAATGTCAGCAAAGTCATACATTGTCCTTAATATGATATCAGCATAGTCATACATTGTTCTGAGTATGATGTCAGCATAGTCAGACATTCTCTCCTGAGTATGATGTCATACAGCATAGTCATACATAATATCTTCAGAGATACCTCCTTGCAACGAAAATCTGTGTATTGAGAAGAAATGAGGTGAGAAGCCACCAGTGGTTAGGAACAATGTAAGCTCAGAGACTAATCTCAGTGTAAGGAAATAGTCTGAGGTCCCATTGGGTACTGAGAGGAGAGGGATTTACAGTTAGATACCCAGCTTCTCAGTGGATGGGTGAACAGAGGTGGTGACCATGATGGATCTGGGCTGGAAAAAGCAGGAGGAGGCAAATTTAGAGGTGATTGGAGCAAAGAACTTTGGGTCACAATACTTCTAACTTGACTGTTCATTGTAACTTTGCCATTATTTTTTAACTTGGAAAATCACCAGCAAAATTTACACTGCTCTCTAAGGTATATGCATGAGGGCTCCTTATTATCCTGAAGGAAGGCTTGTAGAGTCAGTTACCTGATGCAGCATGAAGGGATTTTGTGGAGTGTTTCTATGACCCTCCTTATCCTTGGAGTCTTACCAGGGGAAGCCTTGTCTAGGAGGCACAGAGCCTGAACTGGAATTGTAGGTGTTGACCCACATGACCTACCAAGGGCAGTCAAGCCAAGCTGGAAGATACCGCAGTCACCAAGTGTAGTGGGTAGCCATCCCAGCCTTGGCCTGGAAGTTCCAACCCCTAATGAGGCTTCGCTAGTGGTCATGCCCACAAGGCAGGGCTGAGGGAGGAAGCTGAAGACCCAGGATCGAGAGGTTTCTCTTGGTTCCAGGACCCTGGACGCTGGAGGTAGACTGAGCAGAGTTCTCCAGAGAACACCGTCGGACTGCGCCATACCTTTGCCAGACCCTGCAACCTATCCCTTCATTTGTAAGTTACCCCACAAAATAAACCTCCCTTTTAACTATGTGGAGTGGCCTTAATAATTACACCAATAACCAAGCCCACTACATGTAGCCATACTTGGTTTCTTCTGTTCCACAGGTTGTTGCTGCTGTTGCTGAGAGAAGCTAGGGAGGGGGGTCAACCCTGGGGCCAATGATATTTCTTCTCAAGAGTGAAGAGAAGAGCTTGACTCTTGACAAATGTTGGCTCCGTGCATCATGGAAAAACCATCTCGAAAGCACATGACAGGTTTAGGTTATGAGCCCTTCTAGAATTTAATTCACAGAACCCACTGACTAAATAACCAGAGGGATAGAGAATAAACATGTACACTTAAGTACAACACAAAGCTTGGTTTATTAAGCATGGCCTTGTAAATATTAGGCACCCATTACTGTCCGAATTGTGTCCTCCTAATTCCTACACTGAAGGCTTAACAGTCCACCCTGTACCTCAGAATGTGACTATGTTTGGAGATCTGGTTTTTACAGAGGTAATTAAAGTCAAAACAAGACTATTACAATGTGCTCTAATCCAATCTGACCGGTGCCCTTACCAGAAGAGGAAATTTGGAGGATGGGGAGATGGCTCAGTGGGGAAAATTTCACCTCACAAGCATTAGTATCCAAGTTTCCAGCCCCATATAAGAGCTGGATGTAGAATCATGCATTTGTAACTCCAGCACTTTGGTGACAGAGATAAGTGGATCACTGGAGCTCAATGGCTAACCTCCAGCTGAATTGGTGAGCTCTAGGTTTAGTAAGAAACCATGTCTCTAAGAATAAATGGGCAAGCAAAAGAGGAATGGAACTAATATTGACTTCTGGTGTCTATGCACATGAATGGGCACTCATACCCCACCCCATACAAACATGCATGTGCACACATGCATGTGCACACACACACACACACACACACACACACACACACACACACTAAAGAAGATATTTGGACACATAGACACATGAAGGAATGACGAGGTGAGACACAATAAGGAGGCAGCCCTTTGCAAAGCCAGGAGACCAAAGCCTCAGAAGAACACAATATATGGATATTAGATCCCAGCCTATGGAATGGAGAAAAAAAATAGACCTGTTATTTCTGTCATTCAGTCTGTGGTATTTTATTATAGCAATTGTACCAAACTAACAGGGTCCTTAGTAAAAGCTTGCTGGGGGACAGCACTGCCTCCCTAGAGTAATGGCTGTCTATCAGAAAGCTGCCCTGAGGAGGCTCCTGTTCTGTGCTTGGTGCTGTCCCTCACACATCCTCTTAGAGTATAATCCACTAGGTAACAAGGATGGACAACCAGGCAGGCTGTCTTAGCCTATTACCTTGGACATTTTCATACATGTGCTCCTGGAGAGTTTTAGCTCTGCATCTAAATCTCAGCTCAGAACTTCTGCCCATGTCTTGCCAGAACTTTCTATAACTTCAATACAAAGTTCAGTATTCCATGCTTCGAGGTGCCTTAGTAACAGGCAACCACATCCCTGCTACATCACTGGGGCTTCATTCTGCCCAATATACTTTACACTAAGAGGTATGGACTCTGCTTCATGTCTGTCTGCATCTTCACCTAGTGGAGTTTCTGCCATGGGATGGGTATTTTGTTTCAGTACATGAGTAAGTAGGAGAGTGCACCTTCTGTATCAGAAGCTTAGATTTCCCATATTTATTGGGGGTGGGGATCACAGAGTCATCCAAACAGTGCTCTTGCTTTCAAGACTGAGTTTTTCTTTCTGCCATCTTTAACTCCATTCTTTGCCACAGGCCATAGCCAACTTCCTTTCTCTTCTCCAAACCTGTACAGAGGTGTTTTCTCTGCACCTGTGGTGGTACCTGCCCTTCCCTGTCTCCATACTATATCTCTGCAAGCTATTTTATAGCACTGTGTGCAGTAGAAGGAAGTAGAGGAAGTACATCCTCTTGACCCCGAGGCTTAAAACCAAAAGACTTCAGGAGCCCAAGTGTAACAGTAGGTGGTGGGTGAGGGGAACATTCTCAAGGCTGGGGCACCTTGGTGGTGGTCATGCAAGATCAATGGATAGGGTCAATCCAGAAGATGAGGATATAGCCTGGAGGTACCCCAAGGACACGGAAGGGACATTTTTCCAGGATACATACGTCAGCCATGATGAACACAGAGAGAGCACTGTTCTGAGCAGGTTCCCAAATGGTCTCACCATGCTCAGGCTGCTTCCTGTGGGCACATAAATTAGCCTAGAGGGATCTCAGCAGTCACAAGGAACATGTGTATACTCTGGGGGTGGCCCTGGACCTGAGCAAGGCTTGTAGTAGGGCCTTTGTAGGTCATATGGCATGGTTAGATTCTTATAAAGATCCCTGAATTGCTGGCCCTTGTGCCCTTGAAAACAACACTCACATTCTCTTCATCCAGACTCGAAGTAGTAAACAGCCTAGCATTTGACTCAGTTTATAAAAAGGCTGGTCTCTTCTCAGGCTTCCTCATCTCTCACTCTCTTCAGATCTGTGCCCTGGCTCTGTTCCACTTGGCTTTTCAGGGTGCTTTTTTATCATATATATTTTATTTTAAAAGAATTTTATGCCCATGGAACATTGGCAAGAATAGTCCCAGGAGTGCAGATCTCCCCTTTAGCAAGACTGAACAGTTGTTAATAATTTGACAATATTTGCTTTTCATATCCTTCCTTCTGGCCCAGCGATAATGATTATGATTATTAGTGTCATTGCTATCATTGTTAGGGGATACATTAAACAATCAGTCCTCAACATTTCTGAATTCTTCGGTACATATTTCTTTAGAAGAAATATGAAAACATACTACACATGAATGCAATTTTGTTATTCATACCTGGATTTTGAAAAACTGGAAAGTGATGTCTCAAGAGTATTAAAAATATACTTCTTTAGTATCTCATCCAGGCAGGATTGCATATTCCTTTTAGTTTTCATGTTCTTAGTCTCATTTGGCCTGAAATAGTGTGTTGGGTTTTCTATGACTTTGGTGACATTTTCTTCTTTAAAGAACACAGAACTTCTGTCTTGTAGAGTGTGCTGCAACCTGGGCTTGTCTAGTGTTTCTTCACAACCCAGTGAACTTTATACGGTTTGGAAGAGATGTCACGGGCTTGACACTGAGCCCTCAGTGTACAGTGTCAGAGGAACTTAAAGCCTGGCTCAATGGTATGTATGTATTGCTTTGTTTGTTCATTCTTTGACTTCTATGCTTGAGGAAGGTCTCTGAAAGGGCAAGCCATTTCCACCATCTTCTGACCTTTTATGTTTCAGAACCTAACACATTATTGATGCTCAATAAATCCTGCTTGGAAAAATGAATCCAAGTGTGACCAACTCTAAAACTTGATATCAGGCTTGCTAAACACTCTTAGTGGATTTGGAAGTGGAAGACTTGGGGTGCGGCAAGTGGCAAGGAGGGAGAGAGGAAAAGCCAGGCAGAGTTTGCCTGCGGGGACAAGCCACAGTTCATTCTTCCTTGGAAGTTCTCATCCCAGGGACACCTTGGCGAGGTGTCCACAGATGGGGGAGGAAGAGTTTGGTGGCAGGAGTGGAGACAGCAGGGTGCTGTGGATATCACTCTGTATAAATAAAATACTGATTGGCCAGTAGCCAGGCAGGAAGTGTAGGTGGGACAAGCAGAGAAGAGAATTCTGGGAAGTGGAAGGCTGAGGCAGAGAGATGCTGCCAGCTGCTGCCATGGCCATGAAAAGCAAGATGTAAGGTACTGGTAAGCCACAAGCCACAGTGGCAACTTATAGACCAATAGATATGGGTTAATTTAATACAGAAGAACTAGATAACAAGAAGCCTGCTGCGGCCATACAGTTTGTAAGCAATATAAGTCTCTGTGTGTTTACTTGGTTGGATCTAAGCAGCTGCAGGACTGGTGGGTGAGAGAGATTTGTCCTGACCATGGGCCAGGCAGGACTGGAGAAAACTCCAGCTACAGCAGGGAATTGGACTCGCATTTTGTTTTAATGGAGTAGACTTCATGGTAGAAAATGAGACCCTTGTGATCAACAAAGAGGCAAGAGCTGACCCACAGCTTTAAAAGTTGATGAGAGGAAGAACAGATTTCATCCCATCATGTTAGAAAGTGAGAAGAGAAGAACAAGGCCAATGGGTGAGGTCCTGGCATGGAGTTCAGGCTGTCATAAACAGTTGTCTTTATCTGTAGTTCAGAAGTTCTCTTTATAGAAACCGCTGACTGGATCTAAAATTATCAGCAGGGTGAGAACTTGAACCCAAGTTTCTGAGGCCACATCTGGGAGTCTCCTCAGAGCCAGTATCTGCTGTCTTCAATTTTAGGAACTCAAGAGAAAACTTGGGTCTTGAGAAAAAGTGGTTAAGGAAGTCAGTTTATATGCTGACTACTTTGTGTACCTCAAGTAATACATGTGAGCCTTGACGATTCATTTTCAATCCACAGTGGAGCATCTCCATGGCTGCAGCTGAGCTCACAGTACTTAGCTAATGGTTTTCTATTAAACGGCTCACAGCTTTAATGGCTGCCTAGAGAATCTGAGCAGCAAGTCCACCCCCAGATCTGGGTAGAGTCTTAGCTGATGCTTTCCCCAATGAACAGCCAATCCAGCAAGAAAGACAATTGCTGAAGTTTCCTTAGCCAAAAGAACAACAGAGATTTTGGTTTGGGTTTTGAGATGGGGGTCTCTCTATGTAGACAAGGCTGGTCTGAAACTCACAGAGATCCTCTTGTCTCTGTATCCTGAGTACTGGGATTAAAGGCACATGTCACCATGAGTGGTAAAATGGCATAGATTTTGATGAAGATACCAGAAGGTAAATATGGTCAAAGTGCATGATATGCTTTGATAAAAATGTCTTTATGAAACCCAGCACTACAAGCAATGAATATATGCCAATATAAATATTAAATGAAGAAATATTCTAGAGTTAGATTATACCAAATGAAAGGGGGGATACCTACTCATCTCTCATTTTATGCTTTAAAATTACATTAACTATCTACTTATTATTTATTTACTGTATGTGTGCATGTATGTGTATATGTAGGTATGTTAGTGACATGCCATCTTGTGTGTGTGTAGAGATAATAGGGCAACTTTTAGGAGTCAGTTCTTTCTTTGCATTATGTGGGTCTTAGGGATCAAACTCAGGTCACCATGCTTGGCAGCAAGAGCCTGACCTTCAGAGCCATCTTATCAGCCCAAACTACTAACTTTAAACATTGAAACAAACTTGATATGTTGGAGAATAATTCTAAACCTTTCAATCCAGTAGGTTTGAATCTGGGGTTCCATTATCTATGAAAGCACAGCTCAGTGATACATTGCATGACATTTCTGTTTCTTGACATTTAATTTTGAAAAAATTTTAGTCATATGGGCAAGTGGCAAAATAGAGGCACCCTCCTATGCCTTTCCTTGGGCCTTCCCAGTTCATGTTTGACATGACCACCATGTATGCATCACAGCTAACATATGAGAGATGCTATGAAACTACCATGCCATTATAGACTTACTGAAACATTGCCTTATGAAAAGTAGTTGTCCTGTCTCCTTTCTTTCTCCAGAAGAGAAGACACTTAGTTGCTCTCTATCTTCAGTGTCCTCTAGCCCATGGCAGGTCCTGAGTGGTTGGGTGTCTCTCAGAACCATGACTCTTTCTAAGGCTTTTGACTAACTCTTTTGTGACATGTCCATCAGTTTGGTTTCATGTGATGCTTTTGTTGAACATCATTATTCTGGGACCTCCTAAGCATATAAGGTGGTACCTGGTGTTAATGTATTCCATAGCTAGTGTTAACTTGGCTCATTGGGCTGAGGTGATAGTTGCTAGGTCATTCCACAATATAAATAGGTCATTTCCCTTTGTAGTAGTGAGTATCATGTGATCACAGATAAGTACAGCTCTCTGTACTGTTTCTTCTAATCAGAACCTCTATTGAAGGGTCCGTGAATCTTGCCTGGTATTTTCCAGTGGTGGTGTTCTGTTTCCTTAAGTCCTGCTGATACACTGAATGAAGCTATGAGATTAAGGAGTTCTCTTTTGCCAGACATTTTAATTGTTTCTAGTACTTGAGGCAGAGACCTATAGGGGCTCACCAAAATCCATTTTTAAAAGTTCTCTTGTGGGTATGTGGTTAGAATACATTTTGCAAAACATGTTTGCAGTTATACTCAGAAATGGCCCTGAGTTCCTGCTGTGGATATACTCAAGTGCTGCATGTCCTTCTGAAAGAGGTATTGGGGCTGTGTGTGTCTGCATCACTTCCTCTTTCCATACTGGCCTCCATATGGATGTGGTGGAGATCCTATTCAACCATGGGATGTGTGGCAATGTACAAGGAGGAATGTCTTGGAAGAAAATGGGCACACAAAATACCACAAAGAGCAGAGCTGTTCTCACTATACCTTTCCTGGAAGTGTGGGAGAGAAGGGAATATACATCTAGTTTTAAATCTATATTAAATCTATATCTACTGGGGTTCTTTGTTACAACAACTTACCCTTACCCTCTCGTATACTTCATGCTACAAATGGCAATGGAAAGAACACTGCACCTGCATAGTTCCCTACACTCCTAAAACTATCTAAGAGCTATAATGCTAGAAAGTAATTTCCTTGGCCAAGTCAATGTAGCAAGGATTAGCTGTGTGGAAAGGTGACTTTGGGGCAGGGGCATTTGAGAAGCTGTGGGGAGAATACAATACAACCTCAGAAGCTGGAAATCACTAAGGACTGGGTTATTAGGGGAAATAAAAAGAAACGAAAGGAGAAGAGCTGTTGTAGAAAGGTCATCCAACGGTGAGGCGAGAGGCTACATGGGCTAGCCAGGGCAAGAGGACCCAAGTCCAGCAGCACGACCGGCCATGTGTCAGGTCAGTGTAGTGAAGAGGCATCTTAGGTCCTGCCAAGTGTGTGTGTCCTCTCAGAACCTTCTAGTAACAAAAGTGAATGCTGCACATGCTCACAGGTAGCAGCGCAGTCCACACACCCAGAGAAGCCCTTAGCCTCACTGCATACTCATCTGCAGCAGGAAGCCACGCAAGCCTGATGTCTACCCTGAGCATTCTGAATGTGGGCAAAGGGCCGCTGACGAGCAGAAAGAACCAAAGCAGTAGGAAGACAGTGCAACTGAGGCACAAAGACCCTTGTAACTGGGATAGTGTCAATAAAGTAGAAGTAACTGATGTGAACAGAGGTCAGCAAGAAGGTTCTCCTGTTACAAAATCTGACTTTTAAGAATTTTTGTGGGGTTGGGGATTTAGCTCAGTGGTAGAGTGCTCACCTAGCAAGCACAAGGCCCTGGGTTCGATCCTCAGCTCAAAAAAAAAAAAAAAGAATTTTTGTATCTTTAAATTTTGTGTGTGTGTGTGTGTGTGTGTGTGTGTGTGTGTGTGTGTGTGTGTGTGTGAGAGAGAGAGAGAGAGAGAGAGAGAGAGAGAGAGAGAGAGAGAGATGTAGCATGAATCTTAAGTGTTCTTATTAATGAAACTCAAACCCGAGGCCAGTTATTGGGGTGAATGCTGGAAGATCAGAGAAGCAGAACAAGCCACAGCCACCTCACCTTGCTAGTTCCTCAGGTGATCCTGTTTCCTCAGGCTAGAAGCTTCTGAGTCCTCATCCCAATGGCTCTCAGCTGAACTGTGTTGCTCCAAAGCCTGAATGCTTCTCCAGCCAAATGCTTAACTAAATTCTTAACTAACTACATGCTTTACTCCTTTAGTTCCTGGTCCTCACGCCTTATATACCTTTCTCTTTCTGCCCCCACTCCCTAGGATTAAAGGTTGGGTTTCTGGGATTAAAGGTGTGGGTCACCAAGTTTAGCTGTTTCTAAAGTGGCCTTGAACACAGAGATCCACCTGGCTCTACCTCCCAAGTGCTGGGATTAAAGGCGAGCACCACCACCGCCCAACTTCTGCTATGGCTTACTCTTCCCATTTTCTAGCCACCATTTGTGGCTTTGTTCTAGTGGCTGTCTGTTCTCTGACCCCAGATATATTTATTTCGGGGAACACACAATACCCACCACATTTCCCCTGTTTTTGTCTAAAATTAAAAAAAGGTTATAACTAATACAAGAAAAATTATCCAATAAGTATATACAATATATACAGTCAAGAATTACATTAACAATGTCTAGTCCATTAACATTTGACAAATTCAGATAAAAACTCCATTATATATATTAACAATGTCCAGTCTAGTAACATTTGACAAACTCAGACCAAAAAATTTTCATTACTTACCTTATTTAAAATAAGTAGTTCCTTTTTAAAAGTAGATTCAAAAATTGATCTTTTTCTAATCATATTCATATTTTCTCTTTTTTCATTTCATAAAAGTTTCAATAATCTACCTTTTGTCATTTTTATATCTTTCCCTTTTTCTTTTTAGTGTAGATTCGATGATCTATCCATTTATCCTATTATTTCTTTATCTTTTTTCTCAGGGTAGATTCAGTGATCTACCTCATATCTCTCTCTCTCTCTCTCTCTATATATATATATATATATAGAGAGAGAGAGAGAGAGCTCATGCATGCATGTGCATGTGAGTACAGATGCCTGTTGAGGTCAGAGGGGGATTTGGATCCCCCGGAACTAGAGTTTTAGGTGGTTTTGAACCACCTGAAGTAGGTGCTTGGGAAGCCAGTGCTTGTCTGTGTACTGCCCCCTGAACAAGCAATCTCTCCAGCCCCCTGTTACCTATTCTTAATGAAACAGATGACACAAAACTTAGAAATATTTAGCGGTAATGGACGTATCCTGACTTGTAATAAAATACAAGTGAAGCCGGTGGAGGGGTGACATCACCTTGTATTAACATCCTCATTTATAGGGAGGAAAGCAGCAGTGGATGTAGCATAGTGGTACTGTCGTCACTGCTGGCCCCCGCGTGCCTGTGTGCCCCATTGTGCTCATTGACTTTATCATCTCCTGTAACCTGCAGTCAGTACAGGAGTCCTGGTCACCACCCTCCTGTAGGATGGGAAAGGAAGTGGCTGTGCGATTCCAGTCCTCAGTGTAATAGGGGAACAGTGACTATCCTTTGTGGGGTGGCAGCGTGAGAATTTACACTAGACTTTATAAAGGAGGGTGGTGCCAGGGTGATGAAAGGCACTCGGCTTTCAAATCTGACAACCTGAGTTGGATCCCTGGGACCCACAAGGCCAAAGAAGAGAACTGGCTCCTGCAAGTTGTCCTCTGACCATGTGCACCATTCACCATGACTGCGCACGCGTGCGTGCGCACACGCGCGCGCGCGCACACACACACACACACACGCACACACACGCACGCGCACGCGCACACACACACACACACACACATTTAATGAGTGAATGTAAGAACTTTAAAAAAAATAAAGTGTTTATTTAGATCTTTGCTACAGGAAGTTTTAAAGGTGGAGCAAACCTCTAACCCTGCCTGTGACCTCTAACCCTGCCTGTGACCTCTAACCCTGCCTGTGACCTCTAACCCTGCCTGTGACCTCTAACCCTGCCTGTGGCCCCAGGACTTAGGAGGCCAGAGAGGATGCTGAGGGTTGCTGTGAGTTGCAGGGCAGTCTGAACTACAGAGGAAAATTCTGCTTCAAAACACCACAACAAAAAAAAGGAAAGTTTTTTTGTTTGTTTGTTTGTTTTTCAAGACAGGGTTTCTCTGTGTAGTTTTGGTGCCTGTCTTGAATCTTGCTCTGTAGATCAGGCTGGCCTCGAACTCATAGAGACCCTCCTGGCTCTGCCTCCCAAGCGCTGGGATTAAAGGTATGCACCACCACCGCCTGGCTGAGAAAGTTTTAACAGTATCCAT
Source organism: Onychomys torridus (assembly GCF_903995425.1). Lineage (NCBI taxonomy): Eukaryota > Metazoa > Chordata > Mammalia > Rodentia > Cricetidae > Onychomys > Onychomys torridus. The sequence continues at coordinate 104,127,061 of NC_050449.1, forward strand.
TAGCACATTGTATACAATTAATTGTCATGAATTTATTAAAAGCCCAGAATGTTGGCTCATGACTGTAACTCCAGTACTTAGGAGACTGAAGCTGGGGGTCATGAGTTTGGGGCCAGTCTGGGCTACACAGTAAGTTCCAGGTCATCTTGAGCAGCATGTCAAGATCCTGTCTCAAAACACCAAACAAACAAATAAGCAATTTTTAAAAATTATCAGCAAAAGTTCACATATCAAACAAAGACTGAATTAAAATGAGAAGAGTGGTAAGGAGCACACAAAATTCCAGAAACAAGCTACAAAATGGCAGAGGAGGAAGTGAAATATAGGACAGTGAATGACAATGAGTTACATCGCCACAAAGCAAATTTAAAAGAGACTGAAGAGACCCTAAATATTAGACAAGAGTGTTGAGGAAGAAAATTAAATTCCGAATACTAACAAAAGAAAATATTCTGATAGACATGTTAGTACAAAATCTAGTGAAAGAGATCAGTGAGGTCAAGGGTGAAGTCAGTTATTGATGGATGCTACATTATAAGATAAAATGTAAGAGCTGAGTGTACTGGGAAAGAACCTTCGTTCCAGTACTCAGAAGGCTGCGGCAGGAGGATTGCAAGCTCAAGGTCAAGCCTGGGCTATTATAGAAGATTTGCTCAAAAGAAAGGAAAATGAGGCTCAAATAAGATAATAATGTATATCACTTTTATAAATGGAGGGCCCTAGCATTGTTATGTAGTGAACTATTTGCAAACAACTGTAAAATTTAAATAGAATCCCAATATCTTATAGATTCACATATGAATAGAAAAAAATTAAAGAATAAATGGACAAGATGCCAGAGCATATATTTTTGGCTAAATTTGAAGACACATAAAGAAACCCATAGCTACCAAATACTGTTTGTTCCACTGACCCACTAAAAAGTCATTTAAAAATGTTTTAGGGGAGGGTTTTGTAGCCTGAATATTTTCTATTTTTTCTTATTAAAAACTATATCAAATTGTTTTATTATAGTGTTACTTAGTAGGTAAACTATCACTATACATAAAGTTAGTTTATTTTTTTAATATAGGAACAAAAAGCATGTGTGCGTGTGCGCGCGTGCGCGTGTGTGTATGTGTGTGTGCGCGTGCATGCATGCGTGTGTGTGCGTGTGTGTGTGTGCGTGCATGTGTGTGTGTGTGTGTGTGTGTGTGTGTGTGTGTGTGTGTGAGTGTGTGTGTATAGAATGAAACAAAAAACAGGACCGCAAACACGACGTGTGGGTCTACATAGAGTTGTTCCGGCATAAGAAGTATTAAAAAATGACAAATTGCATTCTCTCCTGACCAATTCCCAGTTGAATTGCAAGTTTAAATGTGCAGGAAGAAAAATAGTAAATTAAAAGGGTAGAAACGACACCCTGGGCAGAAAAAGAATCACAAATAATAGGGAGAACATTTGTGGGGATCATGATAGAACACAAATCTTGCAAGTGTTTAACACCGATTGGCAGCGTGAGAGAGAACTGTGGTGAGAACCTACTGGGATCTGTGAGTTGCTGGTCTCAGCAGCTAAACGTGATACAGTGAGAAAATCAAAATGAAGGTGAGCAGCATGGCTTGTGTCTGATGTTTATCGACGAGCATCTGGTAGGAAGTGGGGGCTTCTGTTTGTACAAGAGATTTGCTGCTGTCTGATAGTGAAATGCTGGATTGGTGTGTAGGGTTTTAATTAAAAGGGAGTAGAAAGGCTAAGAACTAAAGAACATGTCACATCCTATTGCTTTTGGGTCACCACACTGAAAGCCAGGTGCCACTTCCTCACCCTGTAATTAAAGAGCCCCACAGAGGCCAGCTGGGTCACTTTCACTAGAACACAAGGCCCTTGAGAGTGGAGTCCTGTCTGTTTTGTTCACATCTGTTACCCAGGTGTATAGAGCTGCATAAAGTGGCTTCACTCACCACCTGGGGATGCCTGGCACTAGAACGTGGCTGGCCTGAGCTGATGTGGGCTATAGAGCCCCAGATGTGGGAGACTCAGTGCAAAATATCTAGAAGCATTTTCTTTTTATTGATTGTCAGATTTTCTTGTCTGTTTGTTTAGATTGTCACATACATGACAACTTGTCCTCAAACTGGCTATATCGCCAAGGGTGAACCTCAACTTCTGATTATCCTACCTCTGCTTCCTGAGTGTTCCAGATGTGTCACGCTGACCAAAGAAATGAATTCAATGGAGCTTTTAATTAATAAATGCTTTATCTTTTGCATTGATTTTTCAGTCTCGTGTCCTCACATGTGACTCCAAGTGTCCAAAGTGTCCTATTGCTGAGGAAAGGGTGGCTTAGTGGGGAGGACTAATTTAAGTTTACAAAGCAAGACAGACCATGAACAGAACACTATTTACCTGAACACAGATTTCATTTGTGGAGCACATTTACTACTGAGTGCTAGCACATTACACACATTCTTATATTTTTGGTTGTGAGCCTAGCCTTTAACAGCTGAGCCATCTCTCCAGCCCTACACAGATTCTCTCAATGCACCTCCTTACCCCTCTATGAAAGGCCAGAATATCAACTTACAGATGAGACGGTGCCACTCAAAGTCAGAATAGCAAGGTCCTCCATGAGGAGCTGGTGAAGCCAGGGGTCAGTTCTGCCTGAGCAACCCTCATCCATTGTTTCAGCCATGATCAGCCAGCAGGGTCTTCAGCCTGCCTCCCAGTCTCTGTGCTCTGCATGGAGATGCCATCACCCTTTCAGAATGCCACCTGCTCTGTTAAGATCTGTAACAGTTGGAGCTTGTTTGTATCTCATCTAAACCTGACTGTGGACTTCCTATGGGTCAGGTGGGTTCTACGTCTTTGTCACTAGAGTCCCAGTGATCAATGCTGACATGTCTGGTACACACTTAACAGTGCTTAATGGGCAATGGCTGCCTGGATCACCTGGGCTGCTATGATGTCACCATCATTCCAGCCAGAAGCAGGCACTTCTTGCATCTGCCACACAATGCTCTCCTATCCCATCAACGGCTCGTCCCAGTTTCTGCTGCCTTATCATTCAGCTTTCACCTGTCTTGCCACCACCTTTGTGATGATTTGTATTTAATGTCATCTTGGTTGGATTTAAAGTTACCATGGAAAGCCGTGTGTGTGTGTGTGTGTGTGTGTGTGTGTGTGTGTGTGTGTGTGTGTGTAGGATTTTCTAGGTTAATTGAGCATTGATTGGGGAAGACCCCCAACCCCACAGCTATAGCGGGGTGGCATTATGCCTGCTATGGGCTGAGGTCTTAGATTGTAGATAAAGGATAGTGAGCTGAGCACCAGCATCCATCTTCTCTTCGGGTATCTGTCCCATTATCATGTGTCCAGTTGTCTCCAGCTTCGACTGCTATGCTTCCCTGTTACAATGGACTATTGCCTGAACTTGTAAGTGGAAATAAACTCTTCACCCCTTAACTTACTTGCTTTTTTATTTATTCATCTATCTATCTATCTATCTATCTATCTATCTATCTATCATCTATCTATCTATCTAGTATTTATTCACAGAAGTCAGAAAAGTAACTAATAGAATTCTACATTGTAATCACCTTGTAAGATTGGATTGGGTTTTGTTAGCTTTGTGTCCTCTTTAATGCCTTTTTCAATTTCTTTCCCTTGTAAGGTTTTGCTTTTCCTCTAACTACAAGACTCTGCAGATTGTTTATCCACCTTCCTGGTTTTTTTTTTTTTTTTTTTTTTTTTTTTACAAAATCCTCCTCTTACTCGGAATACCAATGCATCCAGGTTTTCTAGGAGCAATGAATGGCCAATGACATGTACACCAAGTGCAGCTCTCTGCATATATTTTGCTTCCCTGATCCAAGAGAGAAGGCTACAAGGCTGGAGAGAGGGCCCAGTAGATGAGAGCATATGCTGTTTTTACAAAGAATCTGAGTCTGGTTCCCAGCACCCATATCAGGCAGCTCACCACACTGTAACTCCAGCTCCAGGGGATCTGGCCTCTCTTGGCACCTACACACATGCACATACACACAAAATATTAAAGCGAGAAAGGGACTGTTGCATACCTTTGAAATACTAGGGGATTGGGAGGCGAAAGTTATCATTGGGTGTGGAGTCAGCAGTTGAATCTAGGTCTTCCAACTCCCAAATCCATGCTATGACATTCCTAGTTACTTCATGGCAGGGTTTATTCTTTATTCTGAGCCCACATCCCATGCCTTCATGGATGTTGGGGGACCTCTCATCATCATAACACGATGACCTGATTCTGGAGCAACACAGTCTCCTGAACTGAGATGCTATGGTCTTGTTGCCTATGGTGGAAGTACACCCTGTTGACAAGAGCCCATCCACCTGCTGTAGATATGTCTTTTAAGAGTCCAGTGGGAACATTTGCCGGCAGTATTGTTTGATCCTGATCATTCTCCCAACCTGGGATAGGAATACATTCTGTGTATTTGAGGATCATTAAGGAGGAGGGGACTGAAAGGGGGAGAAAGCAGAGGAAGAGGTGTCTGTAGGGTCTGGCTCCCATGGAACCTCAGAGGAGACATTAAGGGTTTGGGGTTTGTTCTCAGTGTGATGGGAAGTCATTGTCTGACTCTGTGTAAGAAGGATATTAAAAAGACTGCTAAGTTATACATGGAATGAGCCAAGTATTTCTATAGACAAATGACAGTGGTGTACTAGTTCTAGCCAACTTTTTGACATTGTGGCATAATGTCATCCCCAGAGTTCACTTGAGAACCATGTAATAGAGTTACGAAAAGAATTGCAAAAATAAAATCTCACAATGCTTGCAGCAAGTTTATCATTTGTGTTTGGCCATAAGCATAAGACTCATTTGGCCACGGATCATGGGTTGGACATGACTGAAAGCTGTGACAGTGGAAATCAGATATAGTGACATGGTCTTGACACATTTAGGAATTATAACCCACTGTGGTCCTAGTGGTTGGAGATGGGCTGTGACAAAGGGACAGTCAAGGATGAATCCAGACTTTTGATTTGTGTTATTGTCACTGGAAAGGTGGCTGTCAACATGAAGAGGATGTCCAGCATGGGGAGGGATGGCTGGTAGGAAGGTGGTTCTCATACATAGATCATCATTTGATGTTGAGGTCATGAGTCCCTGAGATGGGAAAGGGGTAATGTAATAACCAAAGTCTGATTTTTTTCTAGCAATAGGCAGAAAGTTTCCATCTTTTTGTGACTTTAGTCCCCAGCAGTGAGCTCCCATTTCCTTAACATGGAGTCCATTTCTCCTCACATATGCCAAGTCCCTCTGTACCTGTCATACCACACAGAATAGAGAAGGTCTGAACATCCACTACTAACCCCTGCCTGTCAATCAACAAACAATTCAGTTATTTCCTTGCTTATGGACAGAGACAGAGACCCAATTCCTGCTATTGAAGGGGCACATAGACACTTCAAGACCACAGAAAAAAGGAAGAAGAGGAGTCACCAGGAAAGACATCTAAATCCAAACAAAACCCCAACTCTCCTAGAATGGGGGGTCTCTCCATCTTAAGGGATGGAGTGGGAGGGGGCTTCTTTAACAGAGAAGACTATCACACCTGCCATTACACTTGCACCTTGTGTGGTGATGTTCTGTTTTTTAATTATGCAACTTACAGAGAAAAAGAACCCATCTGCTAGCTGGTATCATGATGACTATTAGACATTTCTGTGGAGCAGAAAGAGGCTCCAGATGCCCTAAACATATGGTTCTGAATGCCAAACTGTTCTAAGGAGCAAGATGGCAAACTGTCAGAGTTAACATGTTAGCATATCAGAGCTAGGAGTGTTAGTATGCATTTGAAGGTAAAGACAAAGATCGAATCCCATACACATCCATCTCCATTCATCTCCATTTGCTATTGAGCAAATCAGTGGATTACCAAGAACATGAATATGCTTGATGAACTGCATTGACACAAGCAATACATCAGTTCATTCAGAAAGGGAAGTAATCACTTTTAAGATTTCCCCCAAACCAAAAATACACAAATATATACATACATGAAAGCATCCTGGAGTGTAGGAACATAGAAAATGGCAAAAGTCTCTAGGGAGCTGGCTTTCCCAAACAGTCCAGTTGCCTAGGCCTCAATCCTGGTTTTGATTCCAAATAGCTCTATTAACTTCATTTGGAATGGAAAATGTAGGCTGCTGAGCTAATTCAAAGAGATAATCCCCTAAAGCTCTTAGCACAGAACCTGGGACAGAGTAGCAACGCAGTAAACACCAGTTAGGTGCTTTTCCTTACATGCACAGTAACATACATGACTCACTGTGTCTGTCTTCACATCCACATTCTGATGAGCTTATGCCCAAATGGACACCAGCATACCTGCATGGCTCAGTGAGCACACACAGGTACACACAGAGAAAATGCCTTCAAATTTCTCATTTCCCCACTTCCTGTCTTGCCTGCCTCTGTACTTGATAACACTCCATCTTAATGCTCTTCAAGAATGGAAAGATTATTTTCTCTGTCTTCTAAGAGCTGGCTGTTCCCCCTAGGCCTTCCATAGCTCAGAGCCTGCTGCCCTCTTGAATGAGTGGCAAATATCCTCAGCAAGTCATTTTCTCTAAAAATAGACCACCCCAGCTGATCTTAACTGTACGTCTCATCTCCATAAGCCTTCAAAGAAAAGAACAGAGTCCATTCTTGAAGGGATTTCATGCTAATCTGTCAGAAGCAACATGATTCAGTGACACGAATAAACCTCTCCTGAGTGTCAGCAGGATGTCCCACTTTCAACTCCTGTTATTGGATTCATATAAAATGGACGTGTACAGCAGGTGGATTTCTCCAGACACTGCCAATTGAGTGTTCATTCTATCTGGCTTATGGGGCTATTTAGCTAAAGTTCTTCACCTTGGCAATTTAATGCATGACTTGCTTTGGTGATTTCTTCCTGAAGATGTATGTGGGTGGATTTAGTGAAGGTAATAGTCAAGCCATACTCACTTTGTAGGATCCAATGACCTTTTCTTACCCCTCCAATTCTATTAGGCTTTTGATGGGCATAGTCACTTGGCTTTCTGGAATCAAGGATCATTCAGTTTACATCACCCACACTGCTGAAGTGCATGCATTTACAAAAACAAAACAACACAGAGAATGCATTTTAAAATCTGGAAACTCAACTGTTAGTCCAGGGCTAATGGGGATGAAACATGAATTCTATATTTATCCCAATGACCTCGGAATGCTTAAATCAACTCAATCAATAAATCATTCTTATTTGGATTGATCTTCTCTATATATCTGGACCTGGGGCATCAAGTCAAGAAATTGTAATTCCCTCAGTAATCATTGGTCAGAATTGTAATGAATGTCCTTTTTTTTTCTTTGAGACATGGTTTCTCTGTGTAGCTTTGTTCCTTTCCTGGAACTCACTTTGGAGACCAGGCTGGCCTCGAACTCACAGAGATCCACTTGCCTCTGCCTCCAGAGTGCTGTGATTAAAGGTGTGTGCCACCACCGCCCAGCAAATGTCCTTCTTAAACCAATCACTTTACTAGACTTGGCTTAGTTAGACCAATCGCAATTTGTCTGGGAGTATATCATACAGAGAAAGGTTGATAGAAGAGTAGAAGCTTTTCATTAGAAAATTGGAAAAGAAATAAATAGCTAAAGGGTTTGTCTACCATCTGTCTGTCTATCTATCTATCTATCTATCTATCTATCTATCTATCTATCTATCTATCTATCTATCTGTTCCTTTTCTGATTTTCTAATGAAATGCTTCTACTCTTTTATTAACCTTTCTCTGTATGATGTACTCTCAAACCAAGCATCAAAGAGACAAATTGTGATAATCTTGGGTCTGTCATTACTGGTGGTGGATGGAATTGTGGAACCACAGTAAAATTGTCTTGCTTTAAAAACTAAAGTAGGGGTTGAATACTCTTTCTTTTTGCTTGTCTAGAGTTGCCTTTATTTTTTTTAAAAGGTTTGTTATCCTCGATTCTGAGACCAAGAAGACATTTTAAAACCAGGCGGGTGGCTTTGAATGCTTGCTGTAGGCTTTAATCTGAACCTGTGTCCTTTGGTGGCTGTCTTTTCCAAAATCACCCCAATAACCTGACATTGGACTCCAGCTTGAGCACACTGTCTTTCAGGTTCAGAAACCATGCTGCCCTTGACTTTGACTCCTTGTCTACTGCCTCGCTGCTTCTCATTATGAGAAGGTCATTTGTTTTTATATCTGTGGAGACATTTCAGGATTTTTCTCAACTTTGTAGTTTACAAATGCTACCATGGTTTCTTTATTCGCATACAGTTTTATTTCAGTGTTATTATTCATTTTTTGCTGCTCGATATTTATTAGGCTCCTTTAAGATGAATTCATACATCTCATTTTCTTTGTCCTGTTCTTAATTTTTCCTAAGATTTCTTTCTCTTATTTAGCAGTCTTCTCATTCCACTTTGACCATTCTTTCCCAATGAAAGATGCTGGCAACCAGTGTCTACATTTAGTTTCTGTACATTTTATTCTATGACAACTTCACAGATTATCTTTCATTTTACTGACTCAGTCTTTAGGTTTGTCTATTCTGTTTTTGAGACCTTCCATGGATTTTCAAGAAACTGATTAGTTTATTTAATTCAAATATAAAAAATTTGAAATTTTCCCTTTCTGAAAACTCAATTTTAGGCACTAATTATCCTTTCTCTTAAAAACAAATAAACATCTATTCTTTGGGGGTGTCTATACTCCATGGATCTTATGTGCAAACTCTCTGTGTTCTCTCTCACTTTCCTGAATGGGTGTTTGCCTTGTGGGCTCCAGCCCTCTGTAGTCAGTCATTAGTTGTCCATTCACACTTAAAAGTGAAGTTCTGGCTTGATTGTGTGCAGCCTAGTGAGTTTTCTGTGTAGATAAGGCTCTGACTAGAATGATCTGAGCTAGGGAGGCCAACAGACAGTCTCTGCTCTAGGAAATGTGGGCAGGTCACACATAGGGATGTGTGGAGGGTTCTCTATGGCATTTGGATGCTCTCATCATCCTTCATTTGTCTTTGACAAGTTATGGTTTTCTTACAGTTGATGAGTATACTTGGATTTGTTCCCTCTGCCCGGCCCTCTGAGTTTTGTCTGGGTGGCTTCTTGGGCGAATGTTACTCATTCTTTAAGTAGACACCCTGAGCCTGCATCCTTGGGCAAGTTAGTGAACTGCTGTAAACCTGCCTGGATCTGTAAGGTGAGCCTAAAACATGCACAGTTTGGGGAAGTGCTGTAAGGATGAGATGAAGAAGGCATGGACAGTGGTGTGCAGTGAGTACCAGGATGCACTACCTTCTCCACTCCTGCCCGCCCCTTCAATCTTACTCAACCTTCTCTTCCCATATTCTCCCCTGATCTTGCATTTATATTTATATTGCTGTTTTAAATAGTCATTATTATACCAGCACCTGGACCATATGTTAATTATTTTATTCATTAATATAGTTTTATTGAATATATCTTCTTGCTTGGCCTTGGAGGGAATTAAATCTGAACACAGAGGTCAATACATTCCTTACAAGCTTTATTGCCACAGGAATGTGGACACAGAAAGATTAAGCAAAGAAGCAAAACAAACGGGTAGTCAGAGCCAGAAATGAATTTTAGTGCAGACTCCAACCAGCTGTGTGATGTGGGCAAACTGCTTCAGTCTACTCTGCCTCTGTGCCTCTGAACTTCCCTCATCTGGAAAAGGGGATCAAATAAAGTAATGGCTATAAGTCAGTGTGCACACTCCAAGGGAAATGCCCACTCATGTCTCCAAGGCTGTTGCAGATGCAGGCTTTTGCACTTACAAGACCCCCAGGTTTCCTGTAATCTTGGGGTTGTCACTGTTATCTTGGGGTTCATAAAGATATTTGAGCAAGGAGCTCCTATTTCCTTGCACACCATGCCCCACAGTTCACATGCATCACTGTGCATGCTGTGACAGTTCCCAGAACACATGTCTCTGCCTTCCTAAGGCACAGAGAGGAAACATTTTCAAGATGTCTGGGATCCGCAATGGGGAACCTAAGACTGCTCAGGGCTGCAGCTCTCTCAGCATCATCCTTGTCCACACTCCTAAAGCACTCGGTGCAACCTCACTAGACACTGCAGCACTTTAGTTGTAACTCCAATCTGACACACTGCTATCAGGTCCTTAAGGTAGATTTCTGCAAGGTTTTGGAAGTAAAGCAACTTAGAGCCCTTTTAAAAAAATGATTCAGAAAGGCAGGAATCTTTTTCTGAGCATAAGAAAATATTAGGAATATGTCCAGGAAGGCACTTTATGATGTGGTTGAACCATCATGTATCATTGAATTTGAGCTTCTCGAATTCACGGCTGGGAGTTTCCTTTGCATCCTCTGACCCTCCAATGAACTGTTTGGTCCTTTATTTCCACAGAGGCAAGGTGGACTGTAGTCTATAGTTGGGGAAAGAAGCATGGGCGATGAAAGGCTGGGCCAGTCCAGCATGGCCACTGTAGTTACCTCCAGGCCAGCTGAATAAATGCTGGCCATCTGTGAGGTGACAGAGACTGAAGCCAGAGCCTTTATGCATTGAAGGGATGATTTTGGATCAGCTTGGATCTGGAGAACACCTGCATATGGACCTCAGGCATGCAGAGTCAATGTTTACTCCAGGACAGTGATGCTCATGGTGACAACGGTACCAACAGCGTCTCTGCCAATTGATTCTGCTCTGCAGCTTGGTAGCATGCTGGGGAGTAACCAGACAGCTCTGTGCTTGAAAGCTCTCAACTCCATCTGCCCTGTGTTTTGAAGCACATACTTATAACAGTATCCTGAATTGTAGGTCATGGAGGAGGGAAGAGCCTACCTTGAATGAAGAAGTATGGGCAGCAGTCTGATGGAGGGGGGAGCTGTGGTGCTCACAGAGCCTCAAATAGGGACTTACCCCCAATCTTCAGCAGCTCTGCCTCGCCGATCTCTTCAGAGGCACCCTTGAATTCTAGGACCTTTCCCCTTTCTTCTATGAGATCTCCTCCATCTTTCACACACACACACACACACACACACACACACACACACACACACACACACACACACCAAGGTTCTGTTCCAACTCTGTGACCAGGGTCTGACTGGTATGAAGTTTCAAAAGCCACACATATCGCTTTAAGATAGGGATGGCTATGAGGTAGGCTTTTTGTTCCAGGGTCTGAAGGTGAGATTAGGTAAAGGGGAGACTCAATGAATGTGAAGCCAGGGCTGTGTTCTACCTGCTTTCCTTCCTGCCCTGCAGCCATCTCCAGATACCCCTGAGAGGTCACATGTTGAGAAATCTCATGTGACTCAACCTCTGGTTTTACAGACCCTCTCTGACAACAAGGTGTGAGGTACTAAGACATTTAAGCTCCATACCTAACACAGCTCTAGCAACTCATATGCTGGAGGAAGGCATCTTCCAGGTCAGACCTGTAGGATTTGACCAGTGTGATTGCTTATGTCTCCTCTCTCTTCATCCCTTTCTTTTCTTCATTAATAAATATTATTTTATTTATGTGCATATGTGTGTGCACCTTCTTCTCTGCATGTGCACTCTGTGTATACAGTTCCTCTGGAGGCAAGACAAGTGTGTTGGATCCCCTGTAATTAGTTATAGGTGGTTATAAACTGTCTAATGTAAGTACTGGGAATCAAACCCAGGTCCTCTGCAAGAGTAGCAAGTACTCTTAAGCCTTGAGCGATCCCTCTAACACCTTTCTTTTTAATTTTAACTTTGTTTCTATATCCTTAGGACAGTCTTATTATGCAACTCATAATTTGGCAGGTGATGTTTTAGCCTGACCACTGTCAGGCAAAGTCAACGCCGCTGCTCTTCTCATTGAGTCCTCTCTGTCCCCCAACTGCCACTGAAAGTCTGGGAAACAGATGCATAGGCTCAGGGAGCTCAACAAGGCTTTACACAGCTGCCCTACCAGGCTGTGCACACTTACAAGGGAAAGTGCAACTAATAGTCAGGTGGGGTTCTGATAGGATACTAGATGGCCTGGCATTTTGCTTTTGGCTCCTGGTTTAATGCAACTGCCATCATCAATATTTGAAATTGATTATCAATTGTATACAGAAATTATCAATCAGACAGGCTATGAGAGAAGCCACAGTACATCTAACCATGAGAAGAGATTAACAAGTAACATTTGAAACACTATATAATTTCTCAGACAAGTTCATGCAATCTATGCACTTGGGCGATCCAGACAGAAGGCTTCACATAGTGACTGAGGGGCCGAGGAGATGTTTCAGTAGGTGAGAGTGCTTGCTTTGCAGGTATGAAGACTTGAATTCAGATCTTTAATACCCATGTGTGTGTGTGTGTGTGTGTGTGTGTGTGTGTGTGTGTGTACATGCGTGCATGTGTGTGTGTGTGTGCATGTGTGTGTATGTGTGTAGAGATGGAAGGATCATTGGGGCTTGCTGGCTGCTCTTTCAGATCCAGGTTCAGTGAAAGACCCTGTCTCAGTGGAATAAGGTAGAGAGAATGATAGAATAGGATGCCTGACAGCACCCCTGCCTTCCAGGCATATATGTGCATATATCAAACAAATATTACCACCACCCCCATTTGAGATGCTGCAGTGGGCATAGCCATGATTTGACACCAGGTATCCTGATTGTACTCTATGTTTTTCTTGTATTCATGCTCAGATATTACAAAACATGCTTCAGTTTTCCAAGTTGGATATTTTCATTTTGTTTTGCTCTATTTCACTCAGGCAACTTTTTCAGGGAACAGTATTTTCATTATTTCTCTATGAGAGAATAGAAGAGACAGAGGCTGGAATAACGCTTCACATCTGCTCAATAAGACAATAGTGAAACCTCATATCAGGAGATTGATCATTTCACAGTTAATTAGAAGGCCCACTGAGGATGGTTAACAGTGACCTGATCAATACATTAATTATCAGCAAGGATGCACTAATTAAGCAAAAAGGTACCTGAAAATTCAGCCTAGCCAACTTGGGCTTTAAAGGAAATCTAAGAAATATTAAAACTGTCAGGTACACAGGATCTGATAAATCACTTATGGGAAACTCAGAAATGAAAAGAAAATATAAGCAAAACTCCAACGAAGGACTAATCACTAATAGCTAAACAGAAATGCTCAGAGCTGGTGCTGGGGGAGACAGTTCAGTGGATAAAGTCCTTGTGGTACAAGTATGAAGACCTGAATTTGGATCCTCAGAATCCATACAAAGCCAGGCATAATGGAATGTATCTGTCACCCCAGCTCTCCAACCATGAAGTGGGAGTTGAATACAGGAGAACCCCTGGAAACATCCTTCCAGGTCACCTCCCTTCCCTCCTGTCCCTCAGCTTTCACATGACTAATGCTTTCTTCATTCCATATTGGTTTCTGCTTCAAAATGACTTCGTCATTGAATCCTTTCCTGGTCTCTGCTTTAGTCAGTTCATGCTGCCTGTAGTAAGAATAACAGCAGCTGGTGGTTTTAACAGCTGGCAATAATCTCTCAGCATTCTGGACACTGAAACTCCAAGGTCAGAGTGTGTATCTGGCCAGCGCCTAAGGAGGACTCTGCTCCTGATTCACAAATGGCTGTTTTGCTGTTCACTCACATAGGAGGGAGCTGAGAAAGGAAGCAAGCTCTCTCTCATCACCATCACAGAATGAAGCTTTACAATATGGATCCAGAGGGTGACTCAGGTATTCAGTTCAGGGCACCATAGATCCTATGCAAAGAGCTTCCTCACTGAAATGACCTGCTGATCATCTGTCATCTGTATCTCTCCAGAAGTGCAGCACAGAGTAAGCAGGAAATTGGCTTTTCCACATGATTCTGAACAGAGGGACATAGAATCTAGCAGGCCGAGAAGTATTTTCAAAAGACTCATTGTCCTGACTGAAAGTGGAGCCCCAGGAGCCAGAATGGCTGAGGGCAGGTTGTGAGAGCAGGTGATGAGGGCAGGTGTCGAGGGAGGGTGAGAGAGGGTGAGGAGGGTGGGTGATGAGGGCACTTATAGTTTAAATAGCTCTGTGCTCAGGTGGGGTGAGAAGTGACCTCAGAAAAAAATGCCAAAGGGAAAGAAACACCAATGTTCAGGGAAGTGGAGGCTTCCACAGGACAGAGTAGAAGACAGGACCATGGGAAGGGAGAGATTAAAGGACTCAGAAGTGAGGCTATTGACAAGATTATGGCAAGTTTTGGAGTGAATTCGAACTTACTAAAGTCTCTCCCTCCAGGGGAAAGAAAGCCTGCTTGGGGTTGTCAGGGGAGTGTGATGACAACATCCAGTGGAAGAGCTGAAGAAGATTTTACAGGGGTGACAATAACATGGAAGAAGAAGTCCCTAAGAACCAGGTCTCAAAAAGCACAGCCAACCTTTCATAGTCTCACAGGGACTAGACATCTGAGTAGAGAGTGGAGGACACACCACAGAGGAAGACTAGACATCTGAGTAGAGGGTGGAGGACACACCACAGAGGAAGACTAGACATCTGAGTAGAGGGTGGAGGACACACCACAGAGGAAGACTAGACATCTGAATAGAGAGTGGAGGACACCATGGAGGAAGACTAGACATCTGGGTAGAGAGTGGAGGACACCATGGAGGGAGCTAAGGAGGTTCCACAGCTGCTGAGGGTGGAGTGGAGGTGCTCATCTCTGGAGGTAACTGAACATAGACCCACCAGCAGACATGCAACCTGAGTGAGAAGAAAGGATCCCCAAAGTTACAGGATGTTCCTGACAATTAATCCCTGGGTAAAGGTTATGACAGGATTTGTTTCAAAGATACCAAAGTCATCTCGTCTCACTTAAACACAGACTGTGCTGGCGGAGGAGGGATGTGTGTTATTGTCAAGGGCACATACTTCCTTGAAGGTATTTTGGAAGACAAGAGAGCAGCAGCATTCCCTAACCCTCTGAGTACCACAGGGCCCTTCTTCTCTTTTGTCTTGTATCTTACTTCAATCCTTTGTTCTACAGTCACAGCTGCTCCTAATCTGAGAAGAAGACCCTGACCAAAAACTAGCTGAGAGGGAACATTATGACCAGGTCACAGGCATATGCCTCATTTTACGTCACAGGACAGCACTTATTAAGAATCAAGAGACCTCTTGTTTCCTGTCACTTGTTGTCAAATAGCCTGTCTTTGCTTTGACTTCCTCAAGACAATCTTGCTTTCTAGCCTGGTTGATGAAGTGGATGAAGAGTATCTATGGTTGATCACATAAAAACTGAGGTGACATTTGAGTGGGGAGTAATGATTTTAGTTGAATATGAGTTGATTTAAGATACAGGTCTCAAGAAGTTGTCCAAAGAGCAGTGGATATATGTATGATCTAGGGCTCCAAAGAAAGTTGGCCAGATTGGATATGCAGAATTAGGAATGTTCAAGTGGTTGAAAATGCAAGAACAGGTAGAGCTATTCCAGTAAATCTAGAAGGACTTGGAGGAAGAGAAGGGTATGGGCTGAACACAGTGTTGAGGTAGGGCACAGAATATGAAGGGTGGGTAGAGATGGAAGGAGCAAACATAAGATTAGACAGTGTCACTGGGCAGCGGTGGTGCAGGCCTTTAATCCCAGCACTTGGGAGGCAGAGCCAGGTGGATTTCCATGAGTTCAAGGCCAGCCTAGTCTACAGAGCAAGATCCAGGACAAGCACCAAAGCTACACAGAAAAACCCTGTCTGGGGGAAAAAAAAGGATTAGGTAGTGTCAATGTGAATGACAGGATGGAACGCAGAGTAGGAGGTCTTGGGGGAGAAGGGTCCATTCTTTCCCTAAGGTAGTGGTCTGAGCAGTGGTGTTGACTGCTTCCAGCTTTAGATTCAGACCTGAGGGACCAATTCATATAAAAACAGAGAGCTTCACAAAGGGTGTTCCCAGTGTGGATGCCAACAGGGCTACTTCTTGAGCTAAGTTGAGATAGGCTGGGGGGAAGGTCCTGCAGCTGTCCTAAACACACCCAGAGATGTTACGAAGATTCAAATGAAATGCAATCTTCTGGCAAAATAAAAAAATTAACAAGTTTGACTGAAGCCAATTTGTATTTTTAAATACTACTACTAATTAATAATAATAATAAATAATGATAATACTAGAAGAGTGTCTTCACCTTTTATTTTGAGATGGGTGCTAACTTTAGACATCACTGGAAGCTGTTTTCCTCCAAACATTCATTCAGAGAGGAGGGGAATTCTAGGCCCTATTAAGAGTTCTATAAAGAAAACCCAAAGCATCCATGGCCTTCCTCCAAAATCATTTTTTTAAAGTTTGGCATATCCTTAAAAATGAAACGTGACCAAGAGCACCAGGCAACAGATAAGGAAATAATCTCTCATATGTATGTAGATTCAAAAATAATAGCGCATTGGCAATCACACTACTGAAATTTATTAAAAGAAAACCCTGTGGCCAAGTTCTTGTGCCAAGGACATAAAAATAATTTAATATTTCAAGATATCTATTAATATAACCCACCAGATAAAAAGACCAAAGGGCCCAAAACAGTCCCTTGATGACTTAAGTGCCTGAAGCAATTCCATACCTGGTCCTGATGGAAATTCTCAGTAGGCCAGGCATATGATCTGTCTCTAACCCAAAGACCCTAGTGGCTTAATTCTTCACATGATGGGGAGTGTGTAGTTTGCATGAGAGGGATCCAATGGGATGAATTAGCTGGAAGCTGACTGGCCTTGAGAATTGAACTTGCATAGTAACCAATACTTTTTTCTCAAATGAAATTCCTGATCTGCAGAAGTTTTCAGAGTGGCTAGGGATATCAGTAGAGTTAATGCCAGCCCCTCAGTACCAGCTGCAAGGCATTGAAAACTTCAGTGACTCTGTAAATAGGTCAGGTATGAGCCTGATGCCTCTAGTAATAGTCACTGTACTGGGGGAGTTGTAATTTCCCTAACAACTGCACTTACCTGGCCCTTTAAAAAGAGGGCTGTAGCTCCAGGTCACATTACGATCATAGCTATTATAACTGCCTCATACAAATATCCACTCCTGGGTAGATCCCAGGCACTCAGCATCCACTAATTGCCTTGACTCTAATGGCAGTGCTGTGGGAGGTGTTACAGGTTCACTTTACAGAAAACACGGTACTGCTCTGGAAAAGGAGGGGGCTCTTAGCTGACATCCCAGAGGTACAGTGAGAATTGAACACAATGTCTGACTCCAGAGCCCAGTGCTCTGGACCAGTCAGAAACACAGCATTCTATTGTTTGTTTATCCTCTCCTCCCCTCTCTCATTGTGTGTGTGTGTGTGTGTGTGTGTGTGTGTGTGTGTGTGTGTGTGTGCATATTTGCACGTGTGTGTGCACACCTGTGTGTGCAGGTCCATATGTCATATGTGTGCTTGCATGTGGAGGTCCAAGATTTCCGTCTCCTATCTTCTTTGATTGCTTTCTACCTTATTCCCTGAGACAGGGTCTCCCAGTTGGACCTGAGAGAGCTCACGGATGGCTCATAGTATAGCTAGCTAGCTTGCCCTGGAGGTCCCTTTGCCTGAGCACTAGAACTACAGGCAGGTTGCTGTGCCCACCAGGCTTTAATGTGGGACCTGGGGCTCTAAGCTGCCATTCTTACACTTCCTCAGTGAGAGCTTTAACCAAGACATCTACACAAGCCTTGTTTATTTTCTTAAGTAAATTCCCTTGTGGATATTTGAGTTTGCAACACAGTGGCATATGATATGACAGTCAAGTGTCTCCTCTAGTGAAGCCAATTTCACACTTGCTTCTTTGGTGTGACAAGGAAAATCTTCTTACTTCAAGAGAAGTCCCTAACATGGCACCCCTTCCTTTGTCATATTCCTCATGTCTGCTCCATAATACCCTCTGATCTGCATCTATTTCTTCTTCCCATCAACCTCATGATGATCCATTCACTGCCCCTCCTCTTTTCCCCCCTCTCTCCCTTCTGCTCCCCTCCTCCTCTTCATTGAAATAACACGAGATCATGCACTATTTTTTCTTCACTTCACACAATGTCCTCTAGATTCATTCATGCTATGGCAACACATATCCTTTTTAAAGACTGAACAATTATTTTTGTTATTTACACATATGTGTAAAAATGTGTGTGTGTGTGTGTGTGTGTGTGCGCGCGCGCGCATGCGCGCGCGCTCGCGCGCATGCATATGCTTTTGTGTCCATACAGCTCTCCATCTCATTATCTACCTACTGATTGTTGTGACCATATCTGGCTATGAACATGGGAGCACAGATAACTTTTCCAAGGTGGTGACTTTGTTACCTTTGAGTATACACCCAGAAGAGAGCTTGTCAGATCCTACAACAACGGTATTTTTCACAGTGATTGCACCCATCTCATTCCCAAGAGTGCACAAGAGGGTTCTCTGTGTACTTCCCTGTCAGTGTTTATTGCTTCCTGTCTTTATGTCAATAGTCATCCTTAGGTTTTGACGTTGTGTTGTGGTTTTATTTTTTCGTTCACTTCATGCTTAGAGATGTGAGCACCATTTCATGCACAGGTTGGCTATTTTTAGTGTGTTCATTAACGAACAAGAAATGGACTCTTGGCTAATGAGATGGCTCAGCAGTTAAGAGCACTGGCTGCTCTTGCAGAGGACCCAGATTCAGTTCCCAGCATCCACGTGGTGGCTGGCAGCCACCTGTAACTCCAGTTCCAGAGTATTTAATGCCATTTTCTTGTCTCCACAGGAACCTGTACTCATATGTACACATACACACATTCAGTCTCACACACATACACATACTAAATTAAGAAAAAATAAAAAAAAATGGAATCTAAAAGATCTTAGATTGCAGAAGTGTATAAAAATGAATTCCCTATGTGCCAGCTATAGAAAATACAAGCAATGGTTCCTAATGCCAACTCAGAGTATGAAATACTCAGTGCTGGGCTGCTAAGGTCCATGTCCTCTCCTGAGTCACTTGTTAAAGCATAGGTATCAATGGGATGATAGGAAGAGGCAAGACTTTGGGAAGATGAGAACAGAACTGGAAGTGAATTCTTAAGAAAGAAACTAGTGTTCTCAGAAAAGAGGTCCCCAGAACTGGTCTTCCCTCCCTCCAACAGGGAGGCATTAGAAGGCACCATGTCTAAACCAGGAAACAGCCTCACCAGAGCCGCCTCTGCTTTTACCCTGGACATCCCCACTTCACAGCAATGAGAAGTACCTTTCTGACATTTGCAAAGTCACCGCTCAGCTTCTGCTACTGTGTTCTGGAACCAAACACGTGCAAAGGAAATGGCTGAGAGAGAATCATTAGAATATATATAAAATTTCCAATAATTTCTGAAAGGCATAAAACCATTTCAAAACCAAGTAAATACATTATATTCCTGGATAAAAATCTCCTTCCTGTGAATATTTTACTAAGACACTAATAGACATATTGCACAATTACTTTAAAAATATTAGGATTATTTAAATATTTTTTAGTTTTTTTTTAAAATAAAGTTTATTTAAAATAAAGTTTAACTGATATGTAAAACATCTAAATTGTACGTATTCATGAGTTACTATGTGATATGCAACTTCAATGTGTATATAGATACAGATATATCACATGATATTTAAATGTGAGTACACACACCTATCCCCTTCTCTCTCTTTATCAGTTCTTTAATGTACTAAGATGTGGTTGGGCAGGATAAGGAGTTCTGGGGAACTCTGACACACCAGGGTGCCTATAAATAGTGATCACATGTGGTTTATTTAAAAAAAAAACAAGAAAGGATTTTAAATATTTTCCCATAAAGAATATTTTAGCCAAAGCGTTATTTTTGGAGTGAGAATATAGCTCAGTGGTAGAACATTTGCTTAGTATGTGTAGGTCCCAAAACTGCAAAGAAAAAACAAAGATATTATTTGTATAACTCGGTAGAAAAACAAAAAGGCAAATGCAGATCACTTACTAAACCTCCAGGACGGGACTTCTCCTTCATCTATCGATGTCTAGTTCAGCTTTTTAATTTTTATTGTTGTGTATGTGTCTGTGTGAGTGTGTGCATGTGATGATAAGCATGTGATGATGCTTTGGAGCTGAGAAGAGGGTGTCAGATGCCCTGGAGCTGGAGTTACAGATGGTTGTGAGCTGCCAAACATGGGTACTGGGACCTGATCTCAGGTCCTCCAGAAGAACAGCAAGTGCTCTTAGCCGCCACGCCATCTCCCCAGCACCCATCAAAGCCCATTTAAAGTATGTGCAGTGCAGAACGAAAAGATACATTTTAAAGTCATCAGAATAGAACAGATGATTCCAAAAATAATCTAGTACATATTACCATTTATTACATAATAAATCTACCATTTCAATTCATTGAGAAAAGAATAAATCATTCAGCAAATGGTTTTAAGATACTGACTAATCATTTGGGAAATTTAGAATTATTTCATACCTTACAAATCCAAGATAGTTAATAAAGTGTGAAAAATAAACTTTTATATGGTAATGATACAGAGAAATATAGAAATATAGATTAATATTTTTCTGTCCTCAAGATGATGGAGGCTTTCCTAAATATAAATGCAAAGAACACATAGCTAAACTTGAGGCATGTTTATATGATAAAAATAAATCTATGTTGAAATGTAATAAACAAAACTGAAGAATAAATGGCAGTGTGAGACAATGTCTGAAGTGCATAAGAAAGACCACTGCTTCAGTGTGGGTAGATAATTCTAAAAACAAATAGGAAATGTATGTGTAGGGTGAAAAAAAATGGAGAAGGGCATGAACTGGTCATTCACAAAGGAAAAAAGACAAATCACAGAATGGTGTGAAATAAAATCTCATCTACAGAATATATGTAATTAGAACAGTAATAAAAGTCAATGCTATTTTTGTCCTTCCGATTTGCTTGTCTTTCCTTCCTTCCTTCCTTCCTTCTTTTCTTCCTTCCTTCCTTCCTTCCTTCCTTCCTTCCTTCCTTCCTTCCTTCCTTCCTTCCTTCCTTCCTTCTTTCTTCCTTCCTTCCTTCCTTCCTTCCTTCCTTCTTTCCTTCCTTCCTTTCTTCCTTCCTTTCTTCCTTCCTTCCTTCCTTCCTTCCTTCCTTCCTTCCTTCCTTCCTTCCTTCCTTTCTTCCTTCCTCATCTCAGGCTGAGGTTGAATGTAGTCAGCTTCCTACTTTGAATTCCTGAGTGCTGGTTTTCAGGCATTCACCACCACACTTAATTAAATTTGCTGATTTCAAAGGATGTGATACCAGATACTCCAGCACAGAAACCACCAGTCCAAGTTAAACAACAACAACAACAACAAAAACGGACAAAGGTGCTTACCAGATCTTTTCCCAAAGAATATATGTAAATGACTTATGAAAACAAGGAAGGATGCTGAGGATGGCCAGACATTAAGGAAACAAAAATTGATATCACAGCAGAATGCTCCTTTAAAACCATTAAGATCGCCCACAACAACTAGATATAAAAATACTGGGCCCTGGCAAAGAGCTGGAGGAACTGACTCTGCTGTGTCCTACTGGGAAAGAACTAAAATGATACAGAAAATGATACGATAATCCCTTAGTGAGCATTTCCACTTCTGGTTGTGTAAAGAAGAAGAGTGGAAGAGCTGGAGCAGATTCTGTCTGTGCCATCTCAGAGCAGCATTATGAATGATAGTCAGAGGTCCAGTGAAACACGAGTTATATTAATATAAGAATAAACAAAATGTATGCATGTGTGTTAAAAGTAGAATATTATTCAGCCCTCAATAGAAGGGAATTCTCACATGACACAACATTGAGGAACCTTGATGGCATCATGTAAGAGAAAGATGCTGTTCACAAAAGGGTCAACATTACACGAGGTAGCCAGAATAGCCACAACAGATGAATTTATAAGGAAAGTGAGTAGAATTGTTGTGTTTACTGGGAGCCTAGGGGGAGGTGGGTCCTAGGTAACCATTGTTGACCAAGTATAGCGTGTCAATGAGGAAAGTTTTAGAGATTGATGAGTGGTGATGGCTACACAACCATGTGAATACACATGATGGCACCAACTGTATGCTTAAAATGGTAAATTTTACGATCTGTGTTTTATCATACATTCTGGTTTTGGCTTACAGTTCCACAGTCCGTTATGAAAGAAAGCTAAGGTAGGAACTCAAGGAAGGAACATGGAAGCTGTCACTGAAAGAGAAGTCGTGGAGGAATGCTGCTTACTGGCTGGCTTCCGGTAGTCGCTCAGCTAGCTTTACTATAGAATCAAGGACTACTTGCCCAGGAGTGGCACTATCCATACTATCCGTACCAGACGGCATTCTCTCATATCAATCATTAATCAAGAAAATGCCACACAGACTTTCCCATAGGTTGAGCTGATGGAGAGAATTCATCAACTGAGGTCCCCTCTTCCGTAGTGACTCTAATTTGTGTCATGATTTGAGCCAGCACGTTATAGTAAAAACAAATCTGGAGTGATGGGTTTTGATAATTGTTCTTTGGAGGGCAAACCTAGAAA